>NC_133125.1:137716677-138374177 GCF_048418815.1 Hemitrygon akajei | reverse complement strand
ACCAGAACATTGAGGGCAGGCAGCAACAAACTGACGTACATCTGCAATCATGGTGGGCCTCCTTAACTGATGTTGTAGTACATCCAGGGTCTATCATGCACCTGGATGGCCAGAGTGGGGCAAGGAATAGGCTCACTGGCCTGCCTTAGAGTGCACGGCCACTGGCCCGTAGATGTGGTTGTCAGACATGTCAGCTGGAGCGGGCTCATGATGTAAGGCCTGGCAGATCTCAGATGACTGAGGTGAGGATCAGTGCAATCAGAATGATGGGCTGAGGGTCAAACTCGATTTCAGCTGGGTCAAACTGTCGTGACAGTGCATCCATCTCTATTCTTGGAGCAAGGTTTGTAGGAGATGGTGAAGTTGAATTGCTCTAAGAGGAGAACCCAGCGAGCCTGACATTAGTTGAGTTGGTAGGTCTGAGGAATGGATATGAGGTCCTGGTGGCAAGTTGTGATCAGGAAGGGAATGGTGATCCCCATCAGCCAATTCTCCTTACGCCAAGGCCCATTTGATGGCGATTAACTCCCAGTCTCCTACTCCATAATGGCGATGTGTAGAGATAAACTTCCACGAGAAGGTAGCACAAGGGTGTATCTTCCCTTCTGGTACTCAGTGTGGGAGGATGACCCCACCACCCACATCAGATGCATCCACCTCTATCACAAATGGTCCGGAGGAGTTCAGATGGATGAAAATGGGAGCAGTAGTGAAGCATTTCTTGAGCTCCTCAGAAGTGTGGTCCATGATAGCAGACCAGGTTATCTGTCAGGAAGGTGAGTAGAGCAGTCATTTGGCTGCAGTTTCCGATGAACCGATGTTAGAAGTTGGAGAAGCTCAAGAAATGCTGTAATTGTTTGAGGGAGTGTAGCTTGGGCCATTCAATGACAGTGCTCACTATCTCTGTGCCATGGTTATGCATTGGGGTGAAATGACATAACCCAGGAAAGAAATGACTGGGGCGTAGAACTGGCGTTTTTCTAACGAAGTACAGTTAGGTTTCAAGGAGACATTGAAGGACTGAATGGATGTGACAAACATGGCCTTGGTGAAGATGAGGATTTCATCGAGGTAGATGGACTCACATACCTGTATAGCATGAAGGCTTGGAAAATGACTGGGCTGTTGGAAAGTTCAAAAGGCATCACCAAGTATTCATAGTGGCCACTGGATGTTATGAGCGCTGTTTTCCACTCATCCCTGTAGCAGATGTGGATCAGCCTGTACGCACTCCATATATCCAGTTTGGCGAAGATCTGGGCCCTGCAGAATGCTTTGAATTCACTGCCCATCAAGGGAAGAGGACCAGATGACTAGGCGAAGTGAGGGTCATGAGTGTGGAGCCAGGGGTAACCCAAGATGAGAGGCATGTTGGGTGAATCTATCAGGAGGAATCTGATGGACCCACAGTACTCTCTGATGCTCATGTGCACAGTTGGACTGCCCCAGACCCCATTTGATGATTGCTTATGGCTGTGATGCAGACGGGGTGAGAGATAGGCTCAGTAGGGAGTCCAAATTGTGCGTACGGAGCCCGGTCCATTAAGTTGCCTGTGGTGCCGGAATCCCCCAGTGCCTGCTACGTGCAGAGAGCTGCTGGGGTGTGGAGGAGGACAGAGAAAGTGAATTGGGTTGTGTTGCTGGAATGAGGGGCTGCAGCAAGCTTACTGGATAGAAGCCCCCTCATCTCTACCTGGTGTTGCCATTAACCCTGGCACGCTGGGCACTTGATGCATGGCTAATCTGTGGCTCCACAGTAAGTGCACAAGTTATTTCCCCACTAAAAGGAGCTCTCCCTAACTGCCAGAGCTCTGGAGGCATTGATAATGAGGGTCCTGCAGCCTGAAGTGGTCCTGGAAATGGAAATGAGGTCCTGGCTGATGGTGCTTGAGGGCCGGAGTGTTTGAAGATTTTGTGGTCGGTGGGCATCTCTCAGGCAGACAGCTTTTCTTTCAAGTGCTCCAAGAGCCAGTGATGGTAATGGTCCAGCAGTGCCTCCACATTCCATCTGCACTCTGCAGAGTGGGCCCTGAATTCCAGCATCGAGCATGAGCCTTAATGCTCTGATCTGCAGCCACCCTTCCACTTCCCGGACAGCTGAAACCCCAGCACATCTCAACTGTAGAATCCTCATATTGGTTGCTAACGAGGGTGTTATTGCCCCAGGTAGTGGCAGCCCAAGTCAAATCTCGTCCAGTCAAGAGAGGAATTATGAAGACGTCCTTTGCTCAGTCTGTAACATGCAGAGATGGCTGGAGCTTGAAACGTAATATGTGCTGGGACAGAACGTTGTGGCATCAGGTTGGGCACCAGAATCCAGAGCTCAGAGGGAGGAGGCTGACTGGTGCGATGTCGCAGTAATGAGACGGAGAGTTGGTTGAGAGTGGAGAGCAGGTAATCGGTTCTTTCCTGCTGTTTCTGGATCGTGCACATCAGCCTGTGGACATCTTCCTTTTGGTGACCAAACTCTGCTGGGTCAATCGGTGGTTCAGTCAGGAAGTGTAGAGCAGGCTTGACCCAAAAGCAAAATGGCAGAAAGGATTTAGTGGTGAGTGATAACTTTAATAGTAAACTGCAAAATTATCAAGCCCCAAGTGGCCACAAAATGAGGGAGATTGGGTACTTAACATGATAAGGCAACAAGGTAACTGAAAACTAGGAGCAACTGTTTGAGGTTGCCACACCAAGCTCTGATACATCCGGATAGAATGATTACAAAGTTCAGAGTAAATGTAGTAGCAAAGTACATGGATGTCACCAAATACAACTCTGAGATTCATTTTCTTGTGGGCATTCACAGTACATACAGAGAAATGCAATGGAATCAATGGAAGTCCGCACCCAACCAGTGTATCTGTAAAAACAATTAAGGAACGTCGGGGACATGTCAAATTTCATTCTCCCTTGGGGAAGTAGAGACCTAGGTGTGATTTCTTGGTGATAATAATCTAAAACTATTTTTGTTTTCAGGATGCCAGTCCCATATCCTGCTAGGATATTGCTCTTCTGGCCTCAGACTCTCAGTAACAGCATTCTACTCCAAGCAAAGAGCATGAATCTCCTTCTTGTCTTAGTACAATGCTGATGCTTCATCACAGGCCAAGGAACTTGGGGACCGGAGGAGGCTGTTAACCGCTTTAAGCTTGTTCAGTTAGATTACTGCTGATCTATCTCTTAATTCCATCTTCCAGCCTTAGTTCTGTGACTCTCTGTCCTAAAAACCCAGCAGTCTCTCTTCCTTGAAACCTCCATTTGAACCATTTGCTCTGTGGATTTGCTTTCTGAATATGTGTCACTTGCCACAATACCGCACACTTGCTTTTAAATTCTGCATGAACTGTGTTGCTGAACATCACTATAAAAATGTACATGGCTTCTTTGGGACTGTTCTGTTACGGATGAGTGAATTCTTACTGTTCTGTTACGGATGAGTGAATTCTTCTTCTTGTTTAAACCCACAATCTAATGGACGGCTAATAAATCTCTATCTCACACTTGGGACGACGTGGTCCTCTTTGGGCAACCTTGTCCATCTGGCTCCACAGAAAATGAGAAGGCAAATATTCACCATCGCCCTGAGCAACGATTAACTTATTTTTCCGTACCTTTATCTGTTGGGAAAATTGACACAGAATTTGGGATCATTATCAACAAATACTCAATGGAACAGAAATTTGAATGTCTTGGTTGCCTTAGGAAGATATGTTCTCAAATAAACTATTTATGGCAGTGCGGGTTATGATATATGAATTCTAGCCCACATACCACTGCAATGCTTATGAAGAGTACCAGCCTGTTTCAAACACATTTTGTTGAATTATTTAACAAACTGACATTTATGGAGCATTGGCAGGGGTTTTCTTTGCGTAGTGCTATCAGGAATAAATCAGTTAGCAAGTTTCAATATTAGTATGTGAACAGCAATATGAAAGCTCTGCTCCCAAAAATTAAACCGCTGGGGGAAAAAAAAACTCAGATGGTTGAGCGGCATTCGTGCAGGAAAAGGTACCGTCAGTGTTTCGGTTTGAGATCCTGCATCAGAAATTGAACACATGAATTGGAATCAGAATTGAATCTGGTTTATTATTGTCACGTGTAGCAAGATACAATGAAAAGCCTGTCTTAGAATCAGAATCAGGTTTATTATCACCGGCATGTGACGTGAAATTTGTTAACTTAGCAGCAGCAGTTCAATGCAATACATAATCTAGCAGAGAGAAAAGTAATTATAATAAATAAAATAAAATAATAATAATAATAAATAAACAAGTAAATCAATTACGTATATTGAATAGATTAAAAATGTGCAAAAATAGAAATACTGTATATTAAAAAAAGTGAGTTAGTGTCCAAAGATTCAATGTCCATTTAGGAATTGGATGGCAGAGGGGGAGAAGCTGTTCTTGAATCACCTTCAGTCTTCTGTACCTGCTGCCTGATGGTATAAGTGAGTAAAAGGCATGTGTCAGACAGAGTGGTCAGCAGCACTGGGGCTCCACAGATAACTGTCCTGTCTCCCTTTCTCTTCACCATCTACACTTCGGACTTCAACTACTGCACAGAGTCTTGCCATCTTCAGAAGTTTTCTGATGACTCTGCCATAATTGGATGCATCAGCAAGGGAGATGAGGCGGAGTACAGGGCTACGGTGGGAAACTTTGTCATATGGTGTGAGCAGAATCATCTGCAGCTTAATGTGAAAAAGACTAAGTTGCTGGTGGTGAACCTGAGGAGGGCTAAGGCACCGGTGACCCCTGTTTCCATCCAAGGGGTCAGTGTGGACATGGTGGAGGATTACAAATACCTGGGGATACGAATTGACAGTAAACTGGACTGGTCAAAGAATGCTGAGGCTGTCTACAAGAAGGGTCAGAGCTGTCTCTACTTCCTGAGGAGACTGAGGTCCTTTAACATCTGCCGGACAATGCTGAAGATGTTCTATGAGTCTGTGGTGGCCAGTGCTATCATGTTTGCTGGTGTGTGCTGGGGCAGCAGGCTGAGGGTAGCAGACACCAACTTTGTAGGTTAGTACCCAAGTAGAGCTGACTAGATTTACAATATTCTGCAGCTTCTTTCGGTCCTGTGCAGTAACCCCTCCATACCAGACAGCGATGCATCCTGTCAGAATGCTCTCCATGGAACAACTATAGAAGTTTTTGAGTGTATTTGTTGACATGCCAAATCTGTTCTTGCATATCAGTGTATTGAAGTAGAACAAAGTAAAACAGTAACAATGTAGAATAAAGTGCTACAGAGAAAGTAGAGTGCAGGTAGTCCGTAAGGTGCAAGGTCATAATGAGGTCGGTTGTGAGGTGAGAAGTCCATCTTATTGTAGTAGGACTCTTTTCAGTATTCTTATAACAACCGTGCAGAAGTTTCCCAAGAGCCTGGTGGTGCATGCCTTCAGGATTTGTATCATCTGCCCAATGGGATGAGTGGGAAAGAGAATATCCCAGGTAGGTGTAATCTTTGATTATGCTTACTGCTTCACTGTGGAAGTATCGACAGAGCCTATTAAGGGGAGGCTGCTTTCAAAAGACTGGGTGCCAGTACAGATGCTGGGAGCTGCACCTATTCCACTTCTACTCCTGTTCCAGTTCATGCTACTTAAAAAAAAAAGAAAATGCTGCTTTAAGAGGTTGCTGAATTTATTTTAGAAATAGTCTTTTAATGGTTTGAAATGGCATGGATTAGGTAATAAGTCTATGAGCCCTTTTTACCTGATATTTCTAATGAATAAATGATAATTTTTTTATAGATTTATTGGTCTCTTTTTTGGCAAATGGAGTTTCAGTCCCCAGAAATAGCACAAAATAAATCAAGTGAATAGAAACACGTCAGGCTGTGGTATTTAGTCCAGTCAACTCTGCGCGCTTTAAGACAGATAAATTTCAATGTTAGTTCTGTAATGTTAATTATACTGCAGATTAACAGCTTGATGTTTAATCAGTACAATGCACATCAGGATACGGATAGTCAAAAAGCAGGTATAATGCTGATTACTATCTGAACACGCATTTTAGAGCGAATGAAGTTAATAGACACAGTATAAGAAAGATGAGAGGAAATCTATTTTTCCCCTTGCAATAATATTTTAAAATGGTCCTCCGCTGCACCCTTTCAAACCTTCAAATCTGGAGAATTTGTCATTGTGCAAGATGCTAATGTACCATTAAAAATTTGTTTTTATCTTTCGAAATGCAGCTTGTGGCAGGTGCTGCGTGCAATCTATATCTGTTTCATGCACTATTAAACATCCCATCAATTTGTATAGCCTCCAAATGCTTCCCATTGCCATTTTCTTTTGGATTCCTAAGGACAATGCCTGCTGAGATGCTCTGCTTACAGTGAGTCTGAGCTCTGTTCATTGCTGAAATAAAATGGCATTGTCCATACATTTAGCCAACAATTTTCATCGGAGCCACCTCTTTTGTTTTACGGATCATTTCTGAAAATGGGGCCTGTGCATTAAAGTGAAAAGGTCAACGATAAGCTGGAGGTTGGCTGCAGGGTCCTTTCACCCTCTATGTGCTGTTGAAGGCAGCATTCAACATGGGTGGAGCAGAGCTGGGCTCAGCCACTGCACTTGACCCCAGTCCTCAGCTGTATGACGGGGAGGACTAGTGTAAGAAATAGATCCCATTCAATTGAAATCCAATTTTACACATGGTAGATCCACGCCACAGACTCGGGCTTGATCCTGACCTCTGGTGCAGTCTATGTGGATTTTGCATATTCTACCTGTGACATCTGAGGTTTCTTCCCAAACCCAAACACTTTTAGATTGGTGGGTGTATTGATTGCCACAGCTATCCCTAGTGTGTAAGTGAGTGGTAGAATGTGGGGAGAGCTAATATGAATGCATTGCAGAATAGGTTTCAGAGAAAATAACCAATCTAATGGGAATGTTGTAGTGGGCCAGTATGGCACTCAAAGGGTCAAATAGCCTCCTTCCATGCTATTAGGACATTTGGTTGCTGACTCACAGTGAGAAGGTAAATAGAGGTAATTTATTTATTTAAGTATATTTTGTCTTATTTTGATGTTTAGAATTATTCTAAAGTTCCAAAAAGGTGTGCAGACCTTTTCTTGAATATTTTCATAATTCCTGTTTAGATTAAGGGAGCATCCATATAACCATATAACAATTACAACACGGAAATAGGCCATCTCAGCCCTTCTAGTCCATGCTGAATGCTTACTGTCACCTAGTCCCACCTACCTTCACTTAGCCCATAACCCTCCATTCCTTTCCTGTCCATATACCTATCCAATTTTACTTTAAATGACAGTATCGAACCTACCTCTACCACTTCTACTGGAAGCTCGTTCCACACAACTACCACTCTCTGAGTAAAGAAATTCCCCCCCGTGTTATCCCTAAACTTTTGCCACCAAACTCTCAACTCATGTCCTCTTGTTTGAATCTCCCCTACTCTCAATGGAAAATGCCTATCAACGTCAACTCTATCTATCCCCCTCATAATTTTAAATACCTCTATCAAGTCCCCCCTCAACCTTCTACGCTCCAAAGAATAAATACCTAACTTGTTCAATCTTTCTCTGCAACTTAGATGCTGAAACCCAGGTAACATTCTAGTAAATCCCCTCTGTACTCTCTCTATTTTGTTGACATCTTTCCTATAATTCGGTGACCAGAACTGTACACAATACTCCAAATTTGGTCTCATCAATGCCTTGTACAATTTCAACATTACATTCCAACTCCTATACTCAATGCTCTGATTTATAAAGGCCAGCATACCAAAAGCTTTCTTCACCACCCTATCTACATGAGATTCCACCTTTAGGGAACTTTTTTGATGTGTAAACATATTATAGTTCAGGTAGTAGGTAATATATCTTTTTATAAATACACTGTGTAGTGATAAAAGTTCTAAATAACTTTTTTGTATATCGTAAGGTTGGCTTGGTAGTGGGAGGGTTGGGTGGTAACTAACTTTATATGATTCTACTGTGGATGTTTTTTCTTAATTGTTATGAACTGTCCATTTGATGTGTTTGTTTTGCACTGTTATTTTACTGTTTTTTTTTGTTTTGTCACATTGTAGAAACTCATAAAAAAATTAATAAAAAAAGAAATATTCTAAACTTCATTCTTCGTGGTTTGTACAATTACATATTTTTTCTCATTCCAATCTTTTAACATTATTTAAGACTTTTTGAAATGCTTTTCAATGTCTCTGCATCAGAAATATCTCTGATTATCAGAAATATTCAAGAACAGTTTGGAGAAATTTTACAGCGGTAAGCTGTCGATACAAACATGTGTCTTCAGGCTGGGTGTTGCCATATTTCTGTCACCTGAGGACCAATTACCATGTGTATTTCACTCTGCCTCACGGGATATCACTGATATGAAGGGGCAGAACAGCTCGTGGTCTGTACCTCAGGAACATTAGTGGGTGCAGACCATAAACATAGGTCTCGGCGGATGACCAGGACTAGTGTAGAGCAGCCCTTGTCTTTTAATCTCATCTCACCCTTTCATTCCATCTCTTCTTTCACCCCTCAGAAAGTCACTTTGGTAAATAGTTTTCAGGAACTGGATAAGAGCATACTGAAGAGGTTAGGATCGTTTGGAACATCAGATACTGACTGGGCCAAAAGGAGCACAGACAGAAGCAGAAAACTAGCAGAAGAGGAAATTAAATTGGAATAAAATTGATTCAGGGAAATAAATAAGGAGAAGGAAACAAAAATTGGATTAATAAAGAAGATATTGAGAAAGAAAGACAAAGAAAAAATTAACTTTTCAATTTCAATAACTACTTACCTCCTGTAGAAATAACAGGCTACCATTTCAGATTCGTTTGCTGGTAATTAGCTTATGACTATCACATGTACCAAGCAAGATAAAGTGAAAACATTTTGATTTTGCATACAATTCATACAAATCATTTTGTGTATTAGCATGTTGAGGTCATACAAAATGAAAATTAATAACAGGATGCAGAATATAGTTACAGAGAAGGTGCAGTGCATGTAGACAAATAAGGTGCAAGGGACTTGTTGAGATAGATCGAGAAATCAAAAGTTCATAAAAAACACAAAATGCTGGCAGAACTCAGCAGGCCAGACAGCATCTATGGGAGGAAGTAATAATGACGTTTCGGGCCAAAACCCTTCATCAGGAGTGAAGTAACATGGGATGGTCGAGGGGGGGATAAGAAGTGGGGGGAGGGATAAAGTAGAGAGCTGGGAAGTGATAGGCTGGAGGGAAATGGGCTAGAGGGAAGGTGGAGAATTATGGGAAATAAAAGAGAAAGAAAGGTAGGGCTGGGAGGAGAGATTATAGTGAGGGGGGAAGAAGAAAGAGAAAGGGAACCAGACTAAAATAATAGATAGGGATGGGGGTAAAGGTGGGGGGCAGGGGTATCAACGGAGGTCAGTGAGTTGGATGTTCATGCTGGCAGGAAGGAGGCTACCCAGGCAGGAGATAAGGTATTGCTCCATCGACCTGCGCACAGCCTCATCTTGACGGTAGAGGAGGCCATGGACAGACATGTTGGAGTGGGAGTGGTCTGTGGAATTGAAGTGTGTGGCCACAGGGAGATCCCGCCACTGCTGGAGGACCGAGCGCCGGTGTTCGGTGAAACGGTCTCCCAGTCTGCGGCGGGTCTCCCCAATGTATAAATGGCCACATCGGGAGCACCGGATACAGTATATCACCCCAGTTGACTCGCAGGTGAAGTGGTGCCTCACCTGAAAGGACTGTCTGGGGCCTGGGATGGTGGTGAGGGAAGAAGTATGGGGGCAGGTGTAGCACTTCTTCCGTTTGCAGGGATGAGTGCCCGGAGGGAGGTCCGTGGGGAGGGATGGGGGGGGATAAATGGACAAGGGAGTCGCGTAGGGAGCGATCCCTGCGGAAAGCCGAGAGTGAGGGGGAGGGGAAGATGTGGTTGGTGGTGGGATCACGTAGGAGGTGGCGGAAGTTACGGAGGATTATGCGTTGGGTCTGTAGGCTGGTAGGGTGATAGGTGAGGACCAGGGGGACTCTATCCCTGGTGGGCTGGCGGGGGGATGGGGTGAGGGCAGAGGTGCGTGAAATACGGGAGACGCGATGGAGGGCAGAGTTGATAATGGACGAAGGGAAGCCCCTTTCTTTAAAAAAGAAAGACATCTCCTTTCTCCTAGAATGAAAGGCCTCATCATGAGAGCAGATGCGGTGGAGGAATTGAGAGAAAGGGATAGCATTTTTAAAAAGTTCATCTTCATTTCCAACGTGTCATGCCTGTTGACAAGATAGAAGCTATTCCTGATCCTGATAGTACATGTTTTCAAGCTTTTGTATCTTCTGCCCAATGGGAAAGGAGAACTTTTTTTATTTTTTACAGGTTACACCTGAACTTCAAAGGTCCAAAGGTTCATTTATTATCAAATAAATATATATGGATCCTGGTATCCATATCCAACTCTGAAATTTATCTTCTCCAGTTAACCATGAAACCAAGAATATGCAAGTCCTTCAGAGAGAAACATCAAACACACACTCTCACACAAACAAGAACAGCATTCAGATCATCAGCCCCCCAAAACCGTCCTCCCCCCCATACAAAACAGAACAGGAACATCAACCCCCAAACACCCCTCCCCTGTACAAAACCGAACAGGAACATCAACCCCCAAACACCCTCCCTCACACATCAGAATGGAAAAGGAATGGGTGATAAAAAACAGAATATAAAAGTCTGAAAAAGTTTGCAGTCCATAAATGCAATAGTTCAATCCATAAACAGAAGCACAGTACCATCCTGCGATATCACTGACATTCATCGAAAGAGAGGGACGCCACATGAGGTAGAGAGGCCTGGCTGTCACAGCGAACCACACAGTGATAGGCAGCTCACAGACTCCTCCTCAGCAGTTATCAAAAGGAGGCCAGTTGGCACTGAACTCTCACTCTCCTTCTGCTTTGGCCCCGACAACTCAATCTTCCCCAACGATTAATGGATGCTTTAATAGGCGAAATGGAGTTGAACATTGGCTCGACGCACCCCCCACCCCCCCAGCCCCATCTTGAAGTCTCTTTACATTGAGGTTGTCTGAGTTCGCACTTGCTTCCCGGAATCTTTTCAGGAACAGCGGAGCGCTGGGTCACTCAAACAATCTCTAAACTGTAAATCACAGGCTCCAACAGACCCAGAAACACATCTAAGGTGAAAAGCAGATGTAAAAGAAGTTTAAAAAAAGACATTTTTTGTGAGTTATCTGGAAGATGTCAACCATGGGAGCATTGTACGCAGCGCCATCCTCACTCGAAACTGATGGTGTTGATGATATTGTGTATTTTTCCCACCAACACAAAGTCAATGGAGGAGAGGCTGGTTTTTGTGAAATTTATCCATCTGAGAGTTGATGGGCTCTCTGTAAACATGAACTTTTTCATCTCTCGTTCAAAATTGGACAAGCGGTTAAGTAATGTGTCATTTAACACCATGTGATTGACAATTCATTATTGCCCCATTAAACCTCACCAATAAACTCAACCTAATTTTGGCCAGATATTCAGTACCATTAAGAGTTATACCATTTCATCACAGCCTTGGATAGCCATGCCCTCCATCTCCAAAACATCACTGCTGCACTTGTATCTCTGGAGTCTGTGCTCCTGCCCTTACTCAGTCTCCTTCAACAATACCTTCCAAATTCACAGCACCAAACCAGGCAAACAAGGTCAGCAGATATTGGAAACACTTGGCTCACAGGTTCCCCTCCAAGACAAACACCATGGTGCTTTGTAAATAGATCAGCATTATTCCATTGTTGCAGAAATAAAATCTTGAACCTCTCTCCCAACTGTTATTGTACCAACATCTTTACTACATGGACTGTACTTGTTAAAGAAAATGGCTCACTGTCATCATTTTCTGAAGAGCATTAAATGATGGACAATAAACATTGACCTGTCTACTAAGACCCACCAAATAACCAAATAAAGGAAATAACAGGATTAGATAGATAGATAGATAGATAGATAGATATATACTTTATTCATCCCCATGGGGAAATTCAACATTTTTTCCAATGTCCCATACACTTATTGTAGCAAAACTAATTACATACAATACTTAACTCAGTAAAAATATGATATGCATCTAAAATCACCCTCTCAAAAAGCATTAATAATAGCTTTTAAAAAGTTCTTAAGTAGTTTACTTAAATACATTGAGTCCTAACCCCGGCACTTTAACATATCTTACTCCTGGCGGTTGAATTGTAAAGCCGAATGGCATTGGGGAGTATTGATCTCTTCATCCTGTCTGAGGAGCATTGCATCGATAGCAACCTGTCGCTGAAACTGCTTCTCTGTCTCTGGATGGTGCTATGTAGAGGATGTTCAGGGTTTTCCATAATTGACCGTAGCCTACTCAGCGCCCTTTGCTCTGCTACCGATGTTATACTCTCCAGTACTTTGCCCATGACAGAGCCCGCCTTCCTTACCAGCTTATTAAGACGTGAGGCGTCCCTCTTCTTAATGCTGCCTCCCCAACACGCCACCACAAAGAAGAGGGCGCTCTCCACAACTGACCTATAGAACATCTTCAGCATCTCACTACAAACATTGAATGATGCCAACCTTCTAAGGAAGTACAGTCGACTCTGTGCCTTGCTGAACAAGGCATCTGTGTTGGCAGTCCAGTCTAGCTTCTCGTCTAACTGTACTCCCAGATACTTGTAGGTCTTAACCTGCTCCACACATTCTCCATTAATGATCACTGGCTCCATATGAGGCCTAGATCTCCTAAAGTCCACCACCATCTCCTTGGTCTTGGTGATATTGAGATATTATTATGGTCTTGGTGATATTATAAATACAAAGGGTCCATAGGGAGCCACATGGACCTGGGGATATAATGCTCTTCATTAAACTGCCCTTTTCCAAGAACTTGGTATGTAAAGAAACCGTTGGAAAATCAGATTCAGATATCTATTATGAAATAAACATTTTAGAAAGGGTTAGCTAATTGTTTGCAATAAATTAGGATTTTTCTTCCTGCTATCAGTATGAAATGGAACAATTCAACTGGTGTGTCAGAGTGTGGGTGTTGTACAATGTGATAAAGTCTGAAGGCTGACATTGTGCACTTTCAGACTAAGTTCTGTTCCAAGATTTAAATCTACCTACCTACTCACTCATCCAGCTATGCACCCTCCTTTCTCTGCTTGTATCTCTCTCTTTCTCTATATCCCTCTATCTCTCTGTATCTGTCTTTCTCCATAAATCTTTCTCTCTCTCCCTCTCTTCCATGTATCAGTATGTCTCTCAGTCTCTGTATCTCTGTGTATCATTCTCTCACTGCCTTTTCATCTGTCCTCCCTTTCTCCTTTTCTCTCTGTATCCCTCTCTCCCTCCCTGCAACTCTCTCTCACCACCCTTTGTCTGTATGTGGCTTGATGTGTCTGTTTCCCTCTTTATCTCTCATTATCCCTCTGTATTTCTCTCTCCTTCCCTCCCATGGTCTCTGTATCTCTCTCAGTTTCATTCTCTACCTCTCCCTTTCTGTGTCTTTCTCTCTCTCTCTCTCTATTGCACTATCTCTATGCATTTTTCTCCCTCCATGCATCTTTCTCCTTATCTTTCTGCCTCATGGATTACACCTGATTCAGAGGAGATAGAAAAAGCATGTTAAAGGGGAAATGTTACAATACATATCTCTCTCTCTCTGTCATGATGTGCGCTGTCGATATTGGAACCCAAGTGTTGAGGAAAGACAAACTCTAATATAGAAATGTCGACAAGAGTTTATTCATAAAAAGATCATTTGTGGCTCAGCCGAGTGACACGGCAAGAAGTAACATTCTCAAAACTGAGACCCCATCATTAGAGTCATAGATTCATAAGAAGTACAACACAGAAACAGACCCTTCAGCCCATCTAGTCCCCATGCCAGACCACTTAAACTGCCTACACCTATCGACCTGCACTGGGATCATAGCCCTCCATACCCCTACCATTGATGTACCTATCCAAACTCCTGTCAAGTGTTAAAATTGAATTTGCATGGACCACTTCTGCTGGCCACTCGTTCCACACTCTCACAGCCCCCTGAGTGAAGAAGTTTCCCCTCATGCTCCACTTAAACATTTTACCTTTCACCCATGATCTTTGGTTGTAGTCCCACCCAACCTGAGTAAAAACAGCCTGCTTGCATTTACCCCAGTTATACCCCTCATAGTTTCAAATCTCCTCTCAAACTTCCACATTCTAAAGAATACAGTCCTAATCTATTCAATTTTTCCTTATAAATCAGGTCCTCCAGATCCAGCAACATCCTTGTAAATGTTCTCTGCACTCTTTTAATCTTGTTTACATCTGTTCCTCTAGGTAGATAACCAAAACTGCACACAATACTCACGATAAGGCCTCACCAATGTCTTATACAAATTCAACATAACATCTCATCTTCTGTACTCAATATACTGATTTATGAAGGTTAATGTGCCAAAAGCTTCTTTTATGACCCTATCTACCTATGATGCCACTTTCAACTAAAAAAGTACCTGTATTCCCAGTTCCCTTTGGTTCTATCACACTTCAGTGCTTTACCGTTCACTGCGTAAGACCTACCCTGGTTGGTCCTACTGAAGCACAAAACCTCACTTGTCTGCATTAAATTCTCTCTCCCATTTTTCCAGCTGATGCAGATCGCTTTTGCTGTCATCCACAAATTTGTTGATCCAGTTAATCACATTATCATCCAAATCATTGATGTAGATGACAAACAACAAAGGACCAAGCACTGACCCCTGTGGTACACCACAAGTCATAGGCCTCCAGTCAGAGAGGAAACCCTCTGCTACCACTCTATGGCTTCTCCCACAAACTCAATGTCTAATCCAGTTTACTACCTCAACATGAATGCTGAGCAACTGTAACTTCTGGAACAGCTTCCCATGCGGGACCTCGTCAAGTGCCTTACTAAAGTCCTTGTAGACAACATCCACTATCTTGCCTTCATCCACTTTCCTGGTAACTTCCTCAAAGAACTGGTAGACATTCCCTGCCATGCTGACTACCCATGCCTATCCAAATACTTATATCTTCGATCCCTGAGAATACCTTCCAGTAACTTTCCCACAACTGATGTCAGACTCACCAGCCTATAATTTCCTGGTTTCTGTTCAGAACAATATTGGCTACCTTCTAATCCTCTGGTACCTCTCTTGTTGCTTAAGATGTTTTAAATTTCTCTGTTAATGCCCCAATAAAGCACTTGCCATGGGGTCTGAGGGAATACCTTGTCAGGCGCTGGAGATTTATCCACCCTGATTTATCTCAGGGTACCAAAGACTCCTCCTCTGTCATCTGTACAGGCTCCATGAAGTTAGAAACATAGAAGAAAACCTACAGCACAATACAGGGCCTTCGGCCCACAAGGTTGTGCCGAACATGTCCCTACCCTAGAAATTACTGGGCTTACCTATAGCCCTAGATGATGTCAAACTTTGCTTCACTTCTATAGACTCTGATTAGCACTAATCAAGTGTCAGCTTAAATAATACAAGCAACATGGAATCCCCAAGTCTATAAAAATAAACTTAACAGGAAGTACCAGGAACCTGCATTAGAAAAGAGTGAGTGGCTTGAGAAAAACACAAGGAAATCTAAAAAAAATCTGACTCTCAAGTATTTCAAGAGCTCTAAAATCCTATGAGCCCAAAGCATTCCAGTGCCTTCCACCGGTCCAAAGAGCTCATTACAATACCCCCCCCCCCCCCCATGGCTGGCAACTGATGGCCCAGAGAGACCTGAAAACAACTTGAGAGACCTGCAGCCCTCAAGGTGCAAAGAGACCTGGGAACCTTGAGGGAGACTTGGGAGCCTTGATAGAGACTTGGAAACCTCGAGGGAGACTTGGAAACCTCAAGACAGACATTAGTGTCCTCAAGAGAGCTTTGAGAATCTTTGAAAGTGGAGAACGTTGGAAAAAACATGGAAATTCTTTGGAAACCTTGAAAAGTCCTTGGGAAACTTGGAGGGCAAAGGGAAACCTGGAGAGCTTTGATGACATTGAGAACTTTGAGAACTTTAGTGACCTTGAGTACCTTGATGACCTTGAGAATTTTGATGACCTTGAAAATATGAAACTTGAAACCTAGAAAAGCATCCTCTAAGGATCTTGCTTACAGTGTTTACTCTTCACTATTTTTTCAGAGGCAACTCTGATACAGAAGGTTGTACTCTCAATTTTACAGATTTAGACAGCATAGAGAGGCTCTTCCTATTGTTGAGCTAGCTGACCCTCTATAGATCTGTTTCATTTGCTACTTGAAATTTCAATTTGCGCAGTTTATATCACAATTTTCATCAAGAGGCTGAATATAAGATCACTTACTCTTCATAGGGTTACTTTTACGGTTACTTTACTTGGGTGTTTGCACACTCCAGTTAGCGATCAGCTTTTGGAGCTGAGCTCTTCAGGGTTGCCAACTCAAGTTACTGTTTCAGGAGACACTTGCACACTGGAACATTTACTACTATTAGCATTATTCATCAGAACAGGCAGGTAGGTATTATACATTGCAAAAAGTTAATCTATTCCAATTTAGTTTTAGCCTGTTAGCTTATTTCAATTATTCCTGATGGTGTCCCTCTGAACATTGATTTGATATTTATAAAAGCATACCATTACTTGCAAGGAACAAAATCAGGAAAGGATTTTCACAAGGTATTTGATAAGGTACCCCATGCAAGGCTTATTGAGAAAGTAAGGAGGCATGGGATCCAAGGGGACATTGCTTTGTCGATCCAGAAGGCAAAGAGTCGTTGTAGATAGGTCATATTCTGCATGGAGGTCGGTGACCAGTGGTGTGCCTCAGGGATCTGTTCTGGGACCCTTACTCTTCGTGAATTTTATAAATGACCTGGATGAGGTAGTGGAGGGATGGGATAATAAGTTTGCTGATGACACAAAAGTTGGGGGTTCTGTAGATAGTGTAGAGAGCTGTCATAGGTTACAACAGGACATTGATAAGATGCAAAACTGGTCTGAGAAGTGGCAGATGGAGTTCAACCCAGGTAAAAGTGAAGTGGTTCATTTTATTAGGTCAAATATGATGGCAGAATATAGTATTAATGGTAAGATTCTTGGAAGTGTGGAGAATCAGCGGGATCTTGGGGTCTGAGTTCATAGGACGCTCAAAGCAGCTGTGCAGGTCGATTCTGTGGTTAAGAAGGCATACAGTGTTTTGGTCTTCATCAATCGTGGAATTGATTTTAGGAGCTGAGAGGTAATGTTGCAGCTATATAGGACCCTGGCCAGACCCCACTTGGAGTACTGTGCTCAGTTCTGGTCGCCTCACTACAGGAAAAATGTGGAAACCAAAGAAAGGGTGCAGAGGAGATTTACAAGGATGTTGCCTGGATTGGGAAGTATGCCTAATGGAAACAGGTTGAGTGAACTCAGTGTTTTCTCCTTGGAGCGACGAAGGATGAGAGATGACCTGATAGAGGTGTATAAGATGATGAGAGGCATTGATCATGTGGATGGTCAGAGGCTTTTTCCCAGGGCTGAAATGGTTGCCACAAGAGGACACAGGTTTAAGGTGCTGGGGTGTAGGTACAGAGGAGATGTCAGGGTAAGTTTTTTACTCAGAGAGTGGTGAGTGCGTGGAGTGGGCTGCCAGCAACGGTGGTGGAATGGGATACGATAGGGTCGTTTAAGAGACTTTTGGATAGGTACATGAGCTTAGAAAAGTAGAGGGCTATGGGTAACCCTAGTAATTTCTAAGTTAGGGACAAGTCCGGCACAACTTTGTGGGATGAAGGGCTGTAGGTTTTCTATGTTTCTATGAAAGAGCAAGTTCTTCCAAAATTTCCACTATTAACTTTAACGCTACTTTGTTAAATCAAATAAACTTTAATCGATAATCTTACTTGAAGCGCTCAATTGTTATGTGGACTTGAGTCACGGGACCCCAAAGTTGGGAACCTGGCTACTTACAATATGGAAAGCACAGAACAGATACTGGAGAAGCTCAGAATGAAGACTAGAGAAGCTTGGTACCCGGACTTGGAACATGGATTGAAGAAACTTGGAATATAGACTAGAGGCACTCTGAAAGTAAACTTGAGGAACTCCGAACGTGGACGTGAGAATAGATGACATTCTCACCTAAAGCTGACTGACGTCAAAACACCACTGCGCAATCTCCGCTGGATTCGTTACTTCATAGGGTCACCCTGTCATGATATGTACTGGCAACAGCAAAACCCAAATGCAGAGTAAAGACAGACCCCAATGTAGAGACGAGAGAGTGTATTCATAGTAATTCCAAAAAAAACATGGGATTAGCCGAGCGATACTGTGAGAAGTAACATTCTCAAAAATAGGACCCAATGATTAGTGCTAACTGGGCATCTGCTTACATAATACAAGTAACATGGAATCCCTGAGCCAATCAAAATAACAAGATTAAACGAAACGTAGCAGGAGACCACATTGCAAAGAGCAAGTAGCTCAAGAAAAGCACAAGGAACTCTAAATGATTATTGACTGTTGGTAAGCTCAGGTGCTCTTAAAAACCTCAGCCCAGCACTCTCTGGTGCCCCAACAGGCTCCAGGAGCTCATTATACTTTCTCCATCTCTCTCTCTGTCTGGATCTCTCCTCTCCTCTTCTTTCTCTGTATCTCTGTCTGCATCTCTCTGTCTCTCACTGTATCAATGTCTCTTTGTAGAGGGAAATGGACAGTTGACACTGCCTATTTAGACTGAAAGACAGGAAGGGAGTTAGCCAGTGTTAAGAAAGGGAAGAAGGGGGCACGGTCTGGCAGATGGTAGTTGGATCCAGATGAGGAAGGCAATATGCAGAGGGAGGAGGGGAGAGTGGAACTAGTGGCAGAGAGCAGTAGATGATGCATAGAAGGCTGCAGGTGATGGAATCTAATAGGAGAGAAAGGTAGTGGGTAGAACCTAATGTGGGAGGTGGCGACTTCAGATTGGAGAGGAAGTGTTTGTGGGTGATAGCAGATGAAGCGGGTTAGAAGGAGAAAGAAGCAAGATGATGGCAGGGTTAGGTAGATCAGGAAGAGAGAGAAAGTAGCAGCAAGGAAAGAGTTTATCTGAAATTAGACAGATCAATATTCATGGCATCGAGTTGTAGAGGACCTTGGTGGAATATAGGGGGCAGTTCCTCCAGGGTGTGTTGGATTAGCATTGTGAGATGATGAACTGAATTACAGTGTTTTATGTGCTACATTATACAGAAACACATCTATTTCTGCTATATTAACCATTCTGATTACCTAACCCTTACATACAGCCAATAGCCCTAGTACTGCACTGACGTCTGTGGCACTCAGATATTGTTTATGACACTATAAATGCTGCCAATGTTTTACTGATTAAGACTATTATAAACCAGTAAGCCATGTGTAAATATTTAATAAACATTTATCCCCTCAGTGGATGCTTATAAAAGATTCAAAATTGTTAGGCTGTCAGTATGCAGAGGAACTGTACATAATAAACCAGACTCTCTACGACACAGAATAACAAGATGTAATTCCCACAAATTCGCAAACAACATTCGGTAGAAAGAAAATAGAATGGATTCAGATTGTTTCCATCAAGGTTGATAAAAGAAAGCCTGGCAACCCCTTGATAAAGGGTGGTTTTGCCTGCATCTTGCTTCCTCTTCAATAAAGAATTTGAAGCAAAATGTTCTCTTTCGACTTTTGAACCATTGACAGTGAGTTTGCAGTGTTTCTGTTTAGTGCGTCAATCCCTCATCTTCCACAGATCGCACAGCTCGCGATCAGAAACAGCATCAGATTTATAAACCCTCTAGCGTTTAGGTGATGGAGAGCTGATACTATTGAAACATACAGATTCGTGAAGGCTCAGCAGGATAGATGCCGAAGTTAATGTCTCCTCTTGGGGGGGGGGGGGGTGGTGTCTAGAACCAGGAGAAAGATCCCCAAGATAAGGGCATGGCATTCAGGACTCACTTGAGAAAAAAATATATTCAACCCACAGGGAACAAACTTTGTTTGAATTATTTGCTTTAGAGTGTGTGGTGTGCTGGGTATAGACAAGAAAGGGGTTAACAGTTGTTCTTGTTACCATATGTGTGATTTGTTTATTTAGTGCGTGGGGGATTGATACCTCCAAAGTTTTCTTTGTTTCATAGCTGTCTGGAGAATTTGAATCTGAGAGCTGTGTAGTACTTACATACTTAGATAAATGGAACTTGAAACTTGAACAGATTTCAAATATTCAGAAAAACATGGGTCTGTACAGTAAAAGTGATGAAGAAAATTACTGAGTGGGAACAGATATCAATAACTGAAAGCCCACTCCTCTTCTACTTAATATTTTATTATGCAGAGAAAAAGGAAAAAGGCCATTCAGCCCCTCAAGTTTGTTCCAATTTGGAATTAAAGTTCAGCAGATCCACAATCTGATCTTAAATAGCACTGATGTCCCTGCTGTAATTGTCCTGTTTGATGGGAGGAAACACAGCGAGATGCTATTAGTTAGCCAGACAGAGGAACTGCAGATGGTGAACACCATGGCCATTGTGTAACGGTGGAGAAATGGAGATGAGAAAGATTGTTTGATGTCTCTGGGCCTGTACTTGATGGAGTTCTGAAGGAAGATGGAAGGATCCCTTTGAAGCCTTCCAGATACTGAAAAGCTTGGATAGAGTGGATGTGGAGAGGATATTTCCAAAAGTAGGAGATATCCCTTTAAAAACAGGGAGGAGGAGGAGCTTCTTCAGCCAGAGGGTGGTGAATCTGTAGAATTTGTTGCCATTGAGGGTGGTGGAGACCGATTTAAGGGTTATGGGCTAGGGGGAGGAAGTGGGTGAATGAGATTGACAAGAAGAATCTAGCCATGATCGATCAATGGACTGAATGGCCTAATTTTGCTCCTCTATCTTATGGTATTATCTTATAGGAGGTGAGACACAGCAGAGCAGAGAGATGTCAGAGAGCTCCAGCTTCTAGAGTAATGATAGAGATTGTGGTGGGCATGGAGTGTCAGTAGCACAAGCAGGGAGGTGAAACCAACGGGAGATTTCGAAACAGGAATGAGAATTTTAAAAGAGACTCCAGAGCAGAACACATGACTGATCTCTGAAGTTGGCATTCCAGCACATATCTTAACTAGTGTGAGACAGGCTGGGCTATTCAGCACTAATCAAATTTTAACGAACCCCAAATTGTTCCACTGAATTGCCTTGACTGACATTAGACTGTGATATGTGTCCCTGTGGAAAGAAAGAATCAATGGCAAATGCAGTTAATGCAATCTATAACAGCAACAGCTTGTGTTTTTATATCATCTGTAATGCAAAAGGACATGCAATAGGAATAGACAGGAAAGACTTAATAGATATGGGCAAATGGAACTACGTTAGATGGGTATCTTGGTTGGTACAGCCTAGATGGACTGAAGGGCCTGTTTCTGTTCTGTAAGATTCAATGAGTCTAATACAAATGATGGTGTTCCACAGGAGTATTTTCAAATTGAACTCGATACTGATCTACATAAAGAGGGATGTGGGTGGGTGACTGGAATCTCCGCATGATTAGAGATAAAGTGGGAAGACCGTCATTTTGCCTGTTGAGTCTCTACAAAATCAACCTTTCTCACCCCACTCCATTCCCTTGCCCCATTGTTTTGCAAATTACCTCCTGTTTTCTAGCTCTTTGTTGAGACTGTGTCCGTTACTACCCCCAGCAGTGCACTCCAGAACATAAACACTCACTGTGTAATACGATTCATGCATTTTTTTTTAATTCTTTTGCCAATCAAGTTCATTCAGCATCCTGTAGTTCTTGACCCGTCCACTAATGGGAATAGTTTCTCTTTGTCTCCTCTACCTCCTCTGTAAGTAATTCTTTCAGATCACTTTGCAACCTCCTACATTCCAGGGAGACCAATCCCATCATTTATTGATTATCCGCAAGAAGTCCCTCATCCCAGAATCTCTTCATTCCCCCAAAGCCTTTGATCTTGATCTCAGGTTTAACACACACTTTAACAAGGCAGGTAGAAATTGAATATATGCTGGAAAATATTTTATTAAAGCAGGAGATGTACCATGAGGCTTCTGATCAGACCAAGAGTGATTTTAAAATACAAGTGTACATCGCTGGGACAGTTTGACATAGACTCAGTGCCACTTTATTACATACACCTGTACACTAGCTCGTTAATACAAATATCTAATCTAGTAATCATGTAGCAGCAATTCATTGCATAAAAGCATGCAGGTGTGGTGAAGTGGTTCAGTTGTGCTTCAGACCAAACATCAGAATGAGGATGAAATGTGATGGAAGTGACTTTGACTGTGGAATGATTGTTGGTTCTAGACAGGGCGGTTTGAGCACCTTGGAAACTGCTGATCTCCTGGGATTTTCATGCTCAGCAGTCTCTAGATCAGGGTTTCCCCCAATCATTTTTAATGCCATGGACCCCTACAATTAACCAAGTGGTCCGTGGACCCTAGATTGGGAACACCTGCAGTAGAGCTTACAGAGAACGCTATGAAAGACCGAAGAGCATCCAGTGACCAGCAACCCTGTGGGCAAAAACACCTTGTTAATGAGGGAGATTGGAGGAAAGTAGCCAGACTGGTTCAAAACTGAGAGGAAAGCAACAATAACACAGATGACCACACACACTACAACGGTGGTGCACACATCAGCATCTCTGAATGCACAACAGATCAAACCGCGGCGTGGAGTTACAGCAGCAGAACACCACAAACACACATTCAGTGGCCACTTCTTTTAGGTGCAGGAGCTACCTAATAACGTGGCCACTGAGTGTATCTCAAAGATGGGCATAGTGTTCAGGGTGATTTCTCTCCCACACAGCATCTTCATCCATCTTACTCCTGAGGTACGTGGAGAATCCAGAGCAAATTCACTTTGATGTGATAATGAACTCCTAATTCACTTTAATGAAACTGAAACTTAATTCAGTCCAGTGAAATTATAAATGTTTAGTTCGCTCTTGAGAAATTAGACACATTAAAACACTGCAGTGAAATTAAAAATGCCAGTTCACTGTGGGATAAATAAATTCAAATTAACTGCAATGAATTATTAATAAACAATGTACTCAGCAAAATTCACTTGCATGCTAAGTAATTATCACACCAAATGAATTGAACAATGCCTTACTGTTGGTCTTCAGTTGCTGCAAATGGTCACAACTTAAACTTAATTTTAGATTATCATGTATTGGCTGTTCATGTATATATTCAAGTTCCACAATGATCATACAGTATCTGCATCTGTTTATTTCTTAATTACAGATGAAGATTTTGTAAGGTTACAATGATGAATCATACAGTCACAGAGTCATAGAGTTATACAGCGCAGAAACATGCCCTTCAGCACAACTGATTTGCCTACCTGAGTTAGTGCCATTTGCCTGTGCTTGGCCCATGTTCCTCTAAACCATTTCCATCCATGTGCCCCTCCAGGTAGCTTTAAAGTATTGTGATTGTACCAGCCTCAACTACTTCCTCTGTTGCCCCTTCGGCTCAATTTAAATCTTTCCTTTCCTACCCTTTTCCCTGATGCCCTCTGATTGTTGATTCACTTTCCCTGGGGAAAAACATTTACATCTCATAATTGTATACACTTCTATAAGGTCACCCCTCAGTCCCCTAGGTTCCATTGAAACAAGTCCTAGACTGTGCAACTTCTCCCTATAACCCGGGCTCTTGAGTCTTCATAACTGTCTTGTTGATATACTCTTTCCAGATTAAATTACATCTTTTCTATAACAGGATAACCAGCACCATACATAGCCCTTCATTTGTGGCTTCACCAAAGTCTTATACATAATACCCAATCTCCTTTGTTCAGTACCCTGACTGATGAAGACCAGTGTGTCACAACCATGGATTCGGCAGCGCAGCAGATACGGCAATTGTGCTCATGAATATGCACATGTCAGCTAATTATTATTTCATTGTGATGGTATTTAACTCCATGGTTTTTGTTGTAGCGCTTATCGAGACTTGAGAAAAGCACTGCAATGTTTCACTGCCTGCTTGCATTTGGCCTGTCGAATCAACTGACTCTGGTATTCATTTTATATTTTGTTATTCCTTTCAGCTGCAGTGTTGGCTTCACTTTCCATTTAAGAGTTTTATTTAATGCACCTGTTTGGCCCAGTGTTTATTGCTTTCTTTTTCCTCTAAAACTCTGTTCACGTTAAAGTCTGTCAGCTATCGACCCACTTCAGTGTCTCTCGCTCCGCACTTGGTCCATATCTGAAATTTGTGACACAGTGTGTCATTTGCCTTCTTTATCATCTTATTACCCCTGATCTTAGCAGCTTTATGTATGCATCAACAATATCAGGTCTTGTGGTTCTGAGCTACCTTCCGTTTGATGGTGCGTTGTGTGCGCACCTACATTTCTGCTGCCCTGAATTCATTCACTCAAATTGTGCAAATGGTTCAATTTAATATCAGGGAATATATACAGTATATTGCCTGAAATTCTTACTCTTCACAGAGACATCCACAAAACAAGAAAATCCAAAGAATTGATGATAGTTACATCAAATCCTCAAACCCAAGCATTTCCCCCTCCCAGGCATAAACAGCAGCAAAAGCTTCCAAGCTCCCCCTCCAGCACTTGCTCCATCATTGGTGTATTGGCATCTGGCGCTGCCAAAAATTGTAATAAAAGCAAATACATTAAAAGGGCATTTAATAATCTCTTAGGAAAGACTATTTCAATTAGGATTTTAATTCCTAATTCAATTAGTTCAGCATCACATCATGGGCTGAAGGATCTGTTCCTGTGCTGTACTGTTCTACATTCTGTGTTCCATAACAGAATAAAGAACGTTCAATATTTGATCTAGAGGTAGACAGAGTTGTGCTCATTTCTGATTTATTGTACAGAAGATGGCTATTTAAACCATTGGGAATATGCACCCTCTTTCAAATTGCTCTTCAAGTATCTCCACAACCCCTATTCCCCATGGCCTGACAAGTTTTCTTTTCAAGCTTAAATCGAGTTCATTTTTGAAGGTTTCTTTCATTACGCTTTCAAGATCCTTATTCCAGATCTCAACAACATGCTGCATTAAAAAAAGATTTTTACTTTCTCAGTATACTTAGATCATACAAAATAACTGTGGTGCTTTGTGGTAGAAGGACTTAAATTCTGAAGGCCTTATGTGCACAGACCAAAGAAGAGTGTTACCTTCAAGTTTCAGTTCAAAGCACATCAGCCTCACCTGACAGTAACCCTCCTTCATTTCTGAGAGCTCAAGATGAAAAAATATCTCATTCACACACACTAATAAGTCACAGTAAGCTAGAATGTAATTCCAACAGCAACTTGAATAATTTATTATTGCAGAACTTTGTTAAACCCAAACTGATAATGTTCTACAAGAGATTAAATCTGTCAATGTTTGTTTCAAAGGCTATATCAGAAGCCTCAATGGCTATCAATTGATTGTGAAAGTTAAAGACAACAAGCATTTCGGACTAAATAGAAAAGAGGGCACAATATTTATTTTGAGAACTTCCCCAAGCTTCTTTCTCTTCCTTGGGAAGTCTGAAAGATTTGTTTAGCTTTAGCTGAAAGACAGAGAGAAGTCTTTGTTTGTAGGTCAACCCCTTGTAGTTGACTCAGATTACATGCTCGATCTAGCTAAACAATTAAACCATAAGATATAGGAGCAGAATCAGGTCATTCAGCTCATTGAGTCCACTCCGCCAATCGATCAGAGCTGATTTATTTACCTCTTAATTCCATTCTCCTACCTTCTCCCTGCAACATTCGTCTCCCAAACTCATCAAGGACCTATCAACTTCCACTTTAAATATACCCAATGACTTGGTCTCCACAGCTGTCTGCGCTAATGAATTCCACATATTCACTACCCCCCACCTAAAAAAATTCTTCCACATCTCTGTTCTAAAAGGAAGTCATATTCTGAGTTCCCACACAATTCAAGCATTGTATGTTTGGAGCCATTGTTGTCTTCAGGTTTCTGCTCTCTCATGATTCATTTAAATTGCTGAATTGAACTGTCATGTTGACCAGAAAGATCCATTTAATGTTACTTTACCCTTATTTTCACTTGGATAGAATCCTTCAACATCCATCTTATACCAAAAGAAAATACATCTGAAGCAGTAGACAGAATTCTACTGTTGTTCTCTTAGTTGCCCTCATCCTTCTTAGAGTCGTAGAGAAGTACAGCACAGAAACAGACCCTTCAGCCCATTTTAATCCATGTTGAAACCATTTAAACTGTCTACTCCCATTGACCTGCACCGGGACCATAGCCTTCCATATCCCTACTATCTATGTACCTGTCCAAATTTTCCTTAAATGTTAAAATTGAACTCATATGGGCCACTTGTGCTGGCAGCTCATTCCACACTTTCATGGTCCATTGGGTGAAGAAGTTTCCCCTCATGCCCCCCTTAAACTTCTCAACTTTCACTCTTAAGCCATGACCTCTGGTTGTAGTCCCACCCAACCTTAGTGGAGAAAAACCTACTTGCAGTTATCCTACCTATACACCATTTAATTCAACTCTATCAAATCTTCTCTAAAATTTCTATGTTCTAAAGGATATAGTCCTAGCCTATTCAATCTTTCCCTATAACTCAGGTCCTCCAGACCTGGCAACATCCTTGTAGACTTCCTCTGCACTCTTTCAACCTTGTTTACATTTTTTCTGTACGAAGGTGACCAAAACTGCACACGATACTCCAAATTAGAACTCAACAATGTCTTATACAACTTCAACATAACATCCCAACTTCTGTACTAAATACAGTGATTTATGGCTAATGCAGAAAAGCTTTCTTTTACGACCATATCTACATGTGAAACCACTTTCAATGAATTATGTATCTGTTTTCCCAGGTCCCTTTGTTCTGTCACACTCCTCAGTGACTTACCGTTCACTGTGTATGACCTGCCCTAGCTGATCCTACCAAAATGCCAAACCTCGCACTTGTCTGCATCAAATTCCATCTACCATCTTTCAGCCCATTTTTCCAGCTAGTGCAGATCCTTCTGCAAGCTATGATAACATTCCTCACTGTTAACTGCACCCCCAATCTTGGTGTCATCAGAACCCCAGAATATTGAGCTGCTAATTCTGACCCTCCTGCAACTAAGTCTCACCTCTGTCATAATTCCAGGTGTTAATCCATGCCCTGAGCTCTTCTGCCTTTCCTACAATAGTTTTGGTATTGAAATATATGCAGCTCAAGCCTCAGTCCCACCATGCTCAATCTTTTGATTCCTGACTTTGTCTGAGGTCTTACCCATATCTGCCTCCACAACCTCTCTATTAACTGTTCTAGCACCCTGGTTCTCAACTCCCTGCAACTCTAGTCTAAACCCCGCAATACAGCATTAACAAATCTTCCCACAAGGATGTTAGTCCCCCCTCCAGTTCAGGTGCAAGTCATTCCTCCTGTACAGGTCCCACCTTCCCTGGAAGAGAGCCTAATGATCCAAAAATCTTACTTTTGATTTTGATCAAATGATCAAAAATCTTCTACTGCAGCTCCTAAGCCACATATTAAGCTGTATAATCTTCCTAGTTCTAGCCTCACTAGTGCATGGCACTGGTAGCAATCCTGAGATCCATAACCCTAGAAGTCCTGCCCTTTAACTTTGCACCCAACCCCCTGAGCTCCCTGTGCAGTACCTTGTTACTCGTTCTGCCTATGCCATTGGTACCTACGTGGACCCTCCCACTTAAGAATGCTGAGGGCTCGATCCAAGATGTAACAAGCCCTGGTATCCAGGAAGCAACATATTATCCAGGAATCCTGTTCTTGCCCACAGAGGCTCCTATATCTTCCCCTATCATGACAGTGTGCCTCTTCTCCCCATTTCCCATCTGAGTCACAGAGCCAGATTCAGTACCGGAGACCTGGCCACTGTGACTTCCCTCTGTTAGGTCTTCATGCAACACTATCCAAAGTGATTTACCTGTTTCTGAGGGGGATGGCCACAGGGATACTTTGCATTGACTCCCTAGCCCCTTTCCCCTTTCTGACTGTCACCCAGTTTCCTGTGTCCTCTCCTTGAGCGTAACTACCTCTCTATATGTCCGATTTATCAGCCCATCTGCTTCCCGTACTCTCTGGAGTTCATCCAGTTCCAGCTCCAACTCTTTAAGGCAGATTGTTAGAAGCTGCAGCTGGATGCACTTCTTACAGTTGTAGCCATCGGGGCACTGGAAGTTTCCCTGCCTTCCCACATCCTGCAAGAGGAGCAAACCTGGAATCATTACTGTCCTAGCTGAGCGGATAATAAAGAGAAGTAAATAATAATAGAAAAAAAACTTAACCTAGAGCTTTTCTGTTCTTTGCTTTCTCTGACTGAAGTTTCTCTTCATTGGAGCCTCAAAGAGCCAAAGCCTCTAGATCACCACTCTGACCCTGTCTACTCGGATGACTGCAGCTGTGCTCATCCCTGTCTTCTTTTAATTTGCTCTTGTTGATCAGTCACAAATGCAGTTCTTGGAACTGCAACTCACCTAGGTTTTCCTTCTAATCTTCCTTTGTCCTTTCAAATTAAGATCTAGGTTTTCTATGATATGTGACAATTATTGGATCAAATTATTCATTGTCCTCTGGAAGATGCTATAACAAATGGAAGCTGGTTTTATAGCAACAGTGAGAATTTGTCACTAAGTCTTCCATTGAACATTATGTTATTGATCTGCTGGAAAGATGAGAGATGTCAATGTCCTGAAGAACTCTGTCTTGCTGAGCAAACAAGCCAGTGGTCTGGGGTAAGAGGAATCTGTTCAACTTTGTTGAGTTTCATCTGTAAACCTGTGCAGATTCAAATGCATGGATTTCATCTTCTCCACTAGAAGTATGGGAACAGCCCATTCAAAAAACTTCCATTTCAGTGATACCACAGAACCTACCCCACCATTCAGCCGTATTTATCCACAATTAGGTCACATCCTCCACCCCTCTCAAAATCAACAATACTTAATACCGAACAAGCTACCCTGGTAATCAACTATCAGCTTCAACTGATATAATCACATAATTAGTAGTCATAATGCTTTATGAGAATGGGTTGAGTGAAGTCAGCCTTTTTTCCTTGGAATGACGGAGGACGAGAGGTGACTTGATAGAGGTGTATAAGATGATGAGAGGCATTGATCGTGTGGATAGTCAGAGGCTTTTTCCCAGGGCTGAAATGGTTGCCACAAGAGGACACAAGTTTAAGGTGCTGGGGAGTAGGTACAGAGGAGATGTCAGGGGTAAGTTTTTTAACTCAGGGAGTGGTGAGTGCGTGGAATGGGCTGCCGGCAACGGTGGTGGAGGTGGATACGATAGGGTCTTTTAAGAGACTTTTGGATAGGTACATGGAGCTTAGAAAAGTAGAGGGCTATGGGTAAGCCTAGTAATTTCTAAGACTGGGACATGTTCGGCACAGCTTTGTGGGCCGGAGGGTCTGTGTTGTGCTGTAGGTTTTCTATGTTTCTATGCTGTCACATGAGAGAAAAACTTTGTTCTTCATGTCATGCAAACAGATCAGTTCACTACAGCAGTGCATTAAGGTAGTACAAGAGGAAACAATAACAGAACTTAGAATATATTGGGATTGGGGTTGGATTTATTTTATTATTTTCATATGTACTGAGACATAGAGAAAAGCTAATCTTGCATATTGCTCATACAAGATCAAATCATTACAACAGTGCATGGAAGTAATCCAAGCGACGAATGAAAATATAATGCAGAATAAGTTATAACAGCAGCAGAAAAAAGTGCAATGCTGGTAAACAATGTGCAAGGTCTCGAATTAGATTGCGAAGTCAAGTGTCCATCTGAGCATGCAAGAGGTCCATTCAGAAGTCTGATAACAACAAGCTAGAAGCTGTCTTTGAGCCTGATAGTACGTAGTTTCAGGTTTCTGGTCTTTCTGCCGGAGCGGTGGAGGAGAGAAAAGAAAACGTCAGAGATGGCCGCATATGGAAAGTCCTCTAATTTCATCCTGAGGTGGCCATCTTTTTTATTATTAGTTGATTGGCACAGCCCCTCACATACTCGATGCTGAATTTCTAAACCCAGTATCAATGCAATAACGTACTCCAGCTTCTGATGTCCTGATGTTAGCCATTCTTTCCACTGCTCATTTCAAATCACAACCACTCACCGATAAAATATTTGCATTTCCCTACTGTTTTATGTATCACCTCAAAGCATGTTGTGTAGTTACTGAGCTCCCTGCCACCAAACATAACTTCTCCCTCGGTACCTTTTCAAAATCCTTTCTAAGTTTCAACATTCTGTCACATTGCATTGACAACCTCAGACTGACATTGATTTACATCTTTGTTTCTCTCTTGCTTGCAGCCCTTCCCCCCATTACGACTCTACCTGCTGTGGATCGAAACTCATCTGGAAATCCTTTCAGTTCTGTCTCTAATGCAGGCCAGTAGAGCAATTGGCTGACTGAAGCATGTTCAGCAGGGGCAGAATCCAGCACCGGCCAGTAGAATTGAACACCCCACCCACCCTGGGCATTCTCCCTTCTCCACCCCCACATTGGGCTGAAGATACAAATGCCTGAAAGCACATGGCACCATGCTCAAGAAAGGCTTCGATCCTTGAGTTATCAGACTATTAATGGACAGCAACACAAAAAAATGCTGGAGGAACTCAGCAGTGTTTGTTATTAAATAAACATCTTATATGAAAAGGTGGACTCCTGACTTCATAATCTACCTCAATATGATCTTGCCCCAATCGCCTTTCTTGACTGCAACTACTCTGTAGTTGTAAAACTTTTTTTCTGCATTGTTATTGCTTTACCTTGTCCTACCTCAATGCACTGTGTAAAGATTTGATTGGGATGAACAGTATGCAAGACATGCTTTTCATTGTATCTTGGTGCATGTGACAATAACAATGCCATTCAACTGGTCTAGTGGAGACATAAGAGACTGTAGGTGCTGCAAAACAGGAGATGTTAGAGGAACTTAAAGGGCCAGGCAGCATCAGATGGAAATGGACAGTTGCTTTGTGTCAGGACTGGTCTGGTGGATGTGTATTTGGTAAATGTGAAAGAGTCTGATGTTGAAAGGCCATTTCTAGAGTATAGCCTCAGACATGGAAAAACTTAAGATAGTTATTTGCTTTGGACAGCATTTGACATCACTGCATGGTGACTTCATTTTGTGAGTGGTATTGGAATTGGTTTATTTGCATGATGCCAGTGGTCTTTGATTATGCTAGCTACTTTTCTGAAGCAGTGAGAAGTATAGATAAGAGAAAGCTATATGATGTACTGAGCTGTGTCCACATCTCTCTGCAAGTTCTTGTGATTATGTGCAGAGCAATGGCCATACCAAGCCACATAGGATCCTCTCTATGTTGCATTGATAAATATTGGTGAGGGTTAATAGAAACATGCCAAATTTCTTTCAACTTCTGAGGAAGATTTTGAAGGAATTGGTGAGCTTTTGTGACTGTAGAATCAATGTGGTTGGACCAGGGCAGTCTATTGGTGAAGAGAAAGGATTATGTTTGTGTCAATCTTTTTAGTATTCAAGCAATTTAATCCTTACAAATGACATAAGGATAAATGCAAATTTCATCCTGGTACACTTCATAATTACGTTTTACAAACTGCAATGGTGGGGTGGGGTAAGTGTAAAATACCTCACTTTAATCACACTTTCCTCGGCCTGCTTCTATAAAATGTCTAATCCAAGAGGGCACAGATTTAAGGTGAGAGAGAAATGTGCTGAACAATTTTTTTATGTAGAGTGTGGCGGATGTGTGGAATGCATTGCTTGGGGTGGTGCTGGAGACAAATATGATGGGGGTGTTCAAAATACTCCTAGATAGACATGTCTAAGAATAATCTGCAGCACATGGATGGATGTGGACATTATGTCGACAGAAGGGAATAGTTTAGCTGGGAATTTGATTACTAATTTAATTAGTTTGGCACAGCCATTAGGCTCCTGAACCTTCAACCACCATTACTTTGAAGTGATCCAATGATCTACAGACTCTCTTTGAAGGATTCTCTACAACTCATGTTCTCTGTATTATTGCTTCTATTTGCACAATTTGTCTTTCGCACATTGCATGTTTGTTATTCTTTGTCTATTATGCATAGTCTTTGGTGAATTCTTTTGTTTTCCTGCATTCGTTTTTTCCCCCTGTAAATGCCTGCAAGAGAATGAAACTCAAGGTAGTACAGTATGTAGTAGCATATACGTGATTCGGTAGTAAATTTACTTTGAACAACATTGTGGGCCAACTAGTCTATGTTCATCTATTCTATTTTCTGACACTTGGAGAACAGATCATCTTCAAGTCAATTGGTGAAAATAGATACTTTTCCTTTGGTTACCTATATTAAATTTCAAGGAAGAAAGTTATTTGTCACTGAACCTTGTAATGACCCTTGCCTCCTCTTTACGTACCTGTCCTGTATTTCCTCTACTACTGTAAAATTACATTTTGCATTTTGTTATTGCTTACAAAATGCTGGAGGAACACAGCTGCTCAGGAAAGGAAAGGTCAATGTTCTGGGCAAGATCTATTCCTTTTCCTTTTGTGCTGCCTGGTTGTACTTATGTTTGGAATGGTTTGACTGGATGGTACACAAAGCAAAGCTTTTTACTGTATCTTAGAACATTGAACAATAATAAACCAAGTACAAATTATCAATTACACCCTCTCATTATCCCAGTTTATCTGCTGACTGCCATCTTACAAAGTTCATAGAAACACGATGTGAGTATAGAAAGCAAGTAGGGCTAGAAGGTGTTAGCCTTGCCAACACCTAATCCCAACTATCCCCTTCCACATGGTGTTAAAATATTTGGAAGGACGATCCCAAGGAGAGATTAATTGAAGTATTCTGCTCGTCACAAGTTTTGATACAAAACTTGCTCGCATAACACAGCAGTTGGTTGAACTCCAAGATGCCCGCAGCAATGAAAGAGTAAAGCATGCAATTTGTATGATTCAACGTCTCCCTCACAAGTTCAGAGATAGTGGGAGCTTCAACTGAAGCAACGAGCATAAAAACAAGGCAGCAGCTTGAACATTTTCATCGAAATATTTGTGAAAAGTGCAACTCAGTCCTCCAAAGCCAAGCCCGGTTTTTGCTAATAGGCTTAGGCATTCCCACATTTCCCAGGAGATTAGTCACAAGGAAACAAGACTTTCACAGTACAGGCAAAGTGATTGTCTCCAAACAGAACAGTAATAAAGAACAACTTTCTTTAATATAAAACCAAAAAAATGCTGGAAATACTCAGCAGGTCAGGCAGCATCTGTGGGGACAGAAACTGAATTAACATTTCAAATCAAAATTATTTCATCATTGACCTGTTGAACTGCTCCTGGTTTTGTTCCAGTTTTTCAGTATTGCTTGTGGTATTTTCAACTCCATTTGTATAGAAAAAATGTAAAAACAGTCTACAAAGATCCTCCAGAGAATTATCAAACAGAATTTAAGGTTGGACTTCAATGAAGGAGAAAGTGGGGAGGAGGAGAACAGTTCAAAATTCAAAGTCCAATGTAAATTTATTGTCAAAGTACGTATATGTTACCATTTCCTACCTTGAAATTCATTATTTTGTAGGCATTCAAAATTATAGGAATACAATAGAATCAACAAAAAAGGCTTGCATAAACAAAGACAGACAAATAACCAATGGGCGGAAGAAGACAAACTGAGTGGATAAAATTACAATACTGAGAATACGAGTTTTAGAATAGTCACTAAAAGTGAATCTGTAGGTCATAGAGTCAGTCATAGAAACAGCTCAGAAATAGGCCCGTTGGCCCTTTTAGTCTCTGCTGAACTATTAATCTGCCTATTTCCATCAACCTGCACCTAGACCTACCCATTTTATCCATGTAGCTATCCAAAATTCTCTTAAATTCTGAAATTGAACCAGTATCCACCACTTCTACTGGCAGCTTATTCCACACTCTCACCTCCCCCCCACCGAGTGAAAAAGTTTCCCCCTCATGTTCCTCTTAAACATTTCACCTTTAACCCTTAACCCACGACTTCTAATTCTAGTCTCATTTAACTTCAGTTGTAAAAGCCTGCTTGCATTTACCCTATTGATCCCCTCATAATTTTGTATACCTTTATCAAATCTCTGCTCCTTTTCCTATGCTTCAGGTAATAAAGTCCTTACCTATTTTAACTTTTCCCTACAACTCAGGTCTTGAAGACCTGGCAACATCCTTGTAAACCTTCTCTGCACCCTTTCAATCTTATTGATATTTTTCCTGTAGATACGTGACCAGAATTGCACACAATACTCCAAATTAGGCCTCACCAACGTTTTATAGAACTTCAGCATAACATCCCAACTCCTGTATTCAGTACTTTGATTTATAAAGGGCAATAAGGCAAAAGCTCTTTCATGACCCTAAGATACCACTTTCAAGGAATTATGGATCTGTATTTCCAGATCCCTCTGTTCTACTGTACTGCACAGTGCTTTACAACACGGGGTATAAGTCCAATACTGCTTTGTCCTCCCAAAGTGCAACACTTCACACCTAAATTCCATCTACCATTTTTTACCCATTTTTCCAGTTGTTCCAAGTCCTACTGAAAGCTTTGATAGCCTTCCTCTTTGTCCACTATGCTCCCCCTCTTTGTGTGCGCACGTGTGAGCGCCCTTAATATTGGGGCGCTGTCATGACAAGCTTTTTGCACTGATCTTTTTGGTGATTGCTCATCGTTTGGCGTGTCTTGGGCATCTGAAACCTGGTGGAACCCATCCCTCTCCAGGTTTTTGGAACCGACTGGATTGGAACTCGGAAGTCTTCACTCCGAGGTCCGGCGCTGATGCCCCTACACCACCCGCCGTCCAAAATTTGGTGCCTTTCGCAAATTTGTTGATCAATTTACTACAGTATCATCCAGATCATTGATGACAACAGGCCCAGCACCAATCCCAGTAGCACACCATGGAACACTCACATGCCTCCATCCAGAAAGGCAACCATCTACTACCACTCTCTGGCTTTTCCCACAAAATCAATGAGTAATGTAATTTACTACTTCACCCCGAATGCAAAGTGACTGAACCTTCTTGACCAACTTCCCATGCATGACCTTGTCCATGTAGACAACATCCATTGCTTTGTCTTAATAAACTTTTCTGGTAACTTCAAAAAAACTCTTTAAAAAGCTACCACACACAAAGCCATGTTGACCATTCCTAATCAGTCCATGTCCATCTATCTATCCAAATACTTATACATCCAGTCTCTTAGAATGCCTTCTAATAACTAACCCACTACTGACGTTAGTGGGCCTCTTAGACCCCTTTCTTAAACAATAGAACAGCATGAGCTATCCTCCAATTCTCTGGCACCTCACCTGTTGCTAAGGACACTTAAAATATATCTGCTAAAACCCTTGAAATTTCAGCACTAGATTCCCACAAGGTCTGATGGAACACCTTGTCAGGCCCTGGGTATTTGTCCACCCTAATTTGCCACAAGACTGCAATCACTACCTCCTCTGTAATCCATATATGGTCCATGATCTCATTGCTGTGAGATCATAGAATCAGTTCATGTGGTCAGTGAAGTTATCCACTCCGGCTTAGGAGCCTCATGGTTGTAGAAGTATAGGTGTTCCTGAACCTGGTGTTGTAGGAACCAAGATTTATGAATCTCCTGCCCAATTATAGTGGCAAGAGGAGTGAACAGCCTGGATAGTGGGAGTATTTGATGATGGATGATGCTTTCTTGTAACGTAAATGTACTCAAAAGTGGGAAGGGCTTTGCCTGTGATGGACTTAGCTGTATCCACCATCTTCTGTAGTCTTTCCCATTCTTGGGCTATGCCAGGCCATGATGCAACCAGTTAGGATTGTCTCCACTGTGCATCTATGGAAGTTTGTCAAAGTTTATGATGACAAACTAAATATTCAAAATATTTTAAGAAATCAGAGATGCTGCCATGCCTTGTTTGTGATTGCTCTTGCATGCTGGTCCCAGAATAGATCCTCTGATAGGTTAATGCCGAGGAATTCAACGATTCTGATCCTCCCCACCTCCAATCCCCTAATGAGGCTTTGCTTATGGACCTCCAGCATTTTCCTCCAGCTCTTTTGCTTTGATGATATTGATTGAGAGGTTGTTGTTGTGGCATTGCTCAACCAGAGTTTCATGCTCTCTGCTATATGCCAATAATTCAACTGTTTTGATTCAGTCAACACAGTGGAATCATCAGCAAACTTAAATATGGCGATTGAGCTGTACTTAGTCTCCTAGTCATAGGTAAAAATGTGAGTAGACCACACAGCCTTGTAGTGCACCGGTGCTGATGGTGATTGTGGAGGAGATGTTATTGCCAATTCATACTGACTGGGGCCAGCTTGTAAGGAAATGGAAGATACAGTTGCACAGGGAGATAACAAGATCCATGTTTTGGAGCTTAGTGGAGAATTTCAAGGGGATAGTTGCATTGGAGCAAGAGTCTTGGGAAAGGAGATAGATTTTCTGGAGGATCTTAAAAGTTAAGGGCAGGAGGATTTTAGAAGCACCCTCCTTTGGATACCAATACAAGGCTATCACTTCTATGCTCCCTCCTCCTCCAATCCCAGTTTTAATGCCTCCTGTGTTACTACAAAGGCTGTAGGACCTGTACATGTGAAGCAAGTAGTAAATTGATAAAATTGTTTATTATTGTCAGATGAACACTATTTTACAGTGAAGATCTTTTGCTTTGCATTATGTTAAAGCAGTGCATTCAGTAAATACTGTACATTGAGATAGTAGAAGGTAAAGCAATAAGAGAAGGTAGAATAAAATGTAACAGTTACAGATAGAGTGCAATGGCAGCAAACAATAAGGTGCAAGAATATAGCAAGTAGACTGTGAGGACAAGAGCCCATCTTATCATACTAGGGGACTGCTCCATATTCTCATAACAGTAGGAAAGGAATAGAACTAGTAGGTGATAGACTTGCCAAGTCAAATCCCTTCCTATAAAGGGAAAGATTTTGAATATCAAGCCCAGAGAAAGAGAGATGAGATTAACTGTTCTGCTCCTCAAGTTTTGAAACATAACATATTCCCATCACATGGCATTTAAGTCAAGCTGAGATGCCCTCAACAATGACAAAATGACGAGACAATTAAACGTAGAGATGGCCAGGTTTGAGGAATTAGAGATCTCAGAGAGTTATTGGACAAGAAGAGATTATAAAGAGAGGGTGAGGAGAGGGTGAGGCAACAGAGATATCTGATGTAAAGGATAAAACCTCTAAAGTGGAGGTTTTGTTTCCACTTTGTTTCCACTTCATCTCTATTTTCATAGAAGTTTGGCATATCATCTAAAACCTTAACAAACCTCTGCAGAGGCACAGTGGAGAGTGTCCCGACAGGTTTCATTATGGCCTGGCATGGAAACACCAATGCCCCCAAACAGAAAAGCATATAAAAAGTGACATACAGAGGCCAATCCATCACGGGCTAAACCCACCCACCAATAAGCACATTGACAGAGTACTATCACAAGAGAGCAGCATCCATTATGAAGGAGCTTCACTATCCAGGCTAGGTCTTCTCATGCTGCTGCTCTTGGGGAGGAGGTAGAGGAGACTTAGCTCCCACACCACCATGCTCAGGGACAGTTATTACTCTTCAAGCATAGGGCTTCTGAACCAATGCAGAAAAGTTCACTTACGTCAACTTTGAACTCATTCCACAACCTATGGACTTAATTTCATGGACTTGAAAATTCATGTTCTCATGTAAATAAATACTAGTTTTTACCTTTTTAATTTCTACAGTTTGTCTTCCTTTGCACATTGGCTGATAGTCATTCCTGGAGTGTCGATTTTTTCCATCCAGTCTATTGTATTTCTCTGCTCTACTGTGAATGCCTGCAAGATAAATAAATCTTAAGGTAGTATATGATGACATACTGTATGTACTTTGAGAATAAACTTACTTCGAACTATTGAACTTTGAATTTTGCTTAATTAAGCTCCAATGTAAGTCAGCAAGTGGGTGTACTATTCTTATGATATTGTGACATGACTGGTAGACCAGAAGGCTGAACTAATGATCTGGAAATCTGGTCAGATCTCATCATGGCAGCTTGGGAGTTTAAATTTAGTTAATTAAAAAGATATGGCATATAAAGCCAATGTCACTGATGGTCACTGTGATAGAACCATCTGGCTCATCGGTGATCTTTAGGGAAGGAAATGTACCGCCTTTACCTGACCTACTCATGAATCCTATCGCAGAGTTGATTTTAAGCTGTCCTCTAAAGTAATCAACAGCTTTGTTTAGTTGTCAGAAAAATTAGCTCAAAACTTTCTCCAAGGATGTGGGTCAAAGCCAAAGTCAATATAAAGTTTATTGTCATATGTACACAGGTGTGATGAAAAACTTGCAGCAGCATCACATAGCATCAGATAAGCATCATTCACAAGAAAAAAAACACAAGTTAAACATAAATCACAATGTTCACAGCAAAGTTCAAGTTTAAATTTAATTGTCATTCAACCATACATGAATACCCATAGATACTGCCAAATGAAACAGCATTCCTCCGGGGCTAAGGTGCAAAACACAGTACCAACAGTCACACACAGACAGTCAAGGCACAAAGAGCATATATAAGATAGCAGTAAACATACCACCACTCACAAAAAAATACTAATATAGCCCAATGTTATGTTCTGTAGATGGTTGGTGGATAGGATGTTATTGGCAAGGGCAATCCTAAATGGTCCGATCATCATGTGCACTGTTCCCTTTAAGCTGTGAAATGCTCATATGCAACTGGAATTTTCTTTCATGCAATGTTATTGTAAAGTGCTGCACAGTTTACAGGCTGGGCAGAAGTTTTCTGCTCAGAGCAATGGTTGGACTGTGCTACTGGAAAAAAGAATTAGAGGGAACGTTGATCACACACTAAAAAAAGTGCAGCTGCAGACAAATGCAATCCAGCTCATCTTCCACCAAGCAAACACTGGAGAGCAGCACCAGTGGGAAGGGTCTGCCCTCAGTCTGCATGGACTGTGCACCACATCACCTCTGGCATCTCCTCTTCTGTGTGCCTACAGCACATGACCCCAGTCTGTGCCACAACTGACACCATCCAGCTCTCCCGTCATTGGTCTCGGCAGTGAAGCAGTGAACTGACTTACAGTATTCCACGTTACCAATGTCTAACAGAATCTTGCGATCACTTGGAAAACGTCCAAGGCAATTACAAGTCCAGCTTCACTGCTACTGAGCAACTTACTAGTGGGTAGGCTCACAGTACTTGAGGTTTCTGATAACTAGCAGTGTCTTGCGATCATAAAAAGGCATAAAGGATGAACAAGTACTCATTTGGTTGGACCCAGACAGGCCGCTGCATCCGGGCACATTACCATCTTATTGGATAAAGAACACAATTAGAACAAAAATAAGCTGTCCATTGTAATAACAAATTGCTGGAGGAACTCAGCGAGTTAGGTAGTGTCTACGGAGGGGAATAAGAAATTGAATAAGATATTTTGGGCTGAGACTCTTAATCACAACTGGAAAGGAAGGGGATAGAAGCTGGAATAAGAGGCTTGGTGGGAGCGTAGGAGTACAAGTTGGCTGGTGAGAACAGAGAGAGAGGGAAGGTGGGTGATGTAAAATTCTGGGAGGGAGCAGTGGAGTATGGAAGGAAAGGAAGCTGGAGGGCAGAGGAGGGCAGGTGAAGAGAATGGGTGAGAGTGGTGGATGAAAAAGAGTGAAGGAGAGAGGGAAGAAATTAAAGGAAGTTTGAGAAATCAATGTCCGTGCCCTCATATTAGTGGCTACTTGGATGGAATATGAAGAGTTGCTCCTCTAACTTGAGTTTAGCCTCATCGTAGCAGTGCTGGAGGTCATGGACAGACATGTTAGCATGGAGAAATGGGAAGTCAAATTGAAATGGCTATTGGGAAATCCTGCCTTTTGCAGCAGACAGAGTGAGGACAACAATGCAGTCCCCAGTCTGTGTCAGGTCTCACCTCTGTATAGAAGACCAGACAAGGAGCAACAGTTACAACCAACTCACAGGTGAAGTGTCGCATCAATTGGAAAGACAGTTTGAGGTCCTGAGTGGTGATGAGAGATGAAGTGTAGGGCAACGTTATCAATGTGGTCGTAGTACTTCTATACTGGTGTGGTGATTAGTGTTGTTCAGGATAATTCAAGAATCGAATAGTTGAAAGGAACAATTGTTTTTGAACCTGGAGGGGTGAAATATCAGACTCCTATACTCCTGCCTGATGGTAGCTGAAAACAACGGTGGGGATCACTGATGGTGCGTTCTTGAGGCAGCTACCAATGGTGGGTAGGGATGAACTCTTGATGCATCGGGCTTCTTACCTTCATGAGCATTCAAATTGCTGTACTGGACCACGATGACAAAGGTATCAAATGTTAACCTTACTGTTGCAAGGACGTGGCAGTGGAACAAACCCAAATGCTGAACACAGGCACGGAGGTTGAGGAGGGAGACGCTGCCATCATAGCGATCGTGGGAAGGGTTCCAAGGGGGGGGCTTTACCCAGAGTCTTGGTCTTGGTAGATAATTCAGGAACAAGGCTTGACTTAGAACTGATCGTCCTAAACACCATAGAGTGGGTTTACTCATACACAAGTCAACAAATTTGCACCTTCTAATAGTGGGCACAGGACTCTTATACTACTCTGTTTGATGGAATGTAGGTGTTTGTAATTATTGGAACCTGGGAATAGAATGGGAACTAACGAGGTATTAAAGCCCCAATTCCTGTGTAAGACAGCCAGGTGCCAGAAGGAACCATGACACTTACAGTCATTCACAGTCCAGAACCATCCCTATTTAACAGCTTGGAAATAGGTACAGATGAGATATCAGGGTAAGTTTTTTTATGCAGAGAGTGGCGAGTGTGTGGAATGGGCTGCTGGCAACGGTGATGGAGGCAGATATGATAGGGTCTTTTAAGAGATTCCTGGATAGGTACATGGAGCTTAGAAAAATAAAGTGATATGATTAACCCTGAGTAATTTCTAAAGTAAGTACATGTTCATCACAGCATTGTGGGCTGAAGGACCTGTATTGTACTGTAGGTTTTCTATGTTTCTAAAAGGTTTCTGGTTAAGACTAAATAGAGTGATGTAAACAAACTGTCAACACAGCCATATAAAACTATAAAAGGTGCTTGGAATGCCGACGAACCATATAACAAGTTTCTTGTTCTTGAAGATTTATTTACTAACTTGGATATTCACTTGATGTCATTAATGATATGATGGTTTGATTTGACAATGATCCTAATCAGATTGGGGAAAACAGGTGAGCTGGAGGAGGGAAGAAGCTAAGCATTGTTATGGATGTAGAGGTCTTAGAGATCTCATGGCCGAGGCTCTTCTCAAAGTCGAACAATGACACAAAGACTGTCTACCATTTAGTTCATGTTTTACAAAGAATTCTTCACAAGGGCCACTTCAACAACATTTATCAAGGTAAGGAAAACCTGAACTCTGAAGTCAAATGTTCTCAACAATTTCCTTCTGACTGTAAGGGGTTTCTTATGTTACTGTGTATGTTAATCAAAATGGCGTCTTTGTTAAGTAAAAGTAGGGATGCTTCTTTGTTATGGTAACTGGTGAGAGAGTGCTTTCTCTCGCAGTTTGGGTTATGATTCCTGATAATGAGAATTGTATTCATTTGTTAACCAATTGGGATAGATGTTATTCTTTCTTGTGTGTCTGTGAGCTGTTGTTTCGTGGATTTTTGTGGAGTTGGAGAGGAGATCGTGAGGAAGGTGGACGGTGCTGAAGGCACTCTGGTCGATCACCGAGGGTGGTCCCAGGTGCATGGGTCATGGAGTTCGGAGCAGATCGAATAGTGGACCGAAGACTTTGATGGCTGAGCTCCAATGATTGTGCACTAATTGACTGAACTCTGATTAGTTCTGGCGCCTTTTCTTTCCATTCTTTTCTTTCATATATATTGTATTACTATTAATCACTTAGTTCTAGTAAGATTTATATAGTGTACTCTGTAAACGTACATGGTGTGTGGTTTGATATTGTGTGAGCGAGTTTGTATTAGTGTGCATTTCACAGCATCCACGTATACAAGAGGCACGGTCTGGCGGGTGGACGAATCTTCCCCTAGCCTTACACCAGCCGATTGCGTGAGTGTTACATGACTTTCAGGGATTTTCTTTTAGTCACAATGTTGTAGCAACCTTTGCATTCCATTATGTTTATTGCCAAATCCCTAAGATTGCTTATACTTTAATCAACTTTCATTCCACATGAAATATGCAAAACAATATTCAATACAGACAAATAAAGGTTGTTAGAGAGTACTGATAAATTTTATTGCAAGTTTATTTTTGTGTATTACTAATTATTAATTTGGAAATTCAGTTGGTGTTATGGATGAAGGTTTTTATTGTGACAAAAATAAATCACATTTATTTTGACACTCTTATGTACTGTTAGGGAAGTAATATAGTGATGCAGTTATCAAATTATGCACAGCTGTATAATGTAACAAAATAATAAAGTTATAATCAGGAATATTCATGACACATCTGAGTGTTTAATATAAAGCTCTATGTTCTCTGGTAACCTTATCTTGTTCACCCGCTTCAGAAAGTGTTATTATTCTTTGTAATCTATTCAGTCCATAGAATAAATAATACACTAGCTGTCATTATGAAATGAAATGTTCCTTCAGCTGCATGTTTCAGATGAATGAAAGCAAGCCTCAGAAGTCTCTGTCAATGTGAAGTGAATAGCTTACTAATGAAGAAATTCTGAAGTTGCATCAATGATTATTAAATGTCTGGGTTACAGGGTTACTTAGAGCTTATAGCAAAGAACCACACAAAATTATCTGTTTTTATGAAGGTAGTTCAGAGTTGCTGCTGACCAGGGTACAGCAGAAGACTCCACATTCTCCTCTTGGAATGTCTGCCTTGAGACCTCTTGTATCCAATGAAGGGAATAGATGTGTCTCAACATTCTAGCCAGAGATTCCCTCGGTACTATGCCAGGGCACCTGCCTAGACCTGCTTATAAGGACACCCATTCCCATAGTATTGCACCAGAGGACCTGTCAATATTTGTGGTCTGAAGTCCCTAGGATAAGAAATGAACCTGGAGTACTGTGTACAGTTTTGGTCTCTGTATTTAGGGAGTGATGTGCTTGCCTTGGAGGTAATGTGGAGATGAGTTAGTTTGCTGGGATGTGCATCCTTCCTGTGAGCAATTTTGGGCCCTGTATCAAACGAAGAATTATCAAATGCATTTAAACTCCACAGATGACATTGTAGGTCCCAGCAACTACATAGAATTGTGAGCAATTTTGGGCCTTGCATCTATGGAAAGATGTGCTGGCCCTGAAAGTGTTCAGAGGACGTCACAGGAATGATCCTAGGAATGAAAGGCCTAATGTCTGTTGAGCATATAGACCCCTTTGAGCCTTGGCCTATACTCAAGTGAGTTCAGAAGGTGATCTCATTGAAACGTACTGGTACTGAAAGGCTTGGATAGAGTGGCATTGGAGAGTGTGAATGCCTCAGCCTCTGAATAAATGCCTCTTTAAAACTGGCATGAGGAGGATTTTTTTTATCACAGCCTGAGCAATATGAATTTGTGGGAATCATTATCATAGGGACTGTGGAAGCGGAGACTGAGAAGGGTTATAGGTAGAAGGCAGCAGAATGGGGATGGAAAATGAATAGCCATGATAGAAGGCTGGAGCTCAGTGGCCTAATTCCACAACTTCCAGGAGTAAAGGATGTAAACAGCAAGGTTAAGCAGAATGAGAGGTGATCTTATTGACACATAGATGTTTCTGAGAGGGATTGGCAGGATAGAGAGCAGTGTCTAAAAGGAGGGGTCACAATTGCAGAATAGGGGGTCACCTACTGAAGATGGAGGTGCAAGGGACTTTATCTTTCTCAGAGAGTAGTAAACGTTTGGAATTCTCTACACTACAGAGCTATGGAGATGGAGTCACTGAATATATCCCGTGGTGCAGGTTGACAGATTACAAGGCAGTCAAGGGGCATGGAGTGAAAATAGGTAGGAGATTTTGGGACCCACACGCAGAGCAGGGCAGACGGGCTGAACGGCTCTTCCTGTTGGTCTGTCGGAATATAGAACATTGTAGCACAGGAACAAGCCCTTCAGCCCATGATGTTGTGCTGAACTAATTAAACCGGTAATTAAATGCCTAACTAAACCAATTGCTTCTACCTACACAACTTCTATATCCCATCCATTCTCTGTATGTTCATGTGCCTACCTAAGACCCTTTAAAAACTTCTATTTTATCTGCCTCTACAGAATCAGAATTAATCAGGTTTAATATCACCGGCATCTGTCGTGAAATTTGTTAATTTAGTGGCAGCTGTACATAGCAATACATGATAATATAGGAAATTAAATAATTAAATTACTGTGTGTGTGTGTGTGTGTGTGTGTGTGTGTGTGTGTGTGTGTGTGTGTGTGTGTGTGTGTGTGTGTGTGTGTGTGTGTGTGTGTGTGTGTGTGTATATGTATGTGTGTGTGTATATATATATATATATATATATATACAGGAGCTGTTCCTGAATTGTTGAGTGTGTGCCTTCAGGTTTCTGTACCTCCTTCCTGATTGTAACAATGAGAAGAGGGCATGTCCTGGGTGATGAGGGTTCTTAATAATGGATACTGCCTTTCTGAGGCCTCGCTCCTTGAAGGTGACTTGGATACTACAGAGGCTAGTAACCAAGATGGAGCTGACTAATTTTACAACTTTCTACAGCTTCTTTCGATCCTGTGCAGTAACCACCCCCCACCCCCGCCAATAACAGATGGTGCTGCGACCTGTCAGAATGCTCTCCATGTTACATCTCTAGAAATTTTTGGGTGTTTTAAGTGACAAACCAAATGTCCTCAAATTCCTAATGAAATATAGTTGCTGTCTTGACTTCTTTATAACCGCATTGATAGGTTGGGACCAGGTTAGATCCTCAGAGATCTTCTCATCAAGAACTTGGAATTGCTCACTCTCTCCACTTCTGACCCCTCTATGAGGATTAGTTCATACCTCCTAAAGTCAACAATTAGCTCTTTGGTCTTACTGACGTTGAAAACAAGATTGTTGCTGCGACACGCACTCAACTAGCTGGAGTATCTTGATTCTGTACGCCCTCTTGTCTCCATCTGAGATTCTGCCAACAATGGTTGCATCATCAGCAAATTTATAGATGGCATTTGGGCTATACCTAGCCACACAATCATGGATATAGAGGGAGGAGAGCAGTGGGCTAAGCACACACCCCTGAGGTGCACCAGTGTTGATCATCAGCGAGGAGGAGATAATATTACCCATCCTCACTGATTGTGGCCTTCCAGTGAGGTAGTAGAGGATCCAATTGAAGAGGGAAGTACAGAAGCCTAGGTTCTGGTAGCTTATTGATCAATACTGTGTGAATAATGGTGTTAAAAGCAGAGCTACATTCAATGAACAGCATCCTGATGTAGGTGTTTGTATTGTCCAGGTTATCTAAGACCATATGAAGAGCCATTGAGATTGCATGTGCCATAGACTTATTGTGATGATAGGCAAACTGCAGTAGGTCCAAGTACTTGCTGCAGCAGGAATTGGTTCCAACCATGAGCCACATCACTAAGCCACAGAAGAACAAACCACCAAGTCATTCTGCTAAGACACAAGATATGTCAGGTGTTGGAATCTGGATCAACACACAAAACTCTGGAGGAACCTAGTGGTCAGATATCATCTGTGGTGGGAAATGGACATCTTGGGTCAAGATGATGCTAGTCCAGATAAAGGGTCTCACTTGAAACACTGACTGACTATTTTCCTCCATTGATGCTGCCTGGCCCACTGAGTTTCTTCAATGTTTTGTGTATTGCTCTGAAACATTAAAAAAATGGAAAGTGTATGGTCATGCACTTCGGTGGAAGAAATAAACGGGCCGACCATTAACTAAATGGGGAGAGAATTCAAAATGCAGAGATGCAAAGGGACTTGGGATTCTTTGTGCAAGATACCCTAAAGGTTAGCCATCAGGTTGAATCAGTTGTGAAGAAGCCAAATGCAATATTGGCATTCATTTCTAGAGGTATAGCGTATAAGAGCAGGGATGTGATGTTGAGGCTCTGTAAGGCACTCGTGAGACCACACTTGGAGTACTGTGTGCAGTTTTGGGCTCCTTATTTTAGAAAGGATATACTGACATTGGAGAGAGTTCAGAGAAGATTCATAAGAATGATTCCAGGAATGAAAGGGTTACTGTATGAGGAATGTCTGTCAGGTCTTGGGCTGTATTTCCCAGAGCTCAGAAGAATGAGGGGGGATCTCATGGAAACATTCCAAATATTAAAAGACCTGAAATAGGACAAGGATTCTAGGACAAGAGGGCATGATTTCAGGATTGAAGGATGTCCTTTTAGAACTGAGATGTGGAGAAATTAATTTAGATAGAGGGTGGTAAATCTGTGGAATTTGTTGCTATGTGTGGCTGTGGAGGCCAAGTCATTGGGTGCATTTCAGGCAGAGATAGATAGGTTGTTGACTAGCCAGGGCATCAAAGGATATGGGGAGAAGGTAGGGAAGTGGGGACGACTGGAAGAATTGGATCAGCCCACGATTGAATGGCAGAGCAGTTTTGATGGATCGAATGGCCTACCTCTGCTCCTATATCTTATGGTCTTATAGTCTTATTAAGCTTTTTTTATGTGCTTTCTTAACATAATTATTTGTTGTTCTGTTTATTAGGAGGATGCAAATTACTTCACTCCACCTTTTAGACACATTTCTACTCGTGTGTCACATCAAAATCATTAATCAATTTGTCAATTACTGGATTTCTGCTACTGATAGGAACTTGCAGTGTTGGAGATTAAATGTTGAATGACACTGTCTTTGCAAACCCAATAGCTTGCAATGCTGACTCAGTGGACCTCATATGAACCATCTTTAACAATCCTGCATCTCACAACATTTGGAGGGAACAGGGGAGTGGAAGGAGGTTAGAAACTTAAGACCAGGGGTTGTGAGGTTGTACCTCACGTTATCATGTGCTTTTTGTTGTGGAGCTGCATATCAAGTTGGTCAATTGCCCTGTTGCAGAGAGGTGGGACTCCAAATCAATAGACATAGACTCCCATAGAGTAATTGGGACCAGAATTACCACAATGCAGTAGCCCACGAGTTGAAAGTGCAAAGTGGTGTTTGACACATAGCTGGCAGCCGTCTAAGAATAATTATCACAACCATTAAAACAGATAATGAAAAATTCTCTGGAAAGAAAAGATAAGCAAAGGCAAATAGAGGCCCTTACAGTACAAAATAGAGGCATTTTTAATGGAAAAACAAAGAAATGAGAGAACAATTAAGCTCTTGGATTCTGATTACATGAAAGAAGATTCAAATACCTTCAAAGAAATACAAAGGAATCGAGAGTCTAATGAAAAGGCGAAATTAAGGTAAATTGGCAATAGTAATAAAATTAGTGCAATAGGAATTAATTGAGCTCTAAGTCCTCAGAGCTGATAATGCCCATTTAGTGTACTGAAAAAGGTAACCATAGAAAAGGTGCCTGTACTGTTTGACAGCTTGCAAATTCTGCAGATCATGGAATAATTCTCGTAGATTGGAGGATGGAGAAATATGAACCCAATATGTGGTGGGTGGTTGGGGGGGGGGGTTGATGCTTTTGCTGGAGCAAATGGGGGGGGGAGATGATGTGTTAATGCTTATGCTGCTGGTTGTTTGTGGGAAGGAAGTGTGGGGGCTTTAGGGTTCTAACATTTTCTGTCATTTGCTCTTTGAGGTTGTTCTGTTTTGTGGATGTCTGCAAAGAGTAAGAATTTCAGGTTGTATACTGTATAAATTCTCTGATATTAGATTGAAGCATTGAAACATTGAATATTTAAAAACAGAAGTAGAGAGAAAACAGAACTGTGGAATAATTAGCTAAACATCTTTAATAAGGAGAATACTCAAAAGAATGAGCTATAAAGAATGTGTTCACGGTATAACTAGTGTTGAACAAATTCAGCCTGGATTTAAGGAAGGGGTGTTATGTATAATAAATCCATTGGAGTTTTTTGAAGATGTTCGGATAGATAAGGGAGAACCTGTGATATGTTACATTTGGATTTTCAGGAGGTCTTTAATAGCTTACGAATTTATTGTGCAGCAATAAATAATGAGGGATTGTGGCATAATATCCTGGCAAGGACTGAAAATAGATTAACACATGAGATTAGGAATAAATCATTCTCTTTCAGTGGTCATTTTCTCAAGATACAGAATAAGATTTCCAGAAAGGAAATTTTTATTCATTGGGTGGCTAAACTGAAGGCCAAGCCATGCATATCTTCCATTATTATTAGGGGCGGCTTCTTTCCCTCCATAAACCCATGAACCATTTGCACTATCTATTTAGTTTTACAATTTTTAGATCTTTTTGTCTCTACACATTGTTGCTGCTGCAGACAACAAATATCCTAACTGTGAATAGAGAACAATTAATATACTGGACTGTGCAAAAGTCTTTGTTGATGAGTGCTGTTGACTCCTGGCAACCCTATGGCTAGTGTAGTTGTCCACAGGGTCTTCATGGCAAGATAGAGAAATACATTGCTGGGCCTTCCTTCCATGCAGATACTGCTGCTGCTCAAGTTGGGACCCAGCTGGATTCGAACTCAGGACCTTTGGCCTCCAAGTCCTGTGTTGATACACTACAAGTCAGCCCAGAATTTTTAGGCACATATATATACAATAGATAGGATGTCTAATAACTTTCAATAGTGCTTCATTTGTCAATATGCAGCAGAAAGAGATGGTTGGAACAAAAAATCTTGGGGATGGCAAGAGTGGAGCATTGTGGGAGGCATGTTGAACAGGTGGCAGACAAAGAATGGGGAGAGGAGTGGTGTGGGTGCAGAAAAACCAGGCAAGGTCAATTCATTCTAAACAATTGGTTTGTTAATCATTACAGAGTGTCTCTCTGGTGCTTTCTGCTCCCTCACCTCTCCCTTCCCCTTTCCCTCTTTCTACAGGGGCACAATTGAGAGCATCCTGACTGGCTACGTCACTGCCTGGTATGCGAACTGTACTTCCCCAAATTGCAGGACTCTGCAGAGAGTGGTGCGGACAGCCCAGCACATCTGTAGATGTGAACTTCCTACTATTCAGGATGTTTACAGAGACAGGTGCATAAAAAGGGCCTGAAAGATCATTGGGAACCCAAATCATCCTAACCGCAAACTGTCCCAGCTGCTACCATTTGGGAAATGATACCGCAGCATTAAAGCCAGGACCAACAGGCTCTGGGACATCTTCTTCCCCCAGGCCATCAAACTGATTAATTCATTCTGATACAATTGTATTTCTACACTATACTGAATGTCCTGTTGTACATACTATTTATTACAAATTACTATAAATTGCACATTGCACATTTAAATGGAGATACTCCTTGTGTATGTGAAGAATGTAAGAAATAGTCAATTCAAATGATTCCCCTTTCTCTAACAAGAGGAAGTCTGCAGATGCTGGAAGTCGAAGCAACATATACAAAACGCTGGAGGAACTCAGCAGGCCAGGCAGTATTTATGAAAAAGAATACAGTCAATACTTCAGGCCGAGACCTTCTGCCCTCTTCCCACTCTCAGTCCACAATAGAAAACCATATCAGAATCAGGTTTATCATCACACATATGTCATGACATTTGTTGTTTTTGCAGCGATACATAAAATTACTGTTGTACTGAGCAACAGTCTTAGGCACCCTAGCACCAGATTTGATAGATAAGGAACATTACCCAATCAGCTCAACTCTGCCTGGTTCCAACACTGTCACAATGTGCAGTCAATTGGGAAAAGAAGTATATGCTGCCAAGACCTGATGAAGGGTCTCAACCCGAAATTCCTCTTTACTCCTCTCCATAGATGCAGCCTGACCTGCTGAGTTCCTCCAGCATTTTGTGTGCGTTAATTTGGATTTCCAACATTTGCAGAATCTTATGAGCTGCCAAATGCTTTAATTAACTGCAACTATAATCCTGATTGCAGATCACTAAATGGAAGAAGTTAGCTCCTACAACACAAGTTTGTATCACACATCACCATCCCATTTCTGTTCTTTAGCAACTTATTCTCAAAACTTTGCTAAACTCGGGATATAGGGTAGCCCACGTGGAAAATGGTTTAATGCATCTTGAACGCAATTATGCAGCCCGAATGAATAGCAAAGCTGAAGTTTAGGCATGTGATACCCCAATCTTCAGGCAACAGTCGCTTGTAAAGTTCCAAGGCACTTTACAGGAGAACTAAAACACAAATTTACACTGAACTACATATTTAAACAGAGAAAGAAATTTGTGGTTAATACTTGATTTTGCGGTTCAGTGTCAAATATTGCTTCTGTGATGCCCAATGTAGATATGAACATTAAGTAATTGGGTATATTTAAAGCAGAGGTTGATAGGTTCTTGATTAGTAAGGGCATCAGAGATTACAGACAGAAAGCAGGAGAATAGGATTGAGAGGGATAATAAATGAGCCATTATCAAATGGTGGAGCAGACACAATGGGCTGAATGGCCTAATTCTGCTCCTATGTTTTATGATTTACATTATCTCATGGTGGGGGTGGGTGTAGGGGACATCAGCACCAGAATCCGGAACGGAGATTCCCGGGTTCAAATCCAGTTGAACAGTTCCCAAGTACGCTTTCCATCCATGCCGGGTTGAGTGTTGAACTCGCAACTCGACCTCGTAAAATAAAGGAAAACATTGTGAGATGTCTGTGTGAGGAGTGACACGCCACACAGTCTATCGTTCCGTGCCTTGTGAGGCATGAAAATGCCCGACACTGGCCTCTCAGGCCTGAGTCGATGTCATCATCATCATGTATGGGACAAGTTTTCATATAGAAGGTTGTGGAGACCCGGAATGGACTGACATGGGAGGTAGTGAAAGGAGATACGAAAGAGGTGTTTAAGAGGCATTAGGCAGACACAAGGACAGGCTGGGAATGGAGAGATATGGATCTTGTGCAGATAGATGGGTGGTTGAAATCTGGAACACACTGCCTGAAGAGACAGAGACCCTCACGACATTTTGAGGAAGTATTTGGACAAGGATCGGAATTGAAAAGGGTCACCACCAAATGCTGGGAAATGGGATGTGGTGTAGAATGGCATGATGGAGTTATAGAATCATATAGATATTCAGAACTCATCTAAACCATCTCCCCCTTCTTTTAAATCAATGTCCACTAATGTGATTTACTTCTGATATGGAGAGGAGTTTCCTGAGGTCTACCTGATCTGTGCCATTTATAAAGGGTAGTAAATTCAGTTTGGCATTGGCTTTGTGGGAGAAACAAGAGAGTTGTAGCAGATGGTTGCCTCTCTGGTATTTGCTGCAGGAATCAGTGCTGGATCCATTGTTGTTTGTCATTTATATCACTCATCTGGATGGTAATGTGTAAACTGCAATGGCAAATTTGCGGACGACACCAAGAATGGCAGCATAGTATACAGTGTGGAAGGCCAAGAAAATTTGCAGTGGGTTCTGGACCTTCTGGAAAAATGGACTGAAAAATGGCAGAATTTAATGAAAACAAGTGTGAGGAGGACAAACTAAGGCAGGACTTACAGAGTGAATAACAGAACTTTGAAGAGTGTGTAGAACAAAGGGATCTGGATCTGCAGATTCATAATTGTTTGAAAGTGGCATTACACGTAGATAGGGTCATAAAGAGAGCTTTTAGCATACTGGCTTTCTCAAATTAAAGTACTGAATACAGGAGTTGGGATGTTATGTTGAAGTTTGTGATGCCTAATTTGGAGTACTGTGTGCAGTTCAGTTACCAGACTTAAGGAATATATCAATAAGATCAGAAGAAAAGTCTTATGGATGCTGCTGAGACTTGAGGACCTGAGTTAACAAGGAAAAGTTGAAAGATTTTTTTTCCTGGAACATAGGTGAATGAGGTATGATTTGATGGAAGTAACAAAATTGTGAGGTGTGTGGATAGGGTAAATGCAAGCAGTTGTTTTTCACTGATATTGGGTCAAACTAAACTGACATGTCACAGGTTAAGGGTGAAAGGTGAAATACTTAAGGGTCTGAGGGGGAACCTCTTCACTCAGAGGATGGTGATAGTGTGGAATGAACTGTCAATGAAAGTGTGCAGTTGTAAAATTTAAGAGAGGTTTGGATAGGTACATGGATTGGAGACGTGTAGAGGGCTTTGATCCAGGTGTGGGTCAATGGGACCAGGCAGAATGATAGTTTGGCATGGACAAGATGGGCCAAAGTGGCTGTATCTGTGGTGCGGTACTCTAAGTCCCTATCTGCAGACAACACAGATCATGCATTAAAGGGGGCAATTAGATCCTCAGCCTAGGGATACACACAAAATACTGGTGGAGCTCAGCAGGTCAGGCAGACAGCGTCAACGGAGGGAAATGAACAGTTTACATTTTAGGTTAAAATCCTTCATTAAGATTGCAATTAAGTCACGTAGGCCCGAAACATCAGCTGCTCTTTTCCCTCCATAGATGCTGCCTGACCTATCAAGTCCTCCAGCATTTTGTGTGTTGTGCTCAAAGTTTACAGCTTCTGCAGAATCTCTTGTGTCTCATCCTAGGAATGTTGGTAGAGGATTCTGGAATTGTTTTGTTTTCCATCAGTGGATGTTGAAATGTCAGCAGAGATAACGTTGCTGCTATCCCTTGATACCTACAACATTATCTCTGCAAAAGCTTCTCCTGCTAACTGGTTTGGTTCACTTCCTGCCATTCCACACCTAAGCTGGACATGTGAAGCATCTACAATAGACAGTAGGTGCAGGAGTAGGCCATTCGGCCCTTCTAGCCAGCACCACCATTCACTGTGATCATGGCTGATCATACACAATCAGTACCCCGTTCCTGCCCTCTCCCCATATCTCTTGATCCTGCTATCTATAAGAGCTCTATCTAATTCTCTCTTGAATGCATCCAGAGACTTGGCCTCCACTGCCTTCTGGGGCAGAGCATTCCACATATCCACCACTCTCTTAGTGAAAAAGTTTTTCCGTATCTCTGTTCTAAATGGCCTACCCCTTATTCTTAAACTGTGGCCTCTAGTTCTGGACTCACCCATCAGCGGGAACATGCTTCCTGCCTCCAAAGTGTCCAATCCTTTAATAATCTTATGTGTTTCAATCAGATCCCCTCTCATCCTTCTAAATTCCAGTGTATACAAGCCCAGTCGCTCCAATCTTTTAACATATGACAGTTCCGCCATTCTGGGAATTAACCTTGTGAACCTGCGCTGCACTCCCTCAATAGCAAGAATGTCCTTCCTCAAATCTGGAGACCAAAACTGCACACAATACTCCAGGTGGGGTCTCACCAGGGCCCTGTACAGCTGCAGAAGGACCTCTTTACTCCTATACTCAATTCCTCTTGTTATAAAAGCCAGCATGCCATTAGCTTTCTTCACTGCCTGCTGTACCTGCATGCTTGCTTTCATTGACTGATGTATAAGAACACCTAGATCTCGTTGTACTTCCCCTTTTCCTAACTTGACTCCATTTAGATAGTAATCTGCCTTCCTGTTCTTGCCACCAAAGTGGATAACCTCACATTTATCCACATTAAACTGCATCTGCCATACATTTGCCCACTCACCCAACCTGTCCAAGTCACCCTGCATTCTCATAACATCCTCCTGACATTTCACACTGCCACCCAGCTTTGTGTCATCAGCAAATTTGCTAATGTTACTTTTAATCCCTTCATCTAAATCATTAATGTATATTGTAAACAGCTGCGGTCCCAGCACCGAACCTTGCGGTACCCCACTGGTCACAGCCTGCCATTCCAAAAGGGACCCGTTAATCACAACTCTTTGTTTCCTGTCAGCCAGCCAATTTTCAATCCATGTCAGTACTCTGCCCCCTATACCATGTGCCCTAATTTTGCCCATTAATCTCCTACGTGGGACTTTATCAAAAGCTTTCTGGAAGTCCAGGTACACTACATCTACTGGCTCTCCCTTGTCCATTTTCATAGTTACATCCTCAAAACACTCCAGAAGATTAGTCAAGCATGATTTTCCCTTCATAAATCCATGCTGACTCGGACTGATCCTTCTACTGCTATCCAAATGTGTCGTAATTTCCTCTTTTATAATTGACTCCAGCATCTTTCCCACCACTGACGTCAGGCTAATCGGTCTATAATTCCCTGTTTTCTCTCTCCCTCCTTTCTTGAAAAGTGGGACAACATTAGCCACCCTCTAATCAGCAGGAACTGTTCCTGAATCTATAGAACATTGGAAAATGATTACCAATGCGTCCACGATTTCTAGAGCCACCTCTTTAAGTACCCTGGGATGCAGACCATCAGGTCCCGGGGACTTATCAGCCTTCAGACTCAACAGTCTATCCAACACCGTTTCATGCCTAATATAAATTTCCTTCAGTTCATCCTTTACCCTAGTTCCTTTGGCCATTATTACATCTGGGAGATTGTTTGTGTCTTCCCTAGTGAAGACAGATCCAAAGTACCTGTTCAACTCATCGACCATTTCCTTGTTCCGCATAATAAATTCACCCGTTTCAGTCTTCAATGGCCCAATTTTGGTCTTAACTATTTTTTTGCTATTCACATACCTAAAGAAGCTTTTACTATCCTCCTTTATATTCTTGGCTAGTTTACCTTTGTACCTCATTTTTCCTTGGCGTATTGCCTTTTTTGTTATCTTCTGTTGCTCTTTAAAAGCTTCCCAGTCCTCCAGTTTCCCACTCATCTTTGCTATGTTATACTTCTTCTCTTTTATTTTTATATTGCCCTTTACTTTCCTCGTCAGCCACAGCCGCCCCTTACTCCCCTTAGGATCTTTCTTCCTCTTTGGAATGAACCGATCCTGCACCTTCTGCATGATTCCCAGAAATACCTGCCATTTTTGTTCCACTGTCTTCCCTGCTAGGGTATGTCGCAGGTGATAACTTATGGTTTCAGATGCTTTTGGCACTAATAATCAATTATGCATTTCTTCAACTGACCCAAACCCGCCTTTGGCACAATTTAAAATAATTTAAAATACCATCAATGTCCTGAGGAGACAATTCTTCTGAAATATTGTTCACTCCTTCCCATATGAAAAGACACCCAATCAATTGCGTAGAGTTCCAGTGAATTAAGAGGACAGTAAATTTTCTTCCATGAAAAACAGAAAAGGAGAGAAAAAAATATTTACATCGTACATCTGCTCGCTATCAATTTTGTGAGATTTGTTTAACTTTCAATTCCACAACTGACAAATGTGTCAACTATGCAACATTTTTGATAGGACAATATTTATAGCTGAATTGTAATTCAGATAACTGATGTATTAATACTTTGTGAAAAATGCTTCTTCGCACTCAGCTTTATTGATTTGAGGATCCTGGTGGATCTGACTTACTAATGTCACAAATAATGATAAATGACTTACAGGTGCCACATCCCTTGACCAAGAAAAGGCTTTCCAGGTTATTTTGAGAATCTGTCAGCATCTACTCATCCTCTAGAAATTCTGGGATTTCAAATATGTAGAACATAGAACGATACAGCCCTGGAACTGACCCTTTAGCTCAGAATGTTTTACTAAACTAATTCAGCTGGTCTACCTAAAGCAATCCATTCTGCCTGCACAATTTCCATATCCCCTCATTCTCTGTGCATCCATGTCCCCATCTAAAAGTCTCTTGAATGTATCTACCATATTTTCTTCCACCACCAACCCTGGCAGCACATTCCAGACACTCACCACTCCCTGTGTTTATATAAAAAAAAGCCACACATTTACTTTAAATTTACCACTGAGAAAATGATACCGGTTGTCTCCTCTGTCTATAGCTCTCATAATTATATAAACCTCGGTTAGGTTTCTCCTCAGCCTCTGCTGCTCCAGAGAAATCAACGTAAGCCTATCCAGCCTCCCTCTATAGCTGCTGCTCTCCTGTCTGCGAAGCACCCTGGCGAAATTCTTCTGCATCCTCTCCAAAGCCTCTACATTCTTCTTGTAGTGTACTGACCAAAACTGAATACAATGCTGCAGGTGCAGCTTCACCAGAATTTTATGAAGCTGCAAAATAACTTTCTAAACTGCAACATAACTTCCCATATGAAACCTTCAGCATCTAATATACCATCGGGAGGCAGTGTGTAGTGTCTTGAGGAATGAACAAAAGGATACAATGTTGGAAAAAAAACATTTCTGCTGGACATCTACTTCTATTTTTTGAGGATTTTATGGGAAGGTAGACAGTTTTGACAGCATTGTTTGTCAAGCTTAGCTGTTCTGCCAGGTTAAATCATCAGCATGTTAATCTGTTTCAAATAACGTGAAACAGAAAGTCTGAAATTTAGCAAATGGATGCTCGAGTTCATTATTTCTGCTCTGGGAGGTCAGGCACAACATGTCGGTACTTCATGAAAGTTTTATCAGCAGTCACATCCACTGAAGCTCTGGCACCACATTCTCAGGGGGTTGAGTTATTAATGGAGGAAGCTGATAAATGCTGAACATCTGCTGCATCTTCAGATCTCCAAAGGATTTACCGAGTTACAATGAATATGTGTTGACATGCAGTTGTTCCGATGTAGCTGAGGATTGATTAGCGGCAATCTAAAAAGTCCCAAGGTATGGGTAGTTTATTGTAAATAAATTCCTTTCTCTGTTTTACATTCTTGAATTGAAGTGAAGACTTGTTCAGGGTTGTAAGGATAGGGGGCAGGTAAGCAGTAATGTAATAAGTTATTGACTGAGATCAATGGTTCTCAGTGACACCTGTTTATTGACAAGTTTCTCCTAAAATTTCTTTTTAAGAGGCCAGTCATCTTGTTAGGATAAACATAGAGGGAAGTGCTTTTTGTAGCATAAATTGCAGCTTGATAATCATTGCATTGTTTCTTAGTAGAAGTGTCAGAGCTTGCATCAAAGATGTGGGTAAAGATGGAATTTTCTATCGTGGATCTGCCAGTGTCAACATGCCTCTGCATGCTGTTCCTCCTAAGCAGCACAATCTATGTTAGCTGACTGTCAAAACAGATCAAATTATCCCTTCAATGAGTAGGAGGGATCAATGGCTTTTGCATCACCCAACCTGTAGAGGACTGGGAAAATCTACACTTAGATAAAGGAGGGAGCAGTGGTGATCATCTTTGAGATCATAATCTTCCACCAGCTGCTGGTAAGACCCATTGTTCACATTGTTCACTACACACACACACACACACACACACACACACACACACACACACACACACACACACACACACACACACACACACACACACACACACACACACACACACACACACACACACACACACACACACACTCTCTCCCCTTTCTCCCCTCTCTCCCCTCTCTCCCCCAAGATGGAGGTCTCAAGAATGCTGTGGTAGGCTAACCTCAAATCTGTATGTGGTAATGACATCAGCTATTAAACATCAAATCGAATGATGCTCTGGATACAGTATCAAAGATGCCTTATATAAATGGAGATATAGACATAGAAATTGAAGTAAACAATCTACTGAAAAAGATTTTCCTCTTTCAGTGACGGAGGCAGAGTGTTTGGTGTAGAACGCAGTATTGATGCAAATATGTAATTTATACCTTGAATGACTGAATTGATTTGGGCGTATATTTGAATAAGAATGTAAAATCTTCCCAAATTTTATGAGCTGTCTATCAATCAGGGGTTCTTGAGATGACACCACATAATTGCAGAATCGAAGGAGAAATTTGCTTGGAGCATTTTGCATGGTTAACGGAAAAAGACCATTTGTCCCATTGAGTCTGATCCACCGTTCAATTATAGTTTTATTTTCAACCCATTCTTCTGCTTTCACCCAATAACCTTTAACCCCTTTCCCAATGAAGAACCCATCAACCTATGCCTTAAGTATACCCAGTGACTTAGCCCCCACAGTCCACTGTGGCCCCCAATTCCACAGATTCACCACCTTCAGTTTGATGAAATTGCTCCTCATTGCAATTTTAAAGGGATGTCCCTTTATTCTGAGACTGCTTTCAGATGTTAGCCTCTCTTACCAATGGAAATGTCTTCTCCATGTCCATTCTATCCAGTCTTCTAGTATTTGGTAGGCATCACTAAGATTCACTTCATCCTTCTGAACTCTACTGAGTTCAGGGTCAGAAACGTCAAACACTCCTGATCTATTAAGCGCCTCATTCTTAGGATTTTCTTACAAACCTTCTCTGGACTCTCTCCAAGGCCAGCACATCTTTCATTACGATGGGTGATTGATAAGTTTGTGGTCTAAGGTAGAAGGAGATGAGTTATTAACTTCAAACTTTCTGCATAATCACTCAGAGTTGAACTGCATGTGCATGTAAAGAGAGCTGTATAACTCATCTCCTTCTACTTTAGGCCACGAACTTATCAATCACCCCTGCTGTGAACATTTTTTGGAGGTCCAAGATCCGTATGCCCAATGACAGCTGGGCTAAGTGTGTAAAGGTAGGAGGGGACAATGTTGAAAAATAAATGTGCTACGTTTTCTAAAATTGACTCCTTCTACCTTAGTCCATGAAATTATCAATCACCCCTCGTACCTAGAAAGATGACAGGTTGCTTTGCCTTTGAGATAGATATAGATCTGTGAGAACAAGGAGCAGAATTCACAGCCTGACAAGACTGCAGAGCACAGCCACTGACAGCATCATTCTAAGTGGTCATTCCAGCACGTCTGCACACCCACCTAACATGGGAAATATAAGGAATATTTTCTGATGCTTGTTGAACATAGAACATCAGACAGAACACAGGTTACAGACTCTTCAGCCCACAATGTTGTGCTCACCAGCTAACCTACTCCAAGAGCAATCTAACCCTTCCCTCCCACATACAGTAGGTCTCAATTTTTCTTTCATCCATGTGTCTAAGAGATTTTTATATGTCGCTAATGTGTCTGCCTCTCCCACCAACTCCAGCAGTGTGTTACATGTGCTTAACATTCTCCATGTGAAGCAAAAAAGACTACTTCCGATAATTCCTGATATTTTCCTCCAATCACTTTAAAGTTATTCCCTCTTGCTTTAGTCGATGCCACCTTCCGGTCACCTGATGTACCTTCTCCAGCCGTCTCTTAATCTGACCTGCAGTCAGAGTCAGGCGGGGATAGAAGGTTTATATTTTCTCCTCACAAGCAAGAAAAAAATCAGCAGATGCTGGAGATCCAAGCAACACACACAAAATGCTAGAGGAACTCTGCAGGTCAGGCAGCATCTGTGGAAAAGAGTACAAATGCCACCTGGTACATCTTTTCCACAGATGCTACCTGGTCTGCAGAGTTCCTCCAGTATTTTGAGTGTGCTGCTGATATTTCCTATTCTTAGCCTTAACCTTTGCTCTGCTCCTACAGCCTCAGTGTCGCCTCCTGAGCTCCCATGGGCTCTCAGACCACACTCCGGGCAGAAGCATCCTTTTGCTGATCTCAATCAGCTGGTCTCTGGAATAAACACAACCTTTGCTCAACCTTCCTTCCAAACCCAAGGTAGCCATCACAAATGGTCCAGGCACACAATAATCCAGAATGACATGCAATTAATAGAAAAATAACATAAAACAATATGAAAAATGGCAAAAACAATAGAAACACAGGAGCTACTGCATCAAGCTGTGAGGCAATGACTCTACCGGGTACACCACAGTGCTGCCCAAGGTGAACCAGCATTTAAAGCAGATGAGGTGGAGCATGGATGGTCACCATCCACTAAACATGTTAGTGAAGAACTCAGATTCATTTGCCTGATAGTTGGATATTGGCTTTGATCATTGGTTCGATATTGTCACATATACCAAGATACAGTGAAAAGCCTGTCTTACATACTATTCATACAGATCAAATCGTGACAGAGTGCACTGAGGTAGAACAAGATAAAACAATCAAAATGCTGAATAAAGTGTTAAAGTTACAGAGAAAGTACAGTGCAGTTAAACCATAAAGAACAAGATCATAACATGGGAGATTGTGTGGTCAAGAGTCCATTTTATTGCAGAAGAGAGTTCAACTGTCTAATAAATGGGCATAGGAGCAGTCTTTGAACCTGGTGGTACGTTTTCAGGAACTTGTATCTTCTGGCTGATGGGAGAGGGGAGAAGACAGAATGTGTGGAGTGGCTGATATCTTACTGTCTGCTTCACTATAGCAGTGAGAAGTGTAGGAAGAGTCCGCAGAGGGTGGTTGTTTTTCTCTGTAATGTGCTGAGCTGTGTCCATGATCCTTTGCAGTTGTTAATGGTCACATGTAGTTGTCATTTCAATGGACTACATTTTCAGTCATTTCCATCGAATACGGTGTGAAAGAAACTTACTGTTCCACATCTTTATCATCCTGCCTCAGAAATATTGAGAAATCAGTACACACAATGAAAGAGGCATCAGTGAATTAAGTGAGTAAGAAGTAAGTAAGGACGATGAAGCAACACACACAAAATGCTGGAGGAACCCAGCAGGCCAGGCAACATCTATGGAAACGAGTAAGCAGTTGCCGTTTCAGGCCGAGACCCTTCTCCAGGACTGGAAAGGAAGGGGAGAAGTTAGAGTAAGAAGGTAGGGCAAGAGGAGGAAGAAGTACAAAGTGGCAGGTCATAGGTGAAACCAGGTGAGGAGGAGGGGTGCAGTAAAGAGCCAGGACGCTGATTGGCAAAACATAAAGGGCTGGAGAAGAGGGAATCTGATAGGAATCTGAAGACCATGGAAGAAAGGGACAGGTGGGGGAGCACCAGAGGGAATCGATGGGCAGGTAAAGAGATGAGGCGAGAGAGGGAAATGGAAATGGGGAATGATGAAGCAGAGAGGAGGAGGATGATGCACTGTTATGAAACAGCAACCTGCAGGCTTGCTGTTAATCTATTGATCAATGCCTGATGCCGCAACAGCATTCACCTCTGAAGAAACATTGATGCACAGAATACCTTGAAAGCATCTAACTCTGGTTTAGCTGGTTGTAGAGGGAGAAAGTTCATGTTACTTGAACAGATTTGCTCACTTCAGGCAGGAGATATTGAAGAGATTGTAGAGATTTATAGTTCCAACGTTTGCCTTACATGAGTCAATAAGAGGTTTGCACGGGTTCCTTTGCTCCACAGGATACTCACAGGAAAAAAAAACAACTCAGCAAGAATAACCTTCAAGAATCCCATGATCACTGAAGAGGTTTTGACATATAAAGAATGGAAGAGGCTTTCTACACCAATAGTATCTGCTGAGTCACTAAAATCAACAAAAGCAACAGATGTATTGTTCTAAGAAAGCTGAAAAACTGGTCATAGAGTCAGAGAGTCATTGAAAACTGAAACACATAAACAGGTCCTTTGGCCCATCTAATCTATGCCATACCATTTAAACTGCTGAGTCCCATTGACCTGCATCCAGACTGTAGCCCTCCATACCCTCCCATGCACGTATCTATTCAAACTTAAATTTTCAATTTGAAATTGCATCCACCACTTGTGTTGGCATCTCATTCTACATGCTCACCTCTCTCTGAATGAAGAGGTTCCCCTCATGTTCCCCTCAAATGTCTCACCTGTCACCTTTAACCCATAGCCTCTAGTTGTAGTGTCACCCAACCTCAGTGGAAATGGCTTGCTTGTATTTATCCTATCTATACCCTTCATAATGTTGTATACCTCTATCAAATCTCCCCTCAGTCTTCTAGGTGTTAGGGAATAAAGCTCTAATCTACTCAGTCTTTCCTTGTATCTCAGGTCCTCCTGTCCAGGGAACGTTCTTGTAAATTTTCTCTGTCCTCTTTCATCCTTATTTATATCTTTCCTCTAGATAGGAGAGCAAAACCGCACATTTCAAATTAGGCTTCACCAACATCTAATATAACTTCAACATAACATCCCAACTCCTGTACTCAACACTTTGATCTATGAAGGCTAATGTACCGAAAGCTTTCTTTATGGCCCAATCTATCTGTGATGCCTCTTTCAATGAATTATGTATCTGTATTCCCAGATCTTGTTCTACCGTACTCCTCAGTGTCCTACCATTTACTGTGTAAGACCTACCCTTCTGTAGAATCCCTTGGGATTCTCCTTCACCTTATCTGCTAGAGCAACCTTATGCTTTCTTTTTCCCCTCCTGATTTCTTTCTTATGTGTCTTCTTGCATTCTTTCTACTCTGCAAGTTTAGCCTTTGCTCCTTCCTGCCTATAACTGCTGTGCCTCAATATCTTTAAAAAAAAACAAGGTTCTGTAAATCTGTTATCCTTACCCTTTTTTTCTGATTGACACATACCAGCGTTGCACTCTTACTTTCTAAGGCCTCCCACTTACCAAGTACACCCTTGCCAAAGAGCAACATGTCCAAATACACCTTTGCCAGAGAACAACCTATCCCAATCTGCACTTGCCAGATCCTTTCTGATAAGTTCAAAATTGGCCTTTCTCCAATTTAGAATCTCAACCTGAGGACCAGACCTATCTTTTCCCATAATTATCATTAAACTAATGGCATTATGATAACTAGATGCAAAGTGATCCCCTACACAAACTTCTATCACCTTCCCTGTCTCATTCTCTAATAGGAGATTGCACACTTCCTCTTTGGGACTTTTATGTACTGATCACGGAAACTTTCCTGAAAATATTTGATAAACTCTAACCCATCTAGTCCTTTTACAGTATGAAAATCCCAGTCAATACTTGGAAAGTTTAAAATCACCCACTATCCCAACCTTATGTTTCTTTCAACAGTCTGCAATCTCTCTACAAATTTGTTCCTCTAAATCCCTTAGACTGTTGTTTGGCCATATCTTTCTTATTCCTCAGTTCCACCTATGAAGCCTCACTAAGCAAGTTATCCAGTTTGTCCTAACTGAGCACTGCCATGATATTTTCCTGACTAGTAACTTCAACACTCCCATTTTAATTCATCCCACTCTGTTGCGTTTAAAACAACAAAACCCTGGCATATTCAGCTGCCAGTTCTGCACCTCCTCCAACCAATTCTCACTAACAGCTATAATGTCATAATTTCTTTTGTTCATCCATGCGCTGAACTCACCTACCTTTCCTAAAACACTTCTTGCATTGAAATATATGCAACTCAGAATATTAGTCCCACCATACTCAACCTTTTGCTTTCTGACTTTGTCTGAAGTCTTAACAATATCTGATTTCCACAACCACTCTACTCTCTATTCTTGCATTCTGCATTTCATCCCCCTGCAAATCTAGTTTAAATCTCATCATGCAGTACTAGCAAACCTTCCCACTTGGATATTAGTCCCCCTCCAGTTTAGGTGCAAGCCTTCTCTTCTGTACAGGTCCTGCCTTCCTTGGAATAGAGCCCAATTATCCAAAAACCTGAAACTCTCTCTCCTACACCAATTCCTTAGCCACGTGTTATACTGTATGATCTTCCTATTTCTGGCTTCACCAGCACGTGGCAGGGGTAACAATTCTAAGATCACAATCTTGGAGGTCCTGTCCTTCAACTGAGCACCTAATCTGGAAATCTCATTCTCGTCCACAGAACCTCCTTTCTGTTTCCGTCACTAGTGAATCCCCTATCTCCCCCTTCCCCTTTGAGTCACAGAGCCAGATTCAGTGTCGGACACCTCACTGCTAGGTCATCCAAAGAGGTATACCTGTTGCTGTGCGGAATGGCCACAGGGGTACTCTGTACTGCCTGTTTCACCCCATCCATCCTCCTGATTCTCATCCAGTTTCCTGTGCCCTGTACCTTGGATATAACTACCTCTCCATATGTCCTGGGTATCAAACCTTCAGTCTCCTGAATGTTCCAGAGTTCATCCAGTTCCAGCTCCAACTTGTTTACACAGATTGTTAGAGTTTGCAGCTGGATGCATCTCATGCAGGGGCACTGTAGGTCTCCCTGCATTCCCATATCCAGCAAAAGAAGCATTCAACTATCTTGCCTGGCATTCCTACTGCTCTAACTGTACAATTATAAAGAAGGAAATAATAAATAAACTGAAATAACATCTATCTACGCCTTTCCCCATACTCTCACTCAGGCCTCTCCTCAAAGAACTGAGGCCTCAAAATCCCCACTCTAACACTGTCAACTCCAACAATGACTGCTCCAACAAAAGCCACTCTACTTGCGTTACTTTAATTTGCACTTGCTAATGCATCCCAATCTCTGTTTGGCTGCTGTCCAAATGCTGAAACTTCTGTGATGCACATTTGCAGACCTGAGTGAGTTTCTCTTCTCTTGGTCTGCTGTTCAAATGCCAAAACTCCCGCGAAACACTGCTTTCCAATGCGCACTTGTAATTGGTTAAATTTGTTACGTGTCTATGACAAAAATTTGGTATAATATATAATGAAGCATCAGTGAATACACACTTTATCCTTAAGTATGAAATACATTGTGACAAATTTGATCATATATGTATTGTGTGCACCAAAGCACAGTCTGAGATGAACCTCTGTAAAATCATTGATTCCTGTGCTCATGTGGCACAGGACTACAGACGATCAAGGGCCGTAAACAGACGATCAAGTATAACACAATGGAATTGCAGATTTGTCCCGAGGGGCCAAATTGCCAACGCCTACCATTAGGAGTTGTGTTTTATTTCTGTAGTATGTTCTGTATTTTATTTTGTATTTATTTCCCTCTCGTCAATACTTTAAGGGCTTTCCTCACTTTACTTTCCTTTACTTCGGGATTTATATTAAAAAATCGAAAGAGACACTAACTTTCTTCTTTATTTGAGAGTTTAAACCTACAATTTTTGCTTTAAGAAAGTAGTTCTTCTATTCCAATACACCACCCAAGTGTACTTATCCAACTGTCAAAACTTTTTGGTTAATTGCAAATGATGAACCTAGATTTGATTGATTTTGATTGATGTAAAATATTCCAGATGAATGCTTCATGCATCTTCGTGGATCCTCATGAAAATTAAATTCAGGCTGCATTAGAAGGCTACTAGGGTAGAATATGCTCTGTCAAGGTCTATTAGTGATGAATATGGAAAAGGCTCATCAAGCGAAAACCGTGAAGGTCCTATATCTTGGTGGAGGATATACAAGGATGATGCTTAATGATTTTAGTACTTAATAACTAAAGAGGCTGGAGTCAGAAGTCAGCAGTGTTGATGGAAGTGAAGAATCTTCAAAACAGAATTTAATGAATATACCTATATGTAGCTAAGGAGGTGCCAGAGCACAAGAAGCTACAGAGAGTAGTAGACTCAACCAACATGGACAACTCTCCACACCACTGAAACATCTTCAAAAGGTGACTCAAGAATGTGGCATCCATCATTAAAACCCTCACCGTCTTCTCGTTACTGCCACCCAGAAGGAGGCACAGGAATCTGAAGACTTGCTGTCAATGTTTTAGAAACAGCATCTTTCCATCTGCCATTAGATTTCTGGACAGTCCATGAACATCATTGCATGATTCATCTTTTGCACTCTTTAGTTATTTTAATTTTTATTGAACCTCGTAGTAATTTTGTATTAATGTACAGCTGCCACAAAGCTAGACATTCCACAACATATGTCAGCAATAATAAACCTGAGTCTGATTTTGAGATTTTAGCCTTTATTTTGACTGAATTCAATACTTAAAGTCTCCAGTTAAACTGTCTTCTCAATGTGAGAAGGCATTCCTGAGATCGGTGAAAATGGTAGATAGCCTTCCTTCAGTCCATGCACTCTAGATCCTTACATCCTGTGCTGATGAACTGGTGGGGGTATTTTCAGACATTCTTAACCTCTCCCTTCATTGATCTGGGGTTCCTACCTGCTTTAAGAGGAACACTATCATTCCGGTATCTAAGCAAAACAAAATAACTTGCCTTGACTATCACCCAGTCAGTCTGACAGCTATCATCATAAAGTGTTTCAAGAACCTGGTCATGCCACACATTAATGCCAGCCACCCAGACAACCTTAACCTATTGCAATTCACCTAGCTAAACTGGATAATGTTCCTCTTATACCGAATGCCTGGAATGGATACCAGGGATGGTGGTGTTGGTAGATAAAGGCACTTAAGACTCTTTTAGGTAGTTATATGAATGTATGGAGGATGAGGAGATATGGTTATTGTGTAGGCAGAAGGGATTGGTTTAGTTAAGCATTTAATTACTAGTTTAATCAGTTCAGCACAGGAACATCTTCTTCTTAAAGAGCAATTTGTCCTGAGAACATCTGCACAATATTTTCTTGTCTACTGCTCATTTATTTTAAATTTGCAACCTACAGATTTGATAATGATCACGTTAATGAAAAATACTGGAGGCTGCCCTTATTTGAACAAGGGAGAAGTAGTTGAGTTTCCTGTCAATTTTTTTTATAGATGAAGCTGGCTGTGCGATATGGTAGGACAATGCATGTTCGAGCATATGCTCGAGTGCCACCTTCTCCTTCACTGCATGGAAATGGGCAATGAACACATAGCTAATTGCAGTTCACTTCACAAAAGGAACATTTTTCCAGTTCTGGTCAAGAGAAATCAATACCCTGTTTGGCTGATTTGTTTACAATAGCATCAAGCACTTATGCAGTACAACTAACATAATGTAATGCCTGAAGGTGTTTAATAGAAGCAAAATCAGATATAAAAACTGTCAAGCAAGTGAGATGAAAAGAACTCTATAAATGAATCAGAAGAAGACTATCATAAATTGAAATTATGAGGGACCAGGAGACAAAGGTCTTAATTTATTGAAATGTAGGAGAAAGAGGGCAGGTTTTAAAGAGGTGCATAAAATCACAAGGGTCATAGACAGGGTGAATGCACAGAATCTTTTTCCAACAGTTGGAGAATCAAGGAGTAGATGGCATAGGTTTAAGGTGAGAGGAGAGAGATCTAGTAGGAATCCCAGAGGTATCTTTTTCACCCAAAAAATGGTCCAGAAGAAGTTTTTCAGGCAGGTACATTAACAACATTTAACAGACTCTTGGACAGGCATGGACTGGAAAACTTTAGAGGGATATGATTCAAATCTGGACAGATGGGGCTAGCTTAGATGGCATCTTGGTTGGCATGGACCAGATGGGCCGAAGATCATGTTTCTGTGCTGTATGAAGCTATGACTCCTCATCTCAGTTCCAAAGGGACATCTTTGCTCCAAGACTGAATTTGAAACTGACTTTCCTACTAATAGAAGTATTTTCTCAATGCCCACTCTATCCAGGCATTTCAGTATTCAGTAGGTTTCAGTGAGATCCCTATAGTTATGGAATGATTGGAGCAGACATACGATGAACCTGATTGCAGTTTACTAGCACCCTGGCCTTGGAACGTGACAAGGACCAAAGGGCGAATGTTTTAGGAAGCAGCTAATGAGAGATAAAGATAAACTAACCACAGCCATCTCGTATTCAATGGCCAGTTTACCTATTTCTTTCTCTGTAGCTATTAAATTTAGACTAAGGCCACATACTGGGCTTTGTTGCTTTTGTGTGAATGACAAAAGATTGATGTGTTTTACCTTCTATAAATACCCACTGATTGAAAGTTATCAAGTGTTTCAGTGAATTTCATGTGGTTCCTTCATTAAATACGTGGACTGCTTTATTTGTTATGTACATTTGAACAATCATTAGTGATGTCTAGGGTTTGAATTACTTGTGATGTATTTGGAAGCATTGGAAAATATTCAACAAAGTCAAGTATCACTGATCATCATGGGTAACAAATAGATTCCATTTTTACAGAGGCCCATAAGATGATTTTGTACAAGAATGAGAAATTAAACAAAAGTTGCTGAATAAACTCTTCTCGAGTTTCCAGCCGGGTATAGGTATCAACTTTCATGAAGTTAGCAGAGTTTGTCATCTAGATGTCAATTAAAATTGACACTTGTATCCAGCTGGAAGCCCGAAAAGAGTTTGTTCGTCATCTGTATTGGGAAAGCAGTTGATCCTTTTTTAAACAAAAATTGTATGTCATGGTCACCATAGTACCACAGTGAGTGGCATCAAAAGCATGCAAGACTGAAAAAGAAAGAACATTTGCTAAAAGTGTGGGGGGGGGGGGGAACTAGCTCTTAGATTTGCTAAGATGAGTGTATGAATGTATCTCAGACATTTTAATTTAATGATATTATGGGATGTGTATGTAGAGGTGTATGTAAGCCAGATACGTATAACACAGAGACAGTGTACATGTAAAGAATTCACAAGGAATCGGGGGTTTACTTCAGAATAACTTTGTAGTACAAGCTGATTTCTGTAGGGGATACACTCAGCTTGGAACTCATACTGCCAATCTAAAATTTCAATTATTCTTATACTATTTTTCTACTCTCCCCCCCCCCCCCCCACCCACTGTCACAACCACAGACTCTGCTGAAGTGTCCTTGTGCCTGCAGGAGGGCAGTGCAACAGGTTCAACAATCACACTCATGGGTGTGCACGTTCCAGCTAATTACTGTTCCATTATGGTGGTGTTTAACTCCCTTCTTTTCGTTCTAGTCTTGTCGAGACTTGACTAAAAGCACAGCAATTTTTATGTTCACTGCTTATTTTCATTCTTGTCCATGAAGGAAGACCACTGCTTTGACTGATGCTGCCAAGGAGCAGTATTCATTCCTGCCGCGGTGTTGGCATTAACTTTCAGTCTGAGAGTTTTAGTTAATGGCCCTGTTGGCCTGGCGTTTATTGTTTCTTTTTCTTTTCCTTTAAATTCTGTAACAGTTCTCATTAAAGTCAGTGAACTGTTGAATCAATTCAGTATCTCTCTCTCTGTTCTTGGGACTTATTTGAACGTTTTGGCACCCACTGTCTGTACCTCACATGCATTGTGTACATGTAGAGTGATGGAAGTGTCAAACTTCAGTTCCGATGTGTTATATGAGCCTTCAGGCTTGAATGGCTTGTGTGCTACGTGAGCTGCGTGCAATTCCAATTTTACCTTAAACGTACAGTGACAAGCTTCCATCCCAGAGTTTATCCCCTCCCCCTCCTGTCTTCTCCTATCATTTCGGATTTCCCCCTCCCCCTCTTACTTTTTAATCTCTTACTATCTTTTCTTTCAGTTAGTCCTGATAAAGGGTCTCGGCCCGAAACGTCGACTGTCCTTCTTACTATAGATGCTGCCTGGCCTGCTGCGTTCCACCAGCATTTTGTGTGTGTTGTTGGGATGGTTGTTAGGCTGGTAACCAGACGTGAGTTTTCTATAGCTTACTTTAGCCTGCAGCTTGAGCGTGTGATTTGATCCAGTTTGAACCAGTTCCAGATTTTCTCTGCCTGGTATCTACCCTTTATCTACCCGGTGTGGGGGAAAGGAGGGATTGTTGTTTACTGCCGCTTATGCGCGGGAAGGAGGGGAGCTGGGAGGGACTTTGAGGTTCTAACATTTAACTATCATTCACCCTTTGGGGGCACTCATCTGTTTTTGTGGATGGTCGCGAAGAAAGAGCATTCCAGGATGTATATTGTATACATTTCTCTGACATTAAATGTACCTTTGAAACCTTGTCTTTCTCCACCCGGTCATCTTTTTCTTTCTGTTCCATAACGATGCACTATGTGGATGTAGGCACTCTACTACGGTGCTATGGAGCTATTTCACCATTTCCAGTTACATTGGTAGATTTAAAAAATGCTTAATTCAAGAAATATATCAATTAACACAATTATAACAATAGTAATGAAAGTAATTACAGAACAGCTCATACTTTATCTTCATTATTTTTTCAACCAAATCATAATTTCTCTCCAGGATTGCAAGGCCCTTCTGTTTCCTCTGCCATTCCCCACCCCACCCTTTTTAATCCTCCAGTTTTCATCTCTGCTGGTCCTCAGATCCCACTGGCATATTGCTTGGTCTGAATGAGCATTTCAAAATTAAACACAGCACTTTTGATGTGAACATTGAGGTCAATTGTGCATGATTTGCATTTATTACTGCTGTTGGGATTTTAAGAAACAGAACACCTTCTGGGTGTTTTTTTGTGTGGTTATTCAATTTTACTGTTTCTTCTCATTTAAAACCAAACATTGCAATCATGTGTAATCAGAAGATTAACCTGAGCTGTTATGAGTTATGTAGGAACCTGTACTGTTCTGTTATGGATACCAGAGCAGTAAATAATTTGACTGCAGACTCAATGGGGAGATCAAATCACTATTTGTATACATAAGTGATACAAGCTTCAAACAAGCAAGGAGACAATCCATGATGAGTATGTCATCGGTAAAGTATTGGTAGGATGACGGGCCAATTTGTTGCAAAATCCAACTGTCTGTTTTCTGACTAAAGAAAATAGCAGAAAGAAATCGATTCATCCACCCTGGGGATCCCACCCTCCACTGACAGCATTGAGTTGCATGCACCTTCTTCTTTGGGAATTTCATCGGGTAACAATGCCCGTCTCCTTGTTTTTAGCTGGAAAAGAATTAAACATTTAGTAGTGACACACACAAAATGCTGGAGGGACTCAGCAGATCAGGCAGCACCCATGGAAAAGAGTAAACAGTCGACGTTTCAGGCTGAGACCCTTCTTCAGTACTGAGAGGGAAGGGGAGAGATGCCTGAATTAAAATGTGGGAGGAAGGGAAAGAGGGCAGCTGGAAGGTGACAGGTGAAGCCAGGTGGGTGGGAAAGGTCAAGGGTTGGAGAAAAAAGAATCGGATAGGAGAGGAGAGTGGGCCATACGATAAAGGGGAGGAGGAGGGGACCCAGACGGAAGTAATAGGCCGGTGAGAAGAAGTCAAAAGTCAGAGTGGGGAATAGACGAAGTGCGGGGAGGAATTTTGTTCATGGGGAAAAATCTGATTTCTCTCCTTCTTTGCAATAGCAGTTGTGTCTAAAGTGCCAAAAAACAATACTAGCTTATCTGATCTGCATCTATGATTTTGTTTCCACACAGCATAGGAAGAATCAATCTGGTCCAGATCCCAAAGCAATTCCATTACATCCACCCAGTGCATTTTCACTATAATTTAGTTTCCAAACATTTCAACCAACTACCCCCCACAACCCACAGTTACACGAGGAAGAACTTACAGTGCCCAGAACCTACTAATCCTCATGCTTTTGGGATATTGGAGAGAACTGGAATTCCCAGAGGCAACCACATAGTCAGAGGGAGATCATGCAAAACTCCACATGGACAGAATTGAACGTAGCTGTGTCACCGTGCTGGGTCTGACTCCTCAGCGTTCAGGATACATTTATTATCAGATTATCCACGCAGTATACAACTCTGAGATTCATCTTCTTCAGACAGCCACGGAACAAGGAAAACTAGGGAAGCTGCTCAAAGGAAACCGTCAACCAACCCCCCCCCCCCCGCAGAAAAAGCAAATTGTGCAAAAAAGAACATCAAAATCCCTCCCCAAGTACAAAAAAAAACAAGTGATGTTTGATCAGAGATAGACTCCATACATTGACACTCTATGCTTTAATGATTTGACACCAGTGGCTATTGGGGATGTCACTGATTCCTATACCAAAATGAAACTTTTTTTTTCTTTTTGTGTTGATATAAACTTCATTTCCCTCCAATTCTCAGGATGGAGCAATGTTGTGATGCCACAAAGGTAACGAGCTGTACTCTGAATACAAAAGGTGTCCTCCTTAATGCATATTCTATTGAGTGCATGAGGGAAATAGACTATTGTTTCCCAGACAGATTTTATTCCCCACGGACACAAATGTATTAACTTCCCTGTGGAGAGCTTTGCAGTTTGTGAGTGCCTCCAGCATAACAATTAGTACAAAATCACAAATTCTCAGCAATGTAGAGATCTGTGCAAAGAGGAATATAATATAAAAATCTAGACACTAACATGCCTTGGTGTGAAAAATTATATTTTTTAGGAAGCTCAAATTTTGAATAGTTGTCAACATTGTCAGCTTGTGAAATATCTGTGCACAAATAGCTCATACAATGCTATAGAATCAAAATAACTGCCTCCTCAACAGCAGAATTAAACAATTTGCTTCAAATGACTTAAAATAACAGCCAACAAAGAGTATATAGGTATCCATTCCCCCACTAACGTTCCCAAGGGTAATTCCAGGGCTATTGTTTTCTTGCTATGTAAATCCATGAAATTATAACAAGATAATTAACCATTTACACAGGTGGTCCATTGGGATGTCTTTGATAATGGACCAAAGCTCTAAGCAAACCATTAATTGTGAGATGGCTTATAGTTTTCAGGATCTCTTTTTAGGCAGTCTTATTTCAAAATTCATCTCACTCAAACTGCTATCATAGTGCCAGCGTATTCTACACCATATGCCAAAGTTATGGAACTGAATTTCAGAGTTAAAAGTGCAGCATACATATAGGGTCTGATTAGGAAAGCATTTCCAACATACATTTCTAATTCCTCAACAAAGGTAAATTGGATTTATAGAAAATGCTGGAAGTAGTGCAATTTCAATCTTGCTTAAATGGGGTTGGAGCCATATTGTTTAGATTGAAGGAGGCAACTGATTACAAAGCCAAGTAGGGCTCCTCATCTAAAGAAAATGCTATTGGTTTTGGAGGCTTAGGCATTGTTATGACTGACTAGAGCTGAGCCACACGAAGATGTAATTGGGAAATATAAAAGTATTTATTCACAACAGGCCTGCAGGAGTGAGAGTCCAAGAGTATCAAAGAGAATCTCCCTGTCCTGTCACAGGGATTTACAGCAGCACACACACAAAATGGTGGAGGGACTCAGCAGGAAGGCAGCATCTGTGGTAGAGTGAACAGTTGACCTTTCAGGTCAAGACCCTTCATCAGAATGGCACTTTATACTTCTTCAATATAAAAGTAGCAATAAATGATTAACTATAGTTTCAATTGTCACAATCAGCTATTTAATTTTGACATTTGGAACATAGTAGGATAAATTTAGAGAATTACATAATTATAGTGGTAGCATGTCCCAGCTCATTGAATATTCAAAATGCTGTCTGTTTCAAAAGCCAGAAACTTAAAATATGCCCTTTTAGTTACAGTGCTCAAGTATAGTGGGGTGGAGATGTGTCTCTACTAAAGGAAGTGCTCCTTCCCTCCGCTAGCCTGTACGTCACCCTTGGCCAAAGTGTAGCAGAGCTTAGCCTTCCGATCAGGGTTAAGTGAAGCCCTGGGAGCAGGTGGTGGATGGTCGATGGAGCAGCTACTGCATATAATAAGTCCTGGTTATGCAACCACTGATGCCAGGTAGACGACCTCTGATAAAGTATGGAGTTGAATTAAATTGACTTTATTTCTTACATCCTTCACATACATGAGGAGTAAAAATCTTTACGTTACGTTTCCGTGTAAATGTGAAATGTGCAATCATAGTAAGTTAAAATAATTTATAATAAATAGAACAGTCAGTGTAACATAGAAATACACTCAATCAAGGTGAGTTAATCAGTCTGATGGCCTGGTGGAAGAAGCTGTCCCGGAGCCTGTTGGTCCTGACTTTTATGCTGTGGTACTGTTTCCTGGATGGTAGCAGCTGGAATTGTTTGTGTTTGGGCTGACTTGGATCCCCAGTGATCCTTCGGGCCCTTTTCTCACACCTGCCTTTGTAACTGTCCTGAATCATGGGAAGTTTACAACTGCAGATGCGCTGGGCTATCCACACCACTCTCTACAGAATCCTGTGATTAAGGGAAGTACAGTTTCCATACCAGGCAGTGATGCAGCCAGTCAGGATGCTCTCATCTGTGCCGCTGTAGAAAGTTCTCAAGATCTGGGGGCCCATACCAAACTTCCTGAACTGTCTGAGGTGAAAGAGGCACTGTTGTGCCTTCTTCACCACACTGCTGGACTTGTAAAGAAAGACCCGGAAGAGGGCAATGGCAAAGCACTTCTGTGGTAAAGATTTGATAAGAACAGTCATGGCTTGGAAAGACGATGATTGCCCACGTTATATGACACGGCACTCAACAAATGAGCTCATGGACACAAAGTATAAATGGGAAGTTAAGTTGTGCATAAGTTTTATTTCCTGAAGATTGGTTCTTTTTTTCAGTTAATCCGTAATTATACTTCCCATAAATTCATAACCCTGACTGATCCCTAAAGGGCATAAAATCTTTTCAGAGACATTTAGATAGGAGTATGAATATGACAAAGATTGAGGGATATGGACATGATGTAAGTAGGAGAGATTAGTTTTCTGGGTTTTTTTTGATTAACTTTTTAGCTGGTTTGGCACAGCGTTGTGGGCCTGTTCCTGTACTGTACTCTTCTGCATTCTATGTTCTAAAATAACACTGAAGATGCGATGAACTGCCAGAGACACGGAGGAGATGTTAAACGGTGGTCTAATTTTCCCTTAGATAAGATAAAATTCTGTAACATTTTAAGAATTGTCTCCACATTCTATCCCTTAACAAGGACACTTGAAACAAAGGAGATTGCAAATGTGGAATCTGGAGCAACAAACAAAATGTTTGAGGAATTTAGTGGGGAGAGCAGCATCTATTGGGAGCGAAAAATAATTGTCGATGTTTTGAGTCAATACCCTGCATCAGTAATTATCAATATTAATGAGGAATTTTAGTGTCTATATTTGGTTCCCAAATTGCAATAGTGCCAACTTCTAAAATCAACTAGTGACTGTGAGACACACTGAATCCATGAAACCAACTGACAGATAGAAACCCCGTTATTTAAATAATGAATTTTGACAAGGTTAAATTATATCACAAGACATTTTGAATGCAACATTCTAATTCCTGTATTTAATAGCACATAAAGAAGAAAATGTGGCCATTTGATTACATTATGGTCAATGTTCCCATCACTATTGATGACAATCCAAAAATATTTCATTCATGTTCCTCATGACTGTATTCTGGCTGCATAGTTGGTTACTGAATGGAATTCATTAAACCGGGCACTGGACTACTTCTGGACATATTATATTAAAACATAGAGATTTCATTCTGAGAATTATATGGTCTTATTAAATTAAGAGCTACACTTATTAGGAAGAACATGTCCCTTAACTGTATTAAAAATAAGCCTACAAATGTATAATGTCTATTAGCCCATAAATCAGCTGGCACCGTCTCACTTCATTTATTTGATAGCATCATTCAGTTCAGGCAACTGTCATGTAATATGCATTGGGTATGGCTTCCCTGGGATTATTTAACATTGTATTTCAGAATGGTGCTGAAGAAGGTGCAATATGCCGGCAGAAACTGAACATAGCAATCACCTGTTTCTTTTCTAAACCACAACTCCTCGCTGACCTATCAGAGACAGGAATCAGAATCAGAATCAGCCTTATTATCACTGACATGTGATGTGAAATCTGTTGCTTTGCAGCAGCGGTACAGTGAAAAGACATAAAAATCCGTAACTTACAAAACTAAATATATATAGTCCGAAGAAAAAGCGGCTGGCGTTCGTAGATTCACGGATCAGTCAGGAATCTGAAGTCAGAGGGGAAGAAGCTGTTCTAAAACTATTGAGGATGTGGAAGCATTCACACGGAACCAGGAACCACACTTCCCTCTCGGGTGAACTTAAATGTTCAGGTGACATTTATTTATTTATTTCCAGTTGTCTGTGCTCATCCTACATTACAACAGGAAATGTGCTTCATAAATATTCATCTGTAATTTTGTCTCAAGTTTTTGCTCTTCATTAGTGTGGTCGGACTTGCTGGACCACGATCCCGACATTAGCAGAAACTAAAAACATACAAAGATACATAACCACCCAATAATTGCCCTATTTACCCATTTAACTTGGGTCTTACACTATCTGAGAAATTTTCTCCGTCCTACCCACCTCTCCTGAATTTTCTGCCACTTAAAACTATCCTATTATTTTATCATTTTTCCATTTCTGGTGAAGGGTACCTGACCTGGAGCAAGGATGTCGTGCTGTGTAGGACATTAGTCAGACTGCACTTGGAGTACTGTGAATAAGTTCGGGCCCCTTATCTAAGAAGCAATGTGCTAGCATTGGAGAGAGTTCAGAGGGGGATTCACAAGAATGATCCCAGAAATGAAAGGGTTAACATATGAGAATCATTTGATGCCTCTAGAACTGTAGTCACTGAAGTTTAGAAGTATAAGGAGGTATTTCATTGAAATTGATCATATATTGAAAGGCCTTGATAAAGTGGAGATGGAGAGGATGTTTTCTGAAGTCGGGGAACAGAAGCCACTGCCTCAACATATAAGGATGTCCCTTTAGAACAGAGATGAGGAGGAATTGAATGGTGTATCTGCGGAATTTGTTGCCACAGATGGCTGTGGAAGCCAGGTCATCGGGTATATTTAAAGTGGAGGATTTAAGGGGAAAAAGCAGGAGAATGGGCTTGTGAGGGAGAACAAAACAGGCATGATAGAATGGGAGCAGATTCAATGGGATGAATGGCCTCAATCTGCTTTTATGTCTTATAGTGTTAGGATCTTATGAAGCAGTAACTCTACTTGTCCCACAGATACTGCTTGACCTGCTGAGTTTTTCCCATATCTTCTGTTTCTGTTTTAGGTTTCCAGCATCCGCACTTTTTTATTGCAAATATTGAATTTGCTTTGTAATATCCTGCATGCCCCAAGGTTGTGCACCTCACAGTGCAATTTATTTCCTTTTCTTTCGATGCTTATCAAAAAAAAACATCCTAGCAATGTGCAGGATTTTGAACATCTGCTATTCTGTTTATCAGAAAGTTATAAAAACTGATGAAGGCTTTAGTCATTGAGTCATGCAGCGTCGCTGTTCATGACAGAAATTTGGATGCAAAAGGAGAGAGGAAAAACAAGCCGTTGGAGAAATCTAACAGGTGGAGCAGCATCCCTGGGGTGGTGGGGTGGGCAGGGGGAGGTGTAGGGGAAGGAATTGTCAACACTTCGGGTTGAAACCCTGCACGTGGGTGGAGGGATGAAGGTAGTTATAGAGAGGAAAGGCAGAGTGGAGAGTGGTGATACAGACTAGGCTCGAGGAAGACTGACTGAGGAGGGGTGAAGAATGATGGGAAGAAGGAGGCATGTGAGAGATGATCTTCCTGCAGGAGCCACCATGTTGTCTCCCACTAGGGGAAACAGTTACCAGGCTGAGGGTGGCTCTGATTTCTGAGCTGAGGCCCATCTAGGTAATCTCTCAGTGTTGTAGGCCACTGAGTTACTGAACTCAGAGGCAGTATGTGCTGGAACAGTCAGTTATCATTGTAAGACTGAATGCATTTTGTTTTATTTCTGATGTGTTGACTAGTAGGATGTAGACACTGCCGGCAACTTGCAAACACAACAGATTTTGCAGATCCGGAGCAAAACAAACAAAATGCTGGAGGACCTCAGCAGGTCAAGCAGCATCTCTGGAGGGGAATAAACTCTCATCTTGAAACATTTACTGTTTATTCCCCTTCATAGATGCTGCCTGATTTGCTAAATTCCACCAGCGTTTTGAGTGCACTGGCTGTTCATTCCTCTCTGGTTCCATTGATCTTTTACAGATCAAAGAACTGACCGCACAGGTGAGACTGGAGTCACCTGTGGTCTATACAGGATTAGGATGATAATAAGTCAGGGTTTTGCATCAACCAATGAGACCAGCAAATTGATTCTTATTCAATTGCTTTTAAACCCATGGCTTTGCTTCAATGCACTCTCCTACCATTCTCCTGTAGTAGCTCACAAAGAAACTGAAAGCAAATTCAGAGAGTTTAATTATGTGCTGGATGGGTCATCAATGGTTAGTTAGGGAGGGCAGTTCTGGCATAAATGATAAATATGAAGATTAGCTTTATGTGTACATTGAAACATGGAAATATGCAGTGTAATGCATCGTTTGCATCAATGACTAACACAGTCTGAGGATGTGTTGGGGGTAGCTCACAGATGTTGCCATGACCCAATGGCAACATAGCATGCCTATAACTTTCACACCCATGGCTCTATGTAATGTGGAAGGGAACTACATCATATTTGTCAGCCTAAAGCATTGACTGATTATTTCACTCCATAGAAGCTACCTGACCTGCTGAGTTCCTCTAGCATTTTACATGTGTTGATCAAGATTTCCAACACCTGCAGAATCTCTTGAGAATCTAGAGTTGTTAACGCGAGGGGTGAATTGCTGTACTTTTAGTATAAAAAAGGTATGCAATGACTTCTCTGTAATGTCAACTGATGAGGTAATGGTTTCTCTGTAGCAGCAATGTTTGGATTATAACTAGAGATAACAGGTGACTATCCAAAGGGGGAAATGTTACTCTTTCTTGTGTGTCTGAAAGCTGTTGGTTTCACGGGCTTTTGCCAGAAGGCGTGAGGGGAATGAAGAGAGGAGACACGACTTGAGTGAGTCAGTGGGCCCCCTGACCAGGTGGAACTCCAGGCGGGAGTCCGGGGGTCGACGACGCACGGAGGAGATCGAATGGTGGATAGAAGATATCGCTAAGTGAGCTCCAACGATTTCTGCATGGACTGTTCAATAAGATTATTGGTGCCTTTTTCTTGGCACAGGGGACACGTCGCACAGCGTCCACCCAAACGCGATTTATTAAATTTGGCCGGGCAAGGGGGTTATCATCCCCTAGATTAGGTCGCTAGGTGAAGCGAATGTTACAGGTAATTATAACACGATTTTCTGCAGTATTTTATTGTTTTCTGTGTGCTCAATATCCTTGTATATGAACTGATATGTCTGTATTGTATGCATATAAAAGCTTTTCACTCGGTCTTTCAGTAGGTGATTGTTGGTGCAGCCTTGATGGGACAAAGGGCCTGCTTCTGAACCATAATGACTCTATAAATCCTGATGGCACTCTGAGATTATGAAGGATGCATTAAAATGAACATTCCTGACCTACCCAAGATCAGGGCAACTGATTCTGCAGATCCAAACAGCATTAAATTCATTTCCTTTGGTTTATGTTCTCCACGACTTTTGAGCACTTTCTCTATCTTGTTAACACAATGAACACTTAAAAAAAAACAAACATGAAAAAGCTCCAACCTTCACATTTAATATGTGCTCAACAAAGCTGAAAACTGTTAAATTCAGTTCTGTGTATGAATATGCTTCCATAAACAATCTGTTCTCCAGAGGAACGTCAGGAAAGTCATCAAAACATAAGTAAATGCTCCGGCAAAGTAAGTGAATTTCAGAACATACTGTGTAAAACATGAATTGACTCCAATATACAATGGCATTTCACACCTTCTCTTTGGCTAATTAGGGCAGAATGCTGATTTCTGTGAGGATGTACAGAGTTGATATATTCCTTTAATCCTGTTAATGGCAGCTTTTCCCAGGAATTACTAATTCAATTACAGTATTTCAGATTTATTATGAATCATTAGCACCCATAAAAATAAAACATTTTACAATAACATGCATTCATATAGTATGTTTGATCTAAGAGCCTCTTGGATGCCTTTATCATATATGCTTCTAATACCACCTCGGGCAGTTCATTCCAGGCATTCATGTTTCTGTTTAAAAAAAAGCCTCGTACATATTTGGACTTAAACCCACTCACCTTAAATGTATGCTCTCTCTCATCATTATCTGCCCATTACGCTTCTGCTGTACAGGACGGTAATGAAGGCCTCACATCTCTGATGGTGTTCAAGGCTTCCTTCATCATGTCAGTAGCTTCCTCTCAATTTTCACTAGTCAGTCATGCAAGTCCCAGATGGAGACTAAGGAATACCATTGCACTCAAGATGTAGAAAGATTCCTCATTGTTGTTTCTGCAACAATTTTGTTTGACCAGTCAGGGTTGTTAGCCCTGAGCTGAACCCATGAACCTGGAGGACCTGTGGACCACACTTAGTCTGGCCACTACCCTAAGACTTGTCGGCCATGTTTGACCATATCAAGAGCCAAGGCATAAAGCCCTGATTTTATCCAACATGGCAGACTGGATGATTGAGGCATGCAAACCTACAGACCCAACAAGTTGTGGTCCTCTTAGAGGGCTCTCTGTTATAATTATACCATATTATACAACAAAGAGCAGAACAAAATACATTGTAGTGCAAAGTAGTCATAGTGTGGCCTCTTCGGTCGTGGTCGACCATGGGTACAGCGCCTCTGATAGTCACCAGGAGTGGCTTCTCCAGGGCGCAAGCCAGGGCAGAGTTGATAAGGAGATCCATCTGTTGCCCATGCAGTGAGGACACCCCCCCCCCCCCATGCTGATGACAGGTCCAAAGGAACGACGCAAGTCGATACAGTTTCGTGCCAGCAGCATCGCAGGAGTTGCCGTGGCAGTGCTGGGTACAGTAGTCAGCCGCCTCCGGGACTCCGACTCCGGATTTTTCCTCAGGTTAGTCATAGTGCTGCTATTATGAGGTAGCTTAGGTTTTAGCAGGTTGATTCAGACACTTAATGGTTGAGAGGAAGTAGCAGTTCTTGAACCTGGTGACGTGCAACATTAGGCTTCTGTACCACCTGCCAAATGGTAGCTGTGAGAGGATGGCATGGTGGGATCTTTGACGATAGATGTTGATTTCTTCAGGCATCGCTTCATGCAGATACCTTTGATGGTAGAGAGAGATACTTACTATGACAGCATGTTGCCCAGAATAAGGCACCCTGCTTAACTAAGTGCTATTTCTCACACAGTGAATTAATTTGCAGATTTTATTAATTGGAATGGTTGCACTGTGTGTAGCTTTGCACTGGGACAGTATATGCAGGGAATTCAAATAAATTATTCCACAGATGCTATCTATTGATACATTCCTGTATGCAAAGTCCCATCCCAAGGATACTGACTGATAAAATCTGTTTCACCTTTTGTATTTCATGGAGGTAATGAAGCACTGAGGACAGCTGAGATTTTAGAAAAATCTGTCTGAAATCCACCCACCAATTAATCTACCAAGTATATTAAATTGACACTACCTTCATTGCAAGTAGGACACATGATTGAATGCAGTCTTAGTCTCAGACCGACTTATGGTTTTCAATCTCCAATCTTAAAATGATGTCTCAAGTGGAATTTTGTGTTGTGTCTTACAGTGGAAGGTCCTCAGTAGATCATTGAGATTCTGCAATGGTTTTGCTAGAACATTATTCAGAAAGATCAATGGTCTATATTAACCTACAACAATGTTAGCTCTTTCCTGCAAATGCTCTTAAACCTTTTGATGCTGGTAACATACGAATGATTACTTAGTTTAATGAAGAGAGCAAATTCCTTCAGCTGAGATTAAGCTGAACGAAAAGAATATAAGAATTAGGAACAGGATATAAAATGTGGGAAGAATTCAATGGGTCAGGTGCATCCGTGGGGGGGGGGGGGTGGGGGCGTGGAATGGACAGTCAACATTACAGTTCAAGATTTTTTTTCTTGACCCATTATGTCAAGTGCCTATTTCCTTACACAGATGCTACCTGACCCATTGAGTTCCTCCAGCATTTTGCAGGTCTCTCTAGATCATCAACATATGCAGTCTCTCATGTGCCTCCATAAGAACTGAGAGCAAAAGTAGGACATCCTTCATAAGAACAATCATAACTGAACCTGCCCCCAGCTTCAGCTCCACTTTCCAGACTCTTCATTGGATCTTTTGAGCTCACCAGAAGTTGGTTTAGACCATCTGCCGGTAGGTCTCCTTCTCCACAGCTCTTTGAGAAAAGAGAATTCCAATGACGTGTGACTGTCTGAGAGAAGGACGGCATGGTTAACACAACACTTTACAGGCGACCCAAGTTCAATTCCTGCCGCAGGCTGTAAGGAGTTTGTATGTTCGCCCCACGGCAGCGTGAGTTTCCTCACATAGAACGCCAGTTTGTAGGTTAATTAGTTATTGTAAATTGTCCCCTAATTAGGCTAAGATCGTTGAAGAGTACAGCACAGGAATAGACCATTCACCCCACAATGTTGTGCCAAACCAGCTAAAAAGCAAATCAAAAACACCCAAACACTAATCCCTCCTCTCTACACCATGTCCATATCCCTCCACCCTCCTTACATCCATCTGCCTATCCAAGCATCTCTTAAAAGCCTATAATATATGTCTTAACAACCATATAAGGCAGTGCAGTCCAGACACCCAAAACTTACCCTTCACACCCCCCTTAAACCTATTTCCCCTCACCTTCAATGCACACCCTCTGGTAGTAAACAGTTCAGCCCTGGGAAATAGATGCTCTCTGTCCACTCTATCTATGTCATAAACTTGTAAGTCTTTATCAGATCTCCCCTCAACCTGTGGCACTCTAGAAAAATAAAACACCCTAATTTTATCCAGCCTCTTTGGATATAGCTCATGCCCTCTAAACCAGACAGCATCCTGGTAAACCTCTTCTGCACCCTCTCCAGAGACTCAACATCCATCCTATAGCAGGGTGACCAGAATGTGTGAAGTACTTCAGATGTGACCTAACCAGTGTCATAAAGTTACAACTCAACCTCTTGACTTTTGAACCCAATGCCTTAACTAATAAAAGCAAGCATTCCATATCCTTCTTAACCACCTTATTGACCTGCATAGCCACTTTCAGGAAGCTATGAGCTTGGATCCCAAGATCTCTCTGCTCAGCAACATTGTTAAGGCTGGAGCCCTTCACAGACCACTGTCTCCTTGCATTGGCATTATTGAGATACAACACCTCACATTTGTCTGAGTTAAACTCCATCTGCCACATCTCTGCCCATATCTGCAACTCATCTATATTGTGCTATATTCATTGCCAGCAGAAATGGTCACCACACTTAAAGCAGGGCAGAACACAGTATATTGTTAAGAGCCTCTCAGTGCTGAATCTAACAGAACTTCAAATGCAGGACACCTTATATGGAACTTATCACAGTGTATCTCTCAACTTACCTCATTGCTATTTCTTCAGCCCTTTACCTCTTCCACGTATCCTCTTCCAGCTTCTCACACCATTCCGTTCCATTTCCCATTCCCCACCGCCTACCTCCCCCTTCACCTGTCACCTGCCAACTTGCAGATATCCCCCCCCCCCCGCCCCTTCCTTTTTATACTGGCTTCTCCCCAAAATGTCAACTGTTCATCTCCCTGCACGGATGTTGCCTAACCTGGTGAGTTCCTCCAACATTTTCTTTGTGTTTCTCAAGATTTCCAGCATCTCCAGAACCTCCTGTGCCTTTGACTCTGCTGTTGCTCAAAAGCCTTGCATTAGCTATTTGCATCTCATCCCCTTTGCTGCAGAGCCACTGAAGTGTCTTGTGACATGCAGCCACTATTGTACAAGGGCTTCAGCAAGTTTCAGCATGGTGAACTCCCTCAAATTGGATGGCTAGATTACAGTGTTTAATGTCTGAGGGGTAGATTGTGTTCATCATGGTGTCCCTTTTGTCCTAGTCACAGAGAAATCAATATGTGAAGCTGTATTACACGACATCCTGGGCACCTCATTGATAAGGTGATAGGAGTAGAATCACTCCATTTGACCCATAAACTCTGCTCCATCATTCCATCATGGCTGATGTTTCAACCCCATTCTCCTACCTGCTCTCCAAAACCTTTGAAGTTCTTACTTACTAATCAAAGACCTCTCGACTTCTGCTTTAAACATTTCCAGGTCCCTTCAGCAATGAGGCAGCAGTGATAAATGAAGGGCCCTGAGCAGATATTAATCCAAATGATGGCATGAAGCATTAGAATAGGTGTCACTTGAACAACTTTTTTCATTCGGCACTAACCTGGCACAAGAGCATCTGTCACTAATCACACTTGGCACAATCAGTCCGATGGACTTCAACGTGATAACACAAACAGAAGGGAAATGCAGTCGGTTCTCACACAAGTTTAAAGTCAGCAATCTTGAACATGATCCTCAATGCATGAACTAATAACATAGTTAATGTAACTTGTATAACCTGGAGGCCTAAATGTTAATCCCAGCGAAATCCAGAGGGAAAAGTTGAAGGTGGAAGTCAAGAGCACAGTGACCCTGAAAGTAGAAGCCTGATGGTAAAGGCTCGAAAGAGTCATGAGGGCCTGAAGGAGTCATGAAGGCTCAGATCACTGGGATTGGAGGTCCATCTGAATCCGGAAGTTGAGGGCTGTAGTTTATACCCATGATTGGCAAAGACCAAACCTATGAGAGGTAAGTCCTTGGGTGAAGTCTGAAGTTCAGCAATGCACTATGACATTCAGCTATATTCCCACCATTCCAGACAATTATGCCCTTGTGTTCCAGTCTCTCTATTCCTGCACGCCACTTAAAACTGTGTCCTTCAGTCCTTACTGTTTTTACCATTAATATTGTGGCATCACTGGATTTCAAAAGAAGGTGGCTAGATTCTCTTGTGTAGGAAGGGTAATTGTTTGACATGTGTTGTACATGGTGGTCACTGACTTAGTCAAAGTTCAAAGCCACAGTTGAGCTTATTGTCATAGGCACAAGTGCAATGGAAAACTTCTTGCAGCAGCATCACAGGCACACAACACAAGAAAAAAACTTAAGTTTAGATTATACAAAATTATGCAAGAGAGAACAAAATTAGAACAAAAAAATGAAAGTTTATAATAGGGCCAAGTCATAGTGTTGGTCTGCTAAGGCAGTGATTAGGGTTTTGCCAATTGGTTCAAGAAGCAAACGGTTGATGAGAAGTAGCCGTTCTTGAACCTGGTGGTGTGGGACTTCGGGATTCTGTACCAACTCCAAAATGAAGCTGCAAGACGACAGCATGTCCTGGATGGTGGGGACATTTGATGATTGATCTTTGGTTCTCCTTAAGGCAGCATCTGATGGAGACACTGCCAAGAATAGGGAGGAGTGTGCTCACTAGGTATTGGCCTGAGTGCTCTCTGCAGCGGCAAATTGCAGGACCAGTCCATGATGCAATCAGTCATATTTCTACTTAAGCATACACTGTACCTGGATGTTGTGCAGGCTTGCTGCCCATCTCACTTTCGCCAGCAGCAGCTCAACAAACACTCACTCCTCGTCTCATTCAAAGGCAGTCAAGTAGATAAGTATCTGAAAGATCGAGGAGTAATAGATCATGAGAAATGGATACGGAGGAAGAGTTGAGGCAGCATAGATCAGCCATGGAAACACCAGATCCTGCAGATGCTAGATCTGGAGCAATAAACAATCTACAGGAGGAACTCAGCAGGTTGAGCAGCATCTTTGCAGGAGAGAGGAATTTTCCACCATAGATCAGAAGATCAGCTATGTTCATTGTGAATGGTGAGGGAGGCTCAAGGGACCAAAACTTGTCAGTGGTGCTCAATTAAATGGGACCAAATTTCAGATAAAAAATACATTTGGACGCCACAGCCTTTCCCATTTCATGCTTGCAATTAAGGGCAGATTAACAAACTCTGAGCAACACACACAAAATGCTGGGGGAACTCAGCAGGCCAAGTAGTGTCTATGGAAAAGAGAAAACAGTTGATGTTTCGGGGTGAGTCCTCTCATTGGGACTGGAAAAATTTTTGTAGTCCTGCTGAATGGCCTCAGCCCAAAATGTCAACTGTACTCTTTTCTACAGATGCTGACTGGCCTGCTGAGTTCCTCCAGCATTTTGTGTGTGTTGCTCGGATTTCCAACATCTGCAAACCTTCTTGTGTTAATAAATTCAGCCTTGTTTCTAAAGTCACGGAAACCTATCAGAGACTAACTCAGTAGCAGAGTTTCTACTTTATTTGCATCGAGAGATGTTATCCTTGACCAGCAAAAGATTGATTTGATGTTACTGCATGACATGACATGACTAATGTTAGCCACACAGCATAGATTTGGGCTATCAAATACAGTCAAGTTGTTTTGCTTCTGGGCTGGCTTGTTAAATAGTGCAGAGTGTTCACTAATAGGATTTCCGGCGGGACCGGGAGAGGTTTTACTAATCATTTATTTTTTGTCCACCTTTGTTGACTTTCCCTGACCCATTTATTCAGTCAACAGCCCGAGTCTCTGCTACCTACACAACCTGAGGATTGTTTATTCCCTTGGTAACTGCATGCATCTTCTCATAAAGTCTTAATCAACCCTTGCACCTTTCTCTAATACCTGTTCCCTGACTGAACATGGTCTGGAATCCCCAAGGCAGAGCCAAATTTAATATACCAGCAAAAAGAAAACTGGCAGCCAAGAGAAAATGTTCCACCGAATCTACATACATTCAAGCCTCTTTCTAGCACAGCACTGTTATTATTTAGCTTGTTTTAAATAGTGGAGATGAAGGAAGTCACAAAGACACTCAATTATACTCACTGTAGGAGTCAGTTTCTGCAGTAATTTAATTTCTAACCTTTCCTCACATAGACAGATAATTGCTGCCACATGTCGTTCTGGGCAATATATGCATTCACTGAGAACATCTACCATAAGCAGAAACTCTGTGTGACAAAAAAACTTCTAAAAAATCTGCAGGAGGTGCTGCTGTTCAATCAACACTAATAAACATTGCTTTTCCAGGAAGGTTTATCAGAGCCTTTTGAAAGGAAATGAATTAGTCTATGCTTCTAAGAAAAGGGAATCATTAAACACCTCAAAAATTTTTGATGAACTGCCATATTTTTTCATAGTTTCAAAACACCTGGACTCCCCGTGAATTTTGCCTTTACCGCAGTTGCCATAATGATATGTATGATTTGTTGCTGTGTAAAAAAAAGTGTAAAAAAACAAACAAGATAATGAGATGTGTTATTCCAATCAATCTATTAACTGTTTTGGAGTTGAATTGGTGTAACTTTCATTCAAATACCTGCATTCCTATTCATTTGCCTCCTTGATCTGCACATTCAAACATTGTTAATCTGTATTTGCACAGCAACTTTGAAGAACAAAGTTCTTCATAGGGGAATTAGCAAACAACATTTGACACATTCTCAGAATAGATTTCTGGAGGTACTGGAATTGAAAATGTTTTTTTTATTGTCACACGTATTGAGCTGTAGTGTGCTGTACTGTGTAAAAGTCTGAGTGGGAAGTAGAAAGCACTAGAGAGACATTCTGTAATGATCAATGAACCATTTATTTGGAACCAAATGACCTTGTTTGGTCTCTCAAAGCAGGGTATGTCTGCATTTGTGTTTCCCCCCCCCCCCCCCCCCTCCGTTCCGGCACTCCTTCACTGCCATCTGTCCGACACCCCTTCCACAGCGCTTCCCCCTCGCCATTCCAAACACCCTTTCCTCTCCCCAGATTCACAAATTCGCCTTCCACTCTTCAGTGACAAATACAGTACTGAATACAGTATAAGAGCAAAAACAAACCCGGACAACATCCATGTACTGAAAATGATACAAGTCATTACACTGTGCATTGAGATAGGACAAGGTAAAGCAATAGCACAATTCAGAATAAAATGCAACAGCTACAGGGAAAGTGCAGTGCAGGTAGACAAAAAGGTGTGAGATCATACCAATGTAGATTGTGAGGTTAAGAGTGATCTTTTCAAACTCGGGGATAGTCTGGGTTAGAAGCTATTATGAGTCTGGTTCGTAATGCTTTCTGGCTTTAGTATCTTATGGCTGATGAGAGAAGAGAGAACATTCAGGATGGAGAGGTCTTTGATTATGCTGGCTGCTTCTCTGAGGCAGTGAGAAGGCAGAGCCCCTAGAGGGGATGCTTGTTTCAATGTCCACTACTCCCTGCAGTTTCTTGCGGTCATGGGCAGTGCAGTTGCCATACCAAGGTATCTTTGCTTTGAGAGACAACGGAGGTAAAATTTGAAGAGTGCCTTAAAGAAGGAGCGAGACAGACAGACAGAAGTAGTGATAGAGGCATAGTGCAGGAATTCCAGAGCTTGTGCCCAGGTTGCTAAAGACACGGCCAGTAATGGAGTTGGAATAAATTGCGAAATGTCCAATAAGGTCAAAATTTGAGGAATGGAGGTGGCTCAGGTGACAAAAATCTGCAATTTTATGATGCTGTCACTTGATCCTGAGTAAATTTATGTCCAATAGATTATTGTGCAAGTTTATTCTCAAATATGATATCGGAAACACTGCCACCAATGTGGATATATCCAGCTCCAATGGATAAAAACATAGCCATGATTGGAACATTGTGTTAGGTAAGAGATATAGCATTTTGACATCACTGTTCTTCTTCAGAATAATAGCATTGAATGCTGTAACAGAAAGAGAATGTTGAACTCTGTTTCTCTATTTAACATCTCAAACAAATAAAAACACCTTTAACATCACACTGTAGATTCTATCTGGCAAGTGACAACCCATCAATCACATTTTGAATAGTTTCAAAGTTCAAAATTAATTTGTAGTCAAAGTTCATATACAGTGCATATAAAAAGTATTCACCCCTCTTGGAAGTTTTCATGTTTTATTATTTTACAATATTAACTCATAATGGATTTAATTTGGCTTTTTTGACATTGATCAACAGAAAATGACTCTTTCGTGTCAAAGCGAAAACAGATCCCTACAAAGTGATCCAAGTTATTTACAAATATTAAACAGAAAATAATTGTTTGTGTACAATGTCCTGTGTATGTTACGAAAAAGGGCTTCTTTGGCTTGTTACGAGTAGGAATGCTTCTTTGTCTGTTAAAAGTTTCCCTTGCCGTTGTTTCGCTTTAGAATGGCTGATATGGTAATTGTATTCATTTGTTAATCAATGGGGAATGTTATTGTGTTTTGTGAGGCTGGGAACTTGGGGGAGGGGTTGCACGGGCTTGGGGTGTGAGGGGAGTCGGGAGGAAGACGCCGAGGAAGGAGGACGTGCGCTCGGACGACCACCGGGAAGTCCGAAGTGGGAGTTTTGGGAGGACGACCACCGAGGAGTCGAATGGTTCGCTGGATGAGCTCCACCGATGTGCACTAAACTGACTGAACTTTGATAAGTTAGCGCCTTTTGTTTTTTTCTTGTATATATATATATATATATAGTATTGCCTAATACTCTTTTAATTTTAGTAAACTCTTTAAAGTGTATTTCATACTGGTATTTGTTGTGGGTTTGATACTGTTGGCGGGCGCGGGGCATAAACGCGATTCTCACAGCACCTGCATGTACGGGAGGTGGGTTGGTGTGTGGCTGGATCTGTTTTTCCCCTAGACATATACCAGCCTGTTGGGTAAGTGTTACATTTGCTTAAGTATACACCCCCCCCCCTTAATATGACACACCAAATCATCACAGATGCAGCCAATTGGTTTTAGAAGTCACGTGATTAGTTAAATGGAGATCTATTTTTGGAGACCTGTGTGTAGTCAAGGTCTTTCAGTTGATTGTAGTAAAAATACACCTGTACCTGGAATGTTTAACTGCTGCTGAGTCAATGTCCTGGCAAAAACTACACCATACAGGCAAAAGAACACTCTAAGTAACTTGGTGAAAAGATTATTGAAAAATACAGGACAGGCGATGGATACAAGAACATCACTGAATATCCTTTCGAGTACAGTTAAGTCAATCATTAAGAAATGGAAAGCATATGTCACAGCTGTAAATCTGCCTAGATCAAGTCATCCTCAAAATCTGAGTGACCTTGCAAGAAAAGGACTCATGAGGGAGGCCACCAAGAGACCTATGATAAACCTGAAGGAGTTACAAACTTCAGTGGCTGAGTTGAGATAGATTGTGCATACAACAACTGTTGACTGTGTGCTTACCAGTCACAGCTTTATGGGAGAGTGGCAAAGAGAAAGCCACTGTTGAAAAAAACTTGCAAGAAAGCTCAGCTAAAGTTTGCCAGAAGTCATGTAGGAAATGCTGAAGTCAGCTAGAGGAAGGTTCTATGGTCTGACAAAACCAAATTGTGCTTTTTGGCCATCAGACTAAGCACTATGTTTGGGGTAAGCCAAACACTGCACATCATCTAAAACACATCTTACTATGAAACGTGGTGGTGGCTGCATCATGCTGTGGGGATGTTTCACTGTACCAGGCCCTGGAATACTTGTGAAGATAGAGGGTAAAATGAATGCAGCAATACACAGGGAAATGTTGGAGGAAAACCTAATGTAGTCTGCAAGAGAGCTGCGACTTTGGAGAAGATTTGTTTTCCAGCAAGACAATGACCCCAAGCATAAAGCCAAAGCTACACAGGAATGGCTTAAAACAACAAAGATAATGTCCTGAAGTGGCCAAGTCAGAGGTCAAAGTTCAATCCAATTGATTATTTTTGGTGGGACATGAAAAAGGCTGTTCACTAGCGATCCCCATGCAATCTGACAGTGCTTGAGCAGTTTTGTAAGGAAGAATGGGGAAAAATTGCAGTGTCCAGACATGCAAAGCTGATAGAGAATCGAAGAAGTGAATACTTATGCAATCAATTATTTTGTTTTTTATATTTGTAATTAACTTAGATTACTTTTGTTATGTTACTTCTGTTTAAATGTACCATGGGTTAACAATGAAGAATCATATTCTGGAAGAATTAGAGAACTTTTATTTACAGTAACAAACAAGCATGTCTTAACCCAGCCATGTGCTGGAACATTCCAGCAATCCTGCACATGCTCACTGCTCTGTCCAGTCATGTACTGGCACATCATTGCACGTGATATCACCATATCTTCCTTTCCTTAATAAGAAAAAACAATTAAAAACGTTAACCAAAATACATCTATATCAGATAACTGAAGAACTGAAGTTGGCTCTTTCTTAAGGTCTCTGTGATTTCTTCTTAACTCTGCTCCCTCCTTTGTTTGGACCATGTGTGATCTGGTCTGTGTCCATGTGTTCATTTTATCTTGTTTCCTCACTTTGTCTCCTTGTCCTTCAGATAAACGTCTCCTTCAATCAGTTAATTCACATCCCACTTCCACTTGTAATGAAATACGAATCTTCTTTTCATCATCTAATTCATTCATTAACTGTGTAATCTCTTTTTTATGCTGAGACTTCATCATTTCAATAAAACTTCTCAAATCTGTCACTTGTGCTTTCACTTCTTCCTTATACTGTGCCCACTGTGAACATTCTTACTCTGGACGGTGATGAAACTGAATCTCATATTCTCTCGGAGTCTCTTTCATTATTGCTTGCATTGAAGCAACCTCCTCCTGCCATTGCTTTTTCATATCATCGATTACCTCCTGGTTGGTCATCTCAATCATTGCAGCTACTGCTTTTATATTCTCCATGTCAGCATTTGCCTCCGTGAGATGGACCTGCAGTCGAGTTACATCACCTTCTGCCGACTGTAATACAACATTCTGTAGCTTCAGCTCTGTGTCACCATCCAAGACCAAAACTCTTTTCACCAAATTAAGTCTTTCACTGGCAGATAAACCCAGAATCGACTGCACATTTTGTGGCATGACCACAAATGAAAGCGTGTGCACAATATTTTTGTGTGTTACCTTTGCCACGCATGTTCCTTTAACTGGAATCTCTGCACCTGAATACCCAGTCACTTTTATATTCGTCTGATGTAACTTTGGTCTCGCCTTTAAAGCATTAAACTCAGATTCTGCAAGGACATTTACTTGCGCTCCAGTATCAAGTTTAAACAGAATATTGTTTTGATTCACTTGCAATGGAATAGTCCAGTCATTCTTATTTTGTTTATTTTCACAAAGCGCATTTATATAAAATTCCTCACGTTCATCTTCAAGCACAGCATTTACTTGTTTCATGTTATTTTCCTTCTTTCTACTTTTACAACGGCGTGAAAAATGATTACTCTTACCACAGCCATTGCAAATTTCGAAATACGTGGCACACTGATTTGGATGATGTTCCCACGCACTGCGATCACATGACTTTTTTCTTTCAAATGCCATCTTGCTCTCTGTCGGGTTTGTCGACATATTATTATATTTCTTGATATATTTGCGCTTTTTTACAGTGTTTACATTGCAGTTTTCAACAAAAAGCTCTTCAGCCTGCAACATCATGGTCTCAGAAGCTTTGTGAAATGCCAAAGCTTTTTAAAAATTTAAATCTTGCTCTCTCAACAGCCTTTCTCTCAGAGCATTATCTCAAATGCCACAAACAATCCTATCTTTAATCAGAGATTCCGTGAGCAATCCAAACTCACATGTTCTACTACACTTTCTTAATTCAGTAACATACTGATCAATTGCTTCAGCTGCTCTCTGCCTACTTTTGAAGAATTAAATTACACTTAGGTATAAAAAATACTTCAAATCTGTCTATTATTGACTTTAAATTGAAATTATTTCCATCTTCAAAGTCAAAATTATGATATACCTCTACTGCGTCATTCCCGATTACAGCTTTTTTTTTCCTGTTTTTCTTCATAATCAATTGCCGATAGGTACAGTTCAAACTGTTGCTTGAATATTCTCCAGTTCTCAGCTACATTGTCAGTCAATTGAAGTTTTGATGGGGGTTGTACTTTCATTTTACCGTTTACAGTTCAAACTTTTTTCTTCATTTTTATCGAATATCTTCGATTCTCGATTCTCCTGTATTATTCTTCCAAAACCACTCCTAACACCGTGACCTAGTATCTGTTTAAACTTACTTCTTACAGTTACTTCTGCTTAAACGTACTGTGGGTTAACAATGAAGGATCATATTCTGGAAGAATTAGAGAACTTTTATTTACAGTAATAAACAAACACATCTTAACCCAACCATGTGCTGGAACATTCTAGCAATCCTGCGCATGCTCAATGCTCTGTCCAATCACGTACTGGCACATCACTGCATGTGATATCACCACAACTTTGTAGAGATCTGTTTTCACTTTGACACGAATGAGTCTTTTTCTGTTGACCCAGGTCAAAAAAAACAAATTAAGTCCATGTTGTGAACAATAAAACATGAAAACTTCCAAGGGGGGATGAATACTTTTCATAGGACTGTATGCCACCATATATTACCCTAAACATAGGGTATACTATACTACTATACTAAACACAGTAGAATCATTGAAAAACTGCATCAGCCAAGATGGACAAACAACCAATAAACAAAAGACAACAAATCACTGAAATATAAACAAATAAATAAATAAATATTGAGAACATGACTTGCAGAGTCCTTGGAAGTGAGTCTGTATGTTATAGAATTAGTTCAGTGTTGGGGTGAGCGAAGTTATCCACTTTGGTTCAAAAGCCTGATGGTTGAGGGGTGATAACTGTTTTTGAACCTGGTGGTGAGGAACCTGAGGTTCCTATATTTCCTTTCTGATGGGAGTAGTGAGAATGGAGTATAGCTTGGATGCTGGAGGTCCTTGATGATGGATGCTGCTTTCCTGCAACAGCACTCCTTTTAGATATGCTCAATGCTGGGGATGGATTTTCCCTTGATGGACTGGGCCTACAAGTTTTTGTAGGCTTTTCTGTTCAAGGACATTGGTGTATCCATACTAGGTCATGATGCAGCCTGTCTTTATACACTCCACCATGCATCTATAGAAGTTTGTCAAAGTTTTAGATGACATGCTGAAACTTCTCAAACTTCTAAGAGAGTAAAGTCACTGTCCTGCCTTCTTTGCAATGGCATTTATGTGCTGGACATAGGACAGATCCTCTGACATGATCTGAGGAATTTGAAGTTGAAGACCCTCTCCACCTCTCAACCCCTAATGAGGACTATCTCATGGACTTTTAGTTTCCTACTCCCATTGTCAATAAGCAGCTCTTTGGTTTTGCTGATGTTATGTGAGAGGTTGTTGTTGTGGCACCATTCAGCCAGATTTTCAATCTCCCTCCTATATGCTGATTCATCACCACTTTTACTAACAACAGTGGTATTGTTAGCAAACTTAAATAGTCACCAGTTAACACTCAACCAACCTGAAATCAACTGTGCAGCAAAACACGGAATCACAGGGTAGATGCTGAACAAAAGGAGAGAATAATGTCATGAATATGGATTCCTCTAACTTCTGGTAATGGCACCTCACTTATCTACCCTTTGTATCGCTTATCCCATTGGCCTCATCACCCCTTCCCTTTCCCCTCGATCTGCCCATCACTCATACTTTCTCACCAACATTCCCTACCTTACCTCCTTCCCTTTTTTCTATCCTCCACCACCATCATCCATCTTCTGCAGCAGTTTGGAACTTCTACTTATCACTTCCCCCATTCTTACATCATTCTCAGACAACCCCTTCCTTACCTGTCTGTCACCCCACCACACCTGGATCCATCTTTGATCTGTCAACAGTTGCACCGCACCATTCCACCAGCTCTTTATACTCCCCTCTTTCTTTCTAGTATTAATGAAGAATCTAGAAACAAAACATTTGTTCTTTAATTCCCTTCATGTAAGTTCTGCCTGACCCACTCAGCTCCTCCAGTATTTTGTGTGTTGTTCCAGATTTCCAGTAACTGCAGTCGCAAGTATCTCCACAGTTGAATTCATGTACAAAGTAGCATTAAGGGGTGTTTGATGGTTGGTGTTGATTTAATGGGCTGTAGGGTCTGTTTTCAATGTTGTATCTTTCTATAACTCCATCATGCATACCTCGACCCTCATTATTAATGTCTTTATTTCTATAAGTGAGTTAATTTTTCAGTCACTTTATTCTCTCATATTTCATGTGTTATGTGGATACTGTTAGATTGTACTGTATTTTCCTTATTTGGTCTTCTGAAGCTCAGTAGAAATGAAAAAAAAACCAAAAACAGAACATTTGAAGCTGCCTGTCAACATCAAACTTTCATCTTATAAAGATAAATGGGATCATTTTGCAAAGAAGAATTCATGCGAGATGCCTGAAGAGATAGGGAAGTTTTTAACAACAGACGCTGTAGAACAAGCAACTTTACAAAGGTTTTGAAATAAACTTTTAAGGAATCTTACAGAAGATCAAAAGAGAACAATGTCAGCAATCAAAATAAATAAATTAGATGATTTGAAAAGATTAGTGGAAGGCAAATTGCCTCAGAGCTGTTTGAGCAGGTGTTGCAGGGCTTATTAACAAGGTAATTTCATGTAACATGTAATCAACCTGAAATTTTAACTGCTTCTCTATCCTCAGATGCTGTTTGACCTGCTGAGCTTTTCCAGCATTCGTTGTCATTATTTTAATTTCATACTTTGCCAAAAAATATATATTACCTATTGTGTTTTCTAAAGTTATAGCATGTTCGTAAGTGTTCTGGATTCATAAGTGTAGTGGAAAATGCAGTGGATTCGGCCCAGTACATCATGGGTAAAGCCCTCCCAACCATTGAGCACATCTACATGAAATGTTGTTACAGAAAAGAAGCATCCATTATCACCACCTCACCACCCAGCTCATACTCCCTTCTCGCTGTCGCCATCGGGTAGAAGGTACAAGAGCCTCAGGACTCGCACCACCAGATTCAGGAACAGTTACTACCACTCCTGAAGAAAAGAGGATAACTATACTCGCTTGCTCATTCATTGAGGTGTTCCTACAACCTATGATCTCACTGGTTATTTTTTTGTTCTTGTTATTTATTGCTATTTATTTATATTTGCATTTGCAGTTTGTTGCCTACTGCATTCTTGTTGATTTTCATTGATTCTATTTTCACTACTATTCAATAGATTTACTGAGTATACCACAGGAAAATGAATCTCAGGGTTGTATGTGGTGACATATATGTACTTCAATAATAAAATTTAATTTGAACTTTGAGTGTAGATATGATTTGATCCTCCTCAGTTTTAGGTCTGCTGTCTAGCCTCAAAGCAATGTAAATGAGTTGAGGACAATTTAAACTGGGTCCAGCTTGGATGAAGAGAATGTACAGGCATTCTGCAAGACTGATAATGTAACAATACTTTAATACACAATTTTTTAAAACAGGAGTAGGATCTGGAGTTACAAGGAACCACAGATGCTGGATTCTGGGGTAAAAAAACAGTTGGCTGGAAGAACAAAATGGGTCAAGCATCATCTACAGGAGAAGAAAGCAATTAATTCCTTCACCTTCCCAATAACAGATCTGTTCGATATGATGAATTACTTCAGCAGATTTTTTTATTGGATCAGGAGTCAGCCACTCTGGAATCCAATGCAATAATGGCTAATCTGTTTGTTACCAAATCTACTTTCCTCCTCGATTCTTCCTGACTCTCTCTAGACCAATGGTCTTTGGTGATGAAATTGGCTCTATCCTCACAGCTCTCTGGATCTGAAATTCCAAGTTTGGTGAAGAAATTTGCAGAAGAAATTCCTCTTCCCTTCCATCTTAAATGGGCAACTCCTTCAGGTTATGTTGAATCTGCAAGAATCATGTTGGCTTGTTATTATTTTTAGGACTTTATTCATTTCAAGAAGATCTAGGTGTGAAGATCTGCTCCCTCAGAGCCAAAGGACATTCCAATTTTGAGAAGTGATTGTTACCCCCAGCTCTTTCTGTTCTGAGAATCACCTTAGATGCAAATCAATTAACCTTAACTGCAATTGGTCAAGTTTCTAGTCTAGTTAAGCACGATGTCTTGTGTTTGATAGATATAATGAGCTAAAATGTTGGTAGGGCCTTTATGTCTACCCCTCTAGATGTATTTTAAGAAAGGTAGCAGCCTGTCTAAGCCACAAACATGAGGATATCTGCAGATGCTGGCAATTCAAGCAACACACGCAAAATGCTGATGGAACGCAGCAGGCAGCTTTTATTAGCTGGAAGAGAAAGCACTATCAGCAGCAAGAGACCATCACACAACATCCTGGAGACTGAGGGAGGAGCAGTGCCTCCAATCGCCTTTATACAGGGGTCTGTGGGAGGAGCCACAGGAGCAGTCAGCGGGGGGGGGGGGGGGGGGCGTGTCCAGACAGGTATATAGTTCACCACAGTGATATCATCCATTGTTATTCTGTAGACATACTGAGGACAGATAGTAAGAATGTATTCCTTTCCCCCCACGGTGGAGTTGTTTTAAGCAAGAGGGCAGAGTTACAAGGTGCGGGGAACCGAAGAGGATTTTTCCACCCAGAGGGTTGTGGAAATCTGCACTGATTGAGCTGGTGGTGGCAGATAATCCTGTGACATTAAACAAGAATCTAGGTAAACAACTGAATCTCCAAGGCAATGACAGCTATGGAGCAAAGGTGAATACAGTGGAGTGAAAGGCATGTTGCTGTGCTGTATGACTCCATGATTCCATGTCCATGTTGGTTGAGGTTGAGGGACTAGGTCACAGGGACCTAGCTGAGAGAACAAATGGAGCCTCAATTTGGCACGTTGCCCGGAAAGACTCCCCAAACATTACAGGGTTACAACATATATCACCATGAGAGAAAGTTGTTGTAAATATGAAGCTACTCAGATTTTGATAAGGTTTTGATAAGGTTTGATAAGGTTTTGACAGTTATCAAGCTGAAGTATTATGTGGGTTTGTAGATTGTGATCAGATATTTCACAAACCTTTACACAGACAAAATGTTTCTGTTATCCTGCATGTCTTCAGCAGGCATGCTGCGAATAATAAGTATTCTGCAACTGAAACAAATACTGCTTGGAAAACAGACATCAGAATGAACACATCAAACAAGAGATGCAATATATACTTTATTAAAAGCCACATCAACATTCAGTGTCATGGTCCAGAGGTTACTGCAAAGGCTCACTTCAAGAAATGTATTTCACACCCACCTTCCATCTTCCTCCAAATCAGAAAGAAAGTAATAATTCAGTCAGGATGGCTGATTGAAATTGTGTAGAGCAGAAGTAAAAATTGAAATTTTGTGCAGTGTTATTTTACATGTTTTGCTGGAAGAGTAAGTTCAATGAATACAGTGAACATCTCCTACTTAAAGATTCCTACAAAACATCAAAGAACTATCCTATATTAACTGGAGGAAAAACAATTTATATTTAAACTGAAAATCAAAAGATTTGGAAAGTGTTCCAATCACAGGTGAAACAAAACAAATTTGCACTCATCAAGGTCCCATAAATAATGTTGTGAATGTAACCAAGTTATAGTAATTGAGGGATAAATATTCCCATTTTCTTCTTCAACAAAACCCGAAGGGATTTGTATTGGACAGGTAATTGAGTAGCAGGAAAATATGAAAGATGGCACCTTTGCACAACTTCAGAATTGGTATTGGAATTGGAATTGATTTATTACTGTAACATGTACTGAGATACAATGAAAAGCTTGTCTTGTAAACTGTTCATACAGATCAAAACTTGTCTTGCAAACTGCTCATGCGGATGTGAGAGGCACGTCTTTTACACAAAGTGGTGGGTGCCTGGAACAGTAGAGGCTTGTAAGTGACATTTAAATAGGCATAAGAATGTGAGGAAAATGGAAGGATATGGCCATTGTGTGGGCAAAGGGGATTAGTTCAGTTAGCCATTGGTTTATTAATTTAACTAATTTGGTACAACATTGTGTGTGGGTTGAAGAATTTCTCTAAGTTTCGATGCTCTATGTTCTATAAAACATTACAGAGTGCATTAAGGAAGTGCAAGCTAAATCAAAAACAGATTGCAAAATGAAATGTCACACACAAAATGCAGCAAGCCAGGCAGCATCTCTAGGAAGAAGCACTGTCGACGAAGGGTCTCGGCCCGAAACGTCGACAGTGCTTCTTCTTATGGATGCTGCCTGCTCTGCTGCGTTCCACCGGCGTTTTGTGTGTGTTGCTTGAATTTCCAGCGTCTGCAGATTTCCTCGTGTTTACAAACTGAACTGTGACAGCTGCAGAGAACGTGGAGTGCAAGTAGACATTAAAGTACAAGATCATAACAAGGTAGATCATGACGACAAAGGTCCATGTTATCGTATAGGGAACCATTCAATAGTCTTACAACAGTGAGTTAGAAGCTGTCCTTGGGCCTGGTGATATGTATGTGCTTTCAGACTTCTGCACCTTCTGCCCAAGAGGATAGGGAAGAAGAGAGAATGTCCGACATGGTTGGGATCTTTTTATAATGCTGGCTACTTTACTGAGGCAGCAAGAAGCATAGACAAAGTCCATGGAGGGAGAGATTCGTTTTAATGATGTTCTGAGCTCTGTTCACAAATCTGAAATTTCTTGTGGTTGCTATACCATGCTGTGATGCATCCAGGCAGGGTGCTTCCTACAGCTCTGGGTAGAAGTATTACCACAGTCTTAGATTTAATGGATACTTCTAAGTTTGATCTTAATATGGATGGTACAGCCAAATGATCTGTAAGCTTTGAGTATGAGAATCAGAGTTGGGTTTATTATTGCTGACTTTTCTGGGGATAAATTTGTTATTTTGCAGCAAGAGTATGGTACAAGGAGACAAAATTACTATAAAATACAAAATAAATGAACAGTACAAAAAAGTAATTATGAAGCAGTGTTTATTGTTCAGATATCTTATGATGGTTGTCTCTGAGACAGAGTGTGGGTTTTCGAATTCCTGTGCCTCCTCCCCATTGGTAGTGTAGGGTAATGTATTTCGTGGAATCGTACAAATTCAAAGACACCGACATTGAGTTGGGATTCATCTGAAGAGGCTGTAATGACGCAATTACGTAAAGTACTTTTACTGCACTTTGTATTCCGTGTTTGGAGCACCATAAATGAGTTGCTGTGAGTCGTCTTAAACATAAAATGCCTCACGCCACTCTTATTTGCAAAAACCTTCAGTAGTAACAACAACTGTAAATTACAGATGGTAAATATATTCCACAGGGTTTCTTTCTACTGTTTTATTATATTTCTTTTTGTGTTATTAAATCATCATAAAATTAACTACAAAATATTGTTTAGTTTCTCATGTTTGAGAGACTTTACCAGGTATATTCAGTCTCTCTGTAAAATGTTAGCCACGTAGGTCTGATAATATTTTTCTGAATTTGCCTCTCTTTCCTTTCACACCAATATACCCTGCTTAACCATTTGGTTGCTGGAGAGTAATATTTTTTTTGTGTCTGCTGTTAATTAATAACAAGAGAAGCAAGTTAGCAACATTGCCAGAGGAATGCAATACGCCCTGTCACTTCTGCAACAACACAGCTGGGAAAAAAACAGTTGAGAGCCTTATGAATATCTATTCAATTAGAGGATGTATAAAGACTTCAATAAATAAAGAAAAAAGTATCAATTTTCTTCATTCGAAGGAAACATGAAGAAGTAAGGTCTCACTTACTTCCTCAAAGATTTGATAATGCACTGATGCAAAGCTGCATAAAATCCATGGTAGATATTTTGTTCAGCAGATAAGAAATATTTGTTCAAGGTTGCTTGCATATTATGGAATCCTTTGCCTCAAAGTACTAAGAAACATAGTATCCATGCTGCTATACTCAATCTAAAAGATTTTATACCATTGATTATTCAGAGTTGTACAGAAAATATTTTTTATGTGTTGTTCAACTAAAGTGTCCTTTTTAGAATCAAAGCTGATTTGTCAGTCTCTTATGCTTTTGTTAACTAAGACATTAAGACATTTGGAATGAAATTCTTTCTTGTCACATAAAATGCTCTGCACCACTCTATTGGACCTTCCTTGGGCTTTGAGCGCCTGGAATTACAAAGGCCACAGCCCTGCTGAACAGTTGTAGTTAAATCTAGCCCGTCCATCGTTGTCAGTCAATGAAACTTATTACTTATTACTTATAATTGTTGCTATCAGTATCCATAACACTAGAATAAGTAATAAGTAATAACTGTGCCAATTTTTTTTTACAAAATTTTGAAATAACACTGGACATTTTTTTTTCTCGAAAGGGTTGCTTCCTCAGAATTTTTTTTGTTTATGATAGACGACTTGAAGCTGAACACAAGTATAATTTCAGACTATGTAGAAACTATATTTCACATAGGAGTTTGGAGAGAAACAAAATTAACTTTTATTGAATATATTGCATTTAATTGCATAACGCTGCTGACACTTTGCAATAGTTCATTTAAGCTAAACAAAGTTTTGTTGATAATTTTCACTTGTGCTTAGTGTCTGAAGCTTCTCACTCAAGTTTCCTACAATAATCAGCCAGTACTGATGGATTTCAATTGCCCTGATACCATTTCTCCATGACCGCAATGCCTGGTGAAATCTTTCACCATACTCGTTACTGGCAGTGTCTGGATTTGTAGGAAAAGTCTAAATGGGAATGCATAAAATGAATCTTTCGTGACATGTTGCACTTCATGGTTTTGTATGTTTGAAGCATGTTGTCAACCAGCTGTGCATAGTTATTGCTCTGTAGTTGTGAAGAACTGTAGTGTTCTCGCACAGGGTGTAGAAACTCTGAACTAAACACCAAGTTAAACTGAAGTCAATGAGGACAGGATCGCAGTAAGATTAACCGTTTACTGTTCACTCTTCCACATTAATGTATGGTGAAAACTGTTGATAAAATAATACAAAATATACACTGTATCTGTTTCCTTCTTGGCATCACATTTACATTACAAATACTTGTAAAAGTAAAACTACAACAAACTATATTAAAGTCTCATTAAAGTACAACATACAGTCAGAATCTACCTACGCCATTAACAACTTTAAATATACTTCAACACAAACTTTCCAGCAATGCTTTCAATAGCACAAGAAAATAAACTTTATCAACCATCATTTCTTTTAACAGAAACAGCGTTAACATTTTTACTTCAACATATTGACTGTCATACGAACTTACGGCGTTGCTTCTATGATGTTTCTTAGTGCATAGAAATTGAACTTTTCTCGCGTTGATCCTGCACACACAAGCCCCCACCTCCCCATTTCTCCAAACCGGTATTTACCCACAAGACGCGGCAAACCCGGGTGTGACATCATTGCATGCCGCGATTCATCACAGATAATGAATTTACCTTCAACAACTGCAACGTAGTTATCAACCTTAACTTTAACCAGAAAATAATTACAAATGAATTACTAAAGCAAAAATGTAATAAAGCTAAATAAATGCCTTAAGGGCAACACAAGAACATTTTCAACAACATCCTTGAATGCCTTTCATGTGATTTTCTCCAGTCCCACTAGAAGGTCTTCAATATACCTGTCATTGATGAAGTGCGGATGGACAAAAACGCCTTCCTTAATCAGTTATTCTGATTCAAATTATGAATTAGAATAATAAATATAGGTGATTTTAAAAAATGGTGCATGATATGGAAATTACATGGTGATTTCCATGATCAGCAGCCTAAAATCCATAAGATAACCCAATTGCATTCAAAAAGCAAAATCTTCATTGTCCCAGTAATTACACCAACATAATGATAACTCTACTACAAACTTGCAATAGCTATAAATGTGTTTAAAGTTTGGTAACATCTACACTCTGTATTAACTTGGCCTCAGCTGGTTGGTCCAGACTAAGTAAGAACCCTCCATCCACTGTAGTCTTTCTTCTAAGTGCTTTGGACAATCAAATGACCAAAATAACATTGATCTGTATCCAGTTGATGCAGCCCAATATTGGAAGTTGCTATAGATTTGTATATTAGAATGATTTATTGTTACATACACCAATTCTTTACTTAAAGCAGTGCAAAAAATGCTAAAGTAATAACAATGGAGAGAGGTACAGTAAAGAACCCAATAATGTGGCAGCAGCAATGGGAAGGGGGTTATGAAAGAGACAATTGGTTCAGTAGTGTGATAGCAGTACAGAAGGAATCAGCTACCTGGTCTTTCAAGCTCTCACATCACCTTCCAGAAGGTAGATGAGACAAAAGAGAATAGCCAGGTAGCAGACATCCTAGAGGGCACTGTTAGCATTCCTGATACAAACACACGAGGAAGCTGGACTGGATGGAAGGAAGTGACAAGTCTCTGATGGACTGGGTAGTGTTTACCACTCTCTGCAGGTTCTGTCAGTCCATTCTACTTTCTACACTATACCTGTGGACATTCAAAAGAATTATCATGGACTGCCGGATGTTATTAGAGAATAATTATGATGGCCCACATTTTTGATCTGTGTGAAGGGACCAGGTGAAGCTGCTGATGCTAAGAAACTTAAAGCTGTTGACTATATCTGCATTAGCTCTGATGATAAGGATAAGGTTGTGTCACCACCACTACCAAACTACAATACTCCAATGTGGCTTCCTTTGGCCAAACACCAATTCTTTCATCTTGTTGAAATTAAGGTTATTGTTCTGACACCATCACACAAGGTTTGTGAACTCTTGTATGAACTCTCAGTGTGGACTGGAACTCTTTCCAGTCAACTACAGCAGTATTATTCTAATTTCAAGTAAATATATTATCAGTATTTTCAGTATATATCACCAGATACAACCCTGAGATTCAATATCTTGCTGATAATCACAGTAAATACAAGAAACACAATAGAATGAATGAAAGAAAGCACCTGTGTTGCGCTTAAGGCATTCATTTAGTTTATTATATTTTCACTTTAGTAATTCATTTGTAATCATTTTCTAGTTAAAGTTAAGGTTGTTGAAAGTAAATTCGTTGTCTGTGATATATCGCGGCATGCGATGACATCATACCCGGTTTCACTGCGTCCTGTGGGAAAATACCGGTTTGGAGAAATGGGAAAGAGGGGACTTGTGTGTGTAGGATCAGTGCAAGAAAAGTTTTCTTTCTACGCACTAGAAACATCATAGAAGCAACGCCGTAAGTTCATAAGATAATCAATATGTTGAAGTAAAAATGTTAACGATGATTCTGTTAAAAGTAATGACGGTTGATAAAGTTTATGTTCTTTGTTAATTAAAGAGTTGCGGATAGTTTGTGTTGAAGTGTATTTAAAGCAGTTGATGGCATAGGTAAATTCTGACTGTATGTTGTACTTTTAATGTAATATAGTTTGTTGTAGTTTTATTTTTGCAAGTATTTATGATGTAAATGTGATGCCAAGAAGGAAACAAATACTGTATCTATTTTGCATTGTTTTATCAACAGTTTTCACCATACGTTAATGTGGAAGAGTGAACAGTAAACAGTTAATCTTACTGGGATTGCGCCTCATTAACTCCGGTTTATACTTGGTGTTTAGTTCAGAGTTTTTACACCTGTGCAAGAACACTACAGTGAAAAGGTGGCATTACCAAGTGTTTCAAGTGATACGATGGCATCGCGATCCAGCGTCAAGTCATTGCCATCCAACGCCAGGAGCAGTAGGGCATCAACAAATGCCCATCCAAGAGGTAAAGCAGAAACTGCTAGGGTGCGAGCGTCATATGCTGAACAGGTAGCAAAACTGAAAATGGAAAAGGCTGCCAGAGAAGCCAAAAACCAAAAGGAAGTGGCTGCCAGAGAAGCCAAAAACTAGTTGGAAAAGGTAAGGATAGAGTCAGAGTTAGAAGGGCTGACGCTACACCGAGAAGCCAAAGCTGCCAGGGTGGAAGCAGAGATATTAGAAAGTGCTGAAGAAATGCATGTTCTGGAAGAAGTAAAATATACTTCAGAAAGGACCAGATTGGAATGCACTAGCGACTACGTCTGATCTCAAATGGTCTTGAAGAGTCATTCTTCCTCTCCATACTTATTTGTTAACGTCCCATTTCATGAGGAGTCAAAGAGAGGCCCAATTGCATCACATCCATCTGAGGAAGACAATTTACCCTTGCAACTTCCTGACAAATTCAAGAATGAAAGATCTGATGACACATACTTCTCAACACCAAACTTAACAGATTTGGCGAGAGAAAAGGCAAAGGCTGAATTCAGAACAGCAAATCCCATAACAAATGTATACCCTTAGTCATATACCTGCCGACATATTCCCCCAGCCAGCATGCCACTTGCAGTTGAACCCATGGCACAGTATTTAACACGACGAGATCTCGTCACTTCAGGACTATACCAGTTTGACGATAAGCCTGAAAATTACTGTGCATGGTACTCCTCATTCGCCAATGCTATCCACAGAGTCCAGCTCAGAGCAACCCAAGAGTTGGATCTTATGACAAAATGGCTGGGAAAAGAATCATGCGAACAGGTGAGACGCATACGTTCAGTGTACATCAACAACCCCAAGCTAGCCTTATGCAAAGCATGGGAGAGACTTCGGGAGTGCTATGCGGCCCCTGAAATGATTGAAATGGCACTATTTTGACGTCTGGAAAATTTTCCTAAGGTGTCAGCCAAGGACCACACTAAGCTAAGAGAGCTCGGAGATCTATTCATGGAGATTGAAGGTGCTAAAGAAGACGGCTATTTAACTGGCCTGTCATATTTAGATACTTCATACGGAATTAGACCAATTGTGGACAAACTTCCATTTGGGCTGCAGGAAAGGTGGGTGTCTGTTGGCTCAGAGTACAAGGAAAAGAATGATGGTCGATTTTCTCCCTTTGAGTATTTCACTAGGTTTGTGTGCAAGGAGGCGAAGAATCGAAATGACCCTAGCTTCATGAGTCAAGGTAGCAGTACAATTCACACCAAGCCAGTCAAATCCACTTCAAATAATTTTAACATCAATAAACCTGTCTCGGTGTGTCAAACTGAAGTCTCTACAACTAACAATGACCCTAGCAAGAATTGTCCATTGCACAACAAACCCCACCCCCTCAAAAAATACAGAACATTTAGGAAAAAACCCCTTGAAGAGAGGATGGCCCTTCTCAAGGAGAAAAAAATACATTTTAAATGCTGTTCCTCTACCTCTCACCTCGCTAGAGAGTGTACGATCCCCGTGAAGTGCTCGGAATGTCATAACACTAATCACGATGGGGCCATGCATCCCGGCCCGTTACCGCAAACCGACAAAGCTCCTTCACCCTCACAACAGGACGGCGGGGAGGGAGAGGCTCACTCCAAGACAACTGTTGTCAGCTCGAGCTGTACAGAAGTTTGCGATCAAGCTCGGTCAAGCCGTTCTTGTTCAAAGATCTGCCTCACTAAGGTGTACCCTAAGGGAGCCAAAGACAAGGCCATCAAAGCCTATGTAATTCTAGATGACCGGAGCAATCACTCACTAGTCAGACCAGAGTTCTTTGACTTGTTCCACATTGAGAGTAATCAGTTCCCATACTACCTTAGAACTTGCTCAGGCAGCGTGGAAACATATGGAAGGAAGGCAGAAGGCTTCCAGCTCGAGTCGCTGGATGGTAAAGTTGTCATCTGTCTCCCTCCGCTCTTAGAGTGCAATGAAATTTTGAATAACCACACCGAGATCCTGACGCCAAGCGCTGTGTGACACCAGCCGCATTTCCACCACATCCCAGAACTGGACCCAAAAGCAGAAATACTCCTGCTATTAGGAAGAGACGTTCTCCAGGTGCACAAGGTTAGGCAGCAGGTCAATGGACCACACGATGCCCCCTTTGCCCAATGCCTGGATCTGGGCTGGGTGGTGATAGGAGAGGTGTGCCTTGGCAATGTACACAAACCGACAGTTAACACACTCAAGACCAATGTGCTAGAGAGTGGCCGCCATTCAATATTTCAACCCTGCACAAGCTTCATGTGTATCAAGGAAGCACAACAGGGCTTTAACAAGTGTATTAAAGTAACTGACAAGACACTGGGACAGTCAGTCTTCGCTCAAACTGAGCATGATAATAAACTTGCTCCATCAGCACAAGACGCCATCTTCTTAAAAATAATGGACACCAAGGTCTTCAGAGACAAAGCAAATAACTGGGTCGCCCCACTACCTTTCAGAGAACCACGCCAGTGCTTGCCAAACAACAAAGAGCAAGCAGTCAAGCGATTCACATCTTTGCAAAAAACCCTGAAAAGGAAACCTGAGATGCAGCAACAATACGTAGCATTCATGGAGAAGATCTTCACTAAAGGACATGCTGAAGTAGCACCGCCACTGAGAGAAGGTGAGGAGTGCTGGTACCTCACAACATTTGGGCTCAATCAAATCAGGGTGGTCTTTGACTCCAGTTCTCAGTGCGCTGGTATCTCCCTAAATGATGTGCTCCTCACAGGCCCCGACCTCAACAATACCCTTCTCGGGGTCCTGCTGCACTTCTGGAAGGAGAAGGTCACAATCCTAGCGGACATCCAGCAGATGTTCCATTGCTTCTTAGTACAGGAAGACCATCGCAATTTCCTCAGTTTCTTATGGCACAAGGACAATGACATTAACAAGGAAGTCATTGAGTACCGGATGAAAGTCCATGTTTTCGGCAATAGTCCATCACCTGCCGTGGCCATCTATGGGCTGTGAAGAGCCATCAGAGAGGGCACACAGGAGCAAGGCGATGACACCGTTAAGTTTGTAGAAAGGCACTTCTATGTCGATGACGGCTCAATATCACTACAGAAAGAAGATGAAGCAATCAACCTGCTCCGACGAACACAAGCCTCACTTGCTGAGTCAAAACTCCGCTTGCACAAGTTCGCATCAAACTGTCAGGCAGTAATGGAGGCCTTTCCACACGATGACTGTGCTCCGGCAATCAAAGACCTAGATCTAGATGGAGAAACCATACCCACACAAAGGAGTTTGGGCCTCCTTTGGGAGATTACGACTGACACGTTCACGTTCTCCGTGCCGACCACGATCAAGTCATTCACCTGCCGTGGAGTTCCCTACAGGTTTGGGGTTGCATTTCTACAAATGGAGTTGGTAATCCAGTCAGAATTAACGGAATTGTGGAATCATCAATGCTGAGAAGTACAAGCAGATTCTCATTCATTATGCAGTTTCGTCTGTGAGGTATCTGGCCAGTTACAGCCTCAATCTGCAGCAGGACAATGACCCCAAATATGTGGTCAAGGTCATGAAGAACTATCTTCATGCAAAAATAAGAACCAAAGATCACCTGGATGAGGAAGTGGAGGGATGGGTTTGTAAATTTGCTGATGACACAAAGGTTCGGGGTGTTGTGGATGTTGTGGAGGGCAGTCAGAGGTTACAGTGGGACATCGATATGATGCAAAACTGGGCTGAGAAGTGGCAGATGGAGTTCAACCCAGATAAGTGTGAGGTGGTTCATTTTGGTAGGTCAAATATGATGGCAGAATATAGTATTAATGGTAAGACTCTTGGCAGTGTGGAGGATCAGAGAGATCTTGGGGTCCGAGTCCATAGGACACTCAAAGCTGCTGCACAGATTGACTCTGTGGTTAAGAAGACATACAGTGCATTGGCCTTCATCAGTCGTGGGATAGAGTTTAAGAGCCGAGAGGTAATATTGCAGCTATATAGGACCCTTGTCAGACCCTACTTGGAGTACTGTGCTCAGTTCTGGTCGCCTCACTACAGGAAGGATGTGGAAACCATAGAAATGGTGCAGAGGAGATTTACAAGGATGTTGCCTGGATTGGGGAGCATGCCTTATGAGAATAGGCTAAGTGAACTCAGCCTTTTCTTCTTGGAGCGACAGAGGATGAGAAGTGACCTGATAGAGGTGTACAAGATGATGAGAGGCATTGATCGTGTGGATGGTCAAAGGCTTTTTCTTAGGGCTTGGAAGTAGGTACAGAGGAGATGTCAGGGGAAAGTTTTTTACATAGAGAGTGGTGAGTGCGTGGAATAGGCTGCTGGCAATGGTGGTAGAGGCGGATACGATAGGGTCTTTTAAGAGACTCCTGGATCGGTACATAGAGCTTAGAAGAATAGAGGGCTAAGGGTAACCCTAGGTAATTTCTAAGGTAAGGACCTGTTTGGCTCAGCTTTGTGGGCCAAAGGGCCTGTATTGTGCTATAGGTCTTCTATGTTTCTAAAGAGTTCTACTACTGATGGTTTGGCTTGCACACTGCCCTGAATTCAACATCATCAAGGCTGTTTGGGATTACCTGGAGACACAGAAGCAAGTGAGACATCCAAAGTATGCAGCAGAACTGTGGCATGTTCTCCAAGATGCTTGGAGCAATCTACCAGCTGATTTGTTTTAAAACTACAGGACAGTGTATCTAGGACAAATTAAGCAGTTTTAAAGGCAATGGGCGGTCTCAGCAATTATTGATTTGATTTACTTTTTTTCAGTTTATTGCTCTTTCTCATGATTTTTTTGATGTTTAGAAACTTTTTGTTTTATTATTATTGGAATCATTTTTGCTTTACGGATTTTTTTAATATGTGTCTAAGACTTTTGTACTGTACAGCTTGAACCAGATTGTTACCAGAGACTGTAAAAGTGAGAGTTTAAGATGCCAGTGAGCCATCTGATCAGCACAGGTCTTTAATATTTAGCCAGATGCCCCATCTGGGCTGGATGCTTTCTGTGGGTTCATTCTCCTAAAGGATGCTCTCACATTGCCTTCAGAGACTGAAATCACAGGGTCATCGGGGACTGTGGAAGTTTGTGAAGGTGCCCCCATGCTTTGATGGTTAAAGTGAACATAAAAGGCATTAAGCTCATCTGGGAGTGAACCCTTATTGTAATCTATGTCACTTGGCTTCAAGTTCTCAAGCTCTGTCTCGGCTGTCGAGCGTCCCTCAGTGATTCAAGTTTAGTTCAGAATTGCCACTTTGCACGTGAAAAGATTTTCTGGAGATCATAACAGACCAGTTACATGTAACTCGGTCACCAGGCCTGATGTGGCCCTCGGCAGATTGCGGATCTTGTGGTTCATTCAGGGCTTCTCATTAGGGACGACTCCGAATGGTTTTGTGGGCTGTTTTTATGAAGTCTGTGTGAAATGTGATGTATTCTTTCAGATCCTCTGAGTCCTTGAACACGGTCAAGTCCACCGACTTGAAGCAATCCTGTAGACACATTGGCAAACTTAAAGGCCATAATATCTGGCTGGACAGTTATGGGTATAGAGGGTGTGGAACAGGGGACTGAGTACACAACCCTGGGGAGCACCAATGCTAAGGGTCAGGCTGGATAAAATGTTTGGACCAAACCTAACCAAATGAGGTCTGCCTGTAAGGAAATCTACAAGCCGGTTTTAAATGGGGTCCCCAGGTTCAAAGCCCAGACTTTAGCGGTGAGCTTAATTGGTATTATGGTGATTTCCACTTGAGCTTCAGGCACTTTCACTGCAACAAACATCAGAACAACATCCGGATTTCATTGAAATATTGGATACATCTCCAGCCCCTGAATATCATCCCAATATTGGATATCACCATGCAGTCACTTTGGGAACTTGGCTACTGTTATTCTTATCTCACTGTTCATAATGGCGTGCTATTATGGATACAATCACTCAAGTTAACTTCAAACCCATGATTCAAAGATAGATACGTGGGATCAGATGCAACGTACTCCATCTGAGCTTCAGAATCTCTTCTTCATCTTCTGTATGTGCATTCACCTTGTGTTTGCTGTACCTTCTGGAAGAGCAAGACTTGACTGAGTCCATAAGTTAGTGTGAAGAACAGGAGGAACCTTCCCAGTTGGGAAGCCAGTGATGGATCCTGCTGTCTCAGCAGACTCAATGAGAAATCCAAGGAGAGCTCTGGGGAGCCGAGGAGAGATTCCACCATTGACTTAGTCCAATACCAAAGTTCGAAGTACCTTTTATTGTTAAAGTATGTAGAAATTATACAACCTTGAGATTTTGTCTGCTTATAGGCAGCCACAAAACAAGAAACATGTAAGTGTTTGCGGATAAAAATTGAGCCTGTTAAGGGTCTCTTAGATAGGTACATGGAGCTTAGAAAAATAGAAGGCTAGAGAAATTCTAGGCATTCTCTACAGTAGGTTACATAGTTGGCACAACATTGTGGGCTGAAGGGCCTGTAATGTGCTGTAAATTTCTATGTTCTAAACCAATATAAAGAAAAGAATAATACCCAATGCGCAGAGTGAAAAAAACCCAAATCAAATCATGAAATCAATAAAGGAAGCATCAGCATTCAGAACAAAATGGAGTCCATATACCCGACACCAGGAGTAGCCAGAGTAGGTGCTAAGTCTCAGTTTCAGTCCATCGCACAAAGGCAAATAGTTGCAAAGCTCACGGACACTAAGTCCGGAGCAGCCGGGGCACAACATCACCTGAGCCTGAGCACTGAGGAGAGCAGAGTAAAATGTCACAGAGCAGAACCAGCTCAATCCTTACCTCCAGTCCCGACACATTGCTTTTTCATCTTAAACCACAAGCTGGCTTAGTCCAATACCAGTGGTAGAGACAGAGCGGGACATCTGAAGGCAAATATGTGCAAGTGTTTGCAATTCAGACATTGCCAAGCCCCTGTGCACGAACTTTATATTTCTTAATAATTCTGATTGGCCAATGTCTCTTAGCTATAACATTAACATCTAACTTGACCTCATCTCTCTCAGGGTGCAGCAGTGTTTCCTCATTTATTCCTGGATGACTCGAGTCTAATTTTGCAACTCTACTCTCTAATGCTTACCCTCCCCTAACAACAAAGAGTTTTCCTCTTAAGCCCACCTAGTTCCCCTTCAATACCTTGAAATCATCCATTTCATGCATGTTTACTAACACTTACTCCTTTCTAAAAAAGATTGTTTCAAAAATTATAAAAGAAAGATATTTTCATGATTAATATTTCACTGAATGTTGCCAATTCACACCAACTGTTATAAATCATTTGTGTAATCCCCAGAATGATTATAAATAGGTCAACAGTGGTCAAGAAATGAAATAGTATAATTTCTTCAAATGAATCACAAAGTAAAGATTTAAAGCAAGGTCCACAAAGTTCCAGTGACAGTGATTGCATTGTATAATTATCTGTATGATGTTACCCATACTTGTCTGGTTAAGTCTGGTGTAATCTATTGGCTGCTCTGCCCCCCGCGGTTTAAATCTAAGGTAATCTGTGTCTAAATCCTGTCATATAGAACATATCTCCATACTCCCAGCAGTAATTAAGCGAAGATTTGATGCAGCTAATTCTATGGAAATAAGATTTGATGCAGCTAATTCTATGGAAATAAGTGACATTCTTAAAGATCTGACCAAGCTCCCAGGAAATCAGAACTGAGCTTAATTGGCACTGCTGCACCTTGATGGATCTGGGAGAATTTTAATGGAAGATTCTCTTGTGCTTCTGGCAATAATCCTTTGCACTAAATCTGGCCCAAAGATCAGGCTATTTCCTAGTTTTGTTACATCGAGGCTTGAAATAATCTTAAAATATATTTGGACAGTACTGAAGATAGTTAGGATTCACACTTGTATGTATGTTTCACTTTGCTTGTTGAAAGACATCAACAGATCTCGGAAAACTGAAGCAACAAGCAATCTGCTAGAGGACCTCAGCTGGTCATTTATCCCTTCATAACTCTGAGCTTCCTCCCATCCAACTTTCTTTGAACACCCAACCATCGTCTTTCCTCTGACCCTTCAAACCCTCTATTTCCCCTTTCTGGGTGGCTGCCAGTGACTAGTGGTGTTCTGCAGGGGTCAGTCTTGGGACAACTTTTATATCAAAGAATTAGATGATGGAATAGATGGCTTTGTTTTCAAGTTTGAAGATGATACAAAGATTAGTGGAGGGATAGGTAGTGTTGAGGAAACAGGTATACTACAGAAGGACTTAAACATATTAGGAGAATGGATAAGAAAGCAGCAATTGAAATACAATGTTGGAAGATGCATGGTTATGCACTTAGGTAGAAGAAATAAACGTGCAAACAATTTTATAAATGGGGAGAAAATCCAAAAATCTGAGATGCAAAGAGACTTGGGAGTCCTTGTGCAGAACACCCTGAAGGTTAACTTGCAGGTTGAGTCGATGGTGAGGCAGGCAAATGCCATGTTAGCATTCATTTCAAGAGGTTTAGAATACAAGAGCAAGGACGTGATGCTGAGGCTTTACAAGCCACCAGTAAGGCCACACCTTCAGTATTGTGAACAATTTTGGGCTCCTCATCATAGAAAAGATGTGCTAGCAATGGAGAGGGTTCAGAGCAGGTTCACAAGGATGATTCCAGGAAAGAAAGGGTTATTATACAAGGAATGTTTGATAGCTCTGGGTCAGTACTCGCTGAAATTGAGAAGGGTGAGGGGGATCTCATTGAAACCTTTCGAACGTTGAAAGACCTAGACATGGTAGATGTGGAGAGGATATTTCCCATGGCGAGGCAGTTTAGGACAAGAGGGCACAGCCTCGGGATAGAGGGGCATCCATTTAAAACAGAGATGCAGGGAAATTTCTTTAGCCAGAGGGTGGTGAATTTGTGGAGTTTATAATCACATGCAGCTGTGGGGGCCAGGTCATTGGGTGTACTTAAAGCAGAACTTGATCAGTTCTTGATTGGACATGGCATCAGAGGTAACAGGGAGAAGGCTGGGGAGGCTGAGGAGGGGTAAAAAAGGAGCAGATTCAATGGGCCAGGTGTCCTAATCCTGTTCCTGTGTCTTATGACCCCCTGCTTGCCCAGCTTTCCCTCTAACTCAGTCCGTTAAGTCACTGGCAACACCCTTGTAAATCTTTTTGGCATACTTGGCTTTTAAATAACTCCTTCCCTATAGCAGGGTGACTAGAACTAAACGCAATACCCAATCATGCATGTGCAACCTCGCCTAAGAGCTGGAATTTTATTCCTTAGCGTGTAACAGACTGAGAGAAGATCTTGGAGGGATTTGTAAAGTCATAAGGGGCATACACAGGGTGAATGCACTCAGTCTTTTTCCCAAGGTTGGGAATCAAGAACTAAAGAACATTGGTTTAAGGTGAGAGGTGAAAGACTTAATAGGAACTGGAAGGGCAACTTTCTCACACATGGAGTGCTATTTAGGTGGAGTGAGCTGCCAGAAGATGTGGCTGTGGCAGCTGGAAGACAGCTGGACCATTACATGGATTGGAATGATTTAGAAGGGCTGGCAAATGTTGTTGACTTAGTTGGGCATCTTGGTTGTCATGGACCAGTTGGGCCCAATGGCCTGTTTCCATCCTGTATTGCTCTATGATTCTATTAGCTTCAGGTGCCATTTCAGACTTCATGGTCACGTGATTTCAATATTTGCATAATTTAAGTCAACATCTAAATCTAAAGCAAAGTGGCCAGTCATGAAGAAGAGAATGCTAAGTCAGTGAGTCACCTTGAAGAAAAAAATATCAGGCAACTTCAGTTTGAGCAAATGTATTTGAGGTTTCTGAAATATTGTAATGCTTTCATGGCATTGTATTTATGGGAGCATTAAATCATTGGCCTGGCATGTAGAGGCCACAGCTATTGATCCAGTAACATGAGTTCAAACTCCCCCAGAGCAACTGCGGAATTTAAATTCAAGTAATTACATCTATAAAATGCTAGTCTCTATAACAGTGACCACAAAACTGTTGCAAAATCCATAGGACAGGATAGCCGCTGCTCTCATCTACTTTGTCTTGCATGTGGACCCAGATCCTTTAATTAACTGAAATGACTAATGAGAGCTATGGATAGTATGAAAGTATGCAGCCTCTTTTCCATCAAGGGAATCAAGAACTAGAGTAGGTTTAAGGCAAAAAAGGGAAAGATTTAATAGGAATTTGAGGGGCTTTGTTTTTTTTTTACACAAAGGTTGGTATGTATCTGGAATGAGCTGTAGAGGAAGTAGTTGGGGCAGATACAGTAACACCTTTTAAAAGACACTCGGACAGATAAACAGATTGGCAAGGTTTGGAGCAAGAGTTCCCAAACTACTTACATGCCATGGATCTCTAGCATTAACCAAGGGGTCTGTGGACACCAGGTTGGGAACCCCTGGATAGAGGGATATGGGCCATACATAGGCAAATAGGATCGGCCTGGCTGGGCATCTTGCTCAGTATGGAGGAGATGCACCAAAGAGCCTATTTCTTTGCTGTATAATTCTATAGCTCAACAAGCCAATTTAGTTCAAGGCTAATAAAATGCAAATGAGAAATATTAGAATCTGGGGTACAGGTTAGAGAAAGCAACACCAAAATAGTGGTAGAGGTTTCTTGCATAATTTAAATAAAGCACTGAGTTTCATTTGTTTTTGAATTGGAAAGTTGAGCCAAACTTGCATAGCTCTTTGGCTATGTTCTACAAAAGGGTATAGAGACAATAAAGAGTTACCTTGAACATGGGGGAGAAATATATCTTTACTTGCTAGTATTACCACATAAAAGTTTCAGCCACGCCTCTCCTCACCTCTATACATCTTGCTGTGGTGACTTCAGAGTAAGCTAAAGTGGTCCATCAGTGATCTTCATAATCATGTGGGGCTTGAATTGTAAACAGTGGAAGAACATCATTTACTGAAAAAAAAAGTTACACTCAATTCAAACAAACTGTGTCAGAATATACATCAAGCAAGATTTACAAAAGCTTTGATGTCCTAGATCAAAATGTTCAAGAGTACCCATTTCCCTTCCACGATACAGCTTTTGAACCAATTGGCACAAATGGCCACTCCTCCTCCTTTTCAACCTACTCGTCATTTTTTTTCTCAGCCAGGGTCTCAGACTAAAATATCGACTGTACTTTTTCCATAGATGCTGCCTGGCCAGCTGAGTTCCTCCAGCATTCTGTGTGTGTGGTACAATCCTAATGAGAACTTCGCACTGAAGTGGATTTCAAGTTTTTATTGTTCTCATCGTGTTTTCATTCTTGTAAGAAATATTTATAATTTATATGCTTTGAGATCCTTGCTGCAAGAAGTCCAGGTCTGATTTGATTTGGATTTGAGGCTGATGGGATTCAATTCCGAGAAGTGTAAAATGATGCACTTTTGATGTGTGAACTTCAAGGCAGAGTTTAAAGTCAATAGCAAGATTCTTAGCAGTGTGGAGGAACAGAGGGACCTTGGGCTCCACATAACATAGATCCCTCAAAGTTTCCGCAAAGTTTGATGGGGTGTTTAAGAAGAAATTTGGTGTGTTGGCCTTCATTAGTCAGGGAACTGAGTTCAAAAGCCACCAGAAAATATTACAGCTCTAAAAAATTCTGGTTAAGCCACTCTCAAAGTATTGTGTTTAGTTCTGGTCACCTCACTATCTGAAGGATGTAGAAGATTTAGAGACGGTGCAAAATAGATTTATCAGGTTGTTGCCTGGATTGGAGGGCATGTTTTATGAGGATAGGTTGAGCAAGCTAGGGCTGTTCCCTTTGGAGCACAGGAGGATGAGAGGTGACTTGACAGAGGGTATTAATAGAGCCGTCAGCCAGCACCTTTTACTCAGAGTGGCAATGGCTAATATGAGAGGGCATCATTTTAATGTGATTTGAGGAAAGTATGGGAGGGATGTCAGAGGTAGTTTTTTTTTACACAAAGAGTGGCAAGTTAATGGAATGGTGGGTATGGCAGATATATTAGAGACATTTAAGAAACACTCTAAATTGGCACATGAATGAAAGTAAAAAATGGAGGGCTATGTGAAACGAAAGGATTAAACTAATGCACACAAAATGCTGGAGGAACTCAACAGGTCAGGGAGCATCTATGAAACTAAATAAACAGTTATCATTTCAAGCTGAGACCCTTCCCTAGGACTGGGAAGGAAGGGTGAAGCCGTTCATATCCTTATAAGATTATAAGAGGAATGGACAGACAGTACTTGTTTCCTAGGCTGGCACAGAGAATGATAAGTGCCTGAAATGCACTAGCGGTGGTAGAAGCTGATACAATAGGGATATCTATGAGAGATGGATGAAAAAAAATTGAGGGTTATAGGTTGTGCAGAGGGAAGGGTTACATTGATAGTGGGGCAGATTTATATAGATCAGCACCACATTGTGGGTTGAAGGGCCCGTACTGTGCCGTACAGTTTTGTGTTCTATATTCTAATCCCCTCTCTCCCGTAGAGATAGAGGTTTCTGAGCAGCTGGCAATCGTCCTGCTCACGCTGCCCTCATTTCAAACACAATTTCCAGCGGAGATATTTGAAATGCTGTTGACAGTTAAGTATGCAAAAGATGCTTTGATAATTTGTTCTTCCGATCATGCAGGCACCAATTTACAAGATAAAATTAGAAAACATCAGAATTACCAAAGCCATGGAAATTGGTGCATACAAGGAAACTAAGTTCATTCAATGTGGAAAGTCTTTGTGTAATTAATTTGTCCTTGTCTTTTTCTGATCTTCAAAGTAACATCCAGTGAGTGATCTATTTAATCAGAACTCCAAAATGTCACTCAGATCCTTATAGCTGCCATAGCCACCTATCAGGATGCATCACCGATTGATAAGACAATCGCTCTGCTGTGACCACATCAAACTGCAGTTGTGGACACAGTTCTGCACATCACAGAAACCAATTTCACCTCGTGGACTCTACCCACACTGCTCACTAACTTTGGTGAAGAGCCAATATAATGAAATATCCTTTTTTCTATAGGCATCCATTAGTCTTGTGAGACCATGGATTTGTGCCTTGGTAGGTTTCCAGGGCACAAGCCTGGGCAGGGTTGTATGGGAGACCAGCAGTTGCCTAAGCTGTAAGCCTTCCTCTTTCCATGCCACCCATGTTGTCCAAGAGAAGGGCACTAGGACCCAAGCAGCTTGGCACCGGTGTTGTCGCAGAGCGATGAGTTGACAATAGACAATAGGTGCAGAAGTAGACCATTCGGCCCTTCAAGCCTGCACCACCATTTTGAGATCATGGCTGATCAATTCCTTATCAATACCCGGTTCCTGCCTTGTCCCCATATCCCTTGATTCCCCTATCCATAAGATACCTATCTAGCTCCTTCTTGAAAGCATCCAGAGAATTGGCCTCCACTACCTTCCGAGGCAGGTGCCTTGCTCAAGGACACAACACGCTGCCTCAGCTGAGGCTCAAACCAGTGACCTTCAGATCACTAGACCTGGTGCCTTATCCACTAGGCCATGTGCCAACACTGAAATACCCTATGCACCCCAGAAATTATTGCTTCTCCTTTCTCCCATCAGGAAGAAGACACAATAGCCCAGAAGTATGTATCACCAGGCTCAAGGACACTTTCCACCCTGCTGTGATAAGACTATTGAGTGGCTCCCTGGTACAATCAGACAGACTCTTGACATCATAATCTACTTTGCTATGAATTTTGCACTTTATTGTCTACCTACACTGCACTTTCTCTGTAACTGTAACACTTTATTCTGCATTCTGAGATTGTTTTCCCTTGTACTAACTGTGTAATGAATTGATATGTGTGAACAATATGCAAGACAGGTTTTTTTTTAAACTGTACCTCGGTACATGTACCAATAATAAACCAACTGCTCTTCCAAATTCCAGAGTAAATGCTGTGAATGCTTTCGACAGGCAGCTAGAAAGGAATTGTGAGATCTCTGTACTTCTATGTTATTTTCCCTCCACGTTTGCAGCCCCTTTATTTGTGAGGTATACTCACCTTGATTTTGGTCAACATTGCCAAACTGCTTGCTAATATTACTATCATTCATCAGATTACTTATCAAAATCCATAATCTGCTTCTCCCTAAAGGATTTAGTCACACGTGATCTATCATATTGAAATATATACCTACTGCATATATGCTGTCAGCCTACCTGCTGGCTTCCAAACCCACTTGGATGTGGACATTGCAAGTTAAACCAAGGATTTTCAGTGCTCTGTGAGATTTTGGATACATTTTTTAAATGTGAGATGGGCAATAATTCTCATAGAACACAAACTAAAAACTGATACAAATAAAATGGGATTTCATTGAGGGCAAGAAACAAAAAAAACAAGGTTTATATTGAAATTCTGCTTTCTTTGGGATCTCTGGTCTTTAAAATTAATTTCATAATTACTGATGGTGCAGCATTCAAAGATGCCAAGCCAAAGTAGGTTAGTTAACTCTCAAATTTGTATCCTCATATGAACTCTCAAACTCAACAAGACACAGGTGTAGCTTGGTATGATTGCATTAATGAAAGGTAAACTGCCCTCTCTATTTCACTGGATGACTGTTATTCTACATAAAACTTGTAGGAAACTCAAATTAATATAATTAATATCAGTGATAGTGTTTTGTACTTCCAAACACTAGTTAAGGTCAACAGTAAAAAGACACAAAGATCTTGATTTCTAAAACACCTTTTATTCATTCCAAAGCACTCTACAGCTGATGAAGAGCTTTCCAAAGGTAGGTCATTGCTATTAGTCAGCAAATTTTTGTGTAGGTGGCAGTGTGATTATGACCATCAGTTCAATGTGATGTTATTGAGGGATAAATAGAACACTTTTCTTTGGAATAATTCAAAAGATTTTCCCATGACCTCAGTTTAACACCTCATCCAAAAGGCAATACCATCAACTCCAGTTTGATAGGGCAAAAGGGTGTTAGACTAATAACTTACCTCGAATTATAAGTGATCTCACAACTTTCTGAGTCCGAGACGAATGTTTGACCAACTGAGCGATAGCAATGGCTGGAATGAAAGAGAAGGAATGTGGGAAAAATAATGGTGTTCTGTGCCACCCACACAAAATAAGTTCTAAGACTTGGAACAAAGTACAGGACTTTTTAGCAATACCAAATTATGTTTAGCAATGAGGTCAATGTTGCTGAGAAAGAATCGATGAATCTACTGATTCCTATCAGAAATAAGTTTGACCTGCTGCCCTTCTCTTTCTTGATGGAAATGATCATGGGTCTGGGACATGATGTCAGACGAACCCAGGTTGCAAGTGTACTATCAAAAACTCAACAACAAAGTTCCATTTGAAAAGTTCCACAGACAACAATGTGAAAGTAACCAGATCATCAGTTAATGAATTAGTCATGTGATGTTTAATAGGTACATATTGGTCAAGCCTTTCTGGAGAACATTTCTAATCCTCTTCAATATATTGCATACTTGATGACCAATTGACCACTCGCAATGACGGAGAGAAAATTGGGTTAGCATCATATCTGAAGAAAGGATCTCCAGTTCCATCCCATAGGGTACAGCTGTCATCGGCAAAGATTAACTTGATTTTAAAAGATTGAAAGACCTGCAACATTATGTTGTATTTTCCTGATATTTGCTGTCATGGACTTTTAGGGAAAATAAAAAGCCCTTTTTGAAGCTCAGTGCTTTTCAGTTTAGAACCTAGAATCATTGATGCCACCTGCCCTGCTGAGTTCCTCAGGCATCTTGTGTGTGTTGCTTGGATTTCCATCATCTGAAGATTTTCTCTTGTTTGTGAAACAAAACAAGGAACAGTATAGCATAGACTAGGCCCCTCAGCTCATGATGTGCTGACATAAATAAACTTACTTCATGATCAATTTCACCCCATCCTCCTACACAGCACATAGTGCTCTATTTTTCTTTTATTCATGTACATATCTGAAAATCTTTTAAATGTTCCTATTTATCAGCCTCTACTGATCAGTGCATTCCTGGCTTCTACCATTTTCTGTGTAAAAAACTGATCTCTGACATGCCCTCTAAGCTTTCATTCAATTCACATTAAATTGATATCCTCTAGTAGTGGCCATTGTTGTCTGGGGGAAAAAAATGTACCAGTTGTCCACTTTATTTATGCCTCTTGTAACCTTACACAGCTTTATCAGGCCACCTCTCATCTTTGGCCACTCCAAAGAGAAAAGTGTGAGCTCACTCAATCTTTGTCTACAATTGTAAGCAAAAACTTAAGACGTAGAAATTTATTCTGGGTCTATAAAATTATTGGAATTGGCTTTCAGAAATAGGGCACAATGCATGGCTGCTGCTATGCTGCACATTTACATTTGGATAGAGAGCAAATATCCAACCAGGAAAAAACTGTAAAATGGCTTTTCTATGTGAAAATTTCCACAAATAAACCACAGCTGAATATTATTTCATCCAATCGTGTTAAAAGTTTGCTTTGTCAGTATTTCAGATGGATATTGATATGGTTTAGTGGACTCTTGCCTAATTTAGTATGAAGATAAAGATTAGCTTTATTTGTCAGATGTACCTCGAAACATGCAATGAAATGTGTTTTTTTGCATCAACAACCAACACAGTATGAGGATGTGCTGGAGACAGATCACAAGGGTCTCCATGCTTCCATCACCAACATAGCATGCCCACAACTTATTAACCTTTACTAACCCGCAGGTCTTTGGAATGTGGAAGGAAACTAGACCATCTGTAAAAAAAACCCATACAGTCACAGGGAGAACGTATGAATGCCTTACGGACAGTGGTGGGAATTGAACCCAGATCACTGACGCTGTAAAATGTTAATGCTAACTGCTAAGCTACCATGCACCCTTCAGAATGGCCTTATCCTCAGTAGGCGAATGGCCAAATTCTGTTTGCATGTCTTATGGACTTACGTTTTTATGAACTTGTATTGGGAGTAGTAGGTAAGAACTGGGGAGAAGAAAACTTTGCTTTTAACTGTGCTGTATCTTCTTAGTACTGATTCATCTCCAAGAGGGCACTGGTGAACCACGGTGATGTTTTACAGGCTGCTTACAAAACTTCTAAATATACCTCTTCCAAATTACTCTCATTGCAACCTGCAGCTTGTAATTTCACTTTAAGCAACACACTTTTGAACCATCTTAATGATATAGCGATCTCACAATCTTCTGAAGGACTCAGCAGACTTAACTCTCAAGCATGCAGGTACGGCAGCTTTAAGCAGATGAAGGTACATCTCCATGGCCGGAAGAGAGGGAGGAGGGGAGAACTCCTAACCACAATGAAATACCAAGCAATGAAAGGTCATCTACACAGCATTTTGTTAACAAATGTACTGTTGCTGTAGAACAAAATTCTGGATCCAAGGGTGAGATTGCTGTATCAGAAAGAAATGAGGAATTGCTGCACTCTGTGATTAACAGAGAAATGGCTCACTCCATACTGACCAGATGCATTGGTAAGACCTGAGGCTTCCTGATACACAGGATGGACCAGATTGCTGAATCGGAGAAGCGAACAGGTAGGGGTCTGTGCTTCATGATAAACTACTTGTGGTAGGTGGGCATGGCAGTTTTGTCGCACTCTATAGGTGGCGACAATGTTTCACCTCCAGATGAACTCAATGCCTTTTATGCTTGCTTTGACCGTCAAAACAGGGGAACGTTCATCCACTTCCACAGCTCCTGATGACCCTGTGATTTCAGTCTGAGGCTGATGTGAGAGCATCCTTCAGGAAAGTGAACCAATGGAAAGCATCTGGCCTAGATGGAGTTCCTGGCTGAGTACTGAAGACCCGTGCTGATCAATTGGCTGGAGTATTTGTTGATACCTTTAACCTCTCACATAGGCGTCTGAGGTGTCCACCAGCTTCAAGCAGGCTTCAATTATATCTGAGCCCAAGAAGAATTTAGTAACCTGCCTCAACAACTATAATCTAGTGGCATTTACATCCACAGTGGTGAGGTGTTTTGAGAGGTTGGTGATGAAACTCCTGCCTGAGAAGCGACTTGGATCTGCTCCAATTTTCCTGCAGGCACAACAGGTCCACAGCAGATGCCATTTCATTGGCTCTTCACTCAACCCTGTAACATCTGGAAAGCAAGGACACATACATCAGAATGCTCTACGTCAACTACAGCTCAGCATTCAATACTTTGTTGCCTTCAAAACTAAACAAGAAGCCTCAGGAACTTGGCTTCAATACCTTCTTGTGCAATGGGATCCTGGAATTCCTCACTTGCAGACCCCAGTCAGTTCTGATTGGCCACAACATCTCCTCCACAGTATACGTCAGCACAGGAGCACCTCAAGGCTCTGATTTTTGTACCCTGCCCCACTCACTTTATATTTACGAATGAGTAGCTAAGCACAGCTCCAATGTCATATTTAAATTTGCTGATGACACCACTGCCATTGGTCAAATCAAAGGTGGAAATGAATCAGCATATAGGAGGGAGATTGAAAATCTGGCTGAGTAAGGCCACAGCAACATACTCTCACTTATTGTCAGCAAGACCAAGGAACAAGTTATTGATAGCAGTAGAACAAACTGGATGTCCACAAGCCAGTCCTTATCAGGGGGTCAGAGGAAGAGGCAGCCATGGAGCTTCACCACTTGGAAGTTAACTAAGGACCAGCGTAAGCATGAAACTGGAAGAGCAGGTAAAGGTGAAAACAATAAGGGTTTTATTACCCAAAATGTTTACAAACTCAACAGAACTGTTCTCGAGTCCAAACTCAAATCAGCTAACCAGAACTTGGTAACAACAACATAATAAATACTCCTCAAACCCAGAGATACCACTCATCTCCTGACTGCAGGTTTATATTCGATGCTGGCCAGTCCATAGTAAATTGCAGGAGAGAGAAAACATTCCTCTTCTTAAAAAGATACGGCATAAATGAAGCAGCTCCAGAGAACAACCCTCTGGCTGTAGCAGAATGGCATAATCCAACTATCCAGTCCCACCTACTTAGGCTGGTGAAATGCAACAGCTCAGTCGTTTGCCCAATTATCAGGATGGTGATTGGCTACAGGACTCTTTAATATACCCGGTTGATGGTGCAGCTGGTAATTGCAGCCACCACACCTGGTATGAAACACCAATGCCATAACTTCATCACTGAACTGTGTCAATAGACAATAGACAGTAGGTGCAGGAGTAGGCCATTCGGTCCTCCTAGCCAGCACCACCATTCACTGTGATCATGGCTGATCATACTCAATCAGTACCCCGTTCCTGCCCTCTCTCCATATCCCTTGACCCCACTATCTATAAGAGCTCTATCTAACTCTCTCTTGAATGCATCCAGAAACTTGGCCTCCACTGCCTTCTGGGGCAGAGCATTCCACATATCCACCACTCTCTGGGTGAAAAAGTTTTTCCGCATCTCTTTTCTAAATGGCCTACCCCTTATTCTTAAACTGTGGCCTCTAGTTCTGGACTCACCCATCAGCGGGAACATGCTTCCAGCCTCCAGTGTGTCCAATCCCTTAATAATCTTATATATTTCAATCAGATCCCCTTTCATCCTTCTAAATTCCAGTGTATACAAGCCCAGTCGCTCCAATCTTTCAACATATGACAGTCCCGCCATTCCGGGAATTAACCTTGTGAACCTGCGCTGCACTCCCTCAATAGCAAGAATGTCCTTCCTCAAATTTGGAGACCAAAACTGCACACAATACTCCAGGTGGGGTCTCACCAGGGCCCTGTACAGCTGCAGAAGGACTTCTTTACTCCTATACTCAATTCCTCTTGTTATAAAAGCCAGCATGCCATTAGATTTCTTCACTGCCTCACAACCTATAGATTCACTTTTAAGAACTCTTTATTTCATGTTCCCAATGTTTATTGCTTACTTTTTTTTTGTAAATGCATGATTTGATGTCTTTTGCACATTTGTTGCTTGCCCATCCTGTTGGGTATGGTCTTTCATTGATTCTACTGTGTTTCTTGGACTTATTGTGTATGTTACAAGAAAATGAATCTCAGGGTTGTATATGGTGACAAACAAGTACCTTGATAATAAAAATACTTCGATTTTTGATTTTTCTTGGGTGCGTTTTCTTACTTGACAGGCCAGTTAGTATATTCTGTAGCACAAGAACAGGAGAACAGGACTAAACTAATAAAGTAAATTAATGTCTTTACCCTGTGCTGCTGCCACAAGACAACAAATTTCACACCCTATAAGGCAATGATAATAACTCCAATTGTGATTCTGATTTTCAACTGAAAATCAAAATAACTGCAGTTGCTAAATAAAAGCAGAGAATACTGGAAACTCTGAGCTGGTCAGGTAGCATTTGGAAGCAGTTTCAGAGTTTACATTTCAAGACAAAGATGCTTCATCTGAACTTTGTCCTGGTCTTAGAAGTTCTGATTCTTTGTAAGAGTGTGGAGTTGTTTTTTTTATTTTGCATTGATAATCACAGCGAGCTTGGGTTCATGTTTCCTTTGCTTTCGTACAGCATGTAACCATTAGCTTCACGAAGTCACAGTACTAGCCCAGACCATATTGCTAAGTCTCAAATGCTAGAGTCTGCTTTGATAAATGCTTCTAATAAAATATTTCTGTAGAGGTACAGTGGAAAGCATCCTGGTTGTTTGTGTCACAGCCTGGTATGGTGGCTTTAATACACAGGATCTCAAGCAGTGTTTAGACTCAGCAGCTCCACTACAGGCACAGGCCTGCCAACCATCAAGGACATTTTCAAGGGGCAGTATCTTAAGAGGCAGCATCTATCACTGACATGACTTTGATTGGCCTTATTTCTAGTGTTAATGAGACAGCCTACAGAGGAGAGGTTGACACTCTGACACAGTAGTGCCTGGATAATAACCTCTCTCTCAATGTCCAAAAAGCAAAAGAGCTGATTGTGGAATACAGGAGGAATGGAGACAGGCTCAGCCCGAGTAACATAATTTAGTCTGCAGTTGACAGCATGAGTAGTTTCAAGTGCTTCGGTATACAAAACAACTGATGATCTTACCTGGACTGTACACACCGTCTTTGTGGCAAAATAAATACAACAGTGTCTATTCCACCTCAGACAACTGAAGAAGTTCAGCATGGGTCCCCAAATCCTCAAGACTTCTACAGGGGCATTGAATGCATACTGACTAGCTGTATCAATGCCTTGTATGGGAACTACACAAACCTTGATTGCTGGGCACTGCAGAGTGGTATGGACAGCCCAGTGCATCTGTGGCTGTGAAATTCCCTCCGTTAAGGACATTTATAGCTACAAGTGCAGAAAGATCATCGGGGACACCGGTCACCCCAATCATAAACTGTTTCACCTACTTCTGTATATTGCACCATTAAAGCCAGGACCAACCGGCTATGGGACAGCTTCTTTCTACAAGCTTCGACTAATAAATTCACGTGTCTGTACATTGCAACAGAGTCACAACGCAAAGATTTTTACTCCCTCTCATTGTGGAATGGATGTGAGATTTAAATAAATTCTAAATTCTGCAGACCTTCGCTATTCATCTTCTTGCAACATCATGACACATAAGTCAGTGATAATAAATCTGATTCTGAAGTCTAGTTCAATCTGCATTGTAAACCTTGATAACAGTTCTTGTTGGTGCTGTTTCTATTTTTCAAATGGAGTTCACCATCCAGATGAAGTGTTAGAAGAACCCTCCATTCACAGATCATTACCTTATTCAACCATTCAGTTCTTAAACCAGGTGACACAACTCTAGCCACTACAGGCTGGCACCACTATAACTGCACTGAAATGAGCTTTGCTTTTTTGTGAAAAATGTTACTTATGAAAAATGTTTTTGTTCCCTTTTTGTTAAAGCTGTTTGACTGTGATACTGCTGCAGGTAAGTTTTTCATTGTTGCTGTGCATTCATGTACTTGTGCACAATGACAATAAACTCGATTTGACACCACAAACCTAGACCCCACTGTGTTTTCACCCTTTAGTTGATTTGACCTCTCCAGAACTGGTTTATCCAAATCCTTGAGGGTTGTTCTCTTCATTGAATTTCCATTAGACACATGACTTATTGAAGAGCTAATCATGTAAAAAGGCAGAATTGTCTTTCTTGCTTTTAAATCACAATCAGTCCCTTCATTAATGTTTTTTATATATATAGAGAGAGTTATTTTACAATGTTACTTCTTCTCAGCTTCTCAAGGATCGCAGGTTTCTTATTATTGATCAAAATTATATTTCCATTTGCAGGGTCCTGAGGATATGCTTATTGCAAAATATGACTCTCCAGGGTACAGTGCTGCTTTGCAAATACTGGAAGCTTCAATAAGCTTCAAAGCTGTAATGTTTTTACTATACTCTATCTGTAGTCTGTGTATATTCCCTGAAACTCCCTAGAGATGTACTTTTAATTTTAAAGCATGATCTTTTTAAAGAGACAACACCCCTTTGAATACTCCCATGGTTTAAGCTCAAGCCAATGAATCAACTAACTGGGAATTGACTGTTCTTGATAACACCACTGCAAAGTCCCTTGAAATGGTTTTGTGATGCCAGTATTGTTACATCAATAGAAGTTTTAGAGACTGTAAATGCAGAGGGGATTGTTCTTCAATGGTTATCATCAACATTTTAGGGAAAAATTAAGGCAAAACAGAAAATCGACACCAAATGATGAGAGAAAATGAATTAGCACAGAGAAAGCCCTGTTGTACAGAATATAGAATAAGTCCAAGTAGAACAGATATCAATAAAGACAACACATTACAATTTGTTTAGTGGCAAGTGGATTGCTCCTTTGTAAGCAGTCCACAGTCACACAAATCCTCACTGCTGTCAGCCAGATGGAGAACAGTTTGATTAATATTCCTAAAGTGATTTTTGTTTAAAGAAAGAATCTTTCAAGAGGCCTAAAATCAGACTAGAAAAAAAAAAGTACAAATATACTAAGAGTTTCAAGTCAGGGAAATAAACATGTGCCTACCAACAGCAGTTCCAAGTCTGCTTACTTTACCTGCTGAATGGAATACACGTAGAATATAAAATAGCCACTTCTCTGACACTGCCCCACGATTATAGAGTCTTGATTAAGTAGAGTTTGCTACCCAGACTTGCAACTGATGTACACAATTGCTCCTAGCTGAGTTGTGTGTATTTGTGGTAAAGAGCTTGTGTGATGTTTGTAAATCACTGGTCTCTTGGGAAAACATTCTGCAAAATGACACCACAGTTTAGCTATTAATTTTTTAATAAGTTTCTGTATGCTCTAGATGATCAAATTAAGAAAAAATTAATCAAATAACTTTTAATCAAAGATAATTAAAATATAAACATAATCACTTTCTGAAGATTTCTGAAGAATTAAAGACACCAAGGGAGGATTAAATGAATGAATGGTAATGTAGTGGTTAAACAGGTGGAAGAACAGTCAGGATTCTGGGCCAGTATTCCAAAGAAAGGAATTTAAATCCCATCATAACAGCTGCAAAATCTAAATTCAGGTAATTACCGGTAAATAAATTAGGAATTAAAATTTAAAGAACACTTTTTTTTCTTGATAAAAACTACTGAATTGATAGAAAGACCTACAATTAGTGAGATACTGAAACAAATCCTTCATCCCAATTCACCAATCCAGATGAAGTTAAGTTCCTCAGCTCATTCCTTTTGCCTGCATCGTTCTTTACCCCTCCAAATCTTTCCTATCCTTTCTGGTTCACTTATGTCCTTCCAGAGAGGAAATTTTCTATATTTAACCAGTCTGTTCTATACATTGCTCTTTATCCTGTAATGTGATTGACTCTAAACCACATCAACAGCTCAAGAAAAATGAAGGGTGGGTAATGAACAGTGGCATTGACCACAATATCAACAAACTGTGAACCAGCAAACTAAATCTGCAAAATAATTGAAGAACAAATTCATATTTTTACCTTGAAGTTTCATTCCAATGGGAATAAAGGACTTGTGGACCCAGTGTCCCTGGATAAAGTGATGAAATCCAAGCAAAGACAGAGTGAGCAATTTCAAATTCCCGGATGTCAACATCTCTGAGGATTGATCCCGGACCCAACATATTGGTGTAGCTACAAAGAGATAGATAGATAGATAGATACTTTATTCATACCCATGGGGAAATTCAACTTTTTTTCCAATGTCCCATACACTTGTTGTAGCAAAACTAATAACATACAATACTTAACTCAGTAAAAAAATATGATATGCATCTAAATCCCTATCTCAAACAGCATTAATAATAGCTTTTAAAAAGTTCTTAAGTCCTGGCGGTTGAATTGTAAAGCCTAATGGCATGACAGCAGCTATATTTCATCAGGAGCTTGAGGAGATTTGGTATTTCGGCAAAGGCACTCGCAAATTCCTACAGAGGTTCCATGGAGAGCATTCTAACAGGTTGCATCACTGTCTGATATTGGGTGGGGGAGGGGGGAGCTACACCACAAAATCAAAATAAGCTGCAGAGGTTGTGAACTTAGTCAGCTCCTTCATGGGCACTAGTCTCTGTAGTATCCAAGGCATCTTCAAGGAGGAATGCCTCAGAAATGCAGCATCCACCATTAAGGCCCCCCATCACCCAGTTCATGCCCTGTTCTCATTGCTACTAACAGGAAGGACATACAGAAACCTGAAGGCACACATTGAATGAATCAGAAAAAGCTTCTTTCCCTCTGCCATTGATTTCTGAATGGACATTGAACCCATGAATACGACTTCTCTACTTTTTTTTTGCATTAAATCAATTGCAGGTAGATTGGGAAAATCAGGTTGGTGCTCTATTCTGGGATGGGGAATTTCCAGAGTTCCCATGAAATGGCTTTTTAGAGCAGCACTAGGGGATCAGCTATTCTAAATTGGGTGTTGTGCAATGAAATGGAATTGATTAGGGACCTCACAACACACACAAAATGCTGGTGGAACACAGCAGGCCAGGCAGCATCTATAGGGAGAAGCACTGTTGATGTTTCAGGCCGAGACCTTTCATCAGGATTAGAGACCTGAAGATAAAAGAACCCTTAGGGGAGACTGATCCTAAAATGATCAAATTCACTCTGAAATTTGAGAAGAAGCTAAAGTCTGATATATCAGTCTTACAGTGGAGTCAAGGGAATGACAGAGGCATGAGAGAAGAGCTGACCAGAATTGATTGGAAAAGAACACTGGCAGGGATGATGGCAGAACAGCAATGGCTGGAATTTCTGGAAACAATTCTGAAGATGCAGGATGTATATATCCCAAAGAAAAAGAAGTATGTGTCATGGTCCGGTCTGTGAAATCCGCATTCTGGTTCACGGTTCCGTCCATGTTCCTTATACAAGCTTTCCCGGGTTTCTCCAGTTTCTGTTGAGGCAGCTGATTCTTGTTCGGGCTGGCTTCATAAATAGCTTCAGGATTCAGCGCCTAGCTGCTGGATTGTTCCTGTCCAAATGCCCTGCCTGTATCCCTTCCCTTCACCTTCCTCCTGGAGCCTAGCCTAGCTTAGCTTTGCCTTCCCTCGCCTCGCCTGGAGCCTTGCCTAGCCTAGCCTTGCCTCTGCCTGGATCCTTGCCTCATCTCGCCTTGCCTCGCCTCTCCTTGCCTCTGCCTGGAGCCTTGCCTCACCTAGCCTTGCCTCTGCCTGGATCCTTGCCTCTGCCTGGAGCCTCGCCTTGCCTCTGCCTGGAGCCTTGCCTCGCCTCGCCTTGCCTCTGCCTGGAGCCTTGCCTCACTTTGCCTCGCCTCTGCCTGGAGCCTTGATTCACCTCGCCTTGCCTGTGCCTGGAGCCTCGCCCTGTTTGGAACTGTCTGTCTGTGTCCACGCCTTCGCTAGGTAGGTCTGGCCGTTTTGCCACTACCTAGCGTTGGGAACTGTCTTGTCACATTCAGCATTCTGTGTTATGAGTTCCGGCCCTACGTCCTGTACCCAAGGAGGGGTCCCGGCTCGGTGTTCCATGTTCCTGTCTCTCCCTCGATCAAGGCTCTGTGTTCCTGTTCTCCCTTGACCTAGGCTCTGGGTTCTCGTCATGTCCATGTGCCTCGCCCAGTACAGGAGTACCTTGCTCAGCCCGCTGCTGGGATTCCCTCGTCCTGTGCTAGGGTTCCCTTGTCCTGTCCAGGAGTCTCTCGTCCCGTCCTGTGCCTCTCTTCGTTCTGTATCCTCATCTTGTCCTCGCCTGGTTCTGGAGTCCGAGCCCGAGTCAAGACCCAGGTTCTGGGTCCTTGTCCAGTCTCTGGCTCAGAGTACAAGCCCAGGCTTCTAGTTCCCAGTTCCATGTCCTGGTTCCGCTGTCCTTGTCAAGTCCTAGCCCAGACCTGGAATCCTTGTCTCATCCGGGGCCGGTGTCATGTCCAGTGTCCTTTCTTCCCCATTTTCCTTGCTTCCTTCTCACGCCTAGTCCTGTTCCTGGTAGCTCAGTGTCTGTGTCTTGCTTTTGGGTCCGCTCCCAACGCCCCCATTATGACAGTATTCTGAAGGCAAGATGATACAACCGTGGCTAACATAAGAAGTCAAACCCAAAATAAAAGTCAAAGAGAGGACATATAATAGAGCAAAAATAGTGGGAAGTTAGAGGATTGGGAAGCTGTTAAAAACCAACAGAAACCAAAAAAGTCATTAAGAAGGTAAAGATGAAATACAAATGTAGGCTAGGCAGTAATATTAAAGTGGATACCTCAAGCTTCTTCAGATGCATAAAGTGTGAAAGAGGTGAGAGTGGATATCAGGCTGCTGGAAAAGAATACTGGAGAGGTAGTAATGGGGGAAAAGGAAATGGTGGATGAACTGAGTAAATATGGACAGGAAAGGAATGGAGGGTTATGGGCTGAGTGCAGGTTGGTGGGACTAGGTGAGAGTAAGCGTTCGGCATGGACTAGAAGGGCCGAGATGGCCTGTTTCTGTGCTGTAATTGTTATATGGTTATATATTTTACATCAGTCTTCACTGTGGATGAAACTAACAGCAGGGTGGAAGTAACAGGTGTCGGGTTCGTGAAGTGGGTGAAGTTACCATTACTAGAGTGAAGGTCCTTGGGAAACTGAAAGGTCTGAAGGTAGATAAGCCACCTGGACAAGATGGTGTACACCTCAGGGGTCTGAATGAGGTGGCTGAAGAGATTGTGGAGAATTTAGTAATAGTCTTTCAGGAACTACTAAATTCTGGAATGATTCCAAATGACTAGAAAATTGCAAATTGCAAATGTCACTCCACTCTTCAAGAAGGGAGAGAGGCAGAAGAAAGGCCATAGTCCATATTGTTTCGTCAAGGAAAAATGTTGCCTGACAAATCTTACTGTAACTCATGTGTTATTTCTGTATTACTATGAATTGCATTGCATTGCTGCTGCAAAGATAGTAAGTTTCATGACACGTGTGGGTGATATTAAACCTGATTCTGCTTCTGAAGTTTACTCTTGCCACTGGAGGACAGTGGCAAGAACAAAGTGATGGATTAGTCATGAGGAATGAATCTCAGGGTTGTTTATGGTGATGCACATGTACTTTGATAATAAAATTTACTTTGATCTTTTGATCTTTGAAATCTGGTTCATTGATCCAGTGACATAAAGTTAAATCTCACCATGGAAACTGAACTCATTCAGGATCAGAAATTATTGCCATTCTGAATAAAAATAACCAGTGTTGCCAAAGCCTGTCTAGTTCACTAATGTTCCTCCGGGTTAATATCAACTGGGTTTTCTAACATATAAATTCTTGGCTTGAAAATATCGGACCTCTAGACTTTAGGACAGCTTCAATTCTGCTGTTCTAAGATTCTAGTATGGTAAGGATGAACACTTGACAACAAAATTTAACTTGTCATGGTCTTTGCACCTTTACTGTGTAACAGAACCCTAGATTTCTTGTAAATATAACACTGTATACTTCACTCCGTTATTGCTTTGCCTTCGTACTCTCTTGTGTAATTGTGTTTTGAAATGATCTGCATGAATGGCATGCAAAACAAAGTTTATCCACTGTATTTCAGTACATGTGACAATCAGAAACATACTTATCAATTACCTGGGTTCAGGGGCAATGAAGGATTGAGGATAAGCTTAAGCAACTTGCCAAATCCACAAGAAAATTGATACACCTGTTATTTGCACATCTGTGCATTTCTGACTTCAAATCCAGACATTACTTCTTTTCCTTGGTCATCAACAGATTAGGGGTCTACACCTGTACTTGAGGTCAGCCAGGCATGTGTCTGGGTTGGGTTTGTATTGGAGCTGACACATGCAAGTTGAAACCTACTTATGTAGAAGTTGTTCCATCCATGCAGGAGTTATTGCCAACAGCCTTGGTAGCATCCGTAGGTTCTGTTACCCATAGGAAGTCTGAGTACCAAACATTCAGGAAAATGGGAATTCAGAATAAATAACAAAAAACATGTCAAGCCAAAACTTAAAGCATGCTGGCTAGCAGTTCATCCATTTTATGCAGTGAGCATTTGGGAGCTGACATTGTCATTAGCCTGTCCTGACCAAGCAGGTAGATGTCATGGTCAAGAATGCTCACCAGTGCCTACACTTTCTCTGGAGGCAAAGAAAACTGACAAGTTCCCTTTGACTATCACTGGATTTTATGATGCACCATAGAGATCCTCCTCCTCGGATGCATCACAGTTTGGTGTGGCAACTGCTCTGTCCAAGACTTCAAGAAACTGCAGAGAGATGTGGACACAGAAATCAAACTTCATGGACTCTGCCAATATGGTACTCCTCAATACCTCAGTAAAGCAGCCAACATAAAGACCCTACCAACTAGAAGTTCTATCTTCTGCCTCTCCCATTGGGCAGAAGATACAAAGGTCTAAAAGCACATCGAGCACAAGGACAGCTTCAAATCAACTATTCTAGGATTCTGAAATGGCCTGCTAGGTTGATAAAATGGACTCTTGGCCTTACAATCGATCTCATTATGAACTGTCAGCTTATTGTCATGAACCTTTCAACCAGCACAGGGTGCCAGAGAAGGTCATGTCTTGTCACTCCTACACACCTAAACATCAAAGTTTTGTTTTAACTAGAACTCATTTACTGATGAATTAATCATTAAGTTTTCCTTATGTTTTTCATGCTTCTTGGTTATTGAATGCGGGTCCTCATGCATCCTGTTTTGAGTTTATTGAGTCTTAATTTTGAGACGCATGATATTCCCATGTCATATTTAAATCTGTCATGACCTTTCATATATACTGTCTTGTATTCTGTATTCTTCTATGTAGAAACAAATAAAAATATTGGAAAGAAAATCTGTCATGATGAGCATTCATCGTGGAGTCCTGAATTTGGGTCCCAAGTGAACTAATATTCTGTGTATTTTAGTCCTCTCAAGTAATTACAATGAGTCATTTGTTACTTCTCTGTTATGTTCTTCAAATAAATCCTCGTTGTTACTTTCTACCTTCCAGTCTCAAGTTTGCTCTGTGCCTGGGTTCACTTGCCTGAAGATCTTGTAACAGCTTATAATCTCTGTGCACTGCACCATGACACTTTATTCTGCATCCAAGGCTTTGAAGAAGGTGCAGAAGACGTTTACCATGATGCAGCCTAGATTAGAGGCCATGGTCTGTAACAAGAGATTGGAAGAACTTGTATTGTTGAGGTGGTTGAGGGGAGATCGAAAAGGGGTGTATAAGATTATGTGAGGCATAGATAGGGTAGACAGATGGTAACTGTCTCCTGGGGTTGAAATGTCTAAATCCAGAGTGCATGCAATTAAGCCGAGTGGGGATCATTTCAAGGGAGATGCAGGGGACATTTTTGTTTTCTTAGCGATGATGCACTTCCAGGGGTAGTGATAGAGGCAGAAACATTAGAAACTTTTAAGAGATATGTAGATAGGCACATGAATGTGAGGAAAAAGGAAGGATATAGACGTTGTGCATGCAGAGGGGATTAGTTAGTTGGCCATGTGATGACTAATTTATTTGGTTTGGAACAACATAATAGGCCAAGGGGCCTGTTCCTGTATTGTACTGTTCCATGTACTATTCAATATTCAAGTTCAAAGTACATTTGTTGTCAAGATATATATACACAGCCCCCAGATTCATTTCCTTGTGGGCATACTCAGTAAATCTAATAACAATAACAGAATCAGTGAACATCCGCACCTGAGAGGGCAGACTAGTGTGCAAAAAATAACAAACTGTGGAAATACACAAAAAAGGAAATAATAGTAATAAATATATAAACAATAAATATTGAGAACACGAGATGAAGAGTCCTTGAAAGTGAGTCCACAGGTTGTGGGACCAGTTCAGTGATGTTATTTATTATTCTGTTAATGTTTACCCTTGTGGCACCTCACTGCATTGATGTGATGACATTTTCTGTATGATTGGCCAACTTACTAAACATATCGTCAGATCTGCTGGAGCCAGACTCAGAAAGGAGCTAGATAAGCAGCAGAAAGGAAATAATTCATGTTGCTATAGAGAGAGAGCTGTGGGATCACCTGTGTTGTATTTCAGTAGAGTTGGAATGAACTCAATGTGCAAAACCTCCTCCTTTCCCCCTGTTACCATCCTACAATTTTTTTTATTTGCACATTGGCTTATTGTCAATCTTTGTTTGTGTAATTTTCATTAAATCTATTGCATTTCTTTGTTCAACTGTGAATGGCTGTAAGAAATTGTATCTCAAAGGGAACATGAGGGGAAACTTCTTCACTCTAAGGGTTGAGAGAGTGCAGAACGAGCTGCCAGCATAAGTGGTACATGCGAGCTCGATTTCAGTGTTTAAGGGATGCTTGGATAGGTACATGAATGGTAGCAGTATAGAGGGATATGGCCCCAGTACAACTCAATGGGAGCAGGCAGTTTAAATGTTTCAGCACAGACTAAATGGGCCAAAGGGCCTGTTTCTGTGCTGTACTTTTCTATGACTCGATGACTCAAGTTAATATATATACATTGATAATAAATTTATTTTGAACTTGAACTTTTGATGACTTTTAAGTGGAAGTACCAGCAATTCTTTCATGAATTGCTGGCAAAACCCAGCTAAATCTAACCCATTCACTTCTATCAACACTCCCTAAAGGAGCTGGAGGCGTGTGAAGCAACTTCTTAATCTTGGTCCGTTTTTTGACTGCTTCAATTTTTGCTGCTTTACAGCATTCATTTTACAAATTCTTTTGTCATCCAATCAAGTATTCAATCCTTTTCTCAGCTTATCAGTCAGCTTGCAGGACCAGACAGACAGACCCTCTGCCACAGGTCAATCTTGTTGTGATCGCTTTCAGATGGAAGTGAAGAATTTAGTTCTTAAAATGGAAAATTTCAGGAGTGTAAAAGTCTGACTTATCTTGCAGCATGTCACTAACAATGCTGAGCAATTTGTCAGTCTTTCTTATATTTGATTTATTTCAGTGACACTGGCTTTAATTTTCGCATTCAAGCCTGCGTTAGATGTTGTACCATTCACTCATTCACTCGAACTGTACAGATCTTAAAAATTGTGTTTGCTTATTCTCCCTCCAACTCCCTTTGTTCTCGTTTACTGTGAATCCTTCTTCTGGATATTTAGTTAATTTACTTTGCTGTCAGTTTTATCCTTCAAGACGTTTTATTCCTATCCTTTTCAGGGTCAGTTTACAGCCAATAACTTTTTGTTTGTAATAATGGAACTCCAGTTGCAAATCTGCACACAGTAAGCTGGCACAAACAACAACGCAAAAATGACAAGATAATCTCCTTTGGATGTGATTTCAGTTAAAGACTAGGACATTGAACTGAAAAAAAAAATCTAAAGGTGAGGGATTGCAGAGCTCTGATGCACAGAGAGATTCTTGCTCCCCTATATTTTTCTGTATCAGAATAACATTGAGGGACAATGCATAATTAAGAAAGCAAGCAGAATGTCATTGTTTATTGCTAATGGATTTGGATAAAATGAGAATCAGGTTTATTGTCACTGTGGGAGTGAGAGAAGCTAAGGATGGTTTTGCCAACCCGGGCTAAGTTACAATCAGATTAAATAAATGGTGCAAAGGAAGAATGGTGAGGTAGTGTTGATGGACCATTCAGAATCTGGTCTTAAAATGTGAAGTGTGGATCTTCAGGAGCCTGTACATTCTCCCTTCCTAATGCTACTTGACCTGACACGTAGATACAGTGTTTTCTTTTGTTTCAGATTTCCAGCATTTCCTGGTTTTTGCATTGCTCCTTTTAACACACCATGCTCTGCCACCTCACGAATCTGCAGAGAGTTGTGGACACAGCTTAGCACATCACATAAACCAGCCTCCCCTCCATGCACCGTCTCCAGATCTTGCTGCCTCAGTAAAGCAGTCAGCATAATCAAAAGATCCCAGACAGTCTCTCTTCTCCCCCTCCCATGGGCAGAAGGCACAAAAGCCTGACACAGGCCACCAGGCTCGAGGACAGCTTCTATTCCACTCTTACTAGGCTATAGAATGGTGCCCTTGGACAATAAAGTTTATCTCCTGTCATCACAATCTACCTTATTATGTTCTTGCACTTTATTGTCTACCTATACTGTACTTCCTCTTATTGCCAACCTCAGCTTTCTAGCCTACTGGCATGACCTTTCCAAAGGCTCAGAATTGTTAGTAACAAAGTTAAACTTCCAACAAATCTTTTTTGCTCAGCTTTTGTTGTAAACAACAAAAAAAAAACACATTCTTCGGTTCTTAATGTAAATTGCAATTAGTAATCAGTTGAAGTTAGAAGCACAGCTTCACAAACAGCAGTGTTACAGGATTCATGCTGCTAATCCACAGCGGGAGTGGGGGTGATGGCTGCTGTGAGATGTGGTTTGCCAAATGAAGTAACCATGCGGATTCTTCCCTCCATCAGCCAAACCCAAGACAAAGGGGTTATGTTACTTAGCACATCAAACATGGTTATAAGTTGGGATGTTTGTGTACTCAGGGAATTAGGCCTGACATAATTAATTGTGGGTGTTTGGGATCTCTGTCGCTAGAAGTTTTTAGACCATCTGTATAAATTGCTTTCTCACAGACCATTTATCTCAATAGCTGATTTTATTGCGACGAGCACAATAACAGAGAGAGTGCCATCACTCAGAGAGAACCCACTCAGTCACATACAGATGGGGAGATGAATACAGTCAGGGTGACCCATATACACACAAGTGAAGGACTGCATAACCCAAGCTATAATGTAACAATAAATAAACTTGAACATCCCACCATATTCCCACAAACACATTTTAAAACAAGATCAATAAATAGCACTGGACTGTCAACCTTGCTCCCACCCCCAACCCCGCAGAGCACCACATTGACCTCACCTGGGGTATCAGCCATGCCCAGCAACCCCAGAGTCCACAACAAAGTCCAAGAGTCCTGGTGGTGGTCGACTCTGCCACCTGGGGTGTTGGGCTAATTCTCAAGCCCCCCACTCCTTTGGGATGTTCTGTTTGGTGAGGCATGAGACAGGGTACCCAGAGTGTTACATCCTTCCTTCAACCTAGCTGGGTTGGTGGTGGCCAAGGGCCGATATAGTGGCAACCAGTCCCAGTGCAGCCACACCTAATATACCTCATCAGAAATGCATTTGAGTAGCTCTCCTGGCCCCTTCCAGTGGCTTACTAGTTTGGGGGATAGTCCCTCCTTCTGGGAGGGGCAGTGAACCCAAACATCCCCCCTTCCAGTAAAGTCCTGTCCTGTGCTGCGGGCATCATAAACCCATTTTTGGTGGTCACTGCCTGCACTTTGGTTCTGCCGAGCTGCATTGTGAACAGCCCGCAGCCCCCCCCCCCCCCGAGGTGTTGCAGGTACTCCAACCTGGCCTCTTCAGGAGGGTCTGCCTCAGGAGAGGGGACAAACACCAGATCCACCGGTGTTCACAGCTCCTGCCCAAACATGAGCAGAGCCGCTATACCCCTGGTGCTTTCCTGAACTGCTGTCCAGTATGCCCACAATACTAGGGGTAGCTGGCGATCCCAGTCATGCGGGTACAGGCTGATGAAGACGGTAAAGCGCTTTGCCAGCCCCTCACTTTGAGGATGAGGAAGGGTGGTCCACGTCTTGGCAATTTCCAGCCGGCCGTTGACCTCACCAAACACCTGCATCTCAAAGTTGCATCTCTGGTCACTGGGGCATTCCTCAGGGTGTCAAGATGGCCGAAGAACTCCTCCACGAGTCTCTTAGTGGGGGTGGAGGCACTCTGGTCCGGGACTGTGTATGCCTCTCGCCTCTTTGTGAAGTCATCCATGGCCATGAGAACGTAGCAGTTAGTGTGGGAGAAGGGGCACAGGATGCCCCCCGTTCTGCTACATTGGGGCTCCCACCATGTACTGCTGCACTGGCGCCCCAGACCAGCTGCCCGGCCTCTTCAGGACATGCAAGTGTCACAGCAGTGCAATAAACAGCTTCACGTCCTGCCTTCCAACCCCGAAATGGCCAGCCCCACCAGCCCATGCACCGACCGCAGCCGCGTGGCATGAAGCCCCTGGGAGACCACCAGCTGGAGGAGATGTTGGTCATCGTTGGGAAACTGCCACAGTTGGAACAGCAATCCATCGCACACCTCAGCATGCCCCACTTGCATCAGTATGTGCTCAGGAAATTGGCATAGCGTATATGGAAGGAAGGGAAACAAGCAGTAGTGTCATGGAACATATAGAGTTAAAGAGGAGGAGGTGCTTGCTGCCTTACTGTGAATAAAGGTAGATAAATCCCCCAGGTCTGACATGATATTTCCTCGGACCTTGAGAGAGACTAGTGTAGAAATTGCAGGGGCTCTGGCAGAAATATTTAAAATGTCCTTAGCCATGGGTGCGGTACGGAGGATTGGAGGGTAGCTCATGTTGTTCCGTTGTTTAAAAAAGGCTCCGAAAGTAAACCATGTAATTACAGGCCAGTGAGCCTGACATCAGTAGTAGGTAAATTATTGGAAGGTGTTCTGAGAGATCGGATAGACAAGTATTTGGACAGCCAAGGGCTGATTAAGGATAATCAGCATTACTTTGTGCGTGATAGATCATGTTTAGTGAATCTTGTAGAGTTTTTCGAGGATGTTAGCAAGAAAATAGATGAAGGAAAGGCTGTGGATGTTGTCTACATGCACCTTAGTAAGGCCTTTGACAAGGTCCCACATGGGAGGTTAATTCAAAAGGTTCAGACACTAGGTATCCACGGAGAGGTCAAAATTGGCTGTGTGGGAGAAGACAGAGAGTGGTAGTGGATGATTGCTTCTCAGACTGGAGGCCTGTGACTAGTGGTGTGCCTCAGGGATCTGTGCTGGGACCATTGTTGGTTGTTGTCCATATCAATGATCTAGTGGTAATGTGGTAAATTGGATCAGCAAGTTTGCTGATGACACTAAGATTGGAGGCGTTGTGGACAGCGAGGAAGGTTTTCAAAGCTTGCAGAGGGATCTGGACCAACTGGAAAAATGGGCCAGAAAATGGCAGATGGAATTTAATGCAGACAAGTGTGAGGTGTTGCATTTTGGAAGGAGAAATCAAGGTAGGACATACACAGTAAGTGGTAGGGCAGTGAGGAGTACGGAAGAACAAAGGGATCTGGAAGTTCAGATACATAATTCCCTGAAAGTGGCATCACAGGTAGACAGGGTTGTAAAGAAGGCTTTTGGCATCCTGGCACTCATAAATCAAAGTATTGAGTATAGGAGTTGGGATGTTATAGTGAGGTTGTAGAAGACATTGGTGAGGCCAAATTTGGAGTATTGTGCGCAGTTCTGGTCACCTAACTATAGGAAGAATATCAGTAAGATTGAAAGACAGCAGAGAAGATTTACTAGGATGTTGCCGAGTCTTCAGGAGTTGAGTTGCAGGGAAAGATTGAACAGGCTAGGACTTTATTCCTTGGAGGGCAGAAAAATGAGCTGGGATTTGATAGAGTTTTACAAAATTATGAAGGGTATAGAAAGAGTAAATGTGAGTAGGCTCTTTCCACTTAGATTAGGAGAGATAAATATGAGAGGACATGGCTTTAGGGTGAAAGGGGAAAGGTTTAGGGGGAACATTAGAGGGAACTTTTTCACTCAGAGAGTGATGGGAGTGTGGAACGAGCTGCCATCTGACATGGTAAATGTGGGCTCACTCTTAAGTCTTAAGAGTAATTTGGATAGATACATGGATGGGAGAGGTCTGGAGGGTTACGGACTGGGTGCAGGTCAATGGGACTAGCGGAATAAAGTTTCGGCCCAGACTAGAAGGGCCGAATGGCCTGTTCTCTGTGCTGTAGTGTTCTATGAGATTCAGGTCAGAGACGTCTGGCCACTCCAGCCACCACTCCACGTTCAGCCATCACCTCACCAGGCCAGCACAGGATAACTCACCTCCTCACTGTGTAGCCCTGGTGATCCATGGTGGGGGGTCTACCTCGCTGCCGGCTGCCACCAGAAGCGCCTCCATGGCCATTTGCCCCTGGTTCTGCTGTGTTGCATTGGACCACCGCAGGGTATGCTGCACTGGTGGTGGTTGCTGTTGCATCCGCCTGGTCCGTTTCCGAGAGCCAAGGCTTCAGCCCCGAGGTTGGGTGTTGTCCCCAGCACATCCACACGGGCCCCGCGGAAGGACAGCTGCTCCAGGCCAATGATGCAGTAAGTCTAGCAGTAGTTTATGAACATCTTGTAATTCAGAAATCTTTTATAAAGCAGAAGCATTTAAAAGCAGAAATCACCCAAGTGTTAAATTTGTGTGAAGAATTATCTGTCTAAATTTAAACGTGTATCAATAAAAACAAAATAAAATGTGTTTACATTACCTTGTTAGCTGGAAGTATTTCCTCCTTCATAGGGAGGGGGAAACATAACACTCAAGCAGTGGGTATTGGCAGCTAGAGCTCACCACACAGAAACTAGACAAAGAATTAAGCTAGTCTTTGAAGAGTAGGTGGATACGGTATACTCTTCCTAGAATGAAGATATCCATAGATATCTCAATAAGATAGGGCTTAATCTTCTTTTGATTGTAAGATTTTTTATACAGTGAACCCAATAACGTCATGCTGTAACACTTTATTCAGCACGGTGTGATTTTTTTCTCTCTTACATTATGGTGCCTGCTTACAACGCTCCTTCGGTCGACATCTGTTAGATAGATCATGAAAACCCCCCTCTTGTTCACTGTTCCCCATTCCCATTTCCCTCTCTCACTTTCATTTCTCTTTGGTGCTCCTCCCTCTTTTCTTCCCTCCATGACCTTCCATCCTCTCCTATCAGATTCCTCCTTCTCCAGCCCTGTGTCTCTTTCACCAATCAACTTCCCAGCTCTTTACTTCACCCCTCCCCCTCTCCCTGCTTCACCAATCACCCTGTGGTTCTTCCTCCCCTCTCCCTACTTTCTTACTCTGACTCCTCATCTTTTTTCCCAGTCCTGATGAAGGGTCTCGGCCCGAAACATCGGCTGTACTCTTTTCCATAGATGCTGCCTGGGCTGCTGAATTCCTCCAGCATTTTGTATGTGTTTCATCCATACATTTCACATAGATAGATAGATAGATAGATAGATACTTTATTCATCCCCATGGGGAAATTCAACATTTTTTCCAATGTCCCATACACTTGTTGTAGCAAAAACTCATTACATACAATACTTAACTCAGTAATAATATGATATGCATCTAAATCACTAACTCAAAAAGCATTAATAATAGCTTTAAAAAAGTTCTTAAGTCCTGGCAGTTGAATTGTAAAGCCTAATGGCATTGGGGAGTATTGACCTCTTCATCCTGTCTGAGGAGCATTGCATCGACAGTAACCTGTCGCTGAAACTGCTTCTCTGTCTCTGGATGGTGCTATGTAGAGGGGTTTTATGTCTTTTACATTTGTTTTTCACCTTGAAAGTGATTCTGGAACCATTGGAACCTGTGATTTGCTGATTTTTGTGCGGGGAGGGGGGATTTGGGGTTGATAATCGTGCTCCCTTTAGTTTCTATCTTGGTTTCATGGCTACCCAGAGAAGAATTTCTGAGTTGCAAACTTTGATAATAAATGGACCTTTGAAATTTACATTACCTTGATATTCTGATATGATGAAATGATCTATAGGAATGACACGCAGAACGTTTTTCACTGTACCTCAGCACATGATAATAAAAAAGCAGATTACCAAATTGACAAATTTTCCTCTGTTATGTTTCATAATCTCTAAGTACAATCCTCCACAGATCAGCTATGATTATGAAAAATTCATCTCCCTAGCTTTAAATGACACCAGAATTAATTGCCTCATCTGGACAATCCTGATCTCCATCCAATTATAGGCATCCCCTTGCTTTTTCCATCTGTCTGTCTCCCAGTAACTCAAAACTTACTTGTTTTTCACTCTTCACATTCTAATAAAGGTACACTGCCCTGAAACTCTGATCCTCACTCCCCAGTTTCTGACTCATCATTGGCAGCATCCTCTGCTTTTATTTGTCAACACTTTACTCACTGACTCTCAGTGGAGCTACAACTTTGATTTTATAAATTTCTCATCCCAAATCCCTTTCTATCCTCAAAGTTCAAAGTTCAAATGGAATTTAATATCAAAGTGCATACATGTCACCATAAACAAAACTGAGATTCATTTCATTGCAGGCATACTCAGTAAATCCAAGAAACATAACAGAATCAATGAAAGCCCACACCTAACAAGATGGACAAGCAATTGTCAAAATACAACTAAATGTGCAAATGCAAAAAAAAAGCAATACATTTCAAGAACAGGAGATGAAGGGTCCTTCAAAGTGAGTACATAGGTTGTGGGAACAGTTCAGTGATGGGGTGAGTGAAATTGAATGAAGTTATTCCTGTGGTTGAAGAGGCTGAACCTGGTGGTGTGGGTCCTGATGCTCTGGTACCTTTTTCCTGATGACAGCAGCAAGAAGAGAGCACGGCCTTAGTGCTGGTAATCTTTGATGATGGATGCTGCTTTCCTGTAATTGTGTTCCGTGTAGATGTGCTCAATGGTGGGGAGGGCTTTACTTGTGATGGACTAGGCCATATCCATTACTTTTTGTAGGACTTTCCATTAATGGCATTGGTGTTCCATAACAGGCTGCAATGAACCAAGTCAATATACTCTTACCACACATCCGTAGAAGTTTGTCAAAGTTCTTGAAGTCATGCCAAATCTTCTCAAACTTCTAAGGAAGTAGGGATGTCCCATGCTTTCTTCTTAACTTGCACTTACATGCTGGACCCAGGACCTATCTTCTGAATTGATAACACAGATTAATTTAATGTTGCCTAACCTCTCCAATTCTGATTCCCTGATGAAAACTGGCTCATGGACTATTACAGAGGTTCCTCCTTCTGAAATCAGCAATCATGTCCTTGGTCTTGCTGACATTGAATGAGAAGATGTTGTTGTGGCACCACTCAGCCAGATTTTCAGTCTTCCTCTTATATGCTGATTCATCTCCACCTTTGATTCGGCCAATAACAGTGGTGTTGTCCACACACTTAAATAGGGACTTGGAGTTGTGTTTAGCCACGCAGTCATATGTATAAAGTGAGCAGAGGAGGAGGCAAAGCACACGCCTTGTGGTACACCTGTACTGATAGAGATTGTGGAGGGATGTTGTCAATCAGAACTGACTAGGGTCTGCAAGTGACAAAATCAAGGATCCTATTTTACAAAGAGGTATTGACGTCAAGGTCTTGAAGCTTGTTGATTAGTTCTAAAGGGATGATAGTACTGAATGCTGATTGATAAAGAGCATCCAGATGTGTGAATCATTGCTGTCCAGATGTGTAAGAATTGAGTGCACAGCCAATGACATGGCATCTGTTGTGGATCCGCTTTCACTATTTTTCTTTCCATGGATTGCACTGGTTTGCTGAGCATTTCAGATTCACGTTCACTTATTTATCATATGTACATCAAAACATACAGTGAAATATCACACTCAATGTGTGTCAATGTCACACTCAGGGATGGGCTGGTGCCAGCTCACAAGTGTTACTACACATTCCACACCAACACAACGTGCTCACAATGTTTAGCAGGACAACACAAGCAGCAAAAATAACAAATCAAAACAAGGCAACAACAAAACAGTCATTTTCCATCATGCCATCCACCAAAGCACTCATATTCACAGACAGGCTTCTGACCCCAGGATAGGCTACCTTCAGGCCTTCAGTCCTTGGTGCCAGACCCTCAGACTCACAGACATTATCACCTCCAGCAAGCTGATCCAGGGGCTTCAACCTTCAGGTTTCTACCTCTGGATTTGCCTTTGGTCTTTGATCTTCAGACTTCTGTCTCCAGACCCGTAGAGCTCTGAACTTCAACCATTGACTTTGTTCTCTGGCTTTCACCCCTCACTTCTCCAATTCTGACTTCTTAATGCTTTCTTATTCAATATGCTTTGCCTTTGCCTTCAGCTTCAGTCTGTCATATTCTTAAACCATGTCTGAAAGAACGAGAACCATAGAACTTCTTTTCGACCATTTAGCCCACTGTCACCCGTTGGTAAAACAGTTCTATTAGTTATACTTCCTGTAACACTTGCTTCCCATCAACTAACTCCCAGACTCCCTCTTTATGCTTCTCTACCACCTTCTCATCCAGGACAAGTTCCCCTGAACTGAAATCTTTAAAAAAAACCCTAATGCGGGGATGCAAAATATTGAATGTGAATTGGTTTTCGATATTTCATTACATGGAGGATACAGTTTAAAGCTGGTTGCTATAAACTGTATATCTCAATTGAGGGTTTCTCCCTTTGGGGATTTGCTCATACACATGGAGCACTCCCTAGCTACAGAAAATGTAATGTTAGATTTGTCTCAGTGATCTGCAAGATTATTTATCTTCAAGACTGCCTCAGGCACGGTGACCAACAACACTCCCACCACGATAAAACTTACATAGAATGGCCCTTTCAGCCCATGATGCTGGCTGACCTTTATAAACTTACCCCATGATCAATCTAATCCTTCCCTTGCACACAACACATGTAGTCAGCGGCCAGTTTATTAGGTACACCTGCTCATGAATGCAGATATCATGTGGCAGTAACCCAGTGCATGAAGGCATGCTGACATGGTCAAATGGTTCCGTTCTTGCTCAGACCAAACCGCAAAATGGGGAAGAAATGTGATCACAGTGACTTTGACCGTGGAATGATTGTTGGTGCCAGACGGGGTGGTTTGAGTATCTCAGAAACTGCTGATCTGAGATTTTCACATGCAGCCTCTAGAGTTTACAGAGAGTGGTGCGAAAAAACAGGAAACATAAAATAAAATGTGTGTCAGTTCTAAGGATGAAAATGCCTTGTTAATGAGGGAGATAGAGGAGAATGGATAGAATGCTTCAAGATGAGAGGAAGGCAACAGTAACTCAAATAACCACACATAAAAGCTAGAGGATAAGATGTGAGAGAATGGGACCAATCAGGTGTGACAGTGGAAAAGTGTGTATGGAACTGGAGGAGATAGCAGGGGTTCTAAATGAATACTTTGCTTCAGTAGTCACTACGGAAAAGGATCTTGGCAGTTGTACGGATGACTGAACAGTGGATTGTAAAGCTTGAGCATATAGGCATTCAGAAAGAGGATGTGTTGGAGATTTTGGAAAGCATCAAGTTGGATAAGTCTCCAGGACCAGATAAGATGCACCCAGGCTACTGTGGGAGGCAAGGGAAGAGATTGCTGAGTCTCTGGCGATGATGTTTGCATCATCAATGCAGATGGGACAGGTTCCGGAGGACTGGAGGGTTGCAGATGTTGTTCCCTTATTTAGGAAAGGGAGTAAATATAGCCCAGGAAATTATAGATCTGTGATTCTTACCTCAGTGGTTGGTAAGTTGATGTAAAAGATCCTGACAGGCAGGATTTATGAACATTTGGAGAAGGATAATATGATAAGGAATCATCAGCATGGTTTTGTCAAAGACAGCTCGTGCCTTACGAACCTGATTGAAGTTTTTGAAGATGTGACTAAACACATTGATGAAGGTAGAGCAGTAGATATAGTGTATATGGATTTCAGCAAGGCATTTGATAAGGTACCCCATGCAGCGGTTACAGCAGGACATTGATAGGATGCAAAACTGGGCTGAGAAGTGGCAGATGGAGTTCAACCCAGATAAGTGTGAGATGGTTCATTTTGGTAGGTCAAATATGATGACAAAATATAGTATTAATGGTAAGACTCTTGGCAGTGTGGAGGATCAGAGGGATCTTAGGGTCTGAGTCCATCTGACACTCAAAGCTGCTGCACTGATTGACTGTGGTTAAGATGGCATACGGTGCATTGGCCCTCATCAACCATGGGATTGAGTTTAAGAGTTGAGAGGTAATGTTGCAGCTATATATGACCCTGATCAGGCCCCCTTGGAGTACTGTGCTCAGTTCTGGTCACCTCACTACAGGAAGGATGTGGAAACTATAGAAAGGGTGTAGAGAAGATTTACAAGGATGTTGCCTGGATTGGGGAGCATGGCTTATGAACAATGTTCCCTCTAATGTTTAGTAGTCAGTGTGCGCAAAAATCTTATGTTATGCAATTTTTTTTCCTGCGACATAAGTATGTGGGCACTGAAAACACACATGGCACAGTTTATGTAGGTTTACAAAATATTTGACATAAAAAAGCGCAGATTAACAAGAACATAACATATATATTTAAGTCACTCAGTAATTTTTTCTCTCTCCTGTCTTTGGCATTTACCCATTCTTTTTAAACTCTATCTAGACTAATAGAACTTCCATCCAATTGATAGCTTTTGGTTCTCATTAACATATCCAAATGACATTCACCTAAACAATTTCTCAGCTTGTTTTTGGGTTGATTCATTAGGCTAAAACCTCGCTCACAGTCCGCACGAGATGCAAGAAAGGTTCCCCCAATGTCCATCAACTGTGCAAGGTCAGAAAACTGTTCATTTTGAAGTACAAGTGCCACCATTTGAGCAAAGTTTGAAATCAGTTTGGATTTAATTTTTTCTTGCACGGAAAATTTGAAATCAATAAACTGTCTAACTATTATAGCATATTCAGCTAGAAAATCACGATATTTTAGACATAAGGCATTAACTTGTTCATTACCAAATGTGAAGTCACAATCTGCAATTGAAGAGAAATCAAAACCTCACCATTCTTGTACCTCATCTTCAGGAAACCTTTCTCCTAAATGAACACAAAGACTTTTTATAAAAGTCAACAGCAAACTTGTATCTACTGTGACGTTTTCTTCACATTGTTGGCTTAGCAAAACTTTATCTTTGTCACTCCACGAAACATTGTCTCCCAGATACTGCTTTCTTATCTTGTTAATTTTGCTTCACGCAAATTGAAGTGAATCAATCGGTGTCAGGCCACTCTTTTGCAGAACCTTGCACTGGTTTTCAATACATATAATTATTAATTACTACATTATTTTAGGTAACTAACCTTTTGTGTGCATATTAATTTCCTTTGTGTGTTGGTTGAAAAATATGTGCGTGCGCACACACGCGCACAGCTTAGAGGGAACATAGCTTATGTGTATAGATTGATTGAACTTGACCTTTTCTCCTTAGAGCGGTGAAGGATGAGCCGTGACTTGATAGAGGTGTATAAGATGATGAGAGGCATTGATCGTGTGGATAGTCAGAGGCTTTTTCCCAGGGCTGAAATGGCTAGCACAAGCGGGCACTGTTTTTAAGGTGCTTGGAAGTAGGCACAGAGGAGATGTCAGGGATAAGTTTTTTACGCAGAGAATGGTGAGCATGTGGAATGGGCTGCCGGCGACGGTGGTGGAAGTGGAAATGATAGGGTCTTTTAAGAGACTCCTGGATAGGTACATGGAGCTTAGAAAAATAGAGGGCTGTTGGGTAACCCTAGGTAAGTTATATATTAAGTACATGTTAATTTTGCTTTGCGGGCTGAAGAACCTGTATTGTGCAGTAGGTTTTCTATGTTTCTATGTTTACCAGGATGCTGCTTGGATTAGAGAGCATGAGCGATAAAGAAAGGTTGGACAAATTTAGGTTGTATTCTCTGGAGTGGCAGAGGCTGATAGAGTTTTATTAAAATTATGAGAGGCACAGATAGGACAGAAAACCAGAATCATTTTCTCAGGGTAGAAATGTCAAGTACTAGTTGTCATACATTTAAGGTGAGGGGGAGAGTTTAAAGGAGATATGTGGGCCATATTTTCACACACACATTCGTGCGCACAGGAACAGTCTGCCAGTGCTGGTGGCAGATGCAGATAGAGTAGGGGTATTGGACAGGTTGATGGGCAGACAAATGAATATGCAGGATTAGGAGAGATATGGATCTTATGCACACAGATTTAGTTTAATTCAGCATCGAGTCTGTCACAGATATCATGGGTCCAAAGGCCTGTTCTTGTGCTGTACTGTTCCATGCTTTATGTCTTAGTTCAGCACTGAGCCACACAAGGAAAATTTAGAACAGGGGATCAAAAGTGTTTAGTTTAGAAAGAAGAGGCATGATCAAAAGATGTTTAGGGAGGGAGTTCCACAGTCGGTTCTGTGGTGAACTACATATACCTGTCTGGACACACCCCCTGCTGACTGCTCCTGTGGCCCCTCCCACTGACCCCTGTATAAAGGCGATTGAGGCCTGAGCCCTGCCCTCAGTCTCCAGGATGTAGTATGTTGGTCAACTACTGCTTGTTCTTTCTTCCAGTCAATAAAAGCCGATATCTCGCCTTTACGTCTCAGAGAGAGTTATTGATGGTGCATCAGGTTCAGAGGCAGCTGAAGGTATGGTTGCCAAGAGCTAGATTGACTTAAGTTCACATTGATTATGCCCTCACAGAATGGGAGGTAATAGGTCTGAGTTAGTTAACGGAGGCGGACATGTATTTATTTTTGGACCAGGTAAGGTGAGAGGAGTGGTGGATAACACACAGAGAGATATATGAACAAGGATGATAAGTTGAACCCAGGTAAGATTAGTTTATTGTCATCTACACCAGGGATGCAATGAAATTCCTTGTCTATGTGAAGCTGCGAAACAATATATTTGGTAATAAATGCAACAATAAACCTGGTGATGAATGGGGAAAAGGTTGTAGCGTAGTCTGAAACAATGAGAAAAGAAATGCTGACGTGACAATCATGGAATGGCAGAAAGGTCAAGATAAAAATTTGAGAACATGGCAGAACCACTGGCGGTAGATGTGAATTGAAAGATATAGTTGCAACAGACACTGAACAGATGCTACTTTCTGAATGGGCAGTAGGTGGGTAGGGGTGTGTTGTCCAAAGAAAAGAGGTTAAGCAGACTAGGCCTTCACTCTCATGAGTTTAAAAACCAGAGGTGATGTCATTGAAACATAGAAAATTCTAATATGCCTCAACAACGTAGGTCTGGGGATGATAAGTCGCTGGCTGGCATGCTTAGATGTGTAGATCACAGTCTCAAAATTTGAGACTTAAATACAGAGATTACAATAGTTCTACTCACACAAATAACAGCAAATATTTTAAATTCTCTATCCGAGGGCCACAGAAACTCATTTGCTGAGTGTATTGAAAACAAAGATTGATGCATTTTTAAACATTACCGATTTCAAAGCATGTGAGGTCAGTGCAGGAATGAGCTGAAAGTTCAGCCATAGTTGTATGGAATAATGGTTGCATGAAAAATTCAAGAACAGGGATAACTGGTGTATGTAAAATGGAGAACATGGTTGAACCACTAGGGAGGAGATATGAAATGGAAGATATGGTGATATAAAGATATGAGTGGGATGAATGGTGCATTCATAGAGCATAGAACATAAGACAGTACAGCACAAGAACAGGTCCTTCAGTCCACAAAGTCTGCTGCAACCACAACACCAATCAAAACTAATCGAGTCTGCCCACATTCTGTATGGCCTACATCACTACCATTCAAGTGCCTGTCTCAATGGAGGTAGAATGTGGCTATCTACCCTCTCCACACCTTTAACAGTTTTGCACCTTTCCAAAGCCTCAGCATCCTTTCTGTAATGCGCTAGAACTATGCGCTACTCCTTTCTCTATTATGTTTTTTTAATGAATCATGATAGTGAGGCTGAGGGTGGAGAGAAAAGTTCAATTTATTTGATATATGGTTGATTTCAAATCTTTGCAAAACCACCAAATGAAATTGAGTAAAAGTTGGCTCATTGTGGAATGGTGCTGAGGTGAAAATGGATGGGAACTTCATGTTCTTCTGTGTAAATATCGCACAAAGTTGCCCTGGACCAGTCATATGGATACTACAGCTAAGGAATTACATCAAGGTCTCTACTTTCTCAGAAGCTTCTGGAAACTCAGTGTCCCTCACCATCCTATCTAGTTATATCACAGCTTGGTATAGCAACTGCTCTGCCCAAACCATTTAAAATGCAGAGATCTGTGGAATAGAGCCCAACCTATTACAAAAACCAACCTCCCTCCATTGACTAGAATAGAATAGAACTTTATTGTCATTGTTCAAGATGAGATTGCAGTCCTACTCCATTCCATGCAAAATAGATATTTGCAATGGTACAGCTTAAAAATCCCATACTTACATGCAACAAATGACTTCAATAGTCCATAAAACTCAAAGGTCGTTGGCAAACTGGGGGCGCAGCTTAACAGCCTTCAGGCAGACGTTGCTTTTCCATCTTACTGTCTTGGCTGAGATGTTTCTGTATCTCCTACCAGACAGCAAGAGATTGAACAGACTGTGTCCAGGATGGGATGGATCTTCCATGATGTTACGAATGTGTTGTAGGCATCGAGAATTGCGGATGGTCTCCAGGTCTGGTAGTTGAGTCCCACGGATGTGCTGAGCTGCCCTAACCACCTGTTGGAGTGCTTTGTGATCTGTTTTGCTGCAGCTGGCATACCTGTATGTCAGTATGACCTCTATTGCACATTGATAAAAGTTGGCCAGTAATTTTGAGGCAGTTCAGCTCTTCTTAAGCACCTCAAGTAGTATAGTCACTGTTGTGCCTTCCTTACTATCGAGGTTGTGTTGATGGAGCAAGGGAGCTCCTCAATGAAGTTCATCCCCAAAAACTTAAAATTGGAGACCCTTTCCACTACTGTACTTCACCATTTTTGAATAGTGGTGCTCATTCTGGACCTCTTGCCTTCCTGAAGTTAAATATCATTTCTTGAGTCTTTTTGATGTTGGAGTGATAGGTTGTGGTTCCTGCACCAATCATCTCTGTCTACACTTCTCGCTGCATCAAGAGAGCAGTCAACATAATCAAAGATCCCTCCCACCCCAGTCACTTTCTCTTCTTCAATGTCTTTTCAGATAGAAGAGACAAAAGTTTGAGAAGACGTACCACTATGCTCAAGGGCAGCTTCAATCTGTTATCAGAGTTTTAAATGGACCTCTAGTATTGGTTGTCTGTTATTTCTGATGATGCTGTGGAGCTGCATGGACGAAAATCTGTACGGGAGAAATTTTATAGTGAAATCACTGGGGCAGCTACACTCTCTCAGCCTCAAAAATCTTGGTCCAATAGCACAAAAAGAATGTCAGAATTGGAGATTTCCTCAGCTACAGTAGACAGCCATGAGACCTTCTGTTTCCTGTGTTACGAACCCCGTAACTGGGTGTCTTACCAGCAACGATAGGAGTAGCTGTTGAAGTCTGATGATACTATTTTTAACAGTATTTATTAATAAAAATACACAAAAATAATATCAATGCAAATATACAGATAATATACGTCATCAATACTAAACCTAAAAGTGCGGGTATAATAATAATCAATAAGAAATAAGCTCTATCGTTGTCTAGGGGATAATGAATTGTCCGATGGAAATATAAAGTTCAGTTCAGGTCATACAGGCTGCAGTCGCTGTTGATCACCGTGTGGCAATTGTTGGAGAGAGAGAGAGAGAGAGAGAAACTTGCCGACTTTCCTTGTTACGATCTTGATCCGTATCCGTCCTTTAGCTAGACCGTTCTGTGGAGGACTCGTCACCCAGGCCAGGATGGACACACACACAAGCCCCCCACCGATCTCGTAGCATTTCTCCTGGTGCGTCTGAGGGGTGTTCCCCAGACCCGACTTTTATCCTCACTCACGGGGTCTCAGATGTCAATCAGGTTGGGATGATGCAATCCCTCAACCAGACCACTCTGGTTGCCCCCTGAGGGGTTTCAATGAATAGTACAGTACTCAATACACAATTCCTCCTTCAAGAGACAATAGCAGTAATCTCACTCTTTGTCAATAGGAGACATTCCACCTTGTGTATTCTGCGTTGTCTATAACAACTGCCTTTGCTGTTATCCTATGTCTCTCTCATTACTGACATGCTGTGTATCTCTCTCATTTCTTGGGTATCAGACCCGAAATAATAGCGATTTTGCGATTCTCAAAAAGGGGGGGGCGACTTTGCTCCCTTCATTCGTAACACCTGCCACGCCCTTCTCTCTCCATGAAGCATTGCGTCACCTCCTTCATGGTCATTGGATCATGTAGTTGATCTCATCTGAACAGTCTGCTGGAACAGGTTTTGCATGCTGGGGTAGGCACATCCCTATCTCACCAGGATAGGAGGTTCCCCGCTACCTTCACCTGGGTTAGCCCATCTATCAGAGCGGTGCACTGGGGTGCGTCCACTGTTGCATGCAGTTACTTGGAGTCACAGGTGAGAGCTGGGTGCCAGGTAGGGAGTAAAAGTGGATGAGCTGCCCCTGGGTGCTGCACGACAAGCCTGCTACCAGAGATGCTACCCCTCCCCGGACACCCCGAACCTCTAGTATGGTGAAGATTAGTGCCGGATCTCTCAGTCTAGCCCTGTCATGGACCTTGCACTTTATCTGTATACCTTGGTAACTATACCACGATAGTCTGTATTCTGATTATTGTCCTGTGCACTACCTCGATTTACTTCTGTACAGAATGGCATGCAAAAGAAAGGCTTTTCACTGCACCTCACTGCAGGTGATAATAATACACCAATTACCAATTTCTCATTAAATATTGGACAGTGTCACATCGATAAGATACCTGAGAACTCAACAACACCACATCATTCCATCAAAATGTATAAAATGTGGCACATGAACTACTTACACATGCTCACAGGTATAGTCAATGACAAGTGAAGTCTCTTAGTTGTCATGAGATCAATTATTTGTTGCTCTGACTTTGAATATTCCATTCATACTGATAACAAATTGAATCAGAATCAGAATCGGGTTTATTATCATTGGCATGTGTCATGAAATTTATTAACTTTGCAGCAGAAGTTCAATGTAATGCGTGATAATATAGAAAGAAGAAACAACAAATAAAATAAATCTATGTATATAAGTGGGAAACATTGAGTAGATTAAAAACAGTGCGAAAACAGAAATAAAATATGTTTAAGAAGTGAGGTAGTGTTCATGGGTTCAATGTCTATTTAGGACTCATATGGCAGAGCGGAAGAAGCTGTTCCTGAATCACTGACGTCATATTGATTGCCTGTAATTCAGAAATAGGTGCACATGCCAAATGTAACACCTTAGTGGAATTATGAATTAAAAGAGAGATTGAATCATGAATGAATAGTGGACAAGATTCTCAGAAGTACGTGGTGATAACGGAAGATTAGTTACAGCAAAAGCAGTTATTAGCCTTTTAATGTAGACCGGAGAGAAGGAAACATTAGTTCCTTTTGAGCTTGTGCATTCATCACAATAGTTAGTAAATTATTATGTTCCTTGTGTTGGAGTGGGAGCTCTGAAGTGCAGTGATGATAATGCATACTAGCTGGACGTAAACCATTAAGCAAAGATCTGAGTGAGTTTGATTGCTCTGTAAGAACTTAAGAAATGGAAACAGTGTCTAAACTACTAAGGCCAAGAGCTGTGGGCACAGGGAACTCCACCTCCTTGAGTTTCCCCTCCATGTCACACATCATCTTGACCTAGAAGTACATCATCAGTCCTTCATTGTGTCTGGATCTAAATCCTGGAACTCCCAACTCTTCAGAAATTTGGAAGAACCTTCTTCAGAAGAATTGCATCAGTTTAAGAAAATGGCCAGCACCCAGTTCTAAATGACAGTGATTGCCAATAAATACTGGCTTTGTCAGAAGTACCCAGACCCTGAAAATGTAGGCCATTCAGTCCAAGCCCGTCCCACTACTTAATACAATCATAGCTGATCTGGTCATTATAATCAAAAACCTTTCCCTCCATGTACATTTTCTATTCTCCTCCTCCCTATCAGGCAGAAGCTGCAGGAACTTGAGAACACGTACCTTTGGACTGAAGGACAGTTTCTATCCATTGTTATAAGACCTCGTGTGCAGTAATAATTAATTCTTGACCTCACAATCTACCTCACCATGGTCACTGCAAAATACTGTCTACCTGAACAGCACATTTGTAACTATAACTGTTAATGCTGTATTCTGTATTTTGTTATGTTTTTCTGTTGAACTATCTCAATGCACGGTTGTTTTGAAATGATCTGTACTGGTAGCATGTGAAACGTAGATTCTCACTGTATCTTGGCAAACCTGACAGTAATAAATCAATTCCAGTTCCAATCCTGTCTTCAGTTCATCTTCTGTCTTCCTCTACATGACTAGCCTAAAGTCTAAACTCCTGAATATCTCCTCCTTGAATATATTCAATACCTCAGCTTCCACAACTCCCTATGGTCGAGAACTCCATCTTTTAATAATGCTCAGAGAGAAAACTCCTCCTCATTTTCATCTTAAATTCACAATTCCATTCTGAAACTACGTCTACGAGTTTCACGTTCACCAAGAGAGGAGACTTCCTCTCAGTACCTACTTCGTGGGTCACCCACAAAATATTAAGTGTTTTAGTAATGTCACCACTTACTCTTTTTGGTTCTAATTGTCTTAACCCAACCAGCCCATTTATTCCTTTAACAGACAATACCTAAAGCCCAGGAATTAACTCAATGAAGCAAACAAGGGTAATTTGCACAATCAGCTAATCCAAAGCAATGAAAGGCTCCAATTGTGATGTTACAATAGCCCAGGGAACTCAACATTTAACATTTTAATTCACCTCTCTGTTCCAATTCTAACTGATCTGTCTGTGGCTTCCTGTATCGTTGTAACAAGTCAAAACTCAGTCTTCAAGTGGCAACACCATATCTTATCTCTGGGCATGTTAAGTCTTTCTGGACCCAATATCAAACTCTGCAGCTTCAGCTACTTCACTATGTCTTTCTGTCTGTGTCATAGCTGGTCATTTTTGCCGATCATCCATCTACGACTTTTTAGATCTTTTTCTCTCCTCTGGTATAATCAGCTTGACTGTTACTGACTTGCAGAACAGACAAAGCTGCATAACCTATCTCTAAATCCAAATTAAGCAATTTGGTTTTACCCCATCAGACCAAATATTCCCTTTGTACATGTAGACACACACACACACACACACACACACACACACACGCACACACGCACACACACACACACACACACACACACACACACACACACACACACACACACACACACACACACACACACACACACACACACACACACACACACACACACACACACACACACACACACACACCCCTTCTCTGCAACTGAAACCAAATTCTGATGAATGGTGTTGACCCTGAAGCATTAACTTAGTTTCTCTCTCCACAGCCGCTGCCTGACCTATTGAATGCTCCCAGAATTGACTTCAAGATGTAACTCAAATGTTGTTATAAATGTTTAATGGAACAATGATAAATGACAGTATCTGCAAGGCTCTACAGGAACAAGCAGACCACCAGGCCTCTTAACAGCTGACTGAAACACTGAAAATGATTCAGAAAATTAATAGAATATTATGGTTATTGCAATGAAGTTTATGTTTCAGTTTTATTGGTGAGGCAACATCAGGAGGATTATGCACAGTATGAAGTCTCCTTAATTAATGATATTAATGCATTAGAAGCATTTCAGATAAGTTTTAATGGTTGGGGTGTCTTATAAGAAAAGTTTCAACATTTGGGTTTGAAGAATAAGAAGAGATTGAATTGAAACATACAGTCCAAAGACTCTTGTCAGGATGGACATGGAGAAGTTGTTTCCTCCCGTGAGAAAGTTGAAAAACAGGTGACGCTATTTGAAAGTAAAGGGTGGTCTATTTGATAAGGAAATAAGTAATTTTTTTTATCTCTTAGAGAGTCATGGATTTTTGGAACCACCCTTTTCTCAACAGGCAATGGAAGTAGTACTGAATATTTTTGAGGCAGTGGAAGATAGATAACTGAGAAGGAAGGGGATGAAGGATTGCTGAGGGGTAGCTAAAAGTTTGGAGTTGTTATGTCAAACAAATCAGCCACAAGCCTGTTTAACTGGCTAACCATGAGCCTTGTGAGTTGCTTGTTGCTAATTCATTTTTTATAAGTTGAAGATGTCCATTTTTATATGCTCATTGATTTATATTTACAATGTGAGATTTGGTACCAAAGAGATTTTCTGTTCCGCTTGATGGAAAAAAATATAACATTTATAGCTATTTTATGTTTCAAATTTTAGTTTATTCATAACACCCTCTGACCAGCAATATGTAGCGTTAAAGCAATATATTACCCGGATCTTGCATTTTATGAATAATTTATTAATTTTTAAAACTTTTCTTCTGTAGTTATGCACCACTATTTGTGAATAATGACAAAGGCAAGGAACTGAACCAAACTAGCCATAGAAGTTATTGAAGGTTCTCTAATAAAAAGCAAGCTTGATGTTCAAAGAATTTTAGCATATATTTCGGAACCAGGATTGTAGTAAATTGCTAATAAAGTGTGACAGCTTGGGCCGGAGTTCAGAGTTCAATTCCAGCATTGCCTGTGAGGAATTTGACCATTTTCCCCGTGCCTGTGTGAGTTTCCTCCCACAGTCCAAAGACATACTGGTAAGTAGGGTAATTGATTGTTGTAAATTTTCCTGTGATTAAGCTAGGGTTAAACAGGGGGGTTGTTGGGTGGCGCGACTCGTTGCACCCAATGGTCCTGTTCCGGACTGTAGATCAGAAAATAAATAAATAAATTTATTACCACTGATTTATGTGATGTGAAATGTGTTTTTCTGAGTGGGAGGAGCCTTTGAATATGTTAACAGCATTTTCAATGCGATGGGAAGTCAGCCTCTCCCTTTGGGTGGAAAGGCAACTAAGTGGCTGGACTACTGATAACTCAAACTCCCTATGCCTAGTGAACTCTGAATTAACGAAGATTCAAGTAACAGAATCACAGAAACAATGACTTACAAAACACCAAAGCCTATTTTATAAAAAGATGCCTGACATTACATGCTTTGAACAGTTTGCTATCATAGAGATATATGGCACAGAACCAGGTTCTTCAGCCCAGTGATTGACAATCATTCAGATATTATAATATTAATCTAATTTTTTAAAATTCTCCTCAAGTTGCCATCAACTATAGAACACTATATGGCACCTCTTACACTACCGTGGACTTGATCCTAATTGTGTTTTAGCACTAACGCCTGGCTTTGCACACTAATTTTCTTCGTTGTCTTGTATAATTTATGTTGTAAGGTAAATATGTGTGTGTTGACTGAATCTATGTGTCTGTAATGCTACTGCAAGCAAGTTTTCCATTGTACCTGTACCTTACCATACTTGTGCATTTGGCTATAAAATTGACTTGACTTTGACATGCTCCAAGTTCTACCACTCAGTCTAGAGCAGGGGTCCACCAAATCCTCAGTAAATGGCATAATTCCTGCTCTAAACGCAAACTACAGCAGACAAATAAACTACCAGTGCCAATGTCTTTAGGAGGTGGGAGGAAACCTGAGCTGTTGGAGGAAATATCATGGTCACAGGCAGAATGTACAAACAACTGACAGATAGCACTAGAGGTCAGGAGTGAAACCTGGATCTCTCGAGTTCTGAGACCAGCTGTGTCACTGTGCCACCTACCGTATAACAAGCAGAAGCAGGAGGAAGGACAATGGTATAAAGGGAGAAAACAAAAGGGAAGGTTTGTGATAACATCAAGATGAGGGCGGAGTGATTGATTAAATGTGACGATTGTAGGGTTAAAGTTAGAACCATTGAATTCTCTCCACAGTTGCTGCCTGGTCTATTTTGCTATTTAACTTTTCCAAGATCTGCAGTACTTTTCTTTGCAGGGGTAGATGACAATGGAGTAAGTAGAAGAGTGAAGGACGGGTATACTGTAGATGTGTAAATGAATCAGCAGAATCATTACTCGACTGAGGCGTCTCAGGAAGGTGTCATCCATCAACAGGGACCCCACCAATTGGGCCATGCCATCCTCTTGATGCTGCCATCAAGCTGGAGGTACAGGAGCCTGAAGACTCACACCTCAACATTCAACAACAGCTTCTTCCCCACTGCCATCAGAATCTTAAACAAACCTGAAAAAAAAACAACATTGACTCAGACTGCAATTCTTCCCCTCTCACAAAAATTGTACTGATGTTGTGGTGTTTATTTTGCTGATTCCTTTTGAGCATAATGGGAAAATTTGATATGTTAATTTAAGTTTATATTAACATATGTTTGCAATGTTTATACTGTATTGTGCTGCTGCTGCAAAAAGTTAATTCTCATGATATTTACACCCATCCATAGGAGTATGGATAGCTTGGAGATGAATTTGAACTTGATCTCGTTGCTAAACCCAGAAGTCTGTCAGATGCCTGGTTGAAAGTCAAAGTGCTATACCTTGAAGTTATGATGAATTAACTGGAATAGAATTGGGAGTTGAAGGGCTGAAAGAAAGTTGATCAAAGAATTAAAATAATAACTGGAAGCTTGGGAACAGACTCGCAGAGAGAATGAAAGTGTTTTGCAAAGCAGTCACTGTAATTTAAAAGAGGTGGCATTGTGATCCAAATATTGAATTAGGATAGTCAAAATATTCTTCAACCTTGCAGTTAAATTTAACTTTATTTATTATGGAACAAACTTTACTGAAATAATTTCTCACAGCTCAGTCGAGCTTGTTTTGCAATTAACTGCTGTAAACTTCCAGCAATTAGCAATACATTCACTATCTCAATCTTATTATTTATTGAAGTAATCAATGACAGGTCTGATATTATTATAGGAGCTGACTTTTCTAGACTGTGGATCGGGGATTCATGGCTTTCAGATGTAGCTCTCTTGTTCCCATCACATAATTATTTGTGTTCCTCCATCTAGTTTTGCCTTTGTGTTGTTTTTTTTATGTGTATTCTCCGGATGACTTTCAGACAGTTCCCCTGGAGGTTTAGATACCCTGGTGTTTACAATTGATTGTAGTCTTTGTTTCCTTCTACTTTGCACTACAATGTATCTGTGTGAGTTCTGTCAGTTTCTTACTCATTTTCTCCCACCAAAACCTTCTATAGGAGAACCAGATATGCAGAGTAAGCTAGTTAACTAATCACAGAATCATAAATACATGGGAATAAGCCCTTCAGCCCATTGGATCCCTGCTGACCATCAATCACCTAATTACTCTAATCAGATTTCATCCTCCCCTCATTCTCGTCAATTTCCCTTCCACCCACCCCATCTTCTACCACTCACCTTCACATTAGGGACCATATCTAGTGCCCAGTTAACAAACCACTACATGTCTTTGGGATGTGGGAGAAAACTGGAACACCCAGAGGAAATTTACACGATTACACAGGGAGAGAATGTGCGGACTCCACACAGATACATATATATTGTATAGATTAAACGTCACTGTAAGCGTATAGTATAGACATCATTGTGAATAGAATGTAATCTATTCATCGTATTTGTAATTCCGAGCCCACATGAATGGTCTCAACCTGAAATGTACACTGTCCATGTCCCTCCATAGATACTGCCTGACCTGTTGAGTTCCTCCAGTGTTGTGTGTGCCTCTATTTGGAATTCATATTTTTTATGATAGAATAAGTAAAAGTCTGCTTGACAGAGCACCTCTGTTCAGTCTGCCATGGAGAGCCTAGACTTTCAAACTCTCCTGTTATCTCAGTTTTCTATCCAACTCTCATACTGACCTCCCTCTCTCTCTCTCTCTGGACTTTGACGTTTATCTCAGCAAAGTCTGACACAGGGTGAAGGCACAGCACTTATCAACACACCCACACAATGCTGGAGGAGCTCAGCAGGCCAGGCACCGTCCATGGAAAGGAGTACAGTCAACATTTCAGGCCAGGACCCTTCGGCAGGACTGGAGAAAAAAGGCTGAGGAGTAGATTTAAAATGTGGGGGAGGGGAGAGAGAAACACAAGGTGATAAATGAAACCTGGAGGGGGAGGGATGAAGTAAATAGCTGGGAAGTTGATTGGTGAAAGAGGTACAGGGCTGGAGAAGGGGGAGTCTGATGAAGGGGGGGCATTACCGGAAGTTGGAGAAATCGACGTTCATGCCATCAGCCCCCATCATTTGGGGTAATTTACAGGAGTCAATCAGACAAAATCAACATATATTTAGGATGTGGGGGGATTGGATTATCTAAAGGAGAGCCTGCAATCTCTGCATAGCTGGGTTCCAACAACATGTGTTACAGCTTTATGGACCCAACACTGAATCTGATAATGTCAGATAGTCAGCCGATTCGGATTTGCATCTTGTAGTCAGCTTATTTTCACTGTCATAGACATGTATGGGATCGTAGACATTAAAACTGGCTTTTTTGGCCCATTCGATCTATGTGACTATTGAACACCCTCTTACACTCGTCTTCCTTTGATTGTCACGCATTTCAATAGCTCCTGCTCCCCAATTCTCCTGCCACAACCCAACGCAGCAGACAATTGGTCCTCAAGCCTTGAGATGCAGGGGAAAAAAACCGGAACACCGGGGGAAAATGTGAAAAACTCTGCTCAAACAGCTCCTGAGGTCAGAATCGAACCTATAATGCTGGAGGTGTGAAATCATAGTTCCACCTGGTGCACTGCTACTCCACAAGTGTAGTAAGAGAGTCAGAAACTCCCACTCCCACTCCTCTGCATTACCCAGGGTCCAGATTTTCCAATTTCATTGTAATTCATGTTTCCCCAAGACTCACTATTTGTTGTTCACCAGCCTTCATCCTCTTTTCTCAGCAAGCACTTGTGATCTTCACCGGTCCATTGAGAAAACCGGCCTGTCTACACTTCCCATTGTTCCAGCAGAGCAGCCAATATAAACAGAGAACTATCCAACCTCAGTATTGCCCTCTTTTCTCCCTATTTCCATGGGACAGAAGATGCAAGAGCTTGAAAATCTGTACCCTCAGGATAAAGAACTTCTTCTCTCACACTGTTATAATACAAGTGAATGAAATTCTTGTATGACAAAGATGAACTTTTGACTTCACAATCCACCGCAACATGGTCCTTGCACTTTACTTGTCCACCTGTACTGCATTTTCTCTTTAATTGTAGCACTATATTTTGCATTCTAATTTTTTTGTTTATTTGTTTACTGATGTTTTGAAATATCTAAGTTTTTCACTGCATTTTGGGACACTTAACAATAATAATGTCAATTGCCAAGAAATTCAAAACACACAAAACACTTAGGAAGAGATTCGACCTCCTTTGTCATCAGAGTTCTGAATGGACAATGAGCCAACACATGCACATTACTTCATTATTCTTGCTCTCTTTTTGTACTATTTATTTAACTTCTTAAAATATTTTTATATATATTCTTGTAATTTATAGTATTTTATGCATGGCATACAACAACTGTCATACATAAAATATACATACTACTGCTATAAAACAACAGATTTCACAACATTTGTCAGTGATATTAAACCAGACTCTTGTTCTGAAGTGTTGACCTATCTGTCCTGCATCCACCTATCAGACTTACTTTTTCATTTTTTTATTTATTGAAATACAGCACTGAAGTGGCCCCTCCTCGCACCTCAAACCACTCTGCCCGATTCATTCCTAGCCTAATCACAGGATAATTTACAATGACCAACTGGCAAACCTATGGACTATGGAAGGAAACTGGAGCATCCAGAGGAAACAGACTCAGTCACAGTGAGAACGTGCAAACTCCTTACAGGCAGTGATGGGATTTGAACCCGGGTCACTGGTTCTATGAAACATTGTGCTAACCACTAAGTTACTGTGCCGTCTTTTCTCCATCTGATGATCAAGACCAATGGGATTAACAGCTTGACTGGTGGGCTTCATGGTAGCTCTGAGTTTGCTTGTGATTGACTAGAATACATTGTTGATTTGTTGAATCTGGTGGCTGCTTTGTGACAAGTGATGATGACTAGTCTTCCGTAACTTCACAGGTTCTGATTAATTAAATACCTTATTCATTCAGCATGGTCTCCATTTAGTTAATGAGACATTTGAGCCAAACAGCACATTAACCTAACAGACTGTGGTAAACTGAGCTAATCATTATTTCATCTTGTCCTGCTGACATCTTTAAACTTTAATATCCTTTAAAATATAACCCATTAGTCATGTGCTGAATGCAAAGCTTTCACTTATGTGCTTAGCTGCTACCAGAAGTCTGAATATACTGTTATGAGTGATGAACAGACCTGATGGACAATGGGGTGCAGAGTTAACCATTCCCAACCCCACTCCTGAGAACTACGAACTATTGCTGTTGCTATGCTGCTCATGAGAGAGAGAGAGATAAAGCCCAGGCAAGAACATCTGCTACAGATAAGAGGGGGAGAGAGACTGTTGATTTACTGTATTATGACTCTTCCTGGATTATTTACCTTCCACTACAAGGACTTTACTTTGCTCATTAACATTCCTCAGGAGATAGCAGGAGTGGCCTGATTTGATGGACACAGTCATTCAGAGTTGATGGGTAGCTGAGACCCCATGAGTGGGGATAAAAGACAGGTCTGGAGAGACATTCTTCAGACACACCAGTGGACACTGACTGAGTGTTGGAACCACAGAAGGGTGGGGCTTCGGAGACCGAACCAGGAGATCGGTCAGTAAAGCTCACAGTATTACAGCAGGAAAGGTGAGGACTTGTATGTGTGTCCACTCATGCCAGAGTGACGAGTCCACCACAGAAGGACGGTCTAGCTGAAGACCAGAGGGGTCATAACTGAATGGCCACAACGACACGACGGATTAAGAAAGCCACAAAAGGTTTGCCTGTCGCAGCTGTTGCTGTTACATCTCGCTCGCTCTCTCTCTCTCTCTCCAACGATTTCAATACAACAACCATAACTACTTCAGCATTTATGAACTGAACTCTATACTTTCCTATGACAATTCATTTACCCCTAGACATTGATAGCGCTTGTTTATTATTGATTATTATTATTCCTACACATTTAGGTTTATTACTGCTAACTTGTTTTATATGTATATTTGCATTTTGATATTGCATTGTGTAGTTTACTAATAAACACCTTTAGTTTGGTACCACCAGACTCCAACGGATTCTTCTTTCTCTGCTGGTCAGACACCCAGTTACGGGGTACGTAACAATACACTCAGAGGCTACTATATTAGATATAAGAGTGGAACCCTGTGTTGTCTTCTACTGTTATAGTCCAACTATTTCTAGGTTTGACATATTGTGCATTCAGAGATGTACTTCTACACACCACTATTTTAACACGTGATTATTTAAGCTACTTTCAACTTCCACCAACTTGAACCAGTCGGGCCATTCTCCTCTGACGTCTCTCATTAACAAGGTGTTTCCTTCCACAGGAATCCTGCTCACTGGATGCTGTTTTGCTTTTTGCAACATTCTCTGTAAACCCTAGAGACTGTTGTGCATGAAAGTCCCAGGAGATCAGCAGTTTCTTGAGATACATAAACCACCCCATCTGACAGCAACAATCATTCCATGGTCAACATCACTGATCACATTTCTCCCCTATTCTGATGCTTGGTCTGAACAACAATTGAACCTCTTCATCATACTTGCATGCTTTAATGCATTGAATTGCTGCCAAATGATTGGCTAATTAGATATTTGCATTAACAAGAAGGTATACAGGTGTATCTAAAAAAGTGGCACTTGAGTGTATTGTTACAATTGTTCCACCCTATTAAATATTGTTTTATTCTCCCAGGGTATAAAATACAGGAAGATAACAGCACATAAGAAAAGAATCTCCTTCAAATTCTATATTGTGTCTTCTTTAATATCCAGACTGTTAAGACAGATTTTGCTAAGATTTCAAATCTTACTTCATCTCCATCCTAATTTATCAAGTCATATAAATTAGATGGAGTGAATGAAACAGTAAGTGCCATAATTAAATAAATATCTAATTCATTTCATCCCCTATTGTTAGGGGAAGACCAGGCACATTGAAGCCTGAAGTTTGTTCCTGTGTTGATGTCTAACTCGTAACTGATTAGCAAAGGACAAGCTGCAATTGAGGTAAATTAAGTTCTGTCATTTTACACTCACTGCTCATTTGAATTTGCATGTGGTAGATTAAATTATTAGCTCTTCTTATCCTCTTTGGGACAACGCAAGCATCTGAAGGGCACTTTTGAAGCATAGATTTGAACTCTTATTTCTATTGGTGCCTCTGTTAGCAGTTTCCCATGTACAAATGGCAGGTTCTCTGCTCCAAGTGCACCCATTCCTTTTCTTAACCATCTCCCAGATGGAGCACATTCCCGACAGCTCCAGGAGTTCTGTCCCAGTGACTCTCAATAGCTGGAACAATAAGCAGTAATTGAATGTACATTAAAATCCAATTTGAGTACTGAACAGATTTCTGTTGCTTAAGGTCTACTGAATTGTAAAATGGTTGGTGCAGTCACAAGTATGTTAATGCCTTCAGGCGCTTTCACTGCCTTTATTACTCTGCATTTACATATTTTTGCCGGAGACTTTTTTTGTTCATAGAGTGAGATAGCACAAGTTGTCATTTTTGTCACGCTGTCATTAAGCATCCAATTTAAATTCTTCCGCACACGTTTTCTTGTCATTGTCGGACAAGACGGACACCAACAGCATTAAACTCTTTCAATAAAAATACTTTAGCACTGCAATTACAGCACATTAATGTTTGAGCAGAAGTGTTACAGAAGAACTTTATTCTTTCTGCTGCTTAAATGCAACACTAATATTTAAAGCTGCATGAATCTTTAATGATATTCAAATTGTTAACGTTACCTTCCATCAACTCTGTGTAGTATGTGTTATAACTCTGTGAATCTATATGGCATGGAAGTAGTCCCATCAGTCCATCTGAGCTAGTTGCATTTACCAGTGATTAACCCATAACCTTCTAAACTTTTCCAATCCTTGTGCCTGCCCAACCATCTTTTAAAAATTAAATTTATTCTTCCCAGCCCCTTCCTTGTCAATTTGTTCCACATAGATACCTCCTCTTGTGTAAAACAGCTGCCCCTCAAGTTCCTATTAAACCTCCCCTCTTTCACCTTAAAACAAAACCCTCTTGTTCTTGAGTCTTGAGGCTTGAGAAAAAATGTTGGCATTCTCCTCATTTATGATCTTATACACTCTATACAATCAACTCTCAGTCTCCTTCACTCCAAGGGGCAAAGTCCTAGCCTGTCCAACTTCTTCCTGTATCTCAGTCCTTAAGTCTTGGCAACAGCCTTATGAATTTTGCTGTTCAATTACATCTTTACAATGCCTGGACAACCACATTTAAACATAATACCTCAAGGACAGACTCATCGATGCCCGTGCAAATGCACCGCAACCTTCCAACTTTTATACACGATGTTGTAATTGATGAAAGCCAGAGTGACGAAAGCTTTCTTCACCATGCAGTTTACCTGTGATTCTGCTTATGGTGAACCAAATATTTAAATTCCAAGGTTCCTCCATTCTACAACATTCCCCAGTGCCCTTCCATTCACTGTTATATTCTGACCTGGATTTTATTTTCAAAATTGCAGCACATCACACTTATCAAAACTAAACGCTGTCTGCCACTCCTCAGCCCACCTTCTGAGAATTTCACTTCTGAATCTTGCAACATGGTCAGATCCATTTCTTCCAAAAATTCATTCCATTGACTTCAGGATCAACTTTCAGCAGGAGAGCACAGTGTACTCTTGTGTCCAAATTGCAGTTTAGAAGACACCATACTAGATTCCATTAACTAGTAGTGATTAGGTCCAAAAAACTAAAATCATTAATGGTAATAAATAAACAGACTATCATAAAAAAACTCAGTTGATTTTCACCCTCCTTTTGCAGAAGGAAAATTCTTTCAACTCATTGAATTTTGGTTTATTATTGTTAGATGCACTGACATACAGTGAAAAACTTTGCTTTCCATCCATCCATATAGAGAAATGTGGACAGAGTTCATGGAGGGAAGGCTGGTTTGCTTGATGTGCTGAGCTGTGTCCACAACTCTTCACAGTTTCATAGACTGGCAGAACACAATGTATTAAAATAAGCAATGCAAGAACCAGGAAATACTGGAAATCTGAAGTAAAACAAAATACTTGACCTAATGTCAGGTCAGGTAGCAACAGGAGGGGAGAGGACCAGACTGCTGCTTCAGGTCAGGAAACCTTCATCAGAAGTGGCAGGATAGAGAGAACTGAGAGAATTTGCCTATTGCCACAATAGGTCAATGGCGGATGCAATCTCAATGGCTCTTCACACGGCCTTAGACCACCTGGACAATACAAACACCTACATCAGGATGCTGTTCATCGACTATAGCTCAGCATTTAACACCATCATTCCCACAATCCTGATTGAGAAGTTACAGAACCTGAGCCTCTATACCTCCCCCTGCAATTGGTTCCTCAACTTCCTAACCGGAAGACCATAATCTGTGCAGATTGGTGATAATATCTCCTCCTTGCAGACAATCAACACTGGTTTCACCTCAGGGGTGTGTGCTTAGCCCACTGCTATACTCTCTAAACATGACTCTGTGGCTAGTCATAGCTCAAATACCATCCATAAATTTACTGATAATAGAACCATTGTTTATAGGATCTCAGATGGAAGTGAGAGGGTGTACAGCAGTGAGATATGCCAACTAGCAGAGTCATGTCGCAGCAACAACTTTGCACTCAATGTCAGTAAGATGAAAGAGCTGATTGTGGATTTCAGGAAGGGTAAGACGAGGGAACACATACCAATCCTCATAGAGGGATCAGAAGTGGAGAGAGTGAGCAGCTTCAAGTTCCTGGGTGTCAAGATCTCCGAGGATCTAACCTGGTCCCAACATATCGATGCAGTTATAAAGAAGGCAAGACAGCGGCTATACTTCATTAGGAATTTGAAGAGATTTGGTATGACAACAAATACACTCAAAAATGTCAATAGAGGTACAATGGAGAGCATTCTGACAGGGTGCATCAATGTCTGGTATGGGGGGGGGGGGGGGAGGGACAACTGCGCAGAACCGAACGAAGCTGCAGAAGGTTGTAAATTTAGTCAGTTCCATCTTGGGTACTCGCCTACAAAGTACCCAGGACATCTTCAAGGAGCGGTGTCTCAGAAATGCAGTGTCCATTATTAAGGATCTCCAGCACCTAGGGCATGCCCTTTTCTCACTGTTACCATCAGGTAGGAGGTACAGAAGCCTGAAGGCACGCACCCAGCGATTCAGGAACAGCTTCTTCCCCTCTGCCATCCAATTCCTGAATGGACATTGAATCCTTGAACACTACCTCACTTTTTAAATATATATTATTTCTGTTCTTTGCACGATTTTTAATCTATTCAATATACGTATACTGTAATTGATTTATTTATTATTATTATTTTTCTTCTTCTATATTACATATTGCATTGAACTGCTGCCACTGTTAATAAATTTCACGACACATGCCAGGGATTCTGATTCTAATGTTTTCTCAGGAGGCTAATGGAATTTGGCAGGTCCTCGTTGACTCTGACCAATTGATACCATTCTGTGATGTGCTGAGCTGTGTCCATAACTCTCTGCAGTTTTGTTGCAGTCTTGGGCAGAGCAGTTAGCCTTACCTCACCATAGGTGCATCAGTAAAGCAAAATGCCAAGGCTCATATGGAACATACTAAATTTCTTTAGCTTCCTGTGGAAGTAGAGGGGCTGTTGAGGTTTCTAATCTGTGCTTCAACCAGGACAGGCTAACAGTGAAGTTCATTTGTAGGCAGTTGGCATAATCAACGCTGTCTACCCCAGCACTATTGTGTGGCTCCCAATGCATTGATGTAGTTAGTGTTATGCGGCACAGAAACAGGCCCATCAACTCACCATGTCAGTGGCAGCTGTCAAGTATGCACCAATACTATCTTATTTGCCTCATAACTTACTTTGCCACCCTTCATCACACTACCCTACACCCTATGAAATTCCCTTAAGTTCAGGACAATTTAAGAACAGAAATTCGTTAAACACTCAAGACCATTGTCTCAAACTTGACACATCAAAACCCCCTCTTGTCCCATGCTACACATTTACCCCACTCCACATCATGCTGTCAGATCCATTATGTGTTTACGTCCTTCCCCGCATCTATTTCAGATTTCCAGCAGTTGCTGTTTGCTTCGATTCCCAAGAAAACACCAGCATTACTTTATCATTTACTTTCAGAGACGCCTTATGTACAAAACCTCCTAGAGTCATTTTATGTACATATAATCAATGTATCTTCTGTATTTATATTCACTGTGCCTTTTATTATTGTGTCTTTTATCTTTTATGTGTCTTTTATGTAAGTGTTTTTGTTCTGCATCAGATCCAGAGTAACAATTACTTTGTTCTCCTGTACACTTGTGTACTGATAATGGCACTAAACAATCTTGAATCGAGGGGAATTAAGGTGCAAAATAAATCCCAGCTTTGCCAGTGGCATCCACATCTGAATTAAAGTAGTTTGTCTGTTATCTTGTATGAGTTGTGTGTGGATGATTTCTGTGTTCAGCCTGGCTATCACACATGCCACATTACAGCAGAGATTGTACAGCAGGAGCACTTAATCTGCTCAAAGTTGTTTGGACATCCTGAGGTTATGAAAAATGCTGCAAAAATGGATTTTTGCTAGTTTTATCAGCTAAATGTGCACAGACATTGTTATGAGATACTGTATAAATAAATAATCAATACATTTAACACTGTCAGGTGGAAAATATCATATTGTCTAAAACACAAATGATATGCCTAGTGAGCAGAATTTTTTTTAAATAATTAAACACAGGCATACTTTAATTTCAGGCTATTTAATCTAATGCTCATTATCAGAAGTATGCACTTACCCATCAATCTTAAGTGGAATACTACTGTGATCTTGAAAGGATTTAACTTGTCATTCTGAGGCATGCTTAACTTAATTTGCACAAGTTTACAGATAAAGTTTGCAAACACAAGAAAATCAGCAAATGCTGGAAATCCAAAGCCACACACACAAAATGCTGGAGTAAGTTATCAGGCCAGGCAGCATCTATAGAAAAAGATAAACAGTCAGCATTTCAGGCTGACACCCTTCATTGGGACACATGTCTCAGCCCAAAACTGTTTATTCTTTCCCATAGATGCTGCCTGGCCTGACGACTTCCTCCAGCGTTCTGTGTGTGTTGCTACAGACAAAGTTGTTGCGGCAAAATATCCGTTCTATCAAATGAATTTCTGAGCATTTATGAATTTGGATGGATGTAAAGGAAGAGCAAGTAATAGGAGACAGGTCTGAACATTTGGACTTGGTGCCTTTTGTTATTCCTGACTTATTACAAATCTTCCATGGCTGAATTTGGTATTTGTTTTATTATTATTTCATATACAGTGAAAAGACTCTTGTTTTGTATGCCATTTAGATAGATCGTTCCATACATGAGCACATCAAGGTAGTAAAAAAAACCAGAATGCAGAATATACAGTAAATACAAGAGATTCTGTGGAAGCTGGAAATCTTGAGCAGTGTGCACACAAAATGCCTGCTGAGTCCCTTCCACATATTGAATGAGAATGCAGAAAATAATGTTAAAGTTACAAAGAAAGTGCAGAGCAAGCAGGCAATAATTTGAAAGTGCTGTGATGTTGTGAGATCAAGAGTTTATTGTACAAGACATCTATTTAAGAGTCTTCTGACAGTGGAAGAGAAGCCATCTTTGAAATGGGCGGCACATATTCTAAGCTTGCGTATCTTCTGCTTTATGGAAGGGTGGAGAACAGAGACTGAGCAGGGTAGGAGGGATTTTTGATTATTTTTGCTACTTTCCCGATGCAGCAAGAAGTGTAGATAGTATCTAGTGACAGAGTCAATGAAGCCAAGACTTGTTTTCGTGATGGACTGTTTTGTGAAGTTGTCTCTCAGGTGTCTGAACACTAGCCATTTGGCCCCCTGTGTTATTCGCAAGGTTACTAAATGCTGGAGGGGCTGTCTTTTCCAGATAATGAAAAGTCGGAAACAGATGGAGGTGAAAGCATCGGCTCTTAATGGGGTAACTAAGCCATACACCTCAACGCATTGCAGAGTCACCACCAATATTGTTTATCAAAATCCTTCACATTCACTGGCAAACTGTTGCAAAGTCATCTCCCAGGCCAACACTCGCTACACCATGGCTCTAATAGCAGCCAAACATCTTCCATTGTCAGAGCGCACCACTGGCATGTCGGACACCAGTTTCCACAACCTGTGGCTCAGGAACCACACTTTGACCAAACTGCCATAGCAGTGAACTCATCCTGGAAGATTCCACCATTCCCAAAGCCACGATTCATTGGTGGAACAAACTTGATGGGCTGAATGCCCTAATTATGCTTCTATGTCTTATGATCTTAACGAACTGACCAACCACCTTGGAGGCCAGCGACATGAAGTGAAAAAGGGTCATCATCTATCCAGGGTAATAGCACAATGTTCAATATATTACTTTTTTATGGCTGTGGAAGATTTGTGCAATTGGGCAAATCAAGGGTTTATTAGGGTCATCAAAGTTGAGTTTATTGTCATTATGCATACAGTACATACATGTTTGCACAGATGCAAGGAAAAACAGAGCAGAAACATCAATGGCTCTGGGGTTGAGAGGGTAAACAGCTTTAAGTTCTTTGGCACCAGCATCATCGAGGACCTCACGTGGTCTATACACATCAGCTGTGTGGTGAGAAAAGGCACAACAGCACCTCAATCACCTCAGCTGGTTGAGGAAGTTTGATGTGGGCCCCCAAATCCTATGAACTTTTTACAGGGGCATAACTGAGAGCATCCTGACTGGCTGCGTCACTACCTGGTATGGGAACTGTACCTCCCTTAATCGAAGGACTCTGCAGAGAATGATGGGGACAGCCCATTACATCTGTAGTTGTGAACTTCCCATGATTCAGGATATTTGTAAAGCCAGGTGTGAAAAAAGGGCTCAAAGGAGCATTGAAGACCTGAGTCACCCCAGCCTCGGTCTATTCCAGCAGCTACCATCCAGGAAACGGTACCCGCAGCATAAAATCCAGGACAAATAGGCTCCAAGACAGCTTCTTCCACCAGGCCATCAGACTGACTAACTCACGCTGATCTGCATGTATTTCTATGTTAAATTGACTGTTCTGTTTATCATAAATTATTATAAATTACTATGATTTCACATTGCACATTTAGATGGAGACATAACGTGAAGATTTTTACACTTCATGTATGTGAAGGATGTAAGAAATAAAGTCAATTCAATTCAACATAGCATCTTATAAGCAGCAGTCACAAGAAAAACAATTATAAATTAGCTCAATTATTAGCACAGTTATTACAAGTTAACATAATTAGTACAAAAAAGAAATCAAATCTACTTTAATGTTAAGTGATCACTCATCATAGTCTTGCTAAAATCTAAAAACTAGACAAGAAAGATCAGCATTTTTTGTTCACATCAAAACAAACAGTGAAATGCATCAACAACCAACACAATCCAAGGATGTGCACGGTGCCGTCCGCAAGTTGCACCAGCTTCCAGTGCCAACATTGTATGTCCACAAATTACCACCTTTACTGACCAGTGCATCCAGAAAATTCCCACTCAATTCATGGGAGAGAACTTATAGACTCCTTACAGAGAGTAACGGGAATTGAACCCTGATCACCGGTTCAGTAAAGCATCATGTTAAATCTGGTGGTGATTAGGGCTTTGCCAGTTGGTTCAAGAGAAGTAGCGATTCTTGAAGCTGTTGGTGTGTTACTTCTGGCTTCTGTACCTCCTGCCCAATGCTGGTTGTGAGAAGGTGTCATAGCCCAGAATGGTGGGGACCTTTAATGATGGATGTTGCCTTCTTGTGTTTGTGCTTCCTGTAGATACTATCACTGGTGGGGAGGGGCGTGCACATGATGTATTGTCTTGAGTCCACTGTCCTCTGGAGCTTCTTATGTTCCTGCACATTTAAATTGCCTTATCAGACCATGATGTAATCAGGCAGAATGCTTTCAACAGTACATCAGTCAAAGTTTGTTAGAGTGTTCAGTGACAAGCATCACTGTCTGGTATAGAGGGGCTACTGACCGAAAGAAGCTGCAGAAGGTTATAAATCTAGTCTGCTCCATCTTGGGTACTAGCCTACAAAGTATCTAGGACATCTTTAGGGAGCGGTGTCTCAGAAAGGCAGTGTCCATTATTAAGGACCTCCAGCTCCCAGGGCATGCTCTTTTCTCACTGTTACCATCAGGTAGGAGGTACAGAAGCCTGAAGGCACACTCTCAGCAATTCAGGAACAGATTTTTCCCCTCAGCCATCCGATTCCTAAATGGACATTGAGTCTTGGGACACTACCGTACTTTTGTTTTTAATATACAGTATTTCTGTTGTTTGCATATATTTTAAATCTATTCAATATATGTAATTGATTTACTTGTTTATTTATTATTATTTTTATTTATTATTATTATTTTTTTCTCTCTGTTGGGTTATATATTGCATTGAACTGCTGCTGCTAAGTTAACAAATTTCACGTCACATGCTGGTGATAATAAACCTGATTCTGATTCTGATTATAGACAATAGACAATAGGTGCAGAAGTAGACCATTCGGCCCTTCGAACCTGCATCGCCATTTTGAGGTCATGGCTGATCAATTACTATCAATACCCGGTTCCTGCCTTGTCCCCATATCCCTTGATTCCCCTATCCATAAGATACCTATCTAGCTCCTTCTTGAAAGCATCCAGAGAATTGGCCTCCACTACCTTCCGAGGCAGTGCATTCCAGACCCCCACAACTCTCTGGGAGAAGAAGTTTTTCCTTAACTCTGTCCTAAATGACCTACCCCTTATTCTCAAACCATGCCCTCTGATACTGGACTCTCCCAGCATCTGGAACATATTTCCTGCCTCTATCTTGTCCAATCCCTTAATAATCTTATATGTTTCAATCAGATCCCCTCTCAATCTCCTTAATTCCAGCGTGTACAAGCCCAGTCTCTCTAACCTCTCTGCGTAAAACAGTCCAGACATCCCAGGAATTAACCTCGTGAACCTACACTGCACTTCCTCTACAGCCAGGATGTCCTTCCTTAACCCTGGAGACCAAAACTGTACACAATACTCCAGGTGTGGTCTCAACAGGGCTCTGTACAAATGCAAGAGGATTTCCTTGCTCTTGTACTCAATTCCCTTTGTAATAAAGGCCAATATTCCATTAGCCTTCTTCACTGCCTGCTGCACCTGCTCATTCTGATCTTCTTAACCTCCTAAGAGAGTAAAGATGCTTGCGCTCTTTCCTTATGATTGCATCTATGTGCTGAGCCCAGGACAGGTCATCCAGTATGTTAATGTGCAGGATTATGTTAATAGCGGAAGGGGTCCTCAACAACTTCCATGGTTTTTCTGTATTTTATGGCTATCTGGAGAAGAAGAATCTCATAGTTATATTTACATACCTACTTTGATAATGAAATGAACGTTTGAACCTATTAAGCTTTTGAACCTTTGAATTGATCTGGACCAATAGATTATCATCATGCTAGGTAGACCTTGAATATTAGTTGAGGAACCGCTTATTACATACTAGCATACAACCCTGGACTGAGTCCTGAGGTGCATGTGAAGAAGATGTTGAACTGAGACTCCACTATTCCCACAGCCATAATGGAATGGTTGAGCAGACACAATTCCGCTCCTACTTTATCTCTTAAGGTCTTATTGAACTTGTCAACCATTCTCCAAAAATATGTGCTCTATTTAATGCTTGGTCATGAACAAAAATGACCTGGTGGAAAGAGGAAATTTTTCAAGCATGTTCTCAAAGCCACATTGGTCAACATCACTGGGTTATGACTGCATAAAGTGGTGAAGAGACTTTTGGGACTGCATTGAGAACCTTGAGTCAAGAGTACACAGAAGTGTAGTGTAATTGGTGGAGGGAGTCCGCCCATCCATCTTGTGCCCATCTATGGAAGAGACTAATCCCACACTGGTCTTGTCATCTACCTTAGAGACCACAGACCTGGAAGAGAAGAAAGGCAGCTCTAACCAGAGTTTTTGCCCAAGAAGAAGAACAATTTTCAATGCTGTGGATACCTCATAAACCTGTTTGATGGGGTGGGGAGTGAGTTTAACAATCCCATACACAAAAGATTCTACAGATGGTGGAAATCTTGAGTATCACATGCAAAATGCTGGAGTAACTTGGCAGGTCAGGCAGCATCTATGGAGGAAAATGACCAGTCAATGTTTCTGAAGCAACATGCACAAATTGCTGGAGGAACTCAGCAGGCCTGACGGATCTATGGAAAAGAGTAAACAGTTGATGTTTTGGGCTGAGACCCTTCTTCAGGACTAAAGGGTGTCGACCTGAAACGTCAACAGTTTATTTCCCTTCATAGCTGATGCCTTACCTGCTGAGTTCCTCCAGCATTTTGTGTGTGTTGGTAACATCCTTGCCTTCCGCATAAGATGATGTATGTGTGATCTCACTCCAGAAGCCTGAGGACATAATTTCAGCTTAATGTCCCAGCACAGTACTGAAGGAGTGCCTACGTTGTCACTGAGCTTCAGATACGACGTTATGTTAATGGTTCTCTCCGCCATCTAGATGGACACAGAAATAACCCACAGTCCTCTCTGAGGCAGAGCGAAGTGTGTTCACTGCAACTGATATTTATCCTTCTGCAAACATAGTGAAACAAATAGGCAAAAGAGACAATAGGTACTTCTACAGACAACTTGGTCAATACAGTACTTCATAGCTGCCTGTTGGAGCTTTGTGTGCACATTGTGGAAATATTGCAGTAAAAATCAAGCTAGAAAAATACTTTGAGACATAAGAGACTGTGTCCTTTGTTTCCTCTACTTATCACCAGTCAGTCAGTCACTATTTTCACTCACCCCTCCTCACCTGTATCCACCTATCACCTGCCAGCCCTTACTCCTCCCTCCTTCCCCCTCACCTCCTTAAACTGGCTATCTCCCCTCTGTCTTTCAGTCTAGGTAACACGTCTTGATCAGCAATGCTGACTATCCCTCCACAGATGTTGCCTGACACCCTGACTTCCTCCAGCAATTTGTTTGTTGGAGATATACTTGGTGGCTGCAAATTGTTTTGGACTGTCTTGAGCTTTGAAAAGAGCAACAAGAAACCAATATTTCTCTTCAATAACTGAGCTTTATTGCTTTCCATTTATTTCAACTTGCTCATCAGCACATGCATGAATTTATTATCAAAGTGTATATCTAGTAATAAGCAAAGGTCAGGGTCTAGAAAACAAAGTAATTAACAGCTTTCTATCACTGGGCAGAGGCTGACATTACTACAGCATGTGATTTAAACTCAGAAGGCAGGACGAATAGCAATAAATATAATTCAAAAAAATTGTACGGAACATGGAATATCATTGCCACCCACATCATTAAAGCCAGTGTTAAAATTTTACAGAGGGTGTTCCTTGAGAGACCGCTACTCAGACTTTTCATGCCATCTTTACATACACCAGACATCTTTCAGACTCCCACAGTCTTGTGCATCTTGAAGTTGGATTACCACCACAATACAGCAAATTCAATTTTCTCTTTGGCTTTTGACCAGGCTCTTGACAGAAATAACTCTCCAAGAAACAAAGATGCAAAGTCCAAAATAAAGACAAGGGAAGGAGACCAATCCCACCCTTGCAACTGAAGCAAACCTTCTATGTATTGGTTATTCTGTGACCTCTCTCTATTTTCCAACCATTTCCTCATTTTTTAATATACATAAGGTTAACAAATTCCTATCCAACTCAGAACAAATGCATTTATTGGCATAGTATCAAGGTTTAACATCCTCTATGTGTAGACATGTTTCCTAACTACACCTCTCGGAGACTTAGCTCCAGGCTTTTCATTCTTGCCTCCCTGAGTTGACTCCCCAAGCACTGAAGTTTCTCCTTGAGTGCTATTGGTTCCTCTTAACATTATGGAAAATTCAAACAATCTCTTAACTAATTAACCTCCAGGGAATACAACATTAATTTACATGAAATGTAATACAGGTATGACTCTGATTAATCTACATCACTGTCCTTTCAAGGCCAGCATAACTTTTCCCAAGTGTGCTTTCCAGGACAGCTGGCAGTGATCGTTATTCCTTTTTAAACTGATCATTAATAAAAGAACAAGTAATATTTCAGAGCATTAGCTCCCTTGGGGTAAGGAAAGGAACTCAAAGGGGTGTAAGGTGCCTTCTTCTACCTGTGGAGCCATGGAACAAGAGTTAAGTATCTAGAGATGGACTGATTTTGAACTGAGTTGTTTCAGGGGCAGCAGAGCTGCGCTGAGCTGCATGTCTGCAGGCTCCGCTACATTTACTCTGCTATGTGCTGAACTGAGGCTCAGGCATTGGGCCTACTCTAGCTGCTCCAGGCTTCATGTCTGAGGACTCACTTTAATTCCAAAAGCTATTTGCTTATTTTTATTGTTTGCATAATTTGTTTTTCCTTGCTCTACACATTGGGCATTTGTCATTTTTTAAATGGGTTCTTCTGTGTTTCTTGTTTTGTCACTGCTTGTAAGAAGGCAAATCTCAAGCTTGTATAATATATGCATACTTCGATAATAAATGTACTTTGAGCTTTGAGTAATGCAACATTTAATGCTATTGCAATTATTTCCATGACCCATCCTTAGGTGCTGTCTGTGTGGAGTTCCCATGCTCTTTCTTTACCCACATATGTTTCCTCTGGGTGGTTTCATTTCCTATCACAACCCAAAGGTGTGTAGGTTGGTTAACTGGCTTTTGTAAGTTACTCCTTGGTGCAGTCACTGTATGGCAGAACAATGAAAGAAGAACTGATAGGGATGTGACAGAGGATAGTTTGCAGGAAACAAGAAGTGGGAATGGGAGTGATGACATTTCCCTGCAGGGAGCCAGCACAAAATCGATAGGCTGAAAAGCCATTTTCTGTGAGGTAGTTTGTAAGTAAGCATTCAGCATGCTGAGCATTGAACGCAAGCTTGTTTTTGATTGAAATACTCCCAGATTATATTGTGATGAATTAGAGGTGGAGGAGATAGAACAATCACCTCCTTGTGGATTCAGGATGCACTGTCCAGACAGTGGGTCCTCCATTCCACTGAGTCCACGCAGACCATCAAATGCCCATTGCACCAATTACATTTCATTCTCCCTACATTCCCATTGACTGCTCCGGGATCCTGGAATTAAGGAGATTCCACACGCTGGAATTAAGGAGATTGAGAGAGGATCTGATTGCAACATATAAGATTATTAAGGGATTGGACAAGATAGAGGCAGGAAATATGTTCCAGATGCTGGGAGAGTCCAGTACCAGAGGGCATGGTTTGAGAATAAGGGGTAGGTCATTTAGGACAGAGTTAAGGAAAAACTTCTTCTCCCAGAGAGTTGTGGGGGTCTGAAATGCACTGCCTCAGAAGGCAGTGGAGACCAATTCTCTGGATGCTTTCAAGAAGGAGCTAGATAGGTATCTTATGGATAGGGGAATCAAGGGATATGGGGACAAGGCAGGAACTGGGTATTGATAGTAGATGATCAGCCATGATCTCAAAATGGCGGTGCAGGCTCGAAGGGCCGAATGGTCTACTTCTGCACCTATTGTCTATTATCCTACATCTCGCCTGTACACAAGGGGCAAGCTGCAGTGATCCATCAGCAGACCAGCACCCTCTCGATTGTGGGAAGGTACTGACACCCCCAGGTGGAATCCCATGTGGTGACAGGGAGAAGGTGCCAATTCTACATGGACAGCACAGGAAGTCAGGATCAAAACTGGGCCACTAAGCACTGTCCAGATGTTGGTCCATCCATTCATGGGCCCTCCCTAGATGTTAGCCCAACAGCCCGTCAGTCGTGCTCAGATGCCAGCTGAACCATGCTTTCCAGATGCTGGTGTAGCCACTCCCTCTGAAGTGTCATTTGCTGTCCTGTGCCAGCTGGTGAATTTTTTAGTTTACACTTCCGGTTCGCTTGGATAACCAAGCCATGGTTCACACAGACACAACTGGCCTCGTTGCCACACTTCCATCATGTCCCACAGTACTGCACAGAAAATATAGTGAGACAATGTTGACACATCCAGGTGGTCTAAACTCAATCAAAGTGAAAAACAAGAAAATAATCTGCACACACAATACTCAGTAGGCCAGGCAGCACCTATGGAAAAGTGTACAGTCGACGTTTCAAGCTGAGACCCTTCAGCAGGACTGGAGAGAAAACAAGTGAGTTAGAGTTAGAAGGTGAGGAAGAAAACAAGGTGATAGGTGAGACCAGGGTCAGGGGGTGGGGTTGGGGAGGAAAGGTGTGAAGTCAAGAGCTGGGAAGTTGATTAGTGAAAGAGATACCGGGCTGGAGAAGTGTGAATCTGAAAGGAGAGGACAGAAGGCCATGGAAGGAAGAAAAGGTGGAGGAGCACCAGAGAGAGGTGATGGGCAGGTAAGGAGATAAGGTGAGAGAGGGATATGGGAATGGGGAAGGTTAAGTGGAGGGCATTACCAGATGTTCGAGAAATTGATGTTCATGTCATCAGTTTGGAGGCTACCCAGATGGAATATAAGGTGTTGCTCCTCCAACCCGAGTGTGGCCTCATTGCAACAGCAGAGGAGGCCATGGACATATTGGAATGGGAATGGGAAGTGGATTTAAAATGTGTGACCACTAGGAGGTCCTGCTTTTTCTGGTGGTGGTGCTTGGTGAAGCAGTCTCCCAATCTACGTTGGGTCTCATCAGTATAGAGGAGGCTACTCTAGGAGCACTGGATACAATGGATGAACTCAACAGATTGAATGTGGTTGGTTTCAGGAGGATTTTCAAAGATGAGTGAGATGGAGAAGCAGAAAGGCCACCAAGAAAGTCAATGATTCAGTGAAAGCAATGGTATGTTAAATTCTGTGATGGCCAAGAGGTCAGAACTGGAAGAAGGTGGAGACCTTGGAAGATTGTAGAAGTGGTGAGGATGATAGGGATGAGATGGGTGTGGAATTGGAGATTTTGCAGAAAGACATGGTCATTAACTATTGGCCTTGACCTTTGTCACTTCTCTTCCCAGCTTCTGCCATAATTCCTAATTTCCTCCGTCCGCACCCATTTACCATCCTCTCATGTGGATCCATTTTCTCTTGCTCCACTCCTTTTTTTATAAAAAACCATCCCCCTCTTCTTTTCCAGTCCTGATGGAGGGTCTCAGCATGAAACATCAACAGTTCACTGTCCATTCACACCCATAGCTGTTACCTGATCTGCTGACGGCTCTGTCTGAAGATTTTCCCATTATTCAATGTGTGAGCCATCAGATATTGTCCTGAAGACTCAACACGTCTGATGTACAGTACTCAGACGTAGTGAAACTTGAGTAATTGGACATGTACGGCAATCACTAAAAGGCAATGAAATCTAATTAAACATGCCTGAAACAAGTGTGCTAATAAACATTATTCAGCTGTAGGGAATCATTTCTATTAAATGCTTGTGCTGTTTCACACAGACGAAAATCAAGAGTGTCTCATAACCAACTGGAGCTCTTATAGGTCGAGAGCCTATGTTACAATTACTGCATCCTGTTTTAAAGTATCACTGTCTCTTTATTAACCTCTCTGAGCCAATTATCCAGTGACTGGGGTAAATGTTGCTTATTTTCAATATTACCATCATTGCATAACAACAGATGGTTGTCCCAGAGAGCAAAGGGAATTACCGCAAACTGCAAAATGTGTGTGCGGAATAAATTCTATTCCAGCTGAAGAAAAGGGAAAGATTTGCAATTATATGGAACATTTCAAATGTGAGAATGTGATCTGCAGTCAATAAAATACTCTTTGAATTATAGTCTTGGCTGACAACACAGTGCCAAATCCATATACAGCAAGCTCCCACAGATATCAGCGACCGTGTAATTTCAGTGAGGTCAAATTACAAGGTCAGGTTTATTGTTATATGCACAAGTGTTTGTATGCACAGGTGTAATGTAAGACTTACTTGCTGCAAAATCTCAGGCAGATAGCATCCAATAAGCAGCATCCATGAGAAAAACAAATTATATACAAATTGCGTAAAATTACAGCATACAAAAAGAGCGCAATGAGAACAAAACAGAAGCCTACAGTGGTACAAAGTGGTTGTAGTTTTGTTATGTTGAGGTAGGGATTAGAGTTGCACAGTTTGGTCCAAGAACTAAATTGTTGAAGGAAAGCAGTAGTACTTTGGGAATTCAGGCTTCCATGCCTGCTGCCCATTGTCAGCTGTGAGAAGGTGGCATGGCCTGGATGGTGCGGATCTTGGATGATAAGTGTGGCCTTCTTGAAACAGCACTTTCCACAATCAGGTAGATGCTGACAATGTATCCAGATTGTATTAGGAAGAGTCCACTACTCTCTCTGCTTTGAACTTTTGCTGTAAATTGCTGTCCCAGACCATGATGCATTAAACAGAGCAGCTATAGAAGTTTGATAGTTCAGTAACAAGCTGAACTTCTTTAAACTTCTAAGAAAGTAGAAGTGCCGGTATGCCTTCCTTGTGATTCCATCTATGTGCTGGGTCCAGGACACATCATCTGATATGTTCATGCATGGGAATTTAAAGCTGCTGACCCTCTCCAACACCTATCCCTCAATGTAGACTAGCACATTAATTTTCCAGGAGTCCGGGGAGATTCCTTCTGTTCTGCAACAAGTGTCTTGGTTAATGAGACACCTTTGTGTAATAGTACCATACATCAATAATGTCCCTGCTACAGTCCTCCATATTGTGTATTTAATATTTTAGTAATATTTGAGTAATGTTATAATCATATAGTTTGATTAAACAGTCTTTATTTACATAATTCATTATGGATTAGGTTTATGAGGTACGTGAATGGCCTGTGTCATTACACCACCATGTCATAAGTGCACTCCTCACTAAAAATAAAATGAAGTATGCACATATTCTGGACTCCCATGTTTTTCTTTCGATTAGTTTCCGGAGTTACGAAATACAACAGTGGTGATTAGCAAGCTTTAAAACAAACCCGAACAGACTACTGAGAAAAAAGCGATGCAATGGACTTTTGACATCATAAACCAGCGAGTTGTTTGTTATGACTCTCCTCTCACTGTGAACCAGAGACACCCCTTTCCCCCTTATTACAACCTGTGGTATGTCGAATACTGGATGAACAAGTAGTCTTTGCGGTAACTGCAAGACTGTCTTTGCTGTTGCCTTGCTCATGCTTGAGTGCTCGGTGGTGGGTACCAATGCTTTTTTTTGCCGGTGAGGGGGATTGTTGCTTACTGCCACTTACGCACAGGAGAGAGGGGAGCTGGGGGGTCTTTGGAGTTCTAACATTCAGCTGTCGCTCATTTTTTGGAGCACTCCTCTGTTTTCATGGACAATTGCGAAGAAAAAACATTTCAGGATGTATATTGTATACATTTCTCTGACATTGAATGTACCTTTGAAACTACCTACCTAATGAAGTGCGGCACATTTTGAGAGAGACAATAGCCAATGAAAAGAAAGAGTCAGTTTTACTCAGTGCAATACATGGAACAGCATACAGATTGCTTGGAGGTTTATCTACCCCCGCCAAACCAGAGAAAATGAGCTTTGCTGATATTGTGTAAGTAATGAGGGAACATTTAGAGGCAAAAGCGTTGCTCAGTGCAGAGTGCTTTAGATCACATAAGCAGAATCCAAAGGGAGTGGAGTCTATTACAGCCTATGTGGCTCAGTTGAAGAGATTGTCTGAGTATTGTTAGTTCAGTGATGGGCTTAATGATGCACTGAGAGATTGCTTAGTTTGTAGACTCTTACAAGAAAGCATTTTAAAAACGGCTTCTAACTAGGCTTATTTTTGGAGTAGCATCTGCCCCTGAACTCTGGTAAAGTTATAGACCAGGCGCTGCAATGCTGTCCAGACACTCAGTTTGCCTGGATGGACATTGTTGTTACCAATGAGGATGACAAGGAACATCTTCAAAATCTCAGACCTGTATCACCTGCCAAGCAGAGTGACCCCCACCCCCACAAGATTAAGAATTCCTCCAGAGTGATTAAATCTTTATACCAAAAAGGGTCAATTTAGAATCTGCTGTGCTGTGGATGCCTTTATAGTAGTCGTACTCTACGGTGTACTGTGTGTATGTGAATGTCTGCGTAAGATGACTAGCAATATGTTACATATTTGAGTTGAGATGTATTCAATATTGAGTTGGAGTTTATAGCTAAGCAGGGAGGAGTGTGGAGTGTTTATTATTTCAGTAATATTTGAGTAAGCTTATAAATACATATGTTTTGTTGGGCTAAGCATTGGTTTCATAATTTCTATGGGTTATATGTATGAACCACGTGAATGGCATTCGTTATTATGCCACCACATCATATGTATGCGCCTCACTGAAGTTACACTAAGTACACATGCATTCTAGCCTCCTTTGTTTATCTTTGATTAGTTTCTGGAGTTACAATGCATCATACTCTACATTTCCCTTTGCTTCTTTGGAGACCCCATTACTCAGACCTTGGATTTTCATCAGTGTTATTGTTCAATAATAACTTGCCCTCTGTGTCTTTTAATTTTGCTTATTCCTCCTTTCCCTCTTTCCCTGTAATTGTTTCAGACCTGCTACCACTCCATTGACTGAGATCTGCTCCCTGATCTTCCTGTCACTGCACAAGTTTTCGTTGGATGCTCAGGTCCCTTCTCACATTGCAAAGATACGTAGCTTGGTAGGTTAATTGCTCCTTTATATAGCTCTTAGTTTGACATTCTGGATGGGGGAGTAGATGGGAGTTTAGGAAGGATAAAAAAAATGGGATTAATGTTGTAGATTTAGTGCAAATGGTTGGTTAATGGTTATCATGAAATCATTGGGATGAAGGGCCTGTTTTCGTGTTGTACTTTTTAAAATTTATTATCTAGAGATACAGCATGGAACAAGCCCTTCTGGCCCAATGAGCTGCACTGCCCAGAAATCCAGCTGTTTTAACCCTTGCCTAATCACAGAACAATTTACCTACCGACAAAAACCATCTTTGAAACGCGAGAGGAAACTGGAGCACTTGGAGGGCACCCATGCACTCATGAGAAGGACACACTTTCTTCTTACAGATGATGCTGGAATTGAATCCTGATGCTCCGAGCAGTAATAGTGTTGCATTAACCTGCTACATTACCATGGCATCTCCAATCTCACACCGACTACAGGGCTGCTGGCAGTGTTGCTGATTCATAAAACATGCAAGCTGGGCCCAGTTATTCTCAATATTAGGAAATATCTTCAATATTTTCAATTCTTCTTCAGATGCAACCTGACTTGCAGGGTAAATGGAGTACTTTTATTTTAATATTTCAGGTTTCAAGCTGCTGCTGTGCTCCTGTTGAACCCAGATCCTTTGACAATGCAATCTTGCATTGGAGGTGTTTGAGGTAGACAGCAGTAGGATGAAGTTGAGAGTGGGCTGGAGAATTAAGATGTTAGTTCCACTCTGATGTGGTTTGCAAGTGTGCTTGTTGGCATATCAAATCTCTTCAGACTCCTAACAAAGTCAAGCCGCTGGCATGCCTTCTTTGTGTTGTGGCCACGACAGATCGTTAGAGTTGTTGACACCCAGGAACACGAACTCTTTCCACCACTGACATTTCAGTGAGGACTGGTGCATCATGATCTTCTCAGATCTAAATATCTGACCATTTCACCTGAGTGAGTGAATACTGTTATGAGCCCATAAGGACCCTAGTGCCTCTATACTGTAAACCAAAAGTAAATGGTCTGCAGGTAAGGAGTTTGTGTTTGCAGACTGTGTCTCTGAGGCAGCCATGAAGATGTGTGAGGAATGAGTTGGGAATAGGTTAAGAAAAGGCTGCAGTGATTCTGGGCTTCTGTTGATATGTTGCAGATTGCCTTTAGCATTGATTCTGTTGTTGACAGGGAAAATAAACACTTACCTTGCACTGTCACATTTCAATATCACCCCAATCAGAGATTGGAGCTAAAAATACAACAGTCAAAAGTCTCTTGGTAATTGCTGTTCAGCTATAGAACTACTCTCAATATCTCCCGGACTGAAATTTTTAGATAGACTTTTAACTCAATTTCTGCACACTGGGAATAATATTGCTGGAAAATGGAGCACTTTCTGGCTTTTGACACCTCATCAGAATTAAGAACTCCAAAATCAAGTCAACAGTTGCTAGATGCAGAACAATATCATCTCCCCCTTGAACAGTCTGGCTGAACAATAGCTTCAGGATATATTTATATGGCACAGAAAAACACAAAAAAAATAGGAATAGGGCTCGTCCACCTGTCACTCAAGCCTGCCCTACCATTCAATAAGATCATGTTGATCTACCCCTGGCATGAATTCTTCCTTTGTGCCAGATCCCCATCACCCTCAATCCTACAATCTCTCAAAAATATTATCTATGCCTCTAAGTTTCAAGTTTCAATTCATATCCATTGCCACGTGCACAAGTATAGTGAGGTATAGGTACAGTGAAAAGCTTGCTTTCAGCAGCTTCACAGGCACATTGGTACAGACAACACAGATTATTGTTGTCTGTACCTACCCAAGTTATATATAAAATCATACCAGACGGTGGAAAAAAAGACAGTGAAAAAGCAAGACCACAATCAAACACAAGTCCATGGAAGCGCAAAAGGTGGTTTGTAATGTCCCATTGATGAGGTGAGATTAGGGTTGTGCAGATCTGTTCAAGAACTTAATAGTTGTCAGAAAGTAGCTGTTCCTGTACCTAGAGATTCTGAGATATTCAAAATCATCATCCATCTCATGTTCAGAGGTTGTTTCTTCAAAATGGAAAGGTCCGAGAGGTGGCCTGACACAAGCCTTTTGCATTCTGAAGGTGTTCAGGTAAGATAGATAGATAGATACTTTATTCATCCCCATGGGAAAATTCAACTTTTTTTCCAATGTCCCATACACTTGTTGTAGCAAAACTAATTACATACAATACTTAACTCAGTAAAAAATATGATATGCATCTAAATCACTATCTCAAAAAGCATTAATAATAGCTTTTAAAAAGTTCTTAAGTCCTGGCAGTTGAATTGTAAAGCCTAATGGCATTGGGGAGTATTGACCTCTTCATCCTGTCTGAGGAGCATTGCATCAATAGTAACCTGTCGCTGAAACTGCTTCTCTGTCTCTGGATGGTGCTATGTAGAGGATGTTCAGAGTTTTCCATAATTGACCGTAGCCTACTCAGCGCCCTTCGCTCAGCTACCAATGTTAAACTCTCCAGTACTTTGCCCACGACAGAGCCCGCCTTCCTTACCAGCTTATTAAGACGTGAGGCATCCCTCTTCTTAACGCTTCCTCCCCAACACACCACCACAAAGAAGAGGGCGCTCTCCACAACTGACCTATAGAACATCTTCAGCATCTCACTACAGACATTGAATGATGCCAACCTTCTAAGGAAGTACAGTCGACTCTGCCTTCCTGCACAAGGCATCTGTGTTGGCAGTCCAGTCTAGCTTCTCGTCTAACTGTACTCCCAGATACTTGTAGGTCTTAACCTGCTCCACACATTCTCCATTAATGATCACTGGCTCCATATGAGGCCTAGATCTCCTAAGGTAAGTGAAGAATGACAAATTGCATTTGTATAACACTTCTAATGCCATGGATTTTCCCATCTCATCAGAAGAGCTTCACTCAGCAGAAATGTGACATGGTATCACAAGAATTGCTAATGTAAATCTTGTTCAAAGATATAGTTTTTGAGGACAAGAGAAAGTGGTGGTAAGTTGGAGAGCTTTCAGACTAGGACTACAAATGGACAATAGTCACAAATTAGGCCCCAATCTGGTGGCCACCAATGTAAAATTGAATTGATATCCATCTGAAGACTGAGATAGCCTTTTACATCAGAAAATAGAAGTCAATATCAGAGAGGCATTTGCAGAAAATTGTGGAGATATATTCAGGGAAGGGGGCAGGGAAGGTGGCTGAACAAACAGAAGCAGCAATGACAAGAATAAGATTCAGATATGATGAGCAGAGGGAAGTTTGTATGGAGAGCATTACAAGTACACATCTGTTGTCTGATTGCTTTTTGATAATAAAAATGTCAAATTGGGTTTCCATTGAGTAATTGGTTAAAAATATCTCCAAGGTATTATATAAAATTAAGGACAGAATAAGCAAATTAAAAATTGATACTAAATTACATTGCTATTCCCTGGTCCAATTATTCTCCATTTACTACTCCCATGTCACCTGATAAATATACATGAGATCAGTTAACATATTAAAAATCTTATTGTTAATTGCATCTCAGGTCATCTTTTTCCATTATAATATTTTTAATAGGAGCTGCTCAAGTCAACCTATCTTGTAACCATTGGATCTTGATAGCTTGATGGTACAGTAGCACTTCTACTGACAGGAGACTGTAATTACTGTGATTGAGCTCAGCGTGTTAACAGTGTGAATGAATGGACAGGATCAATATTGAATCCCACCCTAGATCTATATTTTTATTGTGTGAAACCTCCTCGATTCCTGCACCATGTCTATTCAGATACAAGATGTTTAAATCAGTGACAAACTACACATGATACCAAGCTCCTTGAAATGGTTTTGATACAGTTATCATCCAGTTCTTCTAATGGGGTTGTGGGTACAAGGAACACGGGGGTACATCTGTGCACATTCCTGAAAGTGGGGAGGCATGTATAGCAAGCAGTTTTTAAAGCAGAGATACCTGAGTAACAGGTGGTGAAGCATAGGGATGCTGAGCAACAGTTAAGCTGAGCTCAGTGCCTTCTATGCTTGCTATTATCATTCCAAATCCTATAACCCCTAATGATCTTGTGATTTCAGATGATAAAGATAATGGGTTGGAGAAGGAATCTGAGAGGAGAGGAGTGTGAACCATGGGAGAAAGGGAAGAAAAAGGAGCACCGGAGGGAGGAGATAGCTAGGTGAGAAGAAGAGAAGAGGTAAGAGGGAGCCAAAATGGGTAATTGAAGGAGAGGGAAGGGGTAGGGAGACAAATTACCAGAAGTTGGAGAAATCAATGCCTATGCCGTCAGGTTGGAGGCTACCTAGGTAGAATATAACGTGTTGCTACTTCAACTTGAGAGTGGCCTCATTATGGTAGTAGTGGAGGTCTTGGGCCGAAACGTAGAAAAAGGGAATGGGGTAAGAATTAATTATGGTCACTGAGAAACCTTGCTTTTCGTGGGTGGAGCAAAAGTGCTCGACAAAGCATTTACATCGTGTCTCACCAACACAGAGGAGATCACATTTGGAAACCGGATACAGTGGATAATCCAAACAGATTGACATGTTAAGAGTTCCCTCATCTAGAAGGACTGATTGCGATCCTGAGTGGATGTGAGAGAGAAGGTGAATGGGCAGGTGTAGCACTTCTTTCACTTGGAAGGATAAGTACAAAGAAGTGGATTCCTGGAGAGGGCGAAATGGACAAAGTAATCATCCAGGAAGTGATCCTACAGAAAGTGAAGAGTGAAGAGGATGGCTTTGGTGGTAGGATTCTGTTGAAGATGGTGGAAATTGTGGAGAATGTTGTGCTGGATATGAAAGATCATGAGTGACTAAGGTGTTGTAGTGACACAGTTAGTAAAGCCATTGCCTCATAATGCCAGAGACCTGGGTTCAATCCTGGCCTTGGGTGTTGTCTGTGTTCATCTTCTAGACTATACCTCTTCCCGCCCTGACTCCTGCAAAAATCTCATTCCTTTTTTCAGTTCCTTCATCTCTACTAGATCTGTTCATTTCCAGAACATCAGAGGTGTCCTTTAACGAATGGGGTTTCTGTCCCTCAACCATTGATGCTGCCCTCACCCGCATCTCCTCCACTTCCCGGACTTTTATCCTCACTAGGCAGAGCTTAGGAGAAATAATGGTGCCTAACGGCAACTCCTTTGCTTGAACCTTTGGAAACAGCTTTATTTTCATCTTTAATATCTTTATTTATCCCTTTCAGGATTCTTTTGAAGACCCTGGCCTGGAGTTACATGCAGGCTTCGGTTCTTTGTGGGAATGGGATTCATTCTCAGGGTTCCACGACTGGCCGTTATTTGACACGCCAAGGGTTTGGCCTGACAGTCTTGATGGTGATCGGAAGCCTGGGATCTCAGGACTCTGGAGATGGGCGGATCGCGGGCCGGTGTCACGGCAGGAGACCCGTGTGTCTTTGCGGAGGCCAGAAAGTCTTTCGCTGTGGGCCCGAAGACCCGAGGACTTTGCAACCTTTGGACACAGAGCTTGAAAAAAAAATTAAAAATGACAAAACAGACTTTTAACTTCAGAAATCAGCGGGCTGTTATGTCTCCCACTTGCTGTGAAAATGGGGGACACCTTTCCCTTACCAGGGAGAGAGAGAGAACCTGTGGTTTGTCGAATTTCAGATGAAATGCGAAGCCTTTGAGGTAACTTTGGCCTGTGTCTTTGCTATTGCTTAGCACATGCTTGGGCTTGGTGATGGTACCGATGCACTTTTTTTTTTGCTGGTGGGGGGGTGGGGGGGGAGGGGGATCATTGCTCGCTGCTGCTTACGCACGTGAGGGGGCAACTTGGGGGGTACTTTGGGGTTCTCACATTTAACTGTCGTTCACACTTTGGGGCACTTCTCTGTTTTCGTGGATGTTTGTGAAGAAAAACCATTTCAGGATGTACATTGTATACAATTCTCTGACATTAAATTTGACCTTTGAACCTTTTAACTCCATTGTCCCGCCACCTTAACAGGGATAGAATTCCTTATCCTCACCTACTACTGCATGAGCCTGCACATCCAGCACAACAGTCTCCACACCTTTTGCCATCTTCAGCGGGACCCTACCACCAAACACATCTTCATGTTCAAGTTTGTTCAATTATCTTTCAACCAAATATGAATACAGCTAAAAACAGTGTTCCTCTGGGACCAAGGTGCAAAACATAGTACCAACAGTCCTACACAGCACAAAGCACATAAAAGATAGCAGTAAATATACAATATGGTTACACAAGAAAACATAGCCCAGGTCCCCGAATGACATGTCCTGCAGATTGATGGTGCATGGATGATTGTCGGTAAGAACAAGCCCTCTGCAATCCAGAGACGAACATGCACACACAATTCACCTTGCTTTCCACTGAACAAACACTAGAGAGTAGCAGCAAAAGGAGGGGTTCGCCCCCCCAAACCCACATGGATGCCACACCACAGAGCCTCTGGCACCTCCTCTCCTAGGTGGCTGCAATAGATGAGACCGCAGCCTGAGGCCTAGTCCGCACTTCAACCAAGGCCATGCAGCTCCCTGACTGTCAGTCTTCCCAATAAACCAGTGAACCAGAATTGCAGTATTCTACATTACCAATGTCCAACAGGGACTTGCAATCACAAGGAAAATCTCCAAGACAATTACCTACATTTAGACAGTGCACAGTCTTTATGCACTGACAGTGACACCGTTCTGCAACATGTTCTGCATTAACCCCAGCTCCATCAGCTCTCCTGCTATTGAGCAATTCACTGATGAGTGGACCTACAGTATCTGAGCTTCTTCTTGTCCAGCAGAGTCTTGCAACCATAAAAAAAGATGCTTATCAAATACAAAAACACCTTTGGTTGGCCCCGGAGAGCTTGCCGTATCTGAGTGCACCACCATTTTATCAGAAGGACCTTTACCTCCTCCCAACTCACCACTTTTCACAGGTATAGTTCCCTCAGTGATTTCATTGTACATTCATCCCCTTCCACTAATCTCCCTCCCAACGCTTATCCCTGCAATCCAAAGAAGTGCTTCACCTGCCCAATCTCTTGCCGCATTATGAACCTTCCCGAGCTCTCAGGTCACCTGGGTCAAAACTAAACATGGTGAACCAGCTTTTAGTTACTATGCTCCACATTTCTCAAAGAACCTTCCAGATGATCTGAAGTCTGCCCCAACTTTAAGCTCTTTTGAATCAAGGCTTAAAACTTTTCTTTCCACAGTAGTTTTTCCTGCACTCTAACTTTTATTTCTTTATTTGTTGTGTGATTTTATTCTCTTTATATTGTCTGAAATTTGATGTTTGATTTTTATATGTCATTTCATGTAAAGCACTGTGAACTGCCTTGTGTTTGAAAAGTGCCATACAAATAAACTTGCCTTACCTTTACCTTTTCCACCTATCGTCTCCTATCATGAAGCTTCTACTTCATCACCAGTCCCTTACTCACCCAGCCTCACCAATCAGCTTCTAGCTTGTGCTCCTGCCCCTCTGCCCACCTTCCTGATGAATGGTCTTTGCACAAAAATGTCAACTGTTTATTCATTTCCTTGGATGCTTCCCAACCTGCCGAGTCCCTGAATAAGAGTTTTAAAGTACAAGGATGCTGAGTAAAATCTTTTAAAGCATAGGGACCATGATTAACACTTGCTAAAGCAAAGGGATCCTGAGACACACAGAATACAAGAATAATGCAATTAATTGAAAAATATGTAAAGTATTAGTTAGGTCAAAGCTGGGGTATTACATTGCATAATAGAACAGTGAAATTAATTTAAAATTATGGAAAGCACTGGTTTTGCAGAATGGATTCCATTTACACAGTTAGGTTGGAGAAGGTGAGGTTGATTTCCTTGAAGCAAAGAAGCCTGAGAAAAGATTTATTGGAGCTGTATTCGATCATGACGGGTTTAGTTAGGGAAACAGATGGAGGTTTTTCCTGTTAATGAAGGATGCATACACCAGTGGATGCAAAATTAAAGTGATGCCCAGAAAGCACAACTGAGATGAAAGGATTCTTATAAGACAAAGAAAATTTATCATCTTGGTTTCACAGATTTTGTTCAGAACGAAATTAATCGGTGTCCTCAAAAGGGAAAAAAAAGTCTTCAAAAGAGAATTGGATAGATATTTGGGAGAGAATAATTCACATGGCTATGGGGAAATAGCAAATAAGTGGAACTGATGAAATTGTTCTACCTGGAACTGTTATAGACATGGACCGTCTTCCTCTGTGGCAAAGAATTCTATAATTTGGTAGTATTCGAAGTTCTTCTCTGGCAGCTGACCATTTCCCAGACTTCAGTTCTTAAAGGAATGATATTTTGTTTTTAATTAGGAAGCAAATTAATTGGTCTCTCTGCATCAACACAATTCTTTGTTTGAGATTCCCTTCAAGTGATGTGATCAATTTCTGGATATATTGAATGGTTATTCCTTTATCTTACCTTACACTGTAACCTATGTTTACAAATAAAGGCTAGACATCTCAGTAGATGGGTTACTTTTAATTAACAATAATTTTCTCTAAGGCTACAATGCTTGATCTCTGATAGTGATACCAAAAGCTGCTAAAAATTTAAAAATCTAATAGTTAAGAAAAGCCTCCCTAAACCAACAACTAATTAATAGTATTACCCATCTACAAATTGATAGAAAATTGGCCAATTTAATCAGTTCAAATTAGTACGGCCTACTTGTGATCTCAACGCTAAAGATAAATCATTCAACCCACTAACCTCAAACTTCTCTTTAAACTCTTTCACCATATCCTTCTAGTCCTCTCCTTTGCATGTTCATTTAGTTTTCCTTGTCAAAATCTGTCTGAAATCCTACCAATAAGTGAATTTCCCCCTTTTCTCTGAACCACTGAGATCAGATTAACTGGCTAGTTACCTTTCATTTGTCTCTCTCTCTTCTTAAAGAGTGGAGTGACATCTGCAATTTTCCAGTCTTCTGGAACCATTCCAGAACCATTCTAGTGGTTCTTGAAATATCATTACAAATGCTTCCACAATCTCTTCAACCAGTTCTTTCAGGACTCTGGAGTGTACACCATCTGGTCCAGGTGAATTATTTACCATCAGCCCTCAGTTTCCCAAGAACCTTCTCTCTATAAAAACACAAAATGCTGGCAGAACTCAGCAGGCCAGACAGCATCTATGGGAGGAGGTAGTGATGATGTTTCAGGCCGAAACCCTTCATCAGGGTTTCTTGGACTCCTGTTGAAGGGTTTTGGCCAGAAACGTCGTCACTACCTCCTCCAATAGATGCTGTCTGGCCTGCTGAGTTTTGCCAGCATTTTGTGTTTTTATTTATCTCCAGCATCTGCAGATTCACTCGTGTAACCTTCCCTCTATTTATGGTAACTTCAAACACCTGACACCCAGAACATCAACCATAGTGCTATTACCTTCCACAGTGAAGACTGATGCAAAATACTTATTCATTTCATCTGGCATTTCATTGTCCCTCATTACTACCTCTCTAGCATCGTTTTCTAGCTGCCCAATATCCACTTTCACATCCCTTTTACGCTTTATGTATCTGAAGAAACTTTTGGTATCCTCTAACATTATTGGCTAACTTACCTTTGTATTCCATCTTTATCTTCTCATTGACTTTTTTTAGTTGTTTTCTTTTGGCATTTGAAAGCTTCCCAATCCTCTAACATCCCACTAAATTTTTGCCCTTTTAAATGTCCTCACTTTGGCTTTTATATTGGCTTTGACTTCTCTTGATAGGCACAGTTGTGTCAACTTTCTTTTAGAATATTTCTTCCTCTTTGGGATGTATATATCCTCTGCCTTCTGAATTGCTTCCAGAAATTCCAGCCATTGCTGCTCTGCCATCAGCCCTGCCAGTGTTCTTTTCCAATCAATTCTGTCCAACTCCTCTCTCATGACTCTGTAATTCCATTAGGCTGAATAACATTGACAGTACTCCAGACACTTCCTCATCATCAGAAGCTTTGGTACTTCACATTGCAATCACTCCCCAATCAGTCAGAAACTTTAAATGGTGTTCCAATACATAGTGATAAAGGTAATACATTTATCACTGCAAGCTCTTTGCTTCAACCTTGAGTTCCAGTGTGTGTGTTTCCTTATTAACATTTTAATGAAGGTTTGCAGGAATGGATAGAAAATTCTTCAGGCATATATAATTACAAAATAAAGTGATGAGCACTGCATATTTCAACAGTAATACAAAGAAGCTTAATTTGCAATGAATTGCTAGAACACTGCATATAGAATAATTAAAATGCACTTCAGAATTCTTCCTTTGAAACTGGTAAACTTAATGTTTAGTATCCTCTTGGTAATGTTTTTGGATCTAGTGATCCAGAAACAAATTCCACATCTCCTTCTTGCTGGTGCTTCCTCTTCTGTGTAAGAACATCAGCATTTCTTTTAGCATAGCCTCAGCTTGATTGACCAGACTTACACCATTCTATTGTTAGGGCATTCATCACTATATTTATTATAGTATTTATTTCTTACTCTCTCACCCTCTTGTAACGAGTTACCTAGAACTGTGAATGCAAACTAACAGTAATATAATTGTACAATGCATGAGGAATAACAATGAAAATATCATTCCAATAAATAAACAAGACTATGGTAAACATGATTTGTGTAAACACCAACATAAATGTTTGAACATCCCTTTAAAGGTAAATAAGGCTATCACTTATTTGAACACTGACACACCCATACAAATTTACCATTCAGCTGGAGGCAATAATTAAGCTCACACCTAAATAAACTTAGATCAAAACTGTATTGGCAAAATATTTTAAGCCATAACAAGCAAAATAGAGAAAAGGGTCCATTACATCTACAAATGTTTGCCAATATTGTGCACATAATTGTTGGAGCTTATTGTTGCATAGTCATTCCAGCCTGCTTCACTGGACTCATGGTACCAAACAATTCTGCCTGAAATCAAACTCCAAGAAAAACATAAATAAATAACTGTGCAATGTCCAAAGTGTCAATCTCTCTCTAATGTTGTGTGTTAACTAGCTAATTAAAAGTAATCTGTACTTTCACCATGAGACCATTGTCTGCATCAGGGTCTTCCAACAGCAGTATCAGTCCTCCTAAATGAGTTCATGCTCTACTGTAAGCTTGTTACCGGTTTCCCCTTCTTTTCTCTTCTTCCCCCTAAGCTCCTGCACACTCTCCACAAAATGGCTATACCCAATCCTTCTAAATGTTCCAGGGCATTTTATTGGCCAAATGTTGATAAGACAAATCCCATTGGCTGATTTAACAACCTCAACTTATCAATCAACTAAATAATTCGATTGTACAATGTAATTAAAGGAACACATTTCATTTTGAGAAAATCTGCAGAAAATAACATACCCAATAGCTTAACTGTATTAATGAAATAAAGCATGGTCTTAAACCAAGGTATTACATGTTACTATTACGTATTGTATTCTGTTTCCTGTCAGTTTCACTTAGGCAATGAATTACATGATAATAAACTAGCCTAAAATGGAATCTGAATCTAGAGATGGATTGGAATTCAAACTCAACTAAGTATACTCAAAACTAGAATCCAACGTGATTTACAGTGACCACATAACAATCAGACTGTGATAGAAACCCTCTGATCTTGCTTGCTCATGTCTCTTTCTCAGTGGAATTCCACTGCCCTGGTGATTAGTGGTTCTAGACTAAGACAATGTTGTTCATTCTTAATGACCTTAGAACAATTTACCTCAGAAAGTGGGAGATTAGTGATTAGGTTGAAGTGCTTCTATTCAGCATTCTGGACTCTCTTTGAAAGAGTCCAATTTCAAATCTAATCACAGGTACTGGTCAAATCATATTCAAACAAATTATTAAACCCAGAATTTTTAAATAAAGATTGGTTAAAAAAATGTGTGAAATTACTGAACTATCATACAAATAGATTTACTTCCCAGAAGAGCAATGTATCAACCTTTTCTGGCCAGGCTTGTGGAAACTGCAAGCTCACAGCAAGGTGCTTGGCTCGTAAACAACAAACAAAATGCTAGAGGAACTCAGCAGGTCGAGCTACATCGGTAGGGGGAAGGGAATTATTAATGCTTTAAGTCAAAACCTTGCACCCACGTTGACACTAAAAAAAAAACACAACTTGAAACTGTTGTGCAACTGGCAGTTCAAGGCTGGCCTGTGATGTCTACATCTTGCAAACTGATAACAAATCAACTGATAGGAATCCAATAACCTCTGCATGCCGTCCAGCGGTGTAGTGTCTTCAGCATCAGACTTCAAGATGTATGCTCCCGAGTATGAATCTGGCTGGCTTCTTGCATGCTTGCCATTCACGCTGGGTTGAGTGTTAAGCTAGCAACTTGGCCTCATCAAAAAACAGTCAAAGTGCTACAAAAAAATGGCAAAAATGTCACCCGATGCACCACAAGGCATGAAAAAGAAGAAGAACAATAACCTCTGGACTGGTGAGTGACTCCTACATCACCTGAATAACATTGCCAATTACTTGTCATATGCCAAGAAGTGTGAAATACATTTAGAATGAAACACTTGACAGTTGTGTTTTTTAATATTTCAGTAATATTTAATTAATATTGTATGTGCATTGTTTGATTTAGCATTCTTGTTGTTTACTTCATTCATTGAGGGTTATATGTAAAAGTACATGAATGGGATACATCATAATACCATATTTGAGCTATAAATGAAACTGAGCACACATATTTCCCAGCTCTTTGTTTTTCTTTTGATTAGTTTCATGTTTTGGAGTTATAAAAACAGTGGCAACAAGGAAGTTTTAAATGAACCCAAAATGACTAGCTTCCAATTGAAGCACTGCAAGACAGAAACATAGAAAACACGCAGAACAATACAGACCCTTCAGCCCACAATGTTGTGCTGAACATGTACTTACTTGAGAAATTACCTAGGGTTACCCATAGCCCTCTATTTTTCTAAGCTCCATGTACCTGTCCAGGAGTCTCTTAAAAGACCCTATCGTATCTGCCACCACCACCGTCACTGGCAGCCCATTCCACATGCTCACCACTCTGTAAAATTCTTACCCCTGACATCTCCTCTGTACCTAATTCTAAGCACCTTAAAACTGTGCCCTCTTGTGCTAGCCATTTCAGCCAGGGAAAAAGCCTCTGACTATCCACACAATCAATGCCTCTCATCATCTTGTACACCTCTATCAGGTCACCTCTCATCCTCCTTCACTCCAAGAGGCTGAGCTCACTCAACCTCTTCTCATAAGGCATGCTCTCCAACATCCTTGTAAATCTCCTCAGTATCCTTTCTATGGTTTCCACATCCTTCTATCACAAGGAGACATGGAGACTGGACCCAAATGCAGGACACAGGCACTGAAGTACTAGGGGCAGAACAGGAACAACTAAAGGATAGGATAAGATGGGGAGACCATGGCATGCATGAGGGACATGACATTCAAAGGTGATCCTGGGGTTCAGAGATAGTTCATGGCAAGGCAGGACCCTGGAGGTCACAGGGCACCTGGGCAGGTGCAGGGCACAACCCACCAGAAGAGAGGGGTAGGAAAGGGGCAGAGTCCCCCACCAGGCAACAGCAGTCCAGTCTGCTTACCCAACAGATCAGAAGGGAGCTCAGTTCAGGGTGACTGCAAGAATGGACTTACAGAACTAGTTGATTAACAGTGGGTACTCCAAGCCAGGATGAACAGAACAAAACCAGGTAAACAGCACAAGCAGGACAAACATGACACACAGGTCAGAACAGGGCAAGCAGGGCGACCAGCACAACCAGGTCAATACAGGCAAACAGCACAAACAAGGCAAACCAGACACAACAGCAGGATCAAAACAACAACCCGAACTAGACTCAGTCCCAGAGCCCCTTGTATACACCTGCCAGCCAATAGGCATCAGGTGCGCCTCCTTAGGCCAAGACGATCCTATTTGGGCTTAAGGGTGAAAGGAGAGACGGCTACAAGACCCGGAGTCCAGAGTCTGCGGACCGGATCAAGACCCAGAATGCAGGCTCCGGACCGGACCATAACACCTTCCTGTAGTGAGGTGATTAGGAATGAGTGCAGTACTCCAAGTGGGGTCTGTCCAGGGTCCTATATAGTTGTAACATTACCTCTTGGCTCTTGAACTCAATCCACGGTTGATGAAAGCCAATACACTGTATGCCTTCTTAACCACACCGTCAACCTGCGCAGCAGCTTTGAGTGTCCTATGGACTCGGACCCCAAGAACCCTCTGATCCTCCACACTGCCAAGAGACTTACCATTAATACTATATTCTGCCATCATATTTGACCTACCAAAATGAACCACCTCACACTTATCTGGGTTGAACTCCATCTGCCACTTCTCAGCTATGTTTTGCATCCTATCGATGTCCCACTGTAACCTTTAACAGCCCTCCGCACTACCCATAATGCCTCCAACCTTTGTGCCATCAGCAAATTTACTAACACACCCCTTCACTTCCTCATCCAGGTCATTTATAAAAATCCTGAAGAGTAGGGGTCCCAGAACAGATCCCTGAGGCACATCACTGGCCACCGACCACTATGCAGTATATGACCCATCTACAACCACTCTTTGCCTTCTGTGAGCAAGCCAATTCTGCATCCACAAAGCAAGGTCCCCTTGGACCTCTTGCCTCCTTACTTTCTCATTAAGCCTTCCATGGGGTACCTTATCAAATGTCTTGCTGAAATCCATGTAACTACATCTACTGTTCTACCTTCGTCAATGTGTTTAGTCACATCCTCAAAAAACCTGCATTTGACAAAGCCATGCTGACTATTCCTAATCATATTATGCCTCTCCAAATGTTCATAAATCCTGCCTCTCAGGTTCTTATCCTTCAGCTTACCAACCACTGAGGTAAGACTCACTGGTCTATAATTTCCTGGGCTATCTATACTCCCTTTCTTGAATAAGAGAACTACATCTGCAACCCTCCAATCCTCTAAATCCTCTCTTGCCCTCATTGATGATGCAAAGATCATTGCCAGAGGCTCAGAAATCTTCTCCTTTGACTACCACAGAAGCCTGAGCCATATCTTGTCCGATCCCAGTGAGTTATCCAACTTGATGCTTTCCAAAAGCTCCAGTATATCCTCTTTCTTAATAACTACAAGCTCAAGCTTTTCAATCCGCTGTGAATCATCACTACATCACCAAGATCCTTTTCCATACTGAATACTGAAGCAAAGTGTTCATTAAGTACCCCTGCTATCTCTTCTGGTTCCAAACACACTTTTCCACTGTCACACTTGATTGGTCCTATTCTATCGTGTCTTTTCCTCTTGCTCTTCACATACTTGTAGAATGCCTTAGGGTTTTCCTTAATCCTATCCGCCCAGGCCTTCTCATGGCCTCTTCTGGCTCTCCTAATTCCATTCTTCATTATGCAGAATGTCACACAATATCCCCTGAACATTTGTCACATTTCTGCCATACATTTCCCTGAGAACATCTGCTCCCAATTTATGCTTCCAAGTTCCTGCCTGATAGGCTCATAATTCCTGTTATTCCAATTAAACATTTTCCTGACTTTTCTGCTCCTATTTCCTCTCCAATGGTATAGTAAAAGAGATAGAATTGTGATCACTATCTCCAAAATGCTCTCCCACTGAGAGACATGATACTTGGACCAAGTTCATTTCCTAATACCAGATCAAGCACAGTCTCTCCTCTTGAAGGCTTTTCTATATATTGTGTCAGAAAACCTTCCTGAACACACCTAACAAACTCCACCCCATCTAAACCCCTTGCTCTGGGGAGGTGCCAATCAACATCGGGGACATTAAAATCTCCCATCATGACAACCCTGTTTAAAAAAAGACATTTGAGTTTAAGAAAAGCACAGCAAGATGTTTGAGTTAAAAATGAAGCAATGCATGTGCTTCTTTGGGAAGGACGGAGGTAGTCAAATTTATAAAAGGGCAGAAAATGGACTCAACTTACTGGTTTATAAACAAAGAGTACAGAGTGATTATAATAATAAATACATAAAAAGAAAAACACAAATGGCTGGCTAATTAGAAAGATTGATGTGTTCGATTGCACAGCATATAATGTGTATGCTGAGCAAATTGAGCATTAGTTTGAAGCGAAACAAATAGCCAATGAGAAGCAAGTGCCAGTTTTGGAAGATATAGAAGGGCATACGCTTTGCTTAGAAGTCTGACTGATCCAACAAAACAAGCAGAAATGAGCTTTGCCAATATTGTGAAAGTAATGTAGGAACAATTTGAACCAAAACCATTGTTTACTGCAGAATGTTTAAGGTTTCATAAGTGGAATCAAAAGGAAGGGGAGTACATTTCAGCATAAATGGCTGAATTGAAGAGATTATCTGAACATTGCCAGTTCAGTAATGGGCTTAATGGTGCACTGAGAAACCATTTTATTTGTGGGATCTTACAAGAAAGCATTTTAAAACAGCTCCAAAATGAGGCACAATTGCATTTAAAAGAGCAGTTCAAATAGCTGTGACCATGGAAACAGCAGATAGAGACATAATTGAGTTGCAGTCAGGAATAAAAGTAAGCGTGAACAAAATAGTAACATCTAAACAGAAACCTGCCTGGCCGAAAAAACTGTGGTAGGGGCTCTCCTACACCAGACCAATGTAGATTTAAAGGCAAAACTGGCAGGAAATAGAATAAAGTGGGGTGCCTACAAAGAACACGTCAGGCAGGAAAATGGACTACACAGGGAAGAGAAAAAGATAAAAAGTCAAGTGGCAGTTTCAGAAAAAGCACTAATTAGAAAGAGCAATAATCTGTGAAAAATCTGATAATGATGAAAGTGATATAGAGTTAGGTAGCATTGAGATTTACATGTGAAAACTAACAAGAGGTAAACAATATGATTTACACAAAAGTGAACAGCGTATAATTAAACTGGAAACGGACACTGGCTCGGCTGTTTCAATCATTCCACAAAATGAGTTTGAACAGTGTTACAAAGATACTAAACTGAAGCCTGCAAATATCCAATTAAGAACTTAACTTATACTGGAGAAAAGATAACTCATTTGGGAATGACATTTGTAATAGTGAAATATAACAACCAATAAGCCACATTGAGCTTGTATGTGGAAAATCAGGTGGAACAGCATTGTGGGGCCATGATTGGCTAAAACAGTTACAAGTTGATTGGAGATTCATCCACCATTTTCATGCCAAATCCCCTGTAACAGTGTCAACTGAAAGGGAATTAAGAAAGGTACTGGATGATGCCCCAAAATGTTCAAGGATGACACCATGGAAACATCAAATATATGAAGGATAAAAAAGTGTTAAGTGAAACTGCATATCCAAGTTTCATAATGCCCATCTATTTCCTAATACTATCTGTGATAAAGCAGTCAATGATTTAGATTGCATGGATGCTGAAGGAATTCTTTCCAAGATTAAGCACAGCCCAAGGGTAATGCTAGTGGTCCCAGCAGCCAAGATGAATGGGTCTGCCAACATCTGTGGAAATTTTAAGGTCACCATCAACCCAATACAGAAAATAAATCAATACTCTCTGCCCAGGAAAGAGGACGTCTTTGCAAACCTTTCTGGAGGAATACATTTTAACAAACTGGACTTATTTGAGGTCTACCTATGGATGGAAGAGGAGTTAAAAGTGATTTTGACCACAAACACTCACAAAGGGCTTTATTGCTATAACAGGCTTATTTTTGGAATAGCATCTGCACCTGCTCTCCAACACAAACCATGTACCAGGCTCCCCAGGCACGCAGTGTTACCTGGATGACAGTGGTGAAGATCACAAGGATCATCTCCAAAATCTCAAGACTGTGTTTAAATGATTGAAGATTATAGGCTCAGAGCATGACACAGCGTGTGAATTCCTTAAACCAAGCACCACTTACTGTGGTTGCATTATTGACATACAGCACAAGTTTTGCAGAAGTATGTTGGGAAAACTCAAGCAGTGGTAGATGCCTCAAGGCCAAAGGACATGTCACAGTTATAATCATTTTTAAGATTAGTCAATTACCATAACAGAGTTCTGCCAAACTCTGGGCTACTGTGTTCCACCCTTTGAACTCATTACTACAGATCGGGAAGTAATGGCAATGGACAAAGTAGTGTGAGGTGGCTTACCAAAAGGTAAAGGAAGTGGTGATACCAGATACGGTACTCAGACATTATGATTCACATTGTCCAGTGCAGCTTGACTGGGACACCTCCCCTTCTCTGGATGTATTCTTTTCCTAATTGAAATTAAATGTCTCCCTATTACTCCTTACTATCTCAGGTCTACATGGCAACCCAAAATGCCCATCATATGTTGCAGAAATTCCAGTTTTCCCATTTTACCAGCTCCAGGAAGAACTTGCCCTTAATGAGGGTTGCCTTAAATGGGGATTGAGATTTATATCATCTAAGCTGAGAGCTAAAATGTTAGAGGAGCTATATGCTGGATATCTAGGTGTGGTCAAAGTGAAAGTTTTGGTTCAAAGCTTTGTTTGATGGCCAGGTATAGTTTTTCATATCGAGCAGATTGCCATGCACTGTTTAGGATGCCAACACCTCCAGAAGATGCCAAGAGCAATGCCTCTCCGTTTCTGGAAATGGCTTCATGGCCCTGGCAGGAGATTCATGTAGATTTTGCCAGACAATTCATGGGTACAAACTTCTTGGTAGTAGTGGAGGCAGCTACAAAGTGACTGAGCCTCCACTACAGCCTCAGACATTGTTGCTGTGTTGAGAAGCCTCTTCTCAAGGACTGGTCTTCCAAAACACCAAGTCAGTGCCAATAGACTGCAATTTGTCATGGAACAATTTCAGTCATTCTTGAAAATGAATGGAATAAGACAAGTTACATCAGCACTGTACCGTGCTACGGAGGTGTATATAGTAGTCATATTATATAGTATACTGTATTCCCCATGAATTTCCCCATGGGGATGAATAAAGTATCTATCTATCTATCTATCTATCTATCTATCTATCTATATACATTATATTGAGTTGGAGTTTATAGCTAAGCTGGGAGGAGTGTTGTGTATTTAGTATTTCAGTAATATTTGAGTAAATTTGTAAACATATTGTTTGATTGAACACTCTTTGTTATTTACATAATTCATTATGGTTTATATGTAAAAGTACGTGAATGGCATACGTCATTACATCACCACGTCATAGTTGCCTGCCTTGCTTAGAGTAAAAATGAATCTACACTCATACATCTGCCAGCTCGTGTTTTTCTTTCCATTAGTTTTACTTCTTGGAGTTGCAAAATATATCTTTGTCTACAGTGAAAAATCATTTAATATCAGATTTACAACATCGGCTTTGCCTAAAATATTGCTGCACTTTCAGTTTATATTATATGCTTTCTTTTCACATAACTTGCAATGTTATCATTTATTTTTACTGATACGATAATCAGCAAGCTATCTTTATGTAATCTTTCATTCCCAGAAATGTGGGTTAGACTCTTTTAATTTTAGATTTGCTGTCATTAAGCTTGTGTGACGAATGGGAAAAGAGTGGGGGATCCTTAATTTAAGATGTTGGCCTATTTAAAACCTTTACATACAGTTATTTCAGATTTTGACAGATTCTGGATGCTCTCTCCTGCAACTTAATTCAATACACTGCTAAAACCTGGGTGGCGTCAATTAAAGAAGGGCCAGTGTTTTATTTGATACTTTCTATGACCACCAGGCATGCCTTGGTCATGGAGGTAATGTAGGAAACCACCTTCAAATCACAGCAGATAGCTAATTCCCAGGCAGTTGAGTGAGTGTGATAATTAGTTTCCCTGCAAACAAGTCTGCTAACTCTCTTTCAAAGTGGTATGGATTTTAATGTATGACAGAGAGACCAAGGCTGGGTTCTTGAAAGACAGCAGCAACCTTGGTGTGAAGAGTCTTCTGGCGATGCACATCCAGCTTTGCAAAGGAGGCTTGCCACGCCAAGAGAAGCAGGACAGACACAGATAAGGAGGTAGAAGGAGAATTCAAAACAGACGGTGGAGTAAAGAACAGTGCTGGAATAAAGGCATGTGTGCTCAACAGGAATCCTCATAATCCCAATCAAGTGTATGAACCCAAGATGACATTGTATTCTTCCCTAAGGGCCAAGGGATTAACGAGGTTCTCCACTGAAGCTGTCACAGATTTGTGTAGCCTCTAGAAGCAGGTTGTTGCAGATAGTTATAAAGTTACTGCAGTTTTTAGCTTCTTTGCCTCTAGCCCCTTCCAATCTGTCACAGGTTATTAGGTGTTGTGCTGAAATGTGGCAGAGAGATGGCAGTTTCCTGATGTGGCATAACTTTATTCTGCATCTCGCTGGAATTCAGAAGACAGAAAGGGGATCTTAGAGAAACAAATAAAGTTATGAAAGGGATAGATAAGATAGAGACAAGAAAGTTGTTTCCTCTGGCAAGTGAAACTAGAACTAGGGGATATAGCCTCAAGATTTGAGGGAGCAGATTTAGGACGAAGATGAGGATGGACTGCTTTTCCTTGACAGCAGTGATTCTGTGGAATTCTCTGCCCAGGAAAGCAGTAAAGACCACCTCATTAAATATATTTAAGGCACAGTTAGATAGATTTTTGCATAATAGGTGAGGTAACAGTAAATGGCAGGTAGGAGGAGTTGATTAGCCAGGATCCTTTTGAATGCCGCAGCAGGCTCAATAGGCCAGATGGCCTCCTCCTGCTCCTCTTTTTTATATTCTTATGGTCTTATGTAAAGTTGACAGAATGGGGATCTAACCCTAGTGTTATGAAGAAGTAGGTTCATGGGTTTGGTAGGTGATGTACAAGACACCACTTACGAATAAGCACCTTTACCATTTATTTACAGATAAACAGAAAAACATTCAGCCAAACATCTAAGTCACCCTAAGTTACAGAGACTATGACAGTAAACATTCAGTAACACCTCAAACTCAACAGGAACTTCATTGTCTCCCCATGTTACACCACTACAACACTAAACATTCAACAGATACTTAGCTAAGTGTGCATGTGAGCTCTGGTGCCTTCGTCAGCACTGGTCACAACCTCAGTGTGAAGATGAGTCCCTGGAGACAAAGGAAAACCAGCCAATCTCTCGCACATGCTATTCTTGTACTCCTGTGGCACCCTAAGCTGGATACATGTGCCGTGGCACACAAGGCAACCAATGGGAAAGAGCTACAGCAACCTTCAAATCAGTAACCTGCATGGTGAAAGCGACTTTTGACTGGCAAGTAAGTTAACCCTTCACATTACACCCATTCACAGTTCCTGAGGAGTGAGGCTTATGGAACAAATTTTTATTGGCAGTAGCACAGTGAGATTAATGTTTCAGTTCAATGATCTAACAGCAGAATTAGGAGGTCAAATCTGAGAGCCGACATGCTGTTTGCCAATGAAGAGTCTGAAACATTGACTATCCACTTCCCCCCACAAATGTTGCTCAACCTGCTAAGTTCCTCCAACAGAGCCACTAGTGCTCTATTTGGCTATTTACAGCAAAGTCTCTTCAAGGCCACTTCTTCAAGGTCTACTATGAAGAAACTTTCCTCCAATCCTGATGAAGGGTCTTGATCTGAAATGTCGAACGTCCATTTCTCTCCAGAGATGGTGCTTGATCCGTTGAGTTTCTCCAGATAGTTGTTTGCTGCTCCAGATTCAAGTGTCTCATGTATCTACCTTTTTCTGTCATAACACTAGGGCTATAACATGACAGTTAGACCACAGATACAGACTTGTACTATGTGCATTTCTGGACATAATGCAATTGAATTAGTGTTGAATTGAAATAATTTGGTATTGTCACATGTACCAAGATGCAGTGTCTTGCATATTGTTCATACAGACCAGATCACGATGCAGTGCATTAAGGTAGTCAGGGAGAAACAATAACGGGTTGCAGAATAAACTGCAACAGCTACAGAAAAAGTACAGTGCAAGTAAATGATAAGGCGCAAGTTCATAATGCTGAAATTCGTACCACAAATTCATCTTATCATGAAAGGGAACTATTGAAATTGTCCATATGACTGACATACAAAAGAGTTTATCATTGTACTTCACTCACTGAGTTTTTCCAGCTGTTTGTTTCTGTGCTCCAGATTCCAGTATCTGCAATGATTTGTGACTTCAGAAAGAGACTATTTGGTGAAAGGCCTGGGCAGAGTGCATGTAGAGAGAATATTTCCTATAGTGGCAGGAGAATATGACCAGAGTACACAGCCTCAGAATACAAGGATGTTCCTTCAGAACAGAGAGGTGAAGAAATTCCATTAGCTGGAGAGTGGTGAATCTGTGGATTTCATTGCCACAAATGGATGTGGAGACCAAGTCACTGGGTGTATTTAAAGTGGAGTTTGATTGGTACTTGATTTGTAAGGGCGTCAAAGGTTATAAGGAGAAGAGAATTGAGTTGAAAAGGATAAAAAAATATCAGCCATGATAGAATGGAGTAGACTCAGTAGTCCAAATGGCCTATTGGTACTCCTATGTAATGTGGTCTCAAATCCTTAAATAATAGTCTTATAACAGCGGTGTAGAAGCTTCTCTTAAGCTTTTGTATGTGCTTTTGGGATTTGCAACCTTTGCCTAATGGAAAGGGGCAAAAAAGAAGGTCCATAGTGGGTAGGGTATTATTATCTTGGCTGCTTTACTGAGATAGTGAGAACTGTAGACAGAACACACAGAGGACAGATCGGTTTCCATGATATGCTGAGATTTATCCACAACTCTCTGCAGCTTCTTGTGGTCACAGTTTGAGCAGTTGCCAAGCTGATATGCATCCAGGCAGGATGCTGTCCAATGTGCAGCAATAAAAATTGTTCAGGATTGACTGTGCTGGTTGTCTCTCCTTGAACAAAAGAAATTGAGTGAAGATGATGTGTGTATATATATAATTTTGAAAGTCCTAACTAGAACATGCAGAAAAGATCAATTTCCCTTATGGATGGACCAGATATACTGTGGGGACCATACTGTAGGTATAGGCTATAAAAACCTCAAAGTTGCCACCCAAATTGATAGGGTGGCTAAGAAGGCATATGTTGTGTTTGTCTTCACTAATCTGGATATTGAAATAAAGACCCATGAGGTAATATTGCCACTCTATAAAACTCAGATTGGACTACACTTGGAGTATTGTGTTCAGGTTTGGTTGCCTCATTACAAGAAAGATGTGAAAGCTTTAGAAAGGGTGCAGAAGAGATTTTCCAGGATGCTCCCTGGATTAAAGAGCTTTTCTTATGAGGAAAGTTTGAGAGAGCTAAGCTTTTTCTCTTTGGAGCAAAGGAGGATGATAAGTGACTTGATTGAGGTGTATAAGATGATAAGAGGCATAGAAAGAGTGTGTGGGAATGGCTAATGAGAAAGGGCGTAATTTTAAGGTGATTGGTGGTAAGAATACTGGGGATGTCACAGATAGGTTTTTTTACACAGAAAGTGATAAGTGCACGAATCATAATACTGGGGTTGGTTGGCAGAGGCAGATATGTTAGTGAGAGTTAAGAGATTCTTGGCTATGGATTCAGATTCAGATTTGAACCATCTCAGATTATTTGTGAAAATATGGCAGGTGCACATGCTGCTGATAGATCACACAGTGAACCCATTGGGCCTCCTGTGTGCTGCAGACACTCTTTATTGCGCGAGCTTTCGAGTGCAGGATTTTCATCTCTGTGGGCCCAATTTGTCCAGCACTATTCCTGACTAACATAATTCAGTAAAAATGTCTAATCATTCTATTCCATTCTCATGCTTGCTTCACACATATGTAATGGGGTTCATTTACTTAACACGTGTACTGTACATCAAAACATACAGTGAAATGGATGGAAGAAAATGGAGGGAAGTTTGGGAAGGAAGTGCGGGAGTAGGTTAAAAAGTCAGCACAACACCATGGGTTCTGGGGCTTGTACTGTGCTGTACTTTTCTATAATCTATGTTGTACTGAACTAATTCATCCAGTAATCAAGTGTCTAACTAAACTAATCCCTTTTGCCTACACAATGTCTATATACATCTGTTCATGTGCATGAAAGCCCTGTTATCATATTTACCACCACCACCAGCCCTGGCGTCACATTCCAGTCAGTCACCACTCTCTGTGTAAAGAAATTACCCGGCAGATCACTTCTGAGTTTTTTCCATCTCACCTTAAAAACAGGTCCTCCAGTACTAGACATTTTGACCCTGTGTAAAAGATACCAGCTGCCTCTCATAAATGTATAAGCCTCTATCAGGTATCCCATCAGCCTCTGACATTCTAGAGAAAGCAATCCAATTTCTCCATATACTGATGGCCTCCAACCCAGGCAGCTTCTTGGTGAACCTCTTCTATACCCTCTCCAAAGCCTCTACATCTTTCACTATTGACCTACAGACCTAGGTGGACAAACTCTTACTTTATGGTCTAAACACACCACTATGCAGCTGGCTATTCCTTCCTAACCATAAGACCTCAGAAAGTCAGGAAGCACAGCCGCTCCTCCCTCCCCCCATCATCCTTAACACAGGGCTATGTGCTGAACATTCTGACCGCACATGACTGCACAGCCAAGCTCCTGAGTAATCACGTTGTCAAGTTCACCGATAACACAAGCATGCTAGGGCTCATCACCAACATGATGAGACAGCCTACAGACAGGAGGTGGAAGAGCTCAAGGCCTGCTTTCAGGCAAATAACCTCTTCGTCAATGTCAACATAACAAAGGAATTGGTTACCTACTATAGGAGAACTCTCACCATTTATATCCTATTTACATCAATGTGGAAACTGCGAGCTGTTTTACACTCCAGGGAGTGCATATCTAACAACACATCCAAAACAATGAGGAAAGCTCACTAATGCCTCTACTTTCTGAGAGGGCTGTTGAGAATTGGACTATGCACATCTATATTCACACCCTTTATTGTGTTCAATTCTGGTCACCTCATTATAGGAAGGATGTGGAAGCTATGGAGAGGGTGCAGAGGAGATTTACCAGGATGTTGCCTGGTTTGGAGAACAAGTCATATGAAGCAAGGTTAGCAGAGCTGGGACTTTTCTCTTTGGAGTGTAGAAGAATGAGAGAGGACTTGATAGAGGTCTACAAGATTATGAGAGGCATAGATAGGGTGGATAGTCAGTACCTGTTTCCCAGGGCACCAATAGCAAACACCATATGTACAAAGTTAAGGGAGGGAATTTTAGGGGAGACATCAGGGGTAAGGTTTTTACACAGAGGGTTGTGAGTGCCTGGAATGTCTTGCCAGGGATGGTGGTGGAGGCTAAAACATTAGGGGTATTTAAGAGCCTCTTGGACAGGCACATGGATGAAAGAAAAATGGAAGGTTATGGGGTAGTGTGGGGTTAGTACTTTTTTTGAAGGATTATATGGGTCGGCACAACATGGAGGGCTGAAGGGCCTGTACTGTGCTGTAGTGTCCTATGGTTCTATGGTTTACAGATGAGCAGTAGAGAGCATCCTAGCATGGTACGGATGCTACACTGCAACAGGCAGGAAGGCTCTACTACGCGTAGTCAAAACTGCACCCACCCTACCACTATCAAGGACATATATACAGAAGAGGCATGTGATAGCATGAAGGAACCCATGCACCTGCTCCTGAACTGTTTGTCCCACTCTTAGCAGGGAGGAGGTCATGCAACATCCACAACAGACTCAAAGACAGTTACCTTCCCCAAACAGTAAGGCTGATGAATATCTCCACCCACTAATCTACCCCCACTGCTCCCCGTCATCACCACTGCTTTATCATTTCCTGTCAGAGTCACCTAATACACAGACACTCCTGTACTTCGTGACACTGTACTTACAATCACTGTAGATAAGCTATCTTATCTATTGTAGTGTATTTATTGTTTTCAGAATTATTCTTTTGCTTATCTTATTGTGTTTTTTTTAGCTGCATTGGATCCAGAGTTATAATTATTTCATTCTCCTTTATACTTGCGTACTGGAAATGACATTAAACAATCTTGAATAATAGCAAGGGCAGATCTTTAGCTAAAATTTTACACAGATAGGGAGAAATAGGTCAGCTGATCAAATATAATTTTCATGAATGATAGAACAGGAATAAGGTCTGAATAGGCTTGTCCTTTGTATGGAGTCAGGAAAGGATTTTTCTCCAAAAAATGGTCAAAATTTGGAAATTCCTTTCCCAAAAGAATGATGAGTTTAGGGAAGGACTAAATGGTTCAAAACAGAGTTTGATGTTTTTTGATAGATCAGGGTGTTGAATGTGTGTAAGTGGAGTTAAGATAGAGTTTAGGCATGTATTGATTGAATGCAGAATGGCTTCCTTTTTCCTGGAAATCCAACACAATTTGGGTATGAAATGTCTCTTTTCTTAATCACCACTTCAATTTTCTCCCTAAATTTGCTGTTTTATCTCCAATGCATTCATCCAGCCTGTAAGGACCAGAACAATCAAGTGATTAGGTAGGTTCAGGAACACATCAAATCCCAAGAGTCTGTCTAGTGTAAGCTTGGAGCGATAGACTACCAGTTTCTATCTGTACAGATATAATAGATAGATAGATAGATAGATAGATAGATAGATAGATACTTTATTCATCCCCATGGGGAAATTCAACATTTTTTCCAATGTCCCATACACTTGTTGTAGCAAAAACTCATTACATACAATACTTAACTCAGTAATAATATGATATGCATCTAAATCACTAACTCAAAAAGCATTAATAATAGCTTTAAAAAAAAGTTCTTAAGTCCTGGCAGTTGAATTGTAAAGCCTAATGGCATTGGGGAGTATTGACCTCTTCATCCTGTCTGAGGAGCATTGCATCGACAGTAACCTGTCGCTGAAACTGCTTCTCTGTCTCTGGATGGTGCTATGTAGAGGATGTTCAGAGTTTTCCATAATTGACCGTAGCCTACTCAGCGCCCTTCGCTCAGCTACCGATGTTAAACTCTCCAGTACTTTGCCCACGACAGAGCCCGCCTTCCTTATCAGCTTATTAAGACGTGAGGCGTCCTTCTTCTTAATGCTTCCTCCCCAACACGCCACCACAAAGAAGAGGGCGCTCTCAACAACTGACCTATAGAACATCTTCAGCATCTCACTGCAGACATTGAATGACGCCAACCTTCTAAGGAAGTACAGTCGACTCTGTGCCTTCCTGCACAAGGCATCTGTGTTGACTTAAAGATAGAAAATACCCCTTCTGCTTCCCTGGAAAGAGTACTGGGGAGATTTATTAGGATGTTGCTAGTAATGGGGAGAGTTTGGGTGGTTGGGACAACTTTCATTGGGGCATAGCAGAATGAGAGTTGTTCATATGGAGGTGTAAGATCATCCGTGGCAAAGATAAGGTGCACAGTCTCCCCCCCCCCCCCACCCCCCACACCAGGGTTAAAGAATCAGGAACTAGATTTCAAAGGTTTAAAGTAAAAAGATGAAGATTTAATAGAAATCTGAGAAGCAACTTTTTCACCACAGAGGGTAGTCGTTATATGGAATGAGTTATCAATGGAAGAGGTTGAGGCATGTATGTAAACAATATTTAAAGATACTTGGACAGGAACATGGATCAGAAAGGTTTACTGATTTGGTTCAAACTCGGGCAAATGGGACTAGCAGAGATGGAAATCTTGGTTGGTTAGTTAGTATGACCTGTATCTGTGCTGTATGACTCAATAATTCTGTGATTCATATCTAACACCTCACTATGTAAATTACAACTACCTAAGTATTGCCCTCAATATAATTGACCACAGCATTCTCCTGGATCACCTTGAGAACTAGGTTGGCCTCTCTGGTAATGCCCTTAATTGGTTTCCTTCATCTACGTTCTAACGAACATTTTTTGTCTGTCTTTGAGACCAATTTTCTAAGAGATACATTGTACCTTTTGATGTTGCTCAGGGAAGCTAATTTGGTCCCTGTTCTTCTCCTTATACATACATGCTCCCCTTAGGAGACATCATTAGAGAGTTTAAACTTGATTTTCAAAGTTATTTAGATGACAGGCAATTGCGTCTCTCTGTTGAGCCTAATGATGATAACATCCTATCTTCTCTGACTTCTGGAATGGCTGCAATAAACAAATAGATGAGCAATAATCTCCTGTAAGTAAGTGAGGATAAACTGAAATACTTGGGTTGTTTCCAAAGCCAACAGAGATAAACTTCTTGATAATCTTGCAATCCTGTCTTCCCTTGTAAAACCAGAATTTTATCCTTGATTCAGAGTTGAATTTTAAATCCCACACAAAAAAGTGACCAGAGCAGCATTTCAACACTTAAGAAATATCGCAAAGATACATTCATTTCTGCCATGATGCTGAAAATCTAATTCACGCTTTTATATCGAATAGAATCGATTACTGCAATGTACTTTTTACTAGCCTTCCATAGCAACCTATTGACAAACTTTTAACTCATTCAGAACACCGTTGCTAGACTTTTAACCAAAACCAGGTTGAGGGAACATAACACTCTCAGACTATCTGCTCTGCATTGGCTTCCCGTATCTTTTAAAATTGATTTTAAAGTTCTCTTGCTTGTTTTAAAAGCTTTTAATGTTATAGGAATAGAAATACATAACAGAATAATTTTTGTTTCAGAATCATCGGTCTCTTAAATTTAAACAATCTCCCTCAAAGGATAATTGGCAGGTTAGCTTTTTTGGAACTACCTCCTAAACTATGAAGTTCAATGCCTAAAACGATAAAGGATGCAGACTCAGTTGACACTTTTAAACACCAGCTCAAAACCTATTTAACCATATAACAATTACAGCACGGAAACAGGCCATCTCGGCCCTTCTAGTCCATGCCGAACGCTTACTCTCACCTAGTCCTACTGGCCCGCACTCAGCCCATAACCCTCCATTTCTTGCCTGTCCATATACCTATCCAATTTTTTTTTAATGACAATATCGAACCTGCCTCTACCACTTCTAGTGGAAGCTTGTCCCACACAGCTACCACTCTCTGAGTAAAGAAGTTCCCCCTCATGTTACCCCTAAGCTTTTGCCCCTTAATTCCCAACTCATGTCCTCTTGTTTGAATCTCCCCTACTCTCAATGGAAAAAGCCTATCCACGTCAACTCTATCTATCCCCCTCATAATTTTAAGTACCTCTATCAAGTCCCCCTTCAACCTTCCATGCTCCAAAGAATAAAGACCTAACTTGTTCAACCTTTTATTTATTTATTACAGTTATTTATTTAACTTGGCTTTTAACTAACATCTTTCTGTCTTTTATTTTCATGTTTGTATTTTTATCCCATTGTAATGCACCTTGAACTAATCACCAGCATGAAAAGTGCTCTATAAAGTTGTTGTTATCATTACAACTAATTCTTTACCAAATCTCACATTAAGACAATAGCATAATTTAAGTGTTAACTTTATTGTATAGATTTTTTTCATAAAATAAAGTTGCATTCCTCGACCTCAACTTAATACAGGATCTAAAAGTCATGCCAAGTGATCTGATATGGAAAGCAAAGAAAGCAGCTGAAACATATGGTCACATATTTATGCACGATTCTAATTTCAAGGCATATCTATACTAACAGACAGATTCGAAGATGGCAATAACAGTTGATGCAACACTTTGCATTGGAATTATTTTTTTAAAATGGGCTGTATAACAATGGCACAGTTAATTCAAGGAAGCATGCATGCTCAATGGGAACCGCTCTGTGAAGGTGGATGGGTCGCTGTGTGTTGAATCATGTAGTATTGTCTTGTTTCCAAGTTCTGAGCTCCTGCTGAGTAATATGGATTACTGAATTTACTACAGATGACCGCAGTGTAATGGGCCATAATTTGCTGGATGGCATCTTCAATTAGTTAGATTTGTGCTTACTCACTCAGCCAGTTCTTTTTTTTTTTTGCAATTCAGTTTGCTGAATTGTGGACTGATAATATTAGTCAAAACCAAGCAGCTGAAAATGCAATGAGCGGAACTAACCATATTCTTGCAGCCTATAGAACCACAAGACAAAATTTAAGCAGGGCCTCTGGAGGAAATATATTGAAAATAGGCAACACAAAACAAAATGCTGGAGGAACTCAGCAAGTCAGGCAAAACCCACAGAGGGGAATAAATAGTTAACGTATCAAATTGAGATCCTTCATCAGACTGGAAAGGAAGGGGACAGAAGCCATAAAAGGAAGGTAGGTGGTGGCAAAAACATTGACTTTTTATTCCCCTCCATTGACACTGACTGTTTTACCAAGTTCCTCCAGCATTTTGTGCACATTGCTCAAGATTTCCAGCATCTGCGGAACCTTAGATTAATGAAAATGCGAATGAAGAACTCAGTTTCAGCATAGCTACGTAATAGAAATAAGGAGGAAAAGAAAGGCTCGATTAAGAGAGCAAGATAAAGGGATAGATTAAAAATATGTAAGTTGCATATTTTAGGTCAATAATTTAATAATGTTGATTGCTCATTAACTGTTGCTGACAAACAAATTATCTGATTATAATTAGCTCATTTGACTGTGAGAACTTTCCTTAGTTAGGAATGCTTGTGACCGGTTTATCATTATAAGTACGCGTTTATACATTATAGTGACCCATGCGCCTGTGATACTGCTGCAGGGTTTCATCTTGGAAGACTTAATCACGCCCCTCTTGCTCTTCAAAGCTTCAACAACTGGAAGCTAAGATTATCCAGTCCTTCCTCATAAAACAAGACCGTATTCTAGGTATCGGCCTGATGTTCTCTGAACACTTCTTAAGGCATCAATATTGTACGCATACTCTAGATGTGGTCTCAATGATGTGCCAGCTTACTCCCCTGCTTTGCTATTTATTTCTGTAGCAATACATCATAGTACCCATGAAAACGACCTCGCTATTCCTTTTCTTTACACTATTCATTTTTGTCACTCACAGTAATTTTGTATCTTTGTACTGGATTGATGTTACAAAATGGCAAATTTCACATCCTACTGATAATAAGCCTGATTCTGATTCTGATAGAAATGATGAGAAGGACAAGAAAACTCCGACTAAGAGGGAGCAATAAGGAGATGGAATAAAATATTAGAAACACAAAGAGATAAAGGAAGAATAGATAAAGAACATCTACATAAACTAAAACCTCCTGGGCTAACATAGATGGACATCTTTTTTAGTGTTCTTGGTGTTCACCTGGCAGAGAATCTCACCTAGTCTCTCAACATCAGCTCCCATAGTAAAGAAAGCCCAGCAGCATCTCTACTTTCTGCAAAGGCTGAGGAAAGTCCATCTCCCACCCCCCATCCTCATCACATTCTACAGGGGTTGTATTGAGAGCATCCTGAGCAGCTGCATCACTGCCTGGTTCGGAAATTGCACCATCTCAGATTGCAAGACCCTGCAGCGGATAGTGAGGTCAGCAGAGAAGATCATCAGGGTCTTTCTTCCCGCCATCACGAACATTTACACTATACGCTGCATCTGCAAAGCAAACAGCATTATGAAGGACCCCATGCACCCCTCATACAATCTCTTCTCCCTCCTGCTATCTGGGAAAAGGCTCCGAAGCATTCGGGCTCTCACGACCAGACTATGTAACAGTTTCTTCCCCCAAGCTATCAGACTCCTCAATACCCACAGCTTGGACTGACACCTTGCCGTATTGTCCTGTTTATTATTTATTGTGATACCTGCACTGTTTTTGTGCACTTTACGCAGTCCTGTGTAGGTCTGTAGTCTCGTGTAGCTTTCTCCATGTTGTTTTTTTACGTAGTTCAGTCTAGTTTTTGTACTGTGTGATGTAACACCATGGTCCTGAAAAACGTTGTCTCATTTTTACTATGTACTGTACCAGCAGTTATGGTCGAAATGACAATAAAAGTGACTTGACTTGATCTTAGTCAGCATGGATTTGATCGTCAAAGGGTCTGTGTCTGTGCTGCAAGCCTCGATGACTCTGACTCAATGACTCGAACGATGCTCAAAAGTTTAAGTAGTTATACGTATTGTTGTTTCTTTTCATGCATCGTGGCTCATCAGGCGACAACCTTGCTGTTTCTTTAGCATTTATCTGTTTTTTTACGAGGCCGAGTTGCTCGCTCAATGCTCAACCCAGCACGGATGGAAAATGTGAAAAGAGCTGGCCGGATCTGAACCTGTGACCACTAGCCTCACAGTCCACTGCAGATGTAATTACATCACTGGCCAGCTAGTTATACATATCTTAATTTTTAATTTAAAAAGTGAAACATTTGGACTCCCTGCTTACAATGGGGATTTACAGTACAGAAGAGATTAGTCAACCACAACTAACACACATTAAGCCACCAAAATGGGATTATGACTGAAATTGCGACTTCCTATTGTGAGTTCAGTTTCTATCTGCAGGGTAAGTATACCTAATTCTTTCCACTCAATGTGCTTCAACACTGAGCAGGCAACAATGTTCATAGTTAACACCAGAGAGAAATACCTTGGCTGCAATTCCTTAAATGTGCAAACTTCATTGCTTATCTGCCCCATACTATGTTATTGTCTTGTATGTGAATAAATCATGAGTTGCATTATTAACTTTCTTATTGTTTTTCCATCTAATTATACGTCTACATTCCAGATGAACTGTTCAACGGGAGAACCAGCTGATTTCCAGGGTGTAGTTACACATTTCAGCATCCTTCCAGACTCAGCCCTCCAGCTAGAAGGCCTAATCTCCTTTCAGGCAGACAGAAATGCTGCGACCTCGGGCATGTCCAGCATCGGAGGTCTGTATGTCTACGTCAATAAGAACGCATCTGTGAACACCTTGGTAATAACAGTTCACTGCTCATTGTAGATAGAGTTTATAATGGTAGAGTGCAGGCCCTCCTACTCACTGAGAGAGTTCACAGCCATTGTGGTTACTGCTGTTTATATCATCCCCTGTGCTAATGCCGGGGAAGTGCTACAGAAGCTCTACAGTGTCATCTGCAACCTCCAATCCTCTCACCCAGATGGTGTCTTCATTGTTACTGGCGAATTCAACCATGCCAAATTAAAAACAGTCCTGCCAAAGTTCTATAAGCATGTCAACTTTACAACCAGAGGAGAAAATATATTAGACTTGGTTCATACTAATATTTATGGAGCCTACAAGGCTGCTCCCTACCCTCACCTTAGTTATTCAGACCACATACCCGGTTTGCTAATCTCTGCATACAGACTACTGGTTTGGCAGGTCAAACCAGAAAAATGCATTGAGAATGTGTATTATGAAGGGTTAATTTACTCGCCGATTGAAAGCCAATTCTGCCGTGTTGGTTGCTGGTTGCCACAGTCAAAGGATGCGACAGCTGTCTCCCACTGGCTGGCTTTCACACCAGGGCATCGGCTTGTGGTTCTAGGCACCCAAGGGGTATAAGGATAGCACATGGGAGATCCTCTGTCTCTTTTTACTAGGGTCTCCCATTCAGACTGGGTCTCAATCAGGGCTGAAGGGCTTTTGGGAAGTTGTGCTGCAGAATGGAGAGTCTGTGCATGCATTTAGGTAAGTAGCTGTTTGTTGAGTGTTTAGTGTTGTAGTTGTGTAACTTATGGGGACATAACAAAGTACCTGTTTGAGTTAGAATGTTATTGAATGTTTAGTCTCATAGTTTTGTAACTTAGGGGGCTTAGACTAAGCACTAAGTCTCTTTTGACTCCGACGTTGAGTTGCGTGTTTCACTGTTTGTTTGTAAATAAACAGTTAACGTGTGTGCTCACAATCAGTATCTTCTGCCCCACTTACTGAAACTATAAATCTGCTTCCACATAACATTTGGTGTAGTCGACAGGAGAAACGTGAGTTTAAAATGTTCAGGGGTAAGAGCAACCGGGTATGAGGAGTGCCAAGCCCCTGGGGTGGACCAACTGCAGTGCTGGGTTCAACAACCTCGCCAATCTACTGGCAGGCCATGGAACACTGGTGGGTTGGTCAGATCGGTCAGATAAAATGGGCTCCCATGGAGAGAAGATCAGGTAATACATTGTGTCTGTGTTAAATGAGGTTGAATGCACAGACAGGAAGGGGATCCAAAGGTGTGTCTTGTGGCTGCTGGAAGCCATCGTAAAGCACCAGCATGAGAAAATCCCGAGAGCAAGCAGGAGATGGTAAGTCTAAAGAACAAGGTGGAGGTGCTGCACTGACACTGTACCATCATGGGTAAAGAAACCCAGGCTAAAGAGCTCGAAGACAAGGGTACAGAGATTGCTTGTTGGCCAGTAAAGGTGCAGCAATTCGACGCTGCCTTTGGCTAATTGGCAATTGGATGCCGTTAAGTTCCAAGTCCTGATGCTGCAGGGAGATAATCTCAACGGTGGGTGGGGATTGGGATATCTGGATGGATGGTGAAGATGGGGAGGAGAGAGTAGAACAGCATCCTATGATTCTCCTTCATAATGATCGCTCTTCCCCCTATACACCCAAGATAGCACAGACCAGACCAGTGACCATGCAGCCCCATACCTTGCAAGAGGGCTTTACCCATGGCCCCTCTGACCTTCACGAGATAGGAGGAAGATGAGGAATGTTGGGGTGGAGTTCTATGGGCGCATCTGAACTGACAGAGATCAGGAAGTTCTCCACCAAGGAACTGGCAGGATTGGGGGGTTAAGCACAGGCAGAAGCCAGGAGAGCCTCTGGTCACATGATTGATTGATTGTTGAGGATATGGGATGAGGGGGGTACTGGAGTGAGCATATCTAATAGAGAGATGGGCACTCTAGAGGGGCAGCCATCCCCCCCAGAGTCCCCACTAATGTTCTGAAGTTGCATCCCAACCCCCATGACAGTAATAAATCCTTATGGGATCAGGTGGCAGTAGTGGTTAAAGTCAGGTACCCCTCCTTTCTTGAGAGGGTTTCCCGGTCAGAGCGGAGCACAGTAGAGGAAGGGACCAAAGCCTTTTGCCAGTAGCTTTAATTATCAGATTACACAGCAATATTGATAACCAGACAGAGGATTCTGAACTAACCCCGATGATGGTAGGGCCTTTGGTTAAAACAGCAGTTCCCCACTTATAAGGGTGGTTCTGCCTTTAATGAATCCAGCAATCAGGGGTACTGTAAGTGGAGCTTGCGGGAGAAGGTACGTGGAAATTAGATTAGCAAACGCAAAGTGGTTGATCCCAAGAGATGGTTTTAGTGCTGCTTAGGGCAGGAGTCCCAGAGAAGCAGGTTGATGGGGTTCCCACTCCTACCTCTACGTGATGTGGAGGGAACACTGCAAGGGAATTGTTAAGGCAGTGGGCTCATCTTCTAAGCCCTCCCTGAATAAAGGCTTGTTTGATCACTCGTTGGATTCCTCGTCTACACCCCTTGCTGAAGGTCCTTCAAAGGGCACTGGCAGACCTCCAGTGACAGCTGGGGTTGGGTGCTGGGTGGTGCCCTCTTGCCCCACTTACATACGGATGTGGTCAGGGCTCCTGACGGATATGCTTGGCGGCCCTTTCCTAGCTGAGGGAACTGTGGCCCTAGGTATGCATTGCAGTACATTGAGGGAAAGGGAATGTGTAGCGATGGATGCCACCAGCGGACACCAGCACAGAGCGTACCGTCATTCCAGGTAATGACATTTGCTGGGGTCACTGGGTTACAATAGAGGGTTAAAGGCAAACCCTTCTTTGCGACCGGGAGGTTATCCTACAGGTGGCTATCTGACTGGGTCAGGTAGGACCCATGACATTCAACCTGCCACCTCCCCCATACTATCCCGGTGTGGCCAGTGTTGAAGGAGGATGGATCCCGGCACACGATGGTTGACTATCGACAGTTTAATAAGCATGCACCGCCTCTCACAGCAGCTGAGTCAGATGTGGTGACCATTACTGAGCACGTAGGAGGTAGGGAGGGAAACCATTGTTTTGCAGAAGTTGACTGGCCAAAGATTTTTTTCCCCCATTCCCCTGAATCCACATGGGAGGGTTGACAGGCCTCCCCTAGGGGGAAGTACACACTCTCCTGTTGCACCATGACATAATAGCTTGAGGTTTACAGGGGATATAATTAGGCACTAGTGTCTCCTTATCCCACTATATAAATGTGCTGTTACAGATGCCCTCACATGACCGCAGCATTCAAGATCATGCGCTCAGGTATCTCCTGCTGACCAGAATGCTACTGGATGCCTCAGTGGCACCAGCAAAACTGGGTGGAGCATGGGTGACCGCTCTGGGGGTAACCCTATTGGGAACATATTAGGATATAGTGAGGCAGGCATTGGATGAAGTTGCTACCTCGTGAGAGAGTGGAGTCAGTCTATCAACCTCCAGTCAGAATGCTCTACTTCGGGACATGCAGTGACATCCTGGGTAGCAGGAGATACCTGATAAGGCCAAGCGCAAGATCTTGAATGCTGCAGTCCCCACCACGGTTTCCTCGGCTAAGAAAGTGCTGCTGTGTATATCAGTCGGGAGCCCTGACCACATCCCTACGTGAGTGGGGCAGGAGGGCACGACCCACCAGCCGAAGATACAGTATTTTGTAGAGTTCCTTGGGTATTGATGCCAATGTATCCCCCACCCGATCATGATATTACTCCCCCATACCAGGCCTCCCGCAAACAGACCTCTTTTCAACGGGGTCCTGTACAGCAAGTGGCCTTTGAGGCTGCCAAGCACGCAGTGGAATGGGATTTTCTATTAGCTCTTAGACAGAATGGGGTACCCTTTGAGCTACCCCTAGAGTGGCCGAGTGGAGCCTGTAGCACGTGTTGAAGGGACACCATGCCCCCTTGGGGCTTTGGATGAAGACTTTCTCCGAGGCAGTCTCTTCGAGAGGCAGTTGTTGGCCTTCTATTGGGCCAATCACAAACAAGAGAAAATCTGCAGATGCTGGAAATCCAAGCACACACACAAAATGCTGGGGGAACTCAGCATGCTAAGCAGCATCTGTGGAAAAGGTACAGTCAACATTGTGGGCCAAGTCCAAACAGTCCCTTCAGGGGAGGCAACACTTCACCTGTGAGTCTGCTGGGGTCATCTACTGTATCTGGTGCTCCCAGTGTGGCCTCCTGTATATTGGTGAAACCCTACATAGATTGAGAGACCTCTTCACTGAGCACCTACCAGAAAAAGTGAGATCTCCCAGTGGCCACCCATTATAATTCCACTTCCCATCCCCATTCTGACATACCAGTCCAAGGCCTCCTCTACTGTCTCGATGAAGTCACACTTGTGTTGGAGGAGCAACACCTGATATTCCCTCTGGGTAGCGTCCAACCTAATGGCATGAACACCAATTTCTCAAACTTCCAGTAATGCCCCCCCTTCACCATTTCTCATTCTCATTTCCCTCTCACCTTATCTCTTTACCTACACATCACCTTCCTCTGGTGCTGCTCCCTGTTGCTTTTCTCCCATGGCCTTCTGTCAGATTCCCCTTTCTCCAGCCCTGTATATCTTTCATCAGTCAACTTCCCAGCTCTTTACCTCACAACTACCCCCCTCCCGGTTTCACCTATCACCTTGTATTTCTCTCTCCCCACCCCCACCTTTTAAATTTACTCCTTTTTTTTGTTCTCCAGTCCTGCTGAAGGGTCTCTGCCCGAAATGTCGACTACACTTTTCCATCGATGCTGCCTGGCCTGCTGAGTTCCTCCAGCATTTTGCGTGTGCTGTTATTGGGCTCTCCTGGCCACTGAATACCAGACAACTATTGAGCCAGTTGTGCTGTATCTGCATCTCACTATTACGCAATGGGTAAAGTCTGACAATGTGACTCACAAAGAGGACTGTAGCCAATGGTCTTCAGTCATTAAATGGAAATGGTATATCACAGACAGAGTAGAGTGATGTCCTGGTGGGGTGAGTAATCTTCATGAAGAGGTTATATCCCTTCCCGATGATGACCACTGCACCCACGACAAAGTCCTTACAATTTACCCCCTCCCACCCATACAGTGGGGTAAACCGTTTAACGATCTGACCTCTGAGGAGAAGCAACATGTCTGGTTCACCGAAGACTCCAACCGTTGGCTGGGTAGCAAGCAGTGGTGGAAGGCCCCTGCTCTCCACCCTCAGACAAGCAAAGTCATCATGCAGGAGGGAGATGGGGATCAGGTCAGCTGGCTGAGTTGGGGGCCACAACCCTGCCCATCTGAGAAGAACCGTGTCTATACTGACTTCTGGGCAGTGGCTGGTAGCACGATGATATGGGATGATATGGATATCGTAAAGGCACGAGTAATACTGGGAGGGGCATGGGGGACCACTTGGGGACGCCCCAATTGGGAACGTATCTGAAGGATCCACACCAGTAGCAAATTACGGTCCATCATGACGATAGTGCATCTCTCCTTACACTGAGGAGGCCATACATAATGGTACTGTAGATAAAACAACGCAGATCAGGACTGCCGATGTTTGTTCTGAGGAGCAGGACTGTAGTCGCATGGCAGTATGGATACACTAGAAGAGTGGGCATTTAGGGGTTGACAGTGTAAGGAAATCGATGGAAATTCAAAGGAGGGGGAGGAGGGAATGTTCACTTATGATGAGGCCAAGATAGTCGTCATTAGCTGTTCAACCTGCCAACAAGTTAAGTCCAAGGGATGGCCGGCAGGTCCATCAGGACTGGTATGAGAGCTGGTCAGGTCTGGCAGATGGATTATATATTGGCTCTTTACCACCACAGAATAAGAAATGGTCAACACGTATTCCGGAGTCCTGGTGGCAGTGATGTGTGACTGCGCTGACCAGAAATAAGAGGGTTACAGTGCTTGTCATCCATGTATGGGATGCCAGGGAGACTCTGTTATGTTTTGTAACTTCAAAACATTAAATTAATAAAACACAGGAGTCTGGGAATACAGGTCTGGCCCGTCATTACTTTAAGGGAGGCATATGCATATTACATGGTAGAGTAATGATGTACACTATTAACATAATTTTACATATAACACATTAATTATTTAAACAAACAAGAATGCTTAATTAAAGAATATATATACAACATTACTCAAATATTATTGAGATATTAAATGCATTGCACTCCTCCCTAGATATAAACTCCAATTCAATAGAAAATGCATCAACTATATACACAATATACTATATAATACAACTACTATGTACGGACATTCACAACATTGTAAGTTTTAAATTGTCCCATCACAGACAAGAGAAAATCTGCAGATGCTGGAAATTTGAGCAACACACACAAAATGTTAGAGGAACTCAGGAGGCCAGGCAGCATCTATGGAAAAGAGTACAGTGGACGTTTTGGGTTGAAACCCTTTGGCAGGACTGGAGAAAAAAAAATGCTGAGGAGGAGGTTTTAAAGGTGGAGGGAGGGGAGAGAAAAACACTAGGTGATAGGTGAAACCTGAAGGGGTATGGATGAAGTAAAGAGCTGGAAGGTTGATTGGTAAAAGAGACAGAAAGCCATGGAAGAAAGAGAAGGGGCAAGGAACACCAAAGGGAGAGAGTGGGAGAGATGGAGTGGGAGGGAGAGAGAGAGTGAGGGGGGGGGCGGAGAGAGAGAGAGAGAGAGAGAAAGGGAGGGAGGGGAGGAGGCTGCGTAGGCTAACATATCATATTTACACGCATACTATATTTATTTATTTATATATAATTATTTGAACCAGATATCATGTTGCAGGAGAATTTATCTGATACATAACACAGCATTCAGCCTCTGCAACACAACAAAAGTTCAAATATTTAATCATATATCCAGTTGCTGCCTGTGGGATCATGCTATGCCACAAACCCACCTGCTACGTACGTATTCTACTTTGCAACACTTCAAGAAAAGAATGCTTTATCGATTGTGAATAGCTTTGAGATATCCCGAGGTTATTGAATGGTATTAGCATTGCACACAAGCTGAAATTTATCTCGAATTCTTACAGAATTTTTCTGGTGCAATAGAGCTATGTAGTCCGTGTGTTGATCTCATGTATTATGATTTTTAATGAAGAAAGATTTGAACCCTAGGGCTATTATTTTAAAGTCTTTACAGCAAAGACATTTCTTTTCCACTGGCATCTGTGATTCCATTCAGCTCGTTCTGGGAATTAAGCTAGTTTAATTTTCCAAGCAGTGCACATTTTCCAGTGTATGCAGATGGATTTCAGGAACCTCTAAGGGTGTTTCAGTACTAATGAGCACCACCTTCACCATCAAAAGGAGGCAATATTCAAGTTACACCAAAATTTTAGTCAAGAGGTGATCTCAGAATTATTAAAGCAGATATGATAGATATGTCCTCAGGTTGTGAAGTGTTCAATCAGTATGCAACTAATTATAACATAATTCACCATGTTTCTCTGATCATTTCTTCACCGATACACAGTCCTGGCATCTCCCGATGTTCCCATGCAAGTGAAAATCTGTGTCTTTGATGGTCATTGATGATTATGTAAACTTGGTTTGGACTACAGAGAGTGAGATTGTGCTGCTCCGGAGATGGAAAACATACTCACTACAGATTGTTGATGATTTTATTTTCCACTAGGGAAGCACGAATTTGCTTTGAACCCAGTTCTCAAATACTCAAAGCAGTGTTTTAATTTTTCTCTTGAAATGCTGTTGCATAGGAAATGTGTCTGTTAAATTATAGACTTAATGCGGTCCCACAGATATAAGCGTCTAAGAGTCATAGAACATCCAATTATGTCTGAAAACGATTTAGTTCATATGTCCTGAAGCCAAGAATGACAAGTTGCTGCACTGTAACAACTTATTCTTGGCAAAGTGTGCTGATGCCTGAGCTGGAGCATTCTCAACCAAATTAGGCACCAATCAGCATAAGGAGATCAGGACTTTGATAAAGTGGATGTGGAGAGGATGTTTCCTATGGTCGTGGACCAGAGGACACAGCCTCAGAATAGTGCCAGGGGGAGGGGGGGTTCCTTTTAGAATGGAGATCAGGAGCGATTATTTTATGGGAAGAGTGGTGAATCTGTGGAATTCTTTGCCACAGCCAATGGTTGAGACCAAGTTCTTATTTATATTTAAGGCAGAGGTTGGTAGATTCTTGATCGGTCAGGGCATGAAGGGATATGGGGAGAAGGCAGGAGACTGGGGCTGAGAGAAAAAATAGATCAGCCATGATGAAATGATGGAGCAGACTCGATGGGCCAAGTGGCCTAATTCTGCTCCTATATCTTGCGGTCTTATGGTTTTATGGTCACCATCTGTGATATATATTTAAAAACAGCCATAAAGGTGGGAAAAAAAACAGTGAGGTCAAGGAAGAAGTTTTGGAGGTGAAGGTTCAGGCAGGTGAAGACACAACCACCGACAATGGGGTCATAAAAATCAACAGAATGCAGAAGAGGCCACAACTGGTGGATTCAGAACTAGAAGAGATGATGGAAAGAGTTTGAGAGAAGAAAATAAATGGCCAGCGGAGTGTGAGTGAGTGTTAGAGGCTGATGGGAATATGGCGATGAGCTTAATCAAAGTAGCTTAATGGCTAGCTTGTATTCAATGGGCTGAAGAGCCTGTTTTGCTAATACATGACTCTATCAATCTATCAGTCTAAAGTGATGTGGGAATTATAAAGCAGACTATCTATGATGGGCATAATAATTTTGGATAAGTATAGTTATACTAGACCAATCTCTCAATTAATCTTATCAATCAATTTTCTCAATCAATCAACCTCCCAATGATACTTGTTTGAAGTTTCATTTACTTCATACTTTCCTTTACATCAGTAATATTCTACCCCACTGGCTCAACCACTGACTTGCATCCAGTAGTGATGGAAGCCTCATTAGTATCTTCACTGCAGTTGGTGTTAATGGTCTGCTATCTACTCAACGGCAGTGGAGTCCCTAGACTGCTCATCCAATTCAAACTTATCCACAACTTTAAATTCTGACCTACCTTGATGAAAACCAGACTTACAGAAATGCAATCCAAACTGCTCCTCTTACTCTGCAACTAAATAAACTACTATCACGTTCTATAATCTGACATTGCACCCAGTCAGGTAAAATTTAAACACTTCTGCCTCATCCCTCATGTGGAAATGTGGCTCCCCGTGAATCAGACAAACCCTTCATTATTAATCCAGGAATAGTTCAAGTTCAGGTTTGATCATCGTTCAACCATTCATGAATACCCAGGAAATAGCCAAATGAACCAGCGTTCCTCTGGGTCTAAGGTGCAGAACACCATACTGACAGTCATACACATCACAAGGCCAAAACCTCATATAAGGTTTGCTCATATAAAACAGCAGTAAACATACAGTTCACAAAAAAAATATATAACCCAAGTCCCTGAGAGACATCTTGAAAATTGCTGGCGCATAAATGGAGAAACGAGCAGTTCTTAGCATCCCGCAGATGAATGTAGGCATACACATGTGCAATCCATAATGTACTGTAACTCATATAATAAAGCTCAATCAATTCTTTTTTTGTAATTTGGAAGTCGGTGGTTCTGGAGTTGGAAGTATAAGACCTTGCCATGTCACACAAGTTTATGTCTGCATATCACAGAGGTTCATTCAGTCTCTCCATCTCACCCCTTTTGTGACCTAAATACTCTTGTTTCCTCTGTTTTGTAGTTACAATGAAATGTCCTTAACCTCAGACTGTAACCGCTGATGTTCCTGTCTCCAAAGATGCTGCCTTACCTGACCTGCTGAGTGCTGCCAGCATTTTCTTTTTTATTTTGGATTTCCAGCCCCTCTACTTTGTCTTTAACTCTTTTGGTCACCAACTCTCTAGCACATGACAATGAATCCAATGCATGTTAAAATTTCCCAGCTGTAATGATAGAAGAGCAAATAATCATAAGTCCACATAAATCCCCTCACTATCAGTTAATTCAGGCCAGAAGCCTTAGAAGTTATAAATTGAAATGAAGTAAGAGAAAATTCTGGAATTGTCCACATACCCTTATATATCAGGCCTTATCTAACTGGGGATGATCCCCAGAACAAAGTGCACTAAAACTGGCAACTGGATTTCAGCTCTTAATTCCCTAAGCACTGTAATTTTCTGAAACAGGATCTAGTGTTTTCTTGGCATATATGACAAATAAACTCTTCTTAGCCTTCCAGCCAGGTACATATATCAATTTTAACTGTTGTTTCGATGACAAACTCTGTCATATTCATCAGGGATGATGCCTGGGCATGTATGGTCCAGTGGTATTTATGCCTCTGTCGTCCGCCAATCCTGATTGGTTGGATCTCATACAATCAGGTTTTCTCTGTCCCACCTTGTTTACAATCAGATTCCAATTTATACCTACAATGAGATTTTCGTCTTTGTTAAAATTCTTTTCCTCTAGTCTTATTTCAATGGATTCCTTCACCAGATGGTCTCAAAAACCATTGGTGTGGCACAGTGGTTTTGTGAAGTTGAAAACAATCCTATGGGCATTGCAAAGGCGATGTTCTGCTACAGCTGATTTCTCTGGGTAACACAATCGGATACACCTGCTGTGCTTCTTGATGCAGGTTTCCACTATGCGTCTCATCTGGCCAATATACGCCACTCCGCACTGTAATTTTCTTCTTAAACCTGTCCTCTTCACTGTTTCCTTCCTCATTAAAACCCACCTCTTTGTCAAACTTTGGATCATCTGTCCTAATAACTCCTTATGTAACTCAGGCTCTGATTGCCTTAGCCATTACTGCAGTAAGACAGTTACCAGGGTTCCCTGATAGTATTTGCAAAAACATGCCAGTTATTGCAGCTGCATCACAAACGTCAATTAATTCCCTGGTGTAAATTCACATGTTTGCAAATTCAAGGCAGAATAATCACGTATCTGACTTTTCCACTTAGTTCACAGACTTGTTCTCAGCCAACAACTAATTAGAGCCTGTTTGTCATGGTTTGCAGACTGCAAGTATGTAAGGCAACCCGATGACAGGAAGCAGAACATGTCAGGACATTATTGTTCACCCATTGTTGCAGCACTGAATCACAAGCTCACTTGAATCAATCACCTTTACTTGTTTGTGGTGTGTACTAATTAATTTTTGTGGTGACTGAATACAAACAAGGTAGGAGTTACACGACAGCTCCTAAGGTTGCTGTTAGAAAACCTTTGGAACACTGGTTTTCAAATGGTTCTGGTCACTACATTTCAAGAACAAAGGATTTAACATGAAGGCAGTCCAGAGTAGATTTATCTTACTGAGTCTTGTATGCCGTAGGTTTTATTGAAAGGGGAGATTGTACAGGTTCAGGAAAGGTTTGGTTGAAATTTTCAAGTTAGGACTATCATGTCATTTCTTGTATTTCCTTACTACATGAAATAGTTAGCATAATGCTGTTATAACACCAGCTACCCAGGCTCAATTCCACCACTATCTGAAAGGAGTTTTCCATAGTGGTTTGTGCAATTGCTCTATAGCACCAGCAATCACCGATCAGTATTCGATTCTCGCGTCTGTCTGTAAGGTTTTTGTACATTCTCATTGTGACCGTGTGGTTTTCCTCAGGGTACTCTGGTTTCCTCCCACATTCCAAAGACATACGGGATAGTAGATGAATTGCTCACATGCATGAATTGGGCAATGGGGGTTCATTTGGCCGGAAGGGCCTCATACTATGCTGTATCTCAAAATAAATTTAAAGGAAACCATTCATCCCATTGTGTCTTTGCTGGCCCTCAGCACAATCCGATCAGTTCAATCCCCTACATTTCCCTGTCATCGATTCTGCCACGATGGCCTCATATGATAAGCTGGAATCCTGATCTCACAAATTACTTCATTATGGCTTCGCACCTACTTAGCTGCCTGCACTGCTCTTTCTCTGTAACTGTAACACTCTGTAAAATTCTCCATTCTGTTTACTGTTTTTTCTTACACTGTCAATCTCAAAGCACTGTTGTAATGAAATTATCAGCAGATGTGGCATGCAAAACAAGATTTTTTTTTGTTGTATCTTGTTGCTTGTGTCAATCATAATAAACCAATGGAACCAATGTCGTTATATGGTACAATTGGTGGACCATTAACCTACCAATCTGCATGTCTTTGCAACGTAGAAAGAAAACAGATCACCATGGACAACCCACACAGTCACAAGGAAAATGTACAATACCACACAAATAACAATCAAAGTCAGCATCAATCCCTGGTTACAGGGGTTGTGAAGTAACAGCACTAATCACTGCACCACAATGTCATTGAGGAATCGTTTCTATTGTTTGGGGAATTCAGGAACTGGTTACACTGCTTAATAACTGCAGCCAGATCTCTCTGTAGTGAAATGAGAAGATATTTCCTGCAGGCAGCTAATTAGGTGCAAGTCCATAATGAGATCAAGATTCCAGCTCATCATATGAGGCCATCATGGCAGAATCAATGACAGGGAAATGTGGGGAATTGAACTGATTGGATTGTGCTGAGGGCCAGCAAATACTATAAGGGGGATCTTGACTAGTTAAGGAAGTGGGCAAATGAATTTCAAAACAGATAAGTATGAGATGATGCATTTTGGAAAGTCAGATCAGTGTAGGACTCATACTGTATATATAGGGTACAAGAGAGTATAATGGAACAGAGGTTCTGAGGAGTACATGCATAGTTTGTTAAAAGAGGCATTGCAGGTTGACAGGGTGATGAAAAAGGTATTTAGCATATTGACTCATCAGTTAGGAGTTGGGACATTATGTTTAAAATGTATAAATTGTTGGCAATGCTGCAATTGGATAACGTGTGTAATTTTGGTCATCTCATTATGAGAAATGCATAGTTACACTAGATAAAGTGCTAAAAAAAGACCTATTACTCTGTTGCCAGGACCAGAGAGCCTGTGTTACAGGGAGAGGTTGGCCAGGCTCGGTCTTAATTCCTTGGGACATAGGAGAATAAGGGTGACCATACAGAAGTGTTTAAAACAATGAGAGGCATGGATAAGGTGGTTGGTAACAAGCTTTACTCCATGGTAGGAGAGTACAAAACTAAGTGGCATACAGTAGATTTAGGATGAAAGGAGGAAGATTTAAAATCAAACTTTTTTCACATGGGAGGCGGTGAGTATATGGAATGAGCTGCCAGAATGAGGTTTGTACAATGGTATTGTTTAAGAAGCACATGGCGGGGCAGGGCTCAGAAGGATATGGAAATCAGGACTAGCTGGGGGTGGGCAACATGATTGGAGTAGGCTGATTGGGCCGAAGGGCCGGTATCCATACGGTGTTGCCCCAAGACGATGACTCTATTACCTAATGGGGTGAGTGGATGTGTTTGCGTTTACACTGGGTCTCTGCTGCCCTGAGGCTCAGGGACTTCAATGTATACCAGATGCTCTTGCTCTAATCAGTGGAGATGTGACCTTTTCAAAAGGGTCCGTCCTCCCTTCCCATGTCAGTGTCTGTGTCAGAAATCTGGTGCAGGCCTGAGAATGTCATACTCTGCCTGGTGAAGTTTACTGAGTTGAGATAGAGCCACCATGTTAGAGATGCTGAGCCTACAGGGGACAGAGATACTCTTGTATTTTCTTGTAAATATTGTGTATAATTTTTGTTTTCCTTGTGAATGCTTCTTAGGTAATGCTATATGCCTGTAACACTGCTGCAACTAAGTTTTGCATTGCACCTGTGAATACGTACACTTGGGCATTTGATAATAAATGCAGCTTTGATTTGGATGTGCTCTCTTCACACTGCTGCCATCAGGAAAAAGGCCCAGGAGCTTCAGGACTCACATCACCAGGTTCAGGTACAGTTATTACCCCTTAATCATCAGGCTCTGGAACCAAGGGGATAACTTCACTCTACTTCACTTGCCCCATCACTGAAATGTTCTCACATCCAATGGACTTACTTTCAAGGACTGTTCATCTCATGTTTTTGATATTTATGGCATATTTATTTATTATAATTATTTTTTTCTTTCTGTATTAGCACAGATTGTTGTCTTCTGCATTCTGGTTGAACACCCTCGATGGATGGTCTTTCAATGATTCTGTTATTGCTGTTATTCTGCAGATTTGTTGAGTATGCCCACAAGAAAATGAATATCAGGGTTGTATATGGTGACAAATACGTACTTTGGTAATAAAATTTACTTTGAACTTTGAACTCACTCTTCATTACATCATGACTTTCAGAGCAAGACCTATTCATTCACCTTGTTTCCTGTTCTCCAGCCAAAAAAATTCTGGCTATACCAGTATATTACTTCCTGCACCATGACCTTCCTTCATTTTCCACAATATAGCACCTCATGAAACGCCATCACTTAAGCTTTTTCTCCTGTCTTTTCTCATCTAATCCATCAGCACAATTCTCTCCTCATACTTCCTGCCCAACACCATCTAAAGCTTATTATTTCAACTTTGAGAGTGAGCTTCACCTTCTTACTACTCTGTGGGCAAGGAAGCAGTTTCTGCTGAATTCTCACCAGGATTTCTTGAGAATAATCCTATATTGATAACCTGCAGTTCTGCGAGTTAGGAGCTCGTTAGCATGCAGGCCTTAAACTTTGTACTATCATTCCCAAGTGACATTAGGAGTTAAGATCAGCTTCCTTATAGAGAAATAAGTAGAACACACTATTAATTAGCAAGCTGGAAAGAACTGTTTAATTATTTCTCTGTTCATACGAGTGTGTAAGTGTTGTGTGTGTCCTTTGTGTTTGTAAAGTCAAACTTATTTACAATCATTATAACCTGACTCCAGTTACTGTATTTATACAGGAAACTAAATTGTCAAACCTATTGATCGAGGCAGATTTGTTGTTCATACAACACTTTGTTCCCTAAAGCCATGTTTATCTGGTATTATTTTAAATTAATTTGACTCCTTCTCTGTACTTGGGAGGGAATGAGGTAACCCATTGAGAGCTAGAATACCAACTAATGAGTTTATTCGATTACAGGTGGTATAATGCTGACAAGTGTGAGGTATTCATTTTAATACTAATTAAAACCCAGAGCAAATTAACCTTCCCCATCTATATATTGGATTTCACTTTAGAAGTTTAAATTTAGCTGAAAACTAAATTAATTTTTATAATGTTAATAGAGCAACACTAATTTCATTTTGCTTCCCATCACAAACCATCAGGAGTGTTGTACAGTAGTTTCAGGATCAGACATCACAGCTGGGGAAATAACTGAGTTGCTGGATATTTCCATTCTTTTCTGTAATAGTTCCAATGTCTGGCTTTACTTTGGGTTACTTGATTAAATTAGATGGTGCTATAAGTATTCTAGCAATTGTCTTTCATCTGTGGACCTCAATACTTAAAGCTTCAGATACATTTGAAAAGATTCAGACAAAGGCAAAACTATATCTGAGACTTAAGATTAATTTGGGAGTTACAAGCTATAAAGTGATATGCCTTCATAGATTTGAAAAGTTATAATTTACCAGAACAATACAGTATATGGCTGGATAAGGCAATGACTCTCTCTCTGGCATAAAGGATTTAGCTACAATCTCCTGAATTTCAACATTACATGATAATGTAAGTAAGTCAGAAACTAGAAGCAGGAGTAGCCCATTCTGCCTCTCAAGCCTGGTCTATCATTCAGTAAGATCATATGTTTTACCTTAGCACCACTTCTTTGTGTTAACCTCAGATAATTTGATATCCTTAAAATCTACCTATCGTTACCTTGAATATATTGGAGCAAATTTCCTTCCAATACCTCCGCCCTTTGGTAATGAAATTATTATTAAATTCCTAAGTTCACAAAAGTCCAGAAATATAATTGAATAGGCTAACACTTTCCCTGTAACATAATATTCTGCATTCTGTTTTCCTGAATACTACCTTGTGTTTGAAATGACCTAATGGATGACATGCAAAAGAAGAGTTTTTACTGTATGGTAGTACCTGTGACAATAATAATAACCCAATTATTAATTTAACAGTGTGTCTCAGTTTGAGAATGGCTATCCTATTGCACAGAGTTTTCCACCCAATAGTACAAGTCACAGGTCAGAAGTTCTCCACTTAACTGGCTGACTGCAGTTTCAGCTCTCTTCTCAACATAATTCAGGATGTAGCATTCTATTTGACTGGAGTCCTGTAGCAGCTCCTAGCATTAACTCCCGTCATTACCGCTGCACAGCCGTTGCAACATGTGCCATTTACAAAATGTTTTTGCACCAACCCACTGGTATGTAGGGTTTTGATCCAAACCATTGTCATTTCCTTTCCTCCCACGGATGCTGCTTATTTTCTCCAGCATATTATTGCTTCTGCGTCCAGCACCAGGTATGGGGAGACCAAATCTAGAGAGCACAGGCACAAGGTAAGAGGGGAGAGATTTAAAAGAGACCTAGAAGGTAGCTTATTCACGCAGAGGTTAGTGAGTACCTGGAATGAGCTGCCAGTGAAAGTGATCAAGAACAATACAATTAAAACATTTAAGAGATATTTGAACAGGTATATAGAGGGGAGGTTTCGGTGGGTGATGTGCCAAATGCGGGCATTTTTTCTAGCAGGGAACATGCTGTGATCAGCATGCCTCAGTTTCTCTTTCCATGCTATCTTATTCTATGACTCTTGATTCTGTAACAAACAATTGACTTTATTTGCATCTCCAGAGTGAAAGGAACAGCTGACATTGACAATTTATTCCCCACCCCCCCGCCATAAATCCTGCTCAACCTGCTGAGATCCTCCAGCAGATTTCTCGTTGCTCCAGGTTCCAGCATCAGCAGTCTCCTGTGTCTCCCTTATACATACTACTCTACTGCAATTTCTCTTCAAGGTAGTCTCACCTCAAAGAAGGTTTCCTCCATCCCGATTAAGGGGTTCAACCTGAAACTTTGACAGTTCCTTTCATTCGACCTGCTCTGATCCTCCAGCAGGTTATTTCCCAGAATCTCATCCTATGCCAGCAAGGAGGCTGAGACCAGAAGCTGGACTGGAACACAACCACCTCCAGGTTTCCCTCTCAGCTGCACTCTATCCCTACTTGACAATACACTCAGTTGCCACTTTATTAGGTGCTTCTTGTACCTTATGAAGTGGCACCAAAGTGTATGCTCATGGTCTTCTGCTGCAGTAGCCCATCAGCTTTGAGGTTCAATCTGCTGTACGTTCAGAAATCCTCTTCTGCTCACCACTCTTGTAATATGTGGGTATCCGAGTTACTGTTGTTGGCCTGTCAGCTTGAACCAATCTGGCCATTCTCCTCTGACCCACAGAATTGCTGCTCATGGCATCTTTTTGTTTTTGTTTTTCATGGTCTTCTCTATAAACCCTTGAGACCCCCGTCACCCAGGACGTGCCTGCTAGCATCAGGAAAGAGGAACAGGAGCCTGAAGGCACACAATCAGTGATTCTGGAGCAAGTTTTTCCCCTCTGCCATCGACCTCTGAATGGACATTGAACCCGTGAACACTACCTCACAACTTTTTTTTAGTTTTTATTTTTGCACTGCTATTTAACTATTTAATATGTATATATACTTATTATTATTCCTATCTGTTTCCTCAATGATGATACATTGTACTGATGCCAAGTGACAACAAATTTCATGACCTATGTGGGTGATAGTAAACCTGATTCTGAGATGTTGTGCATGAAAACCCCAGGAGATACTCAAACCACCAACACTCATTCCACAGTCAAAGTCGCTGGGATCACATTTCTTCCCCACCCTGATGTTTGGACTGAACAACGGCTTTTACGAATTGAGTTGCTGCCAGATGATTGGCTGATTATCGTGCAGGTGTACAGCTGTACCTAATAAAGTGGCCACTGAGTATATATCACTGTTCCTTCATTGTTGCTGACCTGAAGTCCTGGAACTGCCTCCCCACGTGCAGTGTGGTGGAACAACCTTGCTCAAGCAGGCCTGCACTGGTGCATGAAGATGCCTCATCACCACCTTCCCAATTCCCAAGGGCAATTAGAGATGGACAATAAATGGTGGCCTCGATGGCAATGGCCAGGTCCCACGAATGAATATAAAACAATAATTTTATTGAGAGGATGGCTGAGGTGATCCATTATTGTCACTTGTGACACGCACTTAGCACAAAAGATGCATGGACGTGAAAAATCAGTGTGTTCAGCGCTGAGGATGAGCAAGAAAGAAATGCAGGGAATAGTTTAAACTCTCATCCATCAATTAAATTCTCAAAACGATTTATTGATCTTATCTGCCAGAACTTTATGATTATTTTAACCTTATCGGAACCAAAGAACTCTACATTATTCTGAACATCTTTGCAAGTGCAAACTAGAAGAACGTGTTTGTTAAACCTCAAGCATTTTTTAAAAACAAGTTTATATAATCTTCTACAACAAATCCTTGCTTAATCTGCTGCACAAATCCTAGGACAGTCATGGATTTTTCCCTAGGGATGGAAAGTCTGAAACTACAGAGCACAGATATAGGACAAGAGGGGAGAGAGCTTTAAAACAAACCAGGGAGATATGTTCTTTACACAGAGGCTAGTGAGTACCTGTAATGAGCTGGGGATAAAATGACCAAGGCGGGTATGATTGCAACGTTTTGGAAGAGTTTGGATATGTAATGGAAGGGAGGGGATTTGATGGTTGTCAGCTGAATGCAAGCAACAGGGACTAGTGGCTGGCATGAAACAGTTGGGCTGAAGAGCCCATTTCTATACTGTATTACTCTGACTCTATAATAAACAATCTGCTGAAGGAAGCCAACGGGACAAGCTGCAACTGCCAGGGGAAAGGAATTGTTAACATCATCAATTCCTTCCCCTCTCCTCCCCCACCCCAACAACTTTTGCTCAATCTGCTGAGGTACAGAACACTACAGCATAGAAAAATACTCTATGTCCCACCCAGTCCATGCTGAAATATTACTTTGCATAGTCCAATTGACCTACATCTGGACCATAGCCCTCCATACCCCTCCCATCCATGTACTCATCCATTTAAATGTTGAAAATGAGCTGGAATCAGCTGGTTCTGCCAACAGCCACCTTGTCACATTCATGCCATATTTTGATTGAAGAAGTTTTCCCTCAGGTTCCACTTAAACATTTCACCTTTCACCCTTAACTCATGACCTCTAGTTCTAGTCTCACCCAACCTTGGTTGATGTCAGTCTCAGTGGAAAAAGGGAATGCTCACTGCATATTTATGCAACAAACACAAAATGCTGCCGGAAGTTAGCAAGTCAGGCAACATCTATGACGGGTAATAAACAATCAATGTTTTGAGTCAGAAACCTTTATTAACAATTTCTCTTTCAACTTCTCCACTTTCTCCAAATGAAGACCCTAAGCCCTATTGGATACAAGTAGCCACTGTTACCCTTACTAAAGGGAGATTATACTGAAACTACCCGATCTTCAAGATGAGATCACTTCCCTGTTCGTTTAGCTGCTGATACCCAGTATTTGATCAGTTGATCCCCCCTTCCAACCAAGGAGAATATATTTCCATCTAACAACGTAGTTTAAACATAGTTAATTTATTTTTCCTGATACACATATAAAATATATTTAAAACTCATGGAGGATTTCTATCTTACAAAAGACTTCAAACTACAAACCATTTTGAAAACACCAATAATTTCCAAATCACAGGTAAAATTCCCATAAGCTAAAAAGGCACACCTATGAGCTGCAGGCAAATCTGTCACTTGTTGCAGAAATGGAAGACAGAGGAATGAATTCTAGCTCACTCTGTGTTTCTGTCAATCTTCTTGATATACTTTGCCATTCCTAATAAGCCTGAACTAGAGTCATAGAGTCATAGAAGAGTACAGCATACAAACAGTCCTTTTCACCTATCTAGTCCATACAGAATCATTTAAGCTGCCTACTCCCATTGACCTGCTCCAGGACCATAGCCTTCCATACCCCTGCCCTCCATATAAATATTCAAACTTTTCCTATACTTTGAAATCGCAGTTGCAGGCACACTTGTGTTGACGGCTCATTCTACAATCCCATAACCCACTGAGTGAAGAAGTTTCTCCTCATGTTCCCCTTAAATATTTCACCTTTCACCCTTAGCCCATGACCTCTGGTTGTAGTCCCACTCAATATCAATGGAAAGAGACTGCATGCATTTACCTTATCTATATTCCTCAGAATGTTGTATACTTCTATCAAATCTCCTCTTCATTTTGTGTGTTCCAAAGAATAAAGTCCTAATCTATTCAATCTTTCCTCATAACTCAGGTCCTCAAGTGCCGGCAATATCCTTGTAAATTTTCTTTGTACTCTTTCAACCTTATTTACATCTTTCCTGTAAGTAGGTTACCAAAACTGCACACAATGCTCCAAATTAGGCTTCACCGATGTCTCCAGCATAACATCTCATCTCCTGTACTCAATACATTGATTTAGGAAGACCAATGTGCCAAGAGCTTTCTTTACAACCCTATCTAGTGCTTTCTAAATTTATACTGTTTCTCTGCCACTTAGGTAACTTCAAAGTTCAAAGTAAAGTTATTATCAAAGTACATAATAGCACTATATGCAACCAGGAGATTCACTTTCTTATGTACATTCACAGTAAATGCAAGAAGCACAAAGGAGTGTGCGAGATCGCATCCAACAGGATGGACAACAACCAATGTGCAAAAAAAAACACCTAACTGCAAATACAAAAAAGAAAGAAATAAGGAAATAATAATAAGTAAGCAATAAATATCAAGAACATGAGATGAGGAGTCATCGACAATGAGTCAACAGTTTATGGGAACAGTTTAGTGATGGGATGAGTGAAGTTAAGTGAAATAGCTGGTTCAGAAGTCTGATGCTTGAGGGTTACTGACTGTTCCTGAACCTGGTGGTGAGAGTCCTCAGACTACTGTAGATTCTTCCTGATGGCAGCAGCATGAAGGGATCTTGACCTGATGGTGGGTTCCCTGATGATAGATGCTGCTTTCCTGCAACAGCACTCTGTGTAGATGTGTTCAGTGGTGGGGAAGACATTATTCATGATGACTGAGTTGTATTCACCGTTTTTCCATACAAGGGCAGTGGTGTTTCCATACCAGGCCATGATGCAGGCAGAATTCTCAACCACACATCTATAGAAGTTTGTAGGTGACATGCCAAATCTATGCAAACTTATAAGAAATTAGAGGCACTGCTGTGCTTTCTTCATAACAGCACTTGCATGAGTTGACTCATGAGTTCTCAGTTTCCTCCTCCTCAAGTTAACAATCATCTCCTCGGTCTTACTGACATTGAGTGAGAACCAATATATCTGTGCACACATGAGATATTTTGTCCAGATACCTTTTCATACAGGTGGTCTAAAAGCTTCTGAAGACTGAGATCCCAATAAACCACAATTAATGCTGTGAAGCTGGCTCTTTGAATACACATCTTCTAACTATTAAAAAATCCGCTTTTTCTGTGCTAGGTGATAAAATCAATCTGGTCTGCAACCTTCATTGAATTGAACAACTTAGGTAGCTTTGTCTAGTCTGAAACAAGCCAGATTAACATAACTCATTGTCATATACTGCATCCCTTCAAAAGTTAACCCAGGTGCTGTGGGCCAGCAAGTCTGCTACATTTGCAATGCCTGTTTTCAAAGCTGTCCTTTCAAGTTCAAATTGATTACTGCTTTCCATTTGCATTAAGAAGTGAAAACTGATTTCCATTTATGACAAACCTCTAAGCAAAGATATTAATATTGGTTGGAAGCTTAACCTATTTAAAAAGTATACTTTGTTCTTTAGAAGTGCCAACTGCTAACATTTAGAAAGTTCAGCAGGGGAAAAAAATAAAAGGCCTTGGAACAGTAAATATCCTTCACAACATATAAAAAGGGCTGGATGAACTCAGCAGGTCAAGCATCATCTTTGACGGGTAATACACAGTCTATATTTCAGGCTGAGCCCCTTTATGCAGCCAAAACATTATTCTTAGCTCCCTTAGCCTTTGCTGGGAATGTTAATGAACATGATCTTATCATAAATAAACAACTTCCCAATACTTTGGTAGTTAAGGACATTGTTTTTGTTGGCCTCTCTCAACCTTTTCCATACCCAATTGCTGCTGTGCAGACAGGTGCCAGGTTAGCCTCAGGTGATGGTGCATGTTGCATCTGATCACCAACTCACACCCATTTGGGGGTAGGTACAACTCCTCTCCTATTGTTTAGGCAGCATAAGATTTGCTGGAACAACTGCTGTATGTGTGTAGTTCCTGTTGTGCATTAACTTTAATGATTTAACCCTTGCATTAGTCATTAAATATCCACCAATCTGATATCTTCTTATACATTGATATTAGGAGTTTAAATTGTGGACCAGCCTTATCTCTTCCCAGTTCTATTTGAAAAGTATCAGAATTTTAAAAACTGTTGGAGTAGGTTAAAAGGGTGACACAATATTTTGGGGTAAAGGGCCTGTATTCTGCTGTAATTTTCCTTGCTCTATGTTCTAGAATTATAGTCACCTGGCCAAAAGTGCTCCCCACTGAACAACAGAAGAACAGGCTCCCCCCAGCTCAATGGGTGCCTGTGCCAACCGGGATGCCAATCTGAACTAATTCAAACGCCATTGGCCGCACCTAATATAGTTCCTTCAGAAGTCTTGTTGGCAGTTCTGCCCGGTCGCCTGAGTATTCCCTGGCTGAATGAAAGGAAGCACTGAGGATAACAGTAATCAGTCAATAACTCTGTTAGGAACTGGAATTAGATCTTTGACTTTGACTGCTTCTTCATCACTGAGTTGCATTCCTCACTAATAGCACTACAAGTCAGCAGCATCAGACATGCAGAATGGCTTCTTCACCATTTTTACAAGGACAGTTAAAATTGATTCATAATTTGTGTTGCTCCCAGTAACACGCATGTTTCGAGAATGAATCTTAAAAATCTATTAGGGCGATACAGAAAGGAAATGAGGCTTGCACCCCATCATAAGCTTTGGTATGTTCTATTATTATTAAGGTCATCAGAGGTTATGGGGAGAATGCAGGAGAATGGGGTTGAAAGGGATAATAAACCAATCATATAGAATGGCACAGCAGGCTCGATTGATCAAATGGCCTAATTCTGCTCCTATGTCTTATAATTGCCAAATTACACCAGCCAAACATCACACTACTGTATCTACACTAATTATATACTTGTTCATAAAATCATGTGGCAGGGAAATGGGCATTTTGGCACATCGATTCCATGATGACCATCAAGTACCCACCTGCATCCTGCATTAATTCTGTTTTATTCTCCCTGCATTGCCATTATCTTTTCCCCAGATATCTACACTGGCATGTACACTAAAAGGAAGTTTCAGTGGTCAGATTACTATTTTATGGTCTTCATGCTCTTACTCTCTTCTTTCACAAAAGTTGAACACCATTCGTTCACAATAAACCTGATGTCCCAATCCTCCTTTGAACTTAACTCTATGCTCATAAATCTATCCACCTTCTATCCTCTCCTCTTATCTTTCGTCCCTGGTGCCTGAAAAACTGGGAAGATTTAGCTTTTAAAAATTCTTAAATGTGGAGGAATGACAACTGTATCAGCAGGTTGGCAGCAGTCAGGAAGAGGTCTTTCGTGGGATCTCAAGACACAGAATTTTTAAAAGCTAATGTTCAAAACTGCTGAATTAACCATACAGAACTGTCATGAGCTGACATCTGCTTAAAAGTTATACTCTAATTATCTGTTTGCTGTTTGCTCTTTATACCAATTATTTCACCAATCTTTTTCTATTTTCTGCAACATTTGACTTATATTGGGTTTACTGAATATAATTATCATCTCTTATTTTTCACAATTTTATTTATCTTCATATTAAACAATTTGCTTTTACATTATGTACTTTGAGCAGACTTTAACTATAATTAAATCAGATAACGTTAGAGTGCAAAAAAGAGGCATTCACCCATTCTGTTCACTTTCTTTCTAACAAAGTGATCCAATTCTCCAATACTCTCTACCTGTAGCCCTGCAAGTTTCTAAACACAAGAGATTTTGCAGATTCGGGAAATCCAGAACAGCACACACAAAAGACACACCATTGTCTTGTACGTTCTCTTCGTGACCATGTGGGTTTCCTCCAGGTGCTCTGGTTTCCTCCCACAGTCCAAAGATGTACCAATTAGTAGGTTAATTGGTCATTGTAAATTGTCATGTGATTAAGCTCGAGTTAAATCGGAGGTTGCTGGGCAGCTCAGCTCAAACAGCCAGAAGGGCCTTATTCCATACGGTATCTCAATAAAAAATAAAAATGCTGGATCGACTCAGCATCTTCGATGGCAATGAATAAACAGTCGATGTTTTAGGCCAAAACCCTTCTTCAAGACTGGAAAGGAAGCGGCAGAATCAAGAAATTGAAGATGGAGGGGAAAGGAGATGTGCAAGTTTCTGAATTATTTTCAAGCAGTCAGTTCAGATCACTACAGAAACATACAGCAGTGAGCGCCTCCCAACTGTCTGGAAAGGAGGAAGGAGACAGTGAGTAACAGCAAAGTTCCTGAGTTATGAGTACACCATAACAATCCTGAAGGAGTATATGTTGGCTCAGTAGAAAAAAAAAAGTACTTCTCAAATCTCACGTACACCTTAAGTCATACTGGAGCTCTGAAGTACTTTGGAAATGTGGATGTTTCTCTCATATAGGAAGTGCAGGAGCGACTTTCCAGGCTTTGAAATTTCACTGTAAATTAAATAACATCAAGGGAGTCATTGGCCAAGATATTAGGGAAATCTTATCTGTAAGTACTGAACAGTTCTACCTATAACTCTATAAATTCAATTTAAATCAAATTTGCAATAAAAAAGCTTAGAGAAATTAGTTAGTGTCAAGAGGAAATAAGAAGCAGATACTTGGGTTGGGGAGAATTTTTCAGCGGATGTCAGCTCTTCACTTCAAATTTGGCAAACCTTTGGATTTAGTCCAGATGCTCAGTTATTCAATTCATTCTGATCAGAGATCAATAAAGTTCTGGATATTTAAGACAAGATCAAGAAAACGGCACCATTGTATAAAATCAGCCAATGGTTGTACATCTCAAAGAACCGGATGAGTGTTTCTTGCTCCTAATTACTAGGTCCTAAGTTTCTTTGTTAATGGGGTGTTGTAGCATTTTATCAAGGAATTGCCCATGCACTAGAACAGACATCAAACCCCAAAAATTTTAATGGAGCTCTTGTCTTGCAGATTAAGAGGAAAAATCATGCTTCTTTTTTTCAGGTATATGATTTTACCTTTGTGGTTTTGAATATCTCCATAGGTTTTTCTTCAAAGGTAAAATCTACCATCAAAATTTCCCACCTCCAGGCCATGCTATCTTCTAGCAACTACCACCAAACAAGAGGTTCAGAAACCTGAAGTTCCACACTACCACGTTCAAGAACAACTACTTCCCTTGAACCATTTGTTCTTGAACCTGGTAGTGTGGGAAAATATTGCCCTTCAGGTCACGTTTAACTCTTTCTCTTTACACTTTAAACCCATGTCTTTTAGTTTCAGAGCCCACTACCCTTAGGAAAATGCTTTGACTGTTCTCTTTATCTATGCCCCTCATGATTTTATATACCTCTATAAAGCAACCACTCATCCTTCGGGGGAAAATAAACCCATTCTATCCAATCCCTCTTTGTAACTCAAACCCTCCAGTCCCAGTAAGATCCATGTGCATCTTTTTTGTATCCTTTCCAGCCTCAGGAAATCCTTCCTCTAGCTGGGCAACCAGAAGTCCAAGTGTTGGCTCACCAGTATCCTACACAGTTGTGAAAGAATGTCCCAACTGCTCTATGTCATGCACTTGGCCCAGATACACGTAGAAAACAAGGTCACTTAATACATAAAAATGCTGTTTCTAGATTTCAGTTCAGAATTCCACACTAGCTTGGCACAGTCCTTGGTGAACAAACTGTTACTCCTCGGTATAAATACACCACTGTGCAATGAGGTGCTCTTTCCTAACCAACAGATCTCAGATAGTCAGGAGGTACAACTGCTCCTCCCTCCTCATCATCTTCAACATGGGTGCCCACCAGGGCCATGTGTTGAGCCCATTGCTGTGCACTCTGCTCACACATGACTGGAGGCCAAACACCATTGTCAAGTACATCGATGATATGGCAGTGGTAGGGCTCATCACCAACAACAACAACATGTTCTACAGAGAGGAGGTGGAAGATTTCAAGGCCGGCTCCAAGTAAACAACCTCTTCCTTAATGTCGACAAGACAAAGGAGAATGTTATTGACTTCAGGAGAGCTTGCAACACTCACATCTCTCTTTACATCAGCGGTACAGCTAGGAAACTGTGAGTAGTTCCAAACTCCTGGGTGTGCCCGTATCACACAACCACTTATAGTCCTAGAACATATTCCAACAATCAGCAAAGCTCACCAATGCCTCTACTTTCTGAAAAGGCTGAAGAGAGCTGGACTATGCACATTAATACTCATGACTTTTTACAGATGCACAGGAGAGAGTATCCTGACATGCTGCATTGCTGTATGGTACAGAAACTGCACAGCGGCAGAGAGGAAGGCTGTACAACGGGTAGTCAAAACTGCTCAACACATCACCAACACCAGCCTACCCACCATCAAGGACAAGAAGAGTGCCAGAAAAGGGCCAGTAACATCATAAAGGATCCCACCCACCCTCATCATGGATTGTTTGTCCCACTCCCATCAGTGAGGAGGCTGCATAGCATTGACGCCAGGATCACCTGACTCAAAAACTACTACTTTCCCCAAGGAATAAAGCTGATCAACATCTCCACCCACTAACCCTCCTCAACACTACCCCCACTACGACTACTTTATCATTTCCTCTGTTCCACTTTATGTACAGACACTCCAGTAGAAGGCATCATTTTATGGACATACAATCAATCTATGTACATCAGCTATCTTAGGTATTTATATTGATTGTGTTTTTAAGAAAATTATTGTTGTGTGTGTGTGTGTGTGAGTGAGTGTGTGTGTGTGAGTGTGTGTGTGTGTGTGTGTGAGTGTGTGTGTGTGTGTGTGTGTGTGGGTGTGGGTGTGTGTGTGTGTGAGTGAGTGTGTGTGTGTGAGTGTGTGTGTGTGTGTGTGTTTTGTGCTGCATTAGATCCAGAGTACCAATTATTTTGTTCTCCTTTTACAGTTTTATTCTGGAAATGACATTAAACAATCTTAAACCTTCATGCTCATAGTGTGGTATTCTCTAAAGGCAAATGGATAGATAGGAATTTGGTGCAGAAGTTACTACACTGAGATCTACACCATATATGAACGGAAAGGAATCCACACTTGCAAGAAATTGCCAAGTTTTCAGTCTATTTTCTAAGCCTGATTTAGGATCCTGTGATCACAAAATCCCGTGTGCAACAAAGAAGATGTCAATTACTTCTCATGCTACTGGCCAGAAGGGAGACATTTAATTTATGGCTTTCATGTTTCTTTGGCTGCAGTTCCATGTAGAAACTGTGTTGTACCTCAGGACTTTGATCATTCTAAGGTAAGCCAATACAAAAGGGGATGATAATGGGAAAAGTCAAGGTCAAGACGGTTCACAAGTGCAGGATTGGCATGGATGAGTTGGACCAAAGGGATGTGTCCATGCCATATTACTCCGTGACTCTCTGACTCTTCGAGCAATTCAGGAGAAAGTTGTGAGTTTTTCCCCCTCAATTAAGCCAACAAGTGGTTTCAAGTTCACGTTGATGTTCAAGTGTAATTGTTATTCAACCGTGCATGAATACCCATGAATACAGCCAAACGAAACAGCGTTACTTGGAGGCCAAGGTGCAAATCACAGTATAAGACAAATATGGCAAATATAAAATATCTGTAAAATACAGTTGCACGCAAAAAAAAATGTAGCCCAAGACTCTGAGTCCATGAACGTTGTGGCAGTTTGCCTTCAAACACAATGTTGTTTGTCTTCTGCAGAGTGAACACTGGGGCGGCACTGATTCCAGCTTGGACGCCACGCCACACTGCTCCCTGCACTCTGGTGAAGCGTCTCTCTTCTGCACGGCTGTAAGCAGGTTTGAGGCCTCGTCCTCACTACCACCAAGGCCACGCAGCTCCCCCACCAGCTGGGAACTGCAGCACCCCACATTATCAACGTCCATCACAGCCACATCACAGCCATCACAAGAAAAGCGACTAGGATGACCACTCGCTGTTAGACTGAACACTGACTTCAAGAACCGACTCCACCAATGCCTCGCTGACACAGGCAGCGGCAGGATCCACACCAAGTCCAGCTCCTTCAGTTTCTCTGCCAATGAGCAACTTGCTGACGGGCCCGCAGTACCTTAAGTTCTTAATGTCCAGCAGGGTCTTGTGATTGTAAAAAATATGGTTAAAAAAAAGACAATAACTCTTCTGGTTAGCCCCATAGAAGCCACTGCGACTGAACTCGCTGCTATGTTACTGGTAAATCTATTAGTAATATCATTTTCTGCAGTTTTTAATGGGGTTTACAAAATAATATTGGCAGCAATTTCTGTTAGCCTGGATTCATTTGTAATTTACATTATAATAATGGATATGATTTCTTTAGCAGAATGAGACTGACAGCATGGAATACCAGAAAGGTAGATTTTGTCAAATGAAATAACACAAAGACAGGATAGGGTGACATAGCTGACGAAAGAGGGTTTTGTCAATTTATCATTGATTCAACATTTACAGTGTCATACTCGATGTACACAGCAGAGAAGACAAATGTTATTGACAAAAAAGAACTATCTAGACAAAGGGATTCACAGTGGGGCCACTAATTTTGCAGACTGGAAAAAGACGTTACCCTGATATAATGAATCCGAATTCCTAAAAGATTGACATTGCCTTGGTAACGATCATTTAGCTCTGGAGACTTTGTGTAAGGAAGTTTCTTCATTGGCAATTTGCATAAATCATGTCTTAATTTGAGTTAATTTGGAGGGATGTTTTTTTTTATTTGACCTTTCACTGCAAAATCTCTAATATCTAGAGTCTTTGCTATTGGCTTTGCCATAAGGCAAAATGTATAATTCCAGGATGCACATCACATTCCAGAAATGAAAAAAAGTATAGCAGATTAATTCATACTTTATACCATGCATCTGCATGAGATAATTAGTCTAACGTCAGTTCCTCACTCACTGACTGTGACCTTTAATAAGCATCTAATTGCTTTTTTTAAGATTAATTCATCATGGCAAATTCATGGGTGGTGGTCAGTGACACAGTTGAGTTTATTGTTTTTTATATGAGTACATACCTGCACAGGAGCAGGGAAAATATCTATTTGTATTTTGGCTTAGCTGCATCACAGGCACATAAAATTCATAGGAAAAGCATAAGTTATATATAAATAATATACTTTCTTTTTACAGGAAACAAAAGCATTTCAGACAAAAGTCTGTCTCAGTACAAAGTGATGAAAGTGGTCTTAGTGCTACAAAATTGCAATGATAGGAGCTTTGCTGTTTGTGTAAGAAACAAATAGTTGAAGGGAAGTAGTTGTACTTGAACCTGGGATTTCAAGTTTCTGTACATCCTGCCCAATGGTGAGAAGAAGCCATGGCTCAGATGTTGGGGATTTTTGATGGTATATAGTGCCTTCTTGTGCCCAATGTAGATGCTGCCAAAGTTGAGGAGTGATTTGCCAGTGATGTACTAGGCAGAATCCATTACTTTCTACAGCTTCTTATACTCCTGCACACTCGGATCGCCATACCAGACTGTGATGCAACCAGCCAGGAGATTTTCAACAGTGGAAGTATATGAGAATGCTTGTTGACATGCCAGACCACCTTAACCTTCTAAGAAGGCAAAAACTTGCTGAAAGTAGCCTTTTCTGAAATCTGTCCAGAATCTTTTGTATTCCTTGTTTATAGGATCATAAAGTCATTGAAAAATACAGCACAGAAGCAGGCCATTTCACCTACCTAATACATGCTGAACCACTTAAACTGCCTATTCTCATTAGTCTGCATCAGGAAAATAGCTTCCAATATCCTTATATTCCATGTACCTATCGAAATTTCTCTTAAACGTTGAAATCAAGCTCATACGCATTACTTCTCATGACCCTCTGAGTGAAGAAGTTTCCCCTCATGTTCCCCTTAAATATTTCACCTTTCACCTGTAATCCATGACCTCTTTTTGTAGTCCCATACAACCTCAATGGAAAAAGCCTGCTTGGATTTAACCTATCTATACCCCTCATAATTTTGTATACCTCTATCAAATCTCTCTAACTTCTATGTTCCAAGGAATAAAGTCCTAACCTATTCAATCCTTTCACATAACTTAGGTCCTCCAGACCCAGCAACATCCTTGTAAATTATCTATATACTCTTTCAACCATATTTATATCTTTCCTGTAGGTAGGTGGCCAAAAACTGTACACTGTTCTCCAAATTAGACCTCACCAATGTCTTATATATTTTCAACATAACATCCCATCTCTTGTACTCAATACTTTAACATATGAAGGCCAATGTGCCAAAACCTTTCTTTACGACCCTATCTACCTGTGATGCCACTTTCAATGAATTAAGGACCTGCATTCCCAGATCCCTTTGCCCTACCGTTCACTGTGTAAAACCTACCCTGGTTGGTCCTGCCGATGTACTGTAATTTTACTAACTTGTCCAGGTCCTGCTGCAAAGGCTGATGGTGTCCCTTGTTGTCCATTATACCCCCAATCTTGGTGTCACCTCCAAATCTGCTGATCTATTTTACCACATCATCATCCAGATCGTAGATATAGATGGCAAAAGCAGCAGATCCATGACTGTGAGATCCTTAGAATTATATATTTGAATTCCATACAAATTGGAAATTGGAATGCAAATAATAAACAAACTTGGAACTAAATAAAACTATAAAGCAGTAAATATTGGTAATTGTTCTGCTTTGCCTTCTGGGAAGGAAGTCAACAACTTTTATCTGGTTAGGTCTAAAAGTAACCCTGGACTTACCAAGTTGTGACTAAAGTTACTTAACAAACTATTTGCTCAAAGACAATATGGAATGGACAATAACTGGTGAGCTAGCCAGTAACCATCTCATTTTATGTTTGTATAAACATTCGCCATTTAGTGAGAAGATTTGCGCCTTGCAATGCCAAATTCTTTGTCTCTCAAAGAACAATTAAAACTACAAAGTCATATTTCAGATGGTAATAAATATTTTCTTAGAGTTTTGTTTTCAGAAAAATCCTCCAGACTGAAATTTAGATTAACTAATTGTTATATACATAAGATCCCTTGCTGCGTGAAGGTCACGGAGTGAACAGCACATACAGTTTTGTACTAACAAATACGACAATAAATGCAGTGACAAACACAAAACAATAGGATGATTCAAAGAAGGTGTAAAAGTTGTCATGCAAAATGAAAATGCTATAGTAACAATAATGGAAGTTGTAAAATTAAGGGATAGTGGGCTCACTACCAAAGGAAGTGTAAGACACTCCTCCACTCTATTGGCTTGCAAGTTACCCTTGGACAAGGTGTAGCACCTGATTAGCTCCCCGATCAGGGTCATGTGAAGCCATGGGAACACAAGTCCTGGTTATGGGACCACTAACGCCAGGCAGACAATCTCTGAAGAGTATTGATAATAGCTGGTGGCACCATCTCGAAAAGGCTCTGCCCAGTCAACGGCAATAGCGAACCACTCCTGTAGAAGTACTTGCCAAGAACTGCTATGGTCGCTCATGTCATACAACACGACACACAATGAACAAATGAGAATTAAGTGTTCGAGAATTTGGCAGCATGGCCAGGAAGGGATGTGGAAGAAGCTGTTCTTGGGTCTGTTCATATGGGCTTTCAAGATCTTGGATCTTCTTCCAAAAGGTAGAAGAGAGAAGAGCAAATAGCAAGGATGGCAAGCATCCTTGACATGACTATTAGTCTCAAACTCAAAATGCTGGAATAACCCAGCAGGTTAGGCAGCACCAAAAGATGGAAATAAACAGTCGACATTTTGGGCTGAGACACTTAATCAAGACTGAAGGACTATTAGCCTTCCTGAAGACGCACATCTTTCTCTTAACTTACTATTATTTTCCTCTCCAACGTTTTATTTAATTTTCTAAACCAAACTGTCTGTTTGAATGGTTTCAGGAGATGGACTGCCAGTTCCAACAAATGCTACATCAACTTGTGTACTATCTCTAAACCTTACACAAAAGCACACAGTGATGTCTATCTGACTCCCACCCACACACTGCAGATGTTTTCACCTGGCAGCACCTCAGCATAGTTCTAACTAGCCAGCTGCATACAGTACTGTGCAAAAGTTTTAGGCGCATATATATACAACAGCTAGGGTGCCTAAGATATTTGCATAGTACTGTACTTGCCAACATGGAGCAGAAAACGAGTTTGCAAATCTGGCAAGAACAAATGAGGTTGGGAGTGGCGAGGGTAGAGCACTGTGAGAAGGGTGTCAGAGAAGGGGTGCCAGGGACAGGGGCGTGGTGCGGGTGCAGACACACCCAACCCTGAGTCACCATGCCAGATCACTTGATTCCGAACAACTGGTTTATTGATCATTACAGAATGTCTCTCTGGTGCTTCCTGCTCCCTCCCCTCTTCCTCACCCTTTTCCCAACCATGACTCACCTCTCCCTGCCCCCTTCCCACTCTCAGTCCCATATCAAAATTAGGTTTATCATCACTCCCATATGTCATGAGAATTGTTTTTTTTTGCCGTAGCTGTACAGTGCAATACATAAAATTATTACCGAACTGCGCAAAAGTCTTAGGCACATTAGCTATGTAAATGTGCCTTAGATTTTTGCACAGTACTGTAAGACATATGGACAACATGAAAGGATATGAAATCCTGATCTGAAATGCATTAGAAGTTCAATCTGCATTTTGAGCAGATCCCTTGTACCTCAATAAATAGTACCTGTGTTTTAGATTTGTTCAGTGGGAACATTCATTGTTACCTGAATTTTATTAGTGTTTCCAACTTCCTCACAGAACTTACTTAGCTAATTGTTTTCAGAACCACAGGGCTAAAATTGTTTATTGGTGGAAGTGAAGTGCTCTAGGAAGGCCTGGACTCCTTCTCTATTCAGTAGCGATTAAATTCCTAAGATACTATATTTCTCAGTGATCAGATCATTCCTGTCTGCATTTTGACCATCACTTTCACCTTAATTAACACTGTTCAAAAAAAAAATGAACAGCTCATTTATCTTTTTGCTTTTGGGGAATTTGTGCTCAGCCCATTTGTTTACAGAAGGAGCAAAAATGATCCAGAGTGTTTGATGTTATGAATTCTAATGATGTTACCTACCTGATCAAGTCAGCCTTAAATCTGGCTGAGCATTCTATCCAGATGCATCACAGCTTGGTATGGGAGAAATTGGAGAGAGAAGTGAACACAGCCCAGTCCATCACAGAAACCAGCCTCCTCTCCACTGACTCCATCTACACTTCTCACCGCCTCAGGATAGCAGCCAACATAACCTACAACCCCATTGACTTCTCTTCCCTTCCATCAGCCAGAAGATAAATAAAAATTTGAGAACACCTACCACCAGGCTCAAGGACAGCGTAAATATAGTCATTATAAAACTTTTGAGCAGGTATCTTAAATGATCAGATCTTCCCTCAGCCTCAAGCATGTCAGTGAAAATAACCCAAACTTGTCCAAACTCTGGTTATACCACATGCACTCTAATCCAGAAGGCAGTCTAGTAAACCTCTTCCACATCCTCTCTAAAGCCTTGACATACTTCCCATAATGGGGCAACCAGACCATCACCCAATACTCCAGGTGCAGTCTAACTGGAGTTTTATAAAGCTGCAACATAACTTCCTGATTTTTGAACTCAGTGCCTCAACTAATAAAGGTAAGCAGGTCATAGGCCTTCTTCACCACCCTATCAACCTGTGTAGCCACTTTCAGGGAGAACATGAACAGGAGAAGGCCTGGAGACCCTTGAATTGCTCCACCTTTCCATTCAATGGATGACAAACACAAGAAAATCTGCAGATGCTGGAACTCTAAGCAACAGACACAAAATGCTGCAGGAACTCAGCAGGTGAGGAAATATCTATGTAAAAGAGCAAACAGGCCAAGACCCTTCTTCAGAAAAGAATGAATGTGATCATTTAGCTCATTCCCAAATAATCTAATCACTTTTCTCCCTGTACCTTATGGATGTAAACCATGAGCATTCTCAGTGATTGGACATCTGCGACCCTTCAAAATAGGAAATCCCAACAAAATTAAACTTCATGATCTTATGACTTGATGGAGTTGGATCAAATCCTGAGGGCATCAAAAGGGTGAAAGCCTTTTCCCTGGGATAGTGGACTCAACATCTAGATGCCAAACAGTTAAGGTTAACGGAGAAGGAAGTAAAAAGAACCTGATGTGTAATTCTTTCATCCAGAGGGCAGTCAGTTTATGGAATGAGCTTCCAGAGGAAGTGGTATAATAACACCATATGAAACATATGGACACCATATAGACAGTTCATGGGTAGGAAAGGTTGTGCTGTTTCTTTAAGGTTCTGTAATATCAATCTAACCCTTTCCTCCCACATAGCCCCCAATTTTTCTTTCATCCATGTGCCTATATCAAATATCCGTAATGTATCAGCCGTTACATCTACCTTGGCAATGTGGTCCATGCACTTATTCTCTCTGTGTAAAAACCTACCTCTGACATACCCCCTATGCTTTTCTACAATCATCTTAAAAGTATGCCTTCTTGCATTAGACGTTGTCGCCTTACCACCCTGAGAAAAGAGCATTGGATGTCCACTCTATCAATGCCTCTTTGAGAGGGCTAATGGCCAAATATAGGCAAATGCGATTGGCTTAGATGGGAATCTTGGTTGCTTGGACCAGTTGGGCCAAAGGGCCTGTTTGCATGCTGTACTACATCTATGTATAGCACCTGTTTAATTTATAAGATCTTAAGACTATAAGATATAAGAGCAGAATTAGGCCATTTGGCCCACTGAGTCTGCACTACCATTTCATCATGCCTGATCCAATTATCCCCTTAGCCCCAATCTCCTGCCTTCGCACCATATCCCTTCATGCCCTGACCAATCAAGAATCTATCAGCCTCGGCCTTAGATATACTTAAAGACTTGAACTCCACAGCTGCCTGAAGCAAAGAATTCCACAGATTTACCTGGCTAATTCCTCCTCATCCCCATTCTAAAAGGACGCCCCTCTATTCTGAGGCTGTCCCCTCAGGTCTTCGACTCTCACACCATAGAAAATATCCTCTCCACATCCAGTCCTTCAAGGCCTTTCCCCATTTGATAGGTTTCACTGAGGTCACCCCTCATTCTTCTGAATTCTAGTGAATACAGACCCAGAGCCATCAAACACTTTTCAGATGACAAGCCAGTCAATCCTGGAATTATTTTCATGAACCTCCTTTGAACTCCCTCCAGTTTCAGCACATCCTTTGTAAGATCAGGGGCTCAAAGCTGCTCACAAGTGAGGCCTCACAAGTGCTTATAAAGTTTCTGCATGTCTATGTCTATGAATACGTGAGAATGGGAAGTTAACTTCTGACCTTTCGCATCTGTCAATTGATTTGAGCTTTATTAGATTGTTATCCGCTATATGTGAGTAAAAATTTTGCTGTTACCTCAGTGCTGTGCCACCTCCAGATACTATGCTGTGACTTTAATTGAGTTTTGAATCAGTTGACACAAAGAGTAATGGTCCAGTGGACAGATCACCTCATATGAATAGCAGAGCTTTGTAATTCTGTCATTGTGTGGAAAAGTTTGAAGGTGTCTGATTGAGCTAGCGGCAATCTGTTTATCTCGCCCTGACACCGTGTTCCTTTGCAGGTGCTTTTAATCAAAGTGCTCTGATTAACAGAGACACTGACTGAGCTGCACACTCCAAGTAGTCATCTTTCTGGAAGGCTTTGGGCTGTGGCTCTCCTGAGATTTATAACCTGTTTAAGACAAGCCATATTGAGATTCCCAGCAGTGTTAATAGTCAGATCTGAAGCAATGAATTGCTGTTTCAGTCCAAAGACAGCTCATTGATCAAGAGCCTCACCATATCCTTCACCCTTCCATGAAGGGTACTTCTTCTCTGTAAACTGAAATGTGTACCAGATCTAAAGAATAAACAGCATAAAGAAGATTCTTTTTAAATTTCCAACATTCGTGGGTTAGTGAAAGGTGAAAAATAGTTCAGTAATTTAAGTTGTTATCCTGTTTTACACTGTACCCATCCTCTGCAGTATGTGGGACACAGGAACAGACAGGACAAATTATCCACAAACCTGGTATACTGATCCTAGATTTAAGTGCAAATCCTGACACAACAACTGGGGAGTTTAAATGCCATAAATACGTTCACCCCAATCTTTTTATACTATCTTCCTTAGCCTTTCAGTTCTGATGAAGGATCTCAACCCAAAGTATTGACTGAACATTTCCCTTTTTAGATGCTACCTGACTCATTGAGGCCCCCCAGCATTATGTGTGTTGCTAGAGCAAAGCAAGACTCCGATTAAAGTCCTCTTTAGTCCAGGGAAGTCTGTCGTTTCTGCCATTCCCAACTCTCCCAGCAGGCTCCGTGACATGAGCCAGCACTGGAAGTTAAAGGTAAATGTCTTCCCCCTTTCATGTGACACTTTCAAAACAATACCATGAAAACACAGGTCGTGATAGCATGGGTATCTTTCTTCCCTCCAGCACTGACATTTCAGTCAGATATCTATTCAGTCAGAAATCCATCATCATCAGCAATTGACTAGAGATGATACCCAAAAAGTAAGTGGGTATTTATATCACTCCATCTAATTAACATTTGACAAAGTATTCAATCATTACAGAAATGACATGGAATAAGAAACAGTATTTTCAAAGCTTATTATAATACTGTAAAGGGCAGAACATATATTGCCTCACCTTTCTTCTAATACTTCTTTCATCCTGAACTTTAGTTTGTTCTGATTAAGATAAGGTTATTCCAGAACAGCTCACCTTTTTTTCTTTATATTTTCAACTGCTTTCATTAAATGTCCTGTTTATTTTTCAGGAAAGTCTGCACATGTTTGTTTATGTTGACTCGATGTGCTGGTCTTGGAGATTGTTTATTATTACAAGATTTACCAGCATGATGAGCAATTCTCAATTGTTCATTATTTTACTTTGAAGTGACCCTTTATCTCTGCCCTCTCTGACCCTGGCTAATTAATGCCTACAATCCATACTCTTATCTTCAATCCCTCCCTTCCCGGTGGTCTGTTTCTGAGAATTTTGCCCTCTTCCAATCACAGACCTTTGCTCAACTTGTAATTGACAGCCATGCCTTCAATTGTCAGCAAGTTCTGAAATTCACTGCTTCATCTTCTAACACTTACAGTTCCACACTCTGCTGTTTTGAGATATGTCGTCAACCTACTGCTGTAACCAAACATTCATCTACCAGTGCTCTCATCATCTTGTTTAGCTCTTGAACACAACAAAACATGGAGCAATTCTGTACAGGAAGACCTAAAAATGGAAATTCATAGAAGATTTATTTACTTTTCTGTTTGTTTGTTTATTTTGAGATACTACAAGGTAACTGGCCCTTCCGTCCCAGCGAGAACACGTTGCCCAATTACACACTTGTGACTAATTACCCTATTAATCCATACATCTTTGGAATTTGGGGGGGAAGACACGTTGTCATGGAGAGAATGTACATACTCCTCACAGACAGTGGCAGGAATTGAATCCAGGTTGCTAGTTCTTAATAGCATTTTGCTTACCGCTATGCTACTGTACCAATTAATGTTTTGGGATTTGTTACAATTTTATATTTTTATGCTATCGCTATGTTGAAAATAGCCTTGTGAATTCATGATAGGTAAGCTTGACCAAGACTCTGTATAATATAATGGATATTTACTGCCTTTGGGCCAGGAGTACCAAGTTCAGCTTTCTAAACACAGCCGCTGTACACTTATAAAGATTAAAGTGTTGTTTTTTGAATACATTAAACTTCCCACCAATATTCTTTGTTTAGCTCCTTATTGAAAACAGGAGCCAGTTTTCAGTTCTCAATGTAAATGGTAAGCAGTGATCATCTTAAAGTCAAAAAGAGAGCTTTGCAAACAGGATCATGGTTTATATAGTAGTTGGCTTCACAGAACTTGGGGCAGCTGCTGAAGGGGTGCAGTGTAAGACAATGGGTATGTTTATTTGGTCTTGTTTCAAACTAGACAATGCTGGCTAAGTTGCTTAGTCCAAGGAAGCTTGAAGACAAGGCTGATATTATCATTTAGCACATTAAATATCTGATCTGTTATTAGTTGGAAAGTTTGTATGATAAAAAGTGTCAGATTCACTGCATTAATTGTGGGTACGTTGGGATCTTTTTCTCCAGAAGCTTTTAGATCACTTGTTTTAAAATGTATCTGAAAAAGATATCACATGTGTGTAAAGTCAAGCAAGTGGCAGTTCAATAGTATAATTGTAGACAGCAGTTCATATTTTTAGGGATGATCCAGGATCATCAAGAATGACAGAAAAATGTGATGAATTAGAATCTGTTCCTCTGTCTTTGAATTCTGCGATGGACAATTGCTTCATCTATGGATCATGGGTCAGTCTTTTTAGCTTATACAAATTGTACTGTGATTTGGAAGATTTTTATGTTTTAGCGATAGTTTATACTTTTGGAGTCTTTTATAAGATAGAAATCTTCAGTAAGTTTCAAATATGTTTAAAGAATGTTGTTTAAATTAAAATATGTAACACTGAAAAATAAATTAGCTGTGCTTGAACTATTTGTTAGCTGAGGTTTCTTCTCCTTGGAAGGGAGAGGGAACCTATCATTTAAATTTATTGTTATTTATTTAATGGAGCTACACAGTGGAATAGGCTCTTCCTGCCCTTCGAGCCAAACCATCCCATTAAAAGTTGAAGTTAAAGTCTGTCCCGAGCCTTATAGGCTCATCAGGCTGGTGATTATGCCAGTTTCTGTGGTATGAAGTGACTAAGAGTATGAAACTCCCCCTCCAGTTAGGACACCAGTCTATCGTGAGGTTAACCCCCAGCATTTTGCCAGTATCCATTTTCAACTAGGTTGACTGGGGCAATGTGTGGTTAAGTGCTCAAGGACACAACACACTGCCTCGGCTGGGCTCGAACTCATGACCTTCAGTTCGCTAGTCCAATGCCTTAACCACTTGGCCACGCACTACACTACATCCATCCAGCAATCCCCCAGTTTAGTCCTAGCCTAATCATAGGACAATTTACAATGACCAATTAACCTATCCACCGTTACATTTTTGGAGGAAACTGGAATGCCCTGAGGAAACCCATGCAGTCCCTAGGAGAAAATACAAACTGGTTATAGGCAATGTTGGGAATTAGTCGGTCTTGGCAGCTGAACTTACTGTGGAAGGTAAAGAGGGAAGTGAACTAGTCCTTGAAGATTGGGTAGTTACAGTATAGCCTCCCTTCCCACAGCTATTTATATCGAATAGGGCTTAACGTCTACCTTTGAGTTTAGAACTTCTCGTTCAGCAAAGACATTACCATTACAGAAAACAAAATTAACAGGTAATGGAATGGCTAAATGTGAATTTTATCCAGGAGTATTCTCACTAATATTTTCCCTTTATCATTTGGAATTCAATATTTTTAGATTTTACTCTTGAGGATCATCCAGGACTAGATAAAGGACATATCAGTGGGCTGAAATTTGGGGTAGGACAAGAGGTAAACTTTTGGACTTAACAACAATGTTGTGCCCAATGATACCGAATTGAACTAATCCCTCCTGTCTGTACATGGCCCATATCCTTCCATTCTCTGCATGCTCATGTGTATTTAAGAGGCTCTCAAATGCCTTCTTTACATGTGCCTTTACTGCCATCCTTGGTAGTGCATTCCAGACACCCACCATTCTCATTGCAAAAGTTTATCCTGTATTTTTCTTTTAATATTCCTCTTCTCACCTTAAATGCATGCCCTCTAGACTAAAATGTTTTGACCCAGGGCAAAAGATAGTGACTGCCTATCTGTGCCTCCCATAATTTTACAAAGTTCTACCAGGTCGCTCCTCAGCTTCCACTGCTCCCAAGAAAGCAATCTAAGATTGTCCATTCTCTCCTTACAGCATGTCTCACTTCCAGGCAGTATCTTGATGAACCTCTTCTGGACGCTCACCAAAGCTTCTATGTCCTTCCTACATGGGTCGAACAGAACTGAATGCAATAAGACCAGAAGGCATAGGAGTGGAATTAGGCCATTTGGCCCATCAAGTCTAATCTGCTATTCCATCATGGCTGACTTATTATCCTGTTCAGACTCATTCGCCTGCCTTCTCCCCATAACCTTTGATGTCCTGACTAATCAAGAAACTATCAATATCCATTTCAAGTATATCCATTGACTTAGAATCCATAGCAGTCTGTGGCAATGAGTTTCACAGATTCAACACCTTCTGTTTAAAGAAATTCCTCTTCATCTCTGTTCTAAATGGATGTAAACTCTACTCTGAGGCTGTGCCCTCTGGTCTTAGACTCCCCCACTGAAAGAAACATCCTCCACACATCCACTCTAGATAGCCCTTTTAATATTCAGTAGGTTTCAATGAGATCCCACCCCCCCCCATCATTTTTCTAAACTCTAGTGAGTACAGGCCCAGGCCCATCAAATGTTCCTTCTATGTTAATCTTTTCAGTCCTGGAAACATTCTTGTGAAACTACTCTGCACCCTCTCCAAAGCCATGTTATGTTTACTTTGATAAAGGGCCTAAATCTGCTCATAATACTCCAAGTGTCTTAAAAAGCCTTGACATCACATCTTTGCTTTTATATTCAAGTCCTCTTGAAATAAATGCTAACATTACAATTGCTTTCCTTACCAGTGGCACAGCCTGCAAGTTAGCTGATAGTGAATCCTGCACAAGGACTCTCAAATCCCTTTGCAACTCTGAGTTCTGAATTTTCTCCCTATTTAGAAAATAGTCTATGCCATTATTCTGCCTACAAAAGTGCATGAATAAGCACATTCCTGAAATATCTACCACTTCTTTGCCCATTCTCATAATTTGTCTAAGCCCCTCTGCTTCCTCAACAGCACCTGCACCTTTACCTACCTTCATATCATCTGTAAACTTGCCCACAAAGCCATCAATTCCGCTATCCAAATCACTGACATGTAACATGAAAAGAAGCAATCCCAACACAGATCCCCTCCGGCACACCATTAGTCACTGACAGCCAACCAGAGAAGGCCCCCTTTATTCTTACTCTTTGCCTCCTGTCAGTCAACCAATCTTCTATCCATGTTAGCATCTTTCCTGTAATACCATGGGATCTTATCTTGTTAAGCAGCCTCATGGGCAGCATTTTGTCAAAGGCCTTCTGAAAATCCAAGTAAACAACATCCACTGATTCTCCTTTGTGTATCCTACACGTTATTTCATCAAATATTCCAACAGATTTAGAAACATAGAAACATAGAAAATAGGTGCAGGAGTAGGCCATTCAGCCCTTCGAGCCTGCACCGCCATTCAGTATGATCATGGCTGATCATCCAACTCAGAACCCTGTACCTGCTTTCTCTCCATACCCCCGATCCCTTTCGCCACAAGGACCATATCTAACTTCCTCTTAAATATAGCCAATGAACCGGCCTCAACTGTTTCCTGTGGCAGAGAATTCCACAGATTCACCACTCTCTGTGTGAAGAAGTTTTTCCTCATCTCGGTCCTAAAAGGCTTCCCCTTTATCTTTAAACTGTGACCCCTCGTTCTGGACCCCCAACATCGGAAATAATATTCCTGCTATGAATGCCAACATACCATTTGCCTTTTTCACCGCCTGCTGTACCTGCATGCCCACCTTCAATGACTGGTGTACAATGACACCCAGGTCTCGTTGCATCTCCCCTTTTCCTAATCGGCCACCATTCAGGTAATAATCTGTTTTCCTGTTCTTGCAACCAAAGTGGATAACCTCACATTTATTCACATTAAATTGCATCTGCCATGAATTTGCCCACTCAACTAACCTATCCAAGTCACCCTGCATCCTCTTAGCATCCTCCTCACAGCTAACACCGCCACCCAGCTTCGTGTCATCCGCAAACTTGGAGATGCTGCATTTAATTCCCTCGTCTAAATCATTAATATATATTGTAAACAACTGGGGTCCCAGCACTGAGCCTTGCGGTACCCCACTAGTCACTGCCTGCCATTCTGAAAAGGTCCCGTTTACTCCCACTCTTTGCTTTCTGTCTGCCAACCAATTCTCTATCCACATCAATACCATACCTCCAATACCGTGTGCTTTAAGTTTGCACACTAATCTCCTGTGTGGGACCTTGTCAAAAGCCTTTTGAAAATCTAAATATACCACATCCACTGGCTCTCCCCTATCCACTCTACTAGTTACAGCTTCAAAAAATTCTATAAGGTTCGTCAGTCATGATTTTCCTTTCACAAATCCATGCTGACTTTGTCTGATGATTTCACCTCTTTCCAAATGTGCTGTTATCACATCTTTGATAACGGACTCTACCATTTTCCCCACCACCGATGTCAGACTAACCGGTCTATAATTCCCCAGTTTCTCTCTCCCTTCGTTTTTAAAAAGTGGGGTTACATTAGCCACCCTCCAACCCTCAGGAACTAATCCAGAATCTAAGGAGTTTTGAAAAATTATCACTAATGCATCCACTATTTCTTGGGCTACTTCCTTAAGCACTCTGGGATGCAGACCATCTGGCTGTGGGGATTTATCTGCCTTTAATCCCTTCAATTTACCTAACACCACTTCCCTACTAACATGTATTTCCCTCAGTTCCTCCATCTCACTAGACCCTTGGTCCCTTACTATTTCTGGAAGATTATTAATGTCCTCCTTAGTGAAGACAGAACCAAAGTAGTTATTCAACTGGTCTGCCATGTCTTTGTTCCCTATAATTAATTCACCTGTTTCTGACTGTAAAGGACCTACATTTGTCTTGACCAATCTTTTTCTTTTCATGTATCTATAAAAGCTTTTACAGTCAGTTTTTATGTTCCCTGCCAGCTTTCTCTCATAATCTTTTTTCCCTTTCCTAATTAAGCCCTTTGTCCTCCTCTGCTGTTCTCTGAATTTCTCCCAGTCCTCAAGTGTGCCGCTTTTTTTTGCTAATTTATGTTTCTTCTTTGGACTTGATACTATCCCTAATTTCCCTTGTCAGCCACGGGTGCATTACCTTCCCTGGTTTATTCTTCTGCCAAACTGGGATGAACAATTGTTGTAGTCAGACAAGATACCCTCTGAAGGAAACCACGATGACTTTAGCCTATTATATCATGTACCTCCAAGTACACTGAAACCTCATCCTTCATAATGGACTCTGATATCTTCCCAACCATTGAATTCAGGCCAACTGACCTATAAACTCATTTATTTTGCCTTCCTCCCTTCTTAAAGAGTGAAGAGACAGTTGTAATATTCCAGTCCTCTGGAATCATTCCAGAATGTAGTGATTCTTGAAAGACCACTACTAACGCCTCTACAACCTCTTCAGCTACCTCTTTCAGAACCATGGGGTGTAGTCCATTTGGTCCAAGTGATTTATTTGCCTTCAGACCTTTCAGCTTCCCAAGAACCTTCTCCTTAGTAATAGCAACTACATTCACTTCTGCTCCCCGACACTCTCGATTTTTTGCATACTGGTAACACAAAAAACTTAGTAAGTTCATCTGCCATTTCATTCTTCCCTATTGCTATCTCTCCACGTCATTTTCCAGCAGTCCAATCCACTCTCACCTGTTTTATTCTTGATATAGCTGAACAAATATTTTATATACTCTTTTATATTATTGGCTAGCTTACCTTCATATTTCTTCTTTTCTCTTTTTATGGCTTTTTTTAGTTGACTTCTGTTGGTTTTTAAAAGCTTCCCAATCCTATAACTTCCCATGATTTTAGCCATATTATATACTCTCACTTTCATGTTGTCTTTGAATTTCCTTGTCAGCCACAATTACATTATTCTCCCTTTAGAATACTTCTTTATCGTTGGAATACATCTTTTCTGTGCTTCCTAATTGCTCCCAGAAACTCCAGCCATTGCTGTTCTGCCACCATCCCTGCTAGAGACCCCTTCCAATCAGCTGTGGCCAGCTCCTCTTTTATGCCTCCTTAATTCCCTTTACTCCACTGTAGTACTAATCCGTTTGACTTTAGCTTCTCTCTTTCAAAATACAGGGTGAATTCTATGATATTATAATCACTATCTTCTGAAGGTTCCTTTACTATAAATCCCTAATCAAAGCTGACTCATTATACCACATCCAATACAGAATTACCTTTTTCATAGTGGGCTCTAAAAAGCAATCTCATAGGAATTCTATAAATGTTCTCTCTTGGGATCCTGCACCAACCTAATTTTCCCAAATTACCTGTATATTGAAATCCTCATGACTATCACAACACTGCCCTATTTACAAGCCTTTTCTATCTCCCGTCTTAATTTGTATCTTATATGCTGGCTACTCTTTGCAGCTCCATATGTAACTCCTATTAGGGTATTTTTACCCTTGCTGTTCCTTAACTCTACTCACAATGATTCTATATCTTCTGATTTGTTGTCACCTCTTTTTAAGGATTTGATTTCACTTTTTACCAACAGAACCATGTCACTCCCTCTGCCTACCTGTCAGTTTCTTCAATACAATGATCTGCTTTCCCAACTAGGATCTTCTTTCAGCCATGGCTCACTGCCCATGATGTCATATCTGCCAGTCTCTAACTGCACTATAAGATCATCTACTTTATTCCATATACTGTGTGCATTCAAATATAACACCTTCAGTCCTGTTTTATCACCCTTTTTGACTTTACCCCAGCACACTGATGGTAATTCTGCTCCATCATCTGCCTATCATTCCTCACAGTCTCACTACACGCAGCATCTTCTTGAAAATCAACAACTGCATCCTCAGCCCTATCTCTCCGGTATCCAATCCCTGCCAACCTGCCAAATCAGTTTCAACCCTCCCTAACAGCTATTGCAAATCTGATGTAATAATCCATTTGCAACCTTCACATAAGCTTTTTCCCCAGCAAAGTTCCCGTTTGTATAATTAATATAATTATAATTGATTTGTATAATTTATGTATATATTCATGTTTTTCTGGTTAATACTCTGTGCCTGTGATATTGTTGTAAGTCAGTTTTTCATATGTATTTGTGAAAATGACAAGATATCCAAGTTGTGCCTTAGAACAAAGTAAATTTACAATATGAATGCATGTCTGATCTCTATTTTCCCAAACCTCTTCAGCCCTAATCACAGTGAAGTTCAGCCATAAGTCTGGAAGCTGCACTGTTTTCTTTTACTGAGTTCTCAGTGTTGTTCTATCTACTATTGAACCACATCCACTTAATGCCTCATACTCCCAGAGGAATATGCATGACAGCACTTCCAACAGTGGAGAACACTTCAAATGAGGAACTGAATTAGCTATGGATTCATTTGATCGTCAATGTTTAGCTTTAAATCATATGTTGATAATTATGCAATTGTCACTAATTTGATCAGCCCCATAATTGTGTTTGCTTTGCTATCAACTCCATTACATCGTTTTCAGTGTTGGTTTCATTTTGTCTATGCATTGACAAAGCATAAATCAGCAATAGTGGAAGGCATGACGTTCTAACTTAGATATGCGTTTTCTGAAATTTTCCTTTTCGTGATTGCAAGCATACTGTGAAATGCCTTTGGAATTTTTGTATGATAGGTCCACCATGTAAATTCAATTTACTGGGTGATAGAGGGCTGAAGATCCCACAAAGAAACGCCTGATAACTGTACAATGTGGAGCAATCAGGGTGCAAAGCAAAAAGAATCTGGGGAAATTTCTGGTGAGCTGGTCCCCTAATCATCCACCCAATACAGTAATGATACACACAACGCTGCTGGGAACACACACACACACACACACACACACACACACACACACACACACACACACACACACACACACACACACACACACTGTGTGTGTGTGTGTAAGTGTGCGTAGGCACACAAGCCAGAGAACAGATTTGCCTGAGATTGAGGTGTCAAACCAGGCCCAAGGTCAGGTAACATGCAGACCTGATGTCAAGGTCAAGGCTATACAAACCAAAGGTTCTGTGTGTAAAATCAGAGTTCTGGTAAAAGTATCAAGAATCTTTGAAATTTTCAAGAATTGTAAAGGGTTTTGACCCAAAACGGTGCCTGAATACGTCCCCGCAGATCTGCTTGAACCACTGAGTTCCTCTAGAAATTTGATTTTGTTCCAGATTTAAACATGTGCACTCTTCAAAGACTTATCCTGGAGTGAAAGGAGGCTATTTCATCCATCAGGTTCATGCTAGCTCGAAGATGTGTAATCTTTTTGCCCCCACTCTCTGTCGCCTTATTTCTTAAAAGGTATTCTCCCTCACATACCCTTTACTTCACCTTTGATGTTTACACCACTTATTTGCACCAAAGAGTAATTACCCTGCCAGCATGCCTTTGGGTTTAGGGGTAATCCAGAGCACCCTGGAGAAACCCGGGTGGAGTATGTGCAAGTGTCATGAAGATAACACCCAAGGGTATTGTCCTGACACAAAGCCATGAACCATTTGGCCCATTAATTCTGTGCTGTCATGTTCAGATATGCAGTCTTGCTTTTTATCCATAACCTCAAAAACCTGATTAAATCCTAAAATCGGCATCCGCAACACCATCCAGAGGATTCCAGACAACGTCTGCGCAGGTTTGTTTCTCCATGTAATTCCTTTTCCTCTGACGCCTACAATTTAAATCCTGACTAATGGCTACTGCTAGAAAGAGGACCTTTTACCTCTCAGGCACATTCACCATCTCCAAACCCACCACCACATCACCTATTAACCTCCCTATCCCAAGAAGAGCCTTAACCATTCCAGGCGAAGAACTCTCTAGTTCTTTCAGTTGACTGTCACACTCCCCATCCTCATTCTAAGGTTTTTGCTCAGGTGAGTTAGACATTTCCTTCCTTTTGCATTTGAAGCACAAGGTGCTGGAGAAACTCAGCAGGTCTGGCAGTGTCTGTGGAGGGAAATGGACAGTTGGCATTTCAGGTCAAGATCCGTCACCTGGACTATAGTAGTAGAGGGGAGGTAGGTGGTATAAAGAGGTGAGGGTAAGGGATAGAAGGAGAGATGGCTTGTGATACAGGTGAATTGTAGGTGAGGAGAGGTATTAAAGGAATGGAGGAGGGCCTTCCTAAACATATCTATCCTTTTCTCAAATCAGATTCCAAAACCTGAAGCTCTTTGTCACCTCTCAGCCTCAGTTGCTATTCTCACTCTCGCCTCCTTCATTGCCTATCAGCCCTCCTCACTAGGATCTACCACTTGTCAGCTGTTGATCCACACCTTCACACCCATCTCTTTCCACTGACTCCATCCCCTCTATCCTTCAGACCAGGAGAAGGGTCATGAACCGAAATGTAGGCCATACGCCCTGTTCCACGTATGCCATCTGAACCACTGAATTTCTCCAGCAGCTTTATTTTTTTCCCTCCAAGTTCCAGCATCAGCTGTCTCTCGTGTCTCTGTTTCCTTCCATTTTCTTTTTTCTTAACCTCACAAGGTGCTTCGCTAACGATGCCTGGAGAATAACAACTCCTTGCATGCCACATGTAGTTTCATTCAATCAATCACAACAGCAGGAAGTACACATCCCTGGATAAAACCTCGAATCATCCTCTTTAACCTAGCAGAATTCCTTGAGACAGGTGCACATTAAATCAAAGATTTCAAATGAATTTGACTGCATTATAGATAGCATCCCTATGGCCAGATCCCATTTTATGTCAATCTTAAAGAAAGCGACTGAATTGATTTGAGACAAAGAGTGCCACTATTAATCCTCACTCATGTCAAATAAGACACGTCTAGTAGAGACTGAATTATTATAGTCTGTTGAGAATGAGAGAGGGAAACTCAATGCTTCAAGAGGCAGAAGATAATTCCTAGTCACTTGAGCAAAGTGGTGGAGTCTGCACGTTGAACTCTGGTGCCATAATTTAGCATCATTGTTGTCAATGGAACAACAATGAACAGCGAACAACAGTAGAACAAAAAGACCAGGGAATACAGATCCATAATTCCTTGAAATTGACATCACAGGGAGAAGAGACCTTTTGGTACATTGGCCTTCATAAATCAGGGCAATGAGTACAAGAGTTTGGATGTTATGCTGAGATGTTTAAGAAGTGGTGAGGTGTGTGCAGTTCCATCACCTACCTATAGGAAAGGCAGCAATAGGCTTGAAGGAGTACAAAGAAAATTTAAGTGGAATTGCCAAGACTACAGGACCTGAGTTATAGGGAAAGGCTGAATAAATATGGACTTTATTCCTAGGAGGAGTATGAGGAGAATGAAGGGAGATCTTATGAAAGAATACAAAATTATGAAGAGTATAAATAGAGTGAACGCATGCAGGTTTCTCCCCCTCAGGTTAGGTGAGGCTAGAATCAGAGTTCAGAGCTTTAGAATGGAAGATGAAAATCTTAAGGGGAACTTGGGGGAGGGGATTTAATTCTTTACACAAAGGGTGCTGTGAGTGTGAAGCAAGCTGCCAATGGAAGAGGTAGATGCAGGTTCATGTCAAGAGGGGCCGGATGGACCTAAACGCAGGACACAGGCACTGAAGTACTAGGGGGAGGACAGGATGGGGATGCCATGGCACTTAAGGGTAGCTGGGGTTCAGGCAGATAGAGTTCCGGCAGGCGGAGCGGAGCGGGTCCCGAAGTTCAGGTTCAGGTAGACAGGCTCCCAGGGTTCAGGCAGGCAGACAGACAGGTCCCCAGGTTCAGGCAGGCAGGTCCTCAAGGTTCAGGCAGGCAGGTCCCCAGGTTCAGGCAGGCAGGTCCTCGAGGTTCAGCAGGTCTAGGTGGCGATAGGCTAGCGGAGAGCCCTCCCTGGATGGGCTGCATGTATCCCGGGTAGGGGCGCCTCCCAGGTGGAAACACCGGAGGCCTGGGCACGACGCGGACCCCTAGGCGGGTGCGGGCACTATCCCAGAGTTCGGGTGGAAGAGAAGGAGGGGGCAGAACCCCCGCCGGGCCGAGGCAGGTCGGCCAGACTTGCCCAACAGGGGCAAGGGGTAGGAATGGGCATAGGTCCAGATCGACCAACACAACAGCCATGACAATGGGAAATTCGGAAACGGCCGGCAGACAGCATGACCGCGCAAAAAACAAAACCGAGCGGAGAAGCGGGACCAGCGCATGGGAAGAAAGGTGGGAGAGCGGACCAACCTGGCAGTACTGGTACAGGCAGAGAAGCATGATGAAGAATAGGTCTGAGCCCGGGCAGGATAACAGAATGCAGCAACGAGTTCGGAGCCGGCAGAGAAACAGGAAACAGAACAAAATGACCACCCGTCTGGTCCCAGTCCCAAGGCCCCTTATAAACACCTGCAGCTCAATGAGTTACAGGTGTGTCTCCTTGGACCAGGAGGGTCCTAACTAGATCACGGGTGACGGGAGGGACAACTACAGGACCCGGAGTCCGGAGCCCCCGGACCGGATCAAAAACCCGGAACGCAGTTCCAGATCAGACCCTGACAGTTCAATTGTAAAATTGAAGAGAAGTTTGACTAGGTAAATGGATGAGAGATATGCTAGGATTTGGCCTGGGTGCATGCAGATGGAACTAGGGTGAAGAACAGTTTGACATGGACTAAATGGGCGAAAGGTCTGCTTCTGTGCTGTTATGCTCTATGACTCTATGAAGATAGAGATTCTAGCCAGGAAGAGACTGTTGATACAGAGATTGTTTTGTTTGAGCAGTGTTTAGAGGCACTATTTTAAAGATGCAAAGTAGGACCCAGCACTAGTGAAGAAATGGTGATATACTTCCAAATCAGGACTGAAAATTGGTTTATTAATTTCATAGATTCAGAGTTTTACTGTAAAAGTTGCCTTACATACTGTTCATATAGATTAACTCATTACAGAGGTTCATTGAGGTAATACAAGATAAAGCAATAGTAGAATGCAGAATAAAGTGTTACAGTTAGAGAGAAAGTGCTAGCAGATAGTGAGGTGCAGAATCATATCAAAGCACATCAAAAACTGTGTTCTTGTATTCTACTAAGAGACAGTTTACTAATCTAGTAACAGTTCGATCCATGATGGTACATGTTTTCAGGCTTTTGTACCTTCTGCCAGATGGGAGGGGTGTGAGAAGAGAAAATGTCTGGGGTGGGAGGTGTCTCTGATGATGTTGGCTACTTTACCAAGGCAGCAAGAAGTAGTGCAAATTTGAGGAAATCACGCACACATCTGCTGCTCGTACCCTTCCTGATAGCAGAGGTCACTAACTGGGCAGGATTTGTTGGAACTGTTGAGTTGAGTCACTGTAGGGGATGGCACACACCTCATCTGTCAATCTAAGCATTCACTCCACAGTGCTCAGATATATAAGGAGACACATGAGACTACAGATGCTGGAATCCAGAACACACACAAAGCAATGGAGGAACTCAGACGGTTAGGCAACATCTAAGTAGGGAAACGATCAAAGTCTCAGGTCAAGAATTTTTGGACACATGGCACTTTGGCTTACCACAGCAGTAGTTTTAAAATGATTACCCTGTTTTTTAATCCATTTGTAATGTGTCCCTCAATGTCTTTCACAAAGATATCTCTATTGCTCCAATACTCATCATGAAATTTAGTCACTCAAACTTGCAAAAGTTTTCATTGTGTAGGACCTTGAGTTTCCTCCCTAATCCATTCCACATCCCTATCTGCTCCTTGAAGAAGAACTCTAAAACAATCCAGTTCATTCTCTCAAAAGCAAAATTCTGTGGATGCTGCAAATCAGAAATACAATCAGCCAGCATTGGAAATATTCATCAGGATGTGTGTTGTCCACGAATAAAGAAACTGTTAACTCTTCAAGAACAAAATAAAAACTGCTGAAGGACCTCAGTGGGTCAGAGAGTATCAGTGGAGGGAAATGGACACTCGATGTTTCAGGGTGAGACTCTTCATCTACGCAGGATCTCCAAGAACATTTCAGGTTAGTGGTCTTTAGTCAGAGAGATAGAGGCTGGTAATGAGATAGATAGCACTTCACTGAAGAGGACAAGATTACTTTAGTAATTCAGGACATTCATCTGAAATAAAATGCTCTGTTTAATGCAAGGAATGACTCTGACATGAAGCACTGACTCTGCTTCTATCTCCAGAGGTACTGTCCGACCTTTTGAATATTTTCCACATTCTCACTTTCATCTCCTGTTGTCTGGCTTACCGTCTGGCCACCCCATTGCAGAAAGGAAATGGAAGCATTAGACAACGCACTGCAAAGGTTCACCAGAATGCTACCTGGATTAGAAAGTATCAGCTGTAAGAAGAGATTCGACAAACTTTGATTATTTTCTCCGCAGTGTTGGAGGTAGAGAGGAGACCAGACAGAGTTTTATAAAATCAGGAGAGGCATAGGTAGGGCAAACAGCCAGGGTCTTCTTCCCAGGAACAACATTTCAATGCTAGAGGATATGACGTTAAGATGAATAGGTGAAAGCTTAAAGGATAAGTGTGGGACAAGTTTTTTTTTGCACAACGAGTTATGGGTGTTTGGAATGTGCAGCCAGGGGTGTTAGGGGAATGATAGAGGTGTTTCAGAGGCTCTTAAATAGGCACTTGAATATTCAGGGGATGAGAAATATGGATGGAAGAGATTTTAGACAGAGAGTGGTAGATGCCTGGATAGGGTTGCCAGGGTTAGTGGTAATGATATTTGAGAGGTCTTCAGATTAACACATGAATGATAGGGAGATATGAATCATATTCAGGCAGATATATATAGCTCAATTTAGAATTATGGTCAGTGCAGGTATTGTGGGCTGAAGGGCCTGTTTCTGAGCTCTGCATTCTAGGCTCTCTTTTCTATAAGATATCATCTTCTCTGATAATGGTCCTGTGAAGCGTCTTGGGATGATTTCTCCCAACAAATAGCTACATAAATGTCATGTCTTTTCATAATTGTATTTTCTTAATACCGCCTGCAGTTCCTTAATTACCTTTCCTGTCCAGCCTTGCACTTTAGGATGTCATTTTATAGTTAACTACAACACCATTTAATACTTGCAAAAGACAAACGTGCTTAATATGCAGGATAATGATGCAATTTACATCCAGTTTGCAGAAAACAGTGTTTGTTGCAAGACTAAATAAATTATTTGCAATTCAACAAACTGATGTCAACATGAAGAGAGTATACACTCAATGGCCACTTCATTAGGTACACCTGTACACTTGTTCATTAATGCAAATATCTAACCAGCCAATCATGTGGCAGCAACTCAATGCATAAAAGTATGCAGACATGGTCAAGAGGTTCAGTTGTTGATCAGAACAAACATCCAAATGGGGAAAAATAAGATCTAAGTGACTTTGACCATGTTGGTGGCAGACAGGGTAGTTTGAGTATCTCAGAAGCTGCTGATTTCTTGGAATTTTCATGCAGTCTCTAGAGTTTACAGAGAATGATACAAAAAACAAACAAAAAAAATCCAGTGAGTAGAGGTTTGGGGGTGAAATAGCCTAGTTAATGAGCGAGATCAGAGGAGAATGGGCAGACTCTTCTAGCTGTCAGGAAGGCGACAGTAACTGAAATAACCACACATTACACCAGAGGTGTGCAGAAGAGCATCCCTGAATGCACAACACATCGAACCTTAAAGTGGATGGGCTGCAGCAGCAGAAGGACAGGAATGTGCACTCAGTGGCCACATTAGGAGGTACCTTAAGCAGGAGACACAAGAGACTGCATGTTCTAGAATTGCGGGCAAGAAAAAAGATGCTGAATGAAAGCATGTCAGGCAGTGTCTGTGGAAAGAAATGGACAATCAGTGTTTTACGTTGAGATCCTTCGTCTGGACTGAGCAATGGAGGGGAGTTAGCCAGTACAAGTAGTGAGGGTGGGGGTGGAACAAGAGCTGGCAAACAATGTGAGTTCAGGTGGAGGAAGGTGATAGACAAATGGAGGTGGGGAGGGAAACTGGTGGTGATAAGGAAAACCTCTTCCAAGGTGTGTTTGCACACCTTGAGGAGACATTGCAGGGGAGCAACAAAATGAAAGCACATGAGACTGCAGATACTGGAATCTGGACCAAAACTATAGAAGCTGTTTTGTCCAGTCCAGTCTTGGGAGGCAACTGGCTTTCATTCCAAAAACATCATGGTGCTAATAAAAAAGTTAATGAAAGAAAAACAAAAGAGGTATCCACAAACACATGCAGATTAGTTTAAAAGGTGGGGAGAGTCACCAGCTTCAAATTTCTGTGTGTTACCTTTTCGGATCATCTGCTTTGGTCTCAGTGCACACATAAAATTATCAAGAAAGCAGCCTTTCATTCTTCAAGGGTTGAAGAGGTTTGGCTTGTCACCGAACACTCTAACAAATGTCTCCAGATGCACTGCTGAAAGTATGGTGATTGATTACATCATGGTCTAATATGGCAATTCGAATGCACAGGAATGTTATAAAGCTGCAAAGAGTAGTAGACTCTCCCCAATATATCACGGGAAAAGGCGGGTAATTGAAGGGGAATTTCAAAGTAAAAAAAGGACAGGAGGAGGCTAATCTGCTCCAGCTGCTCCACTGCGGGGGTAAGGGGGGGGGGCAGCACAGCAGCGTAGTGTTGAGTGTAAAATCCTGCCGCTGTCTGTAAGGAGCGTGTGTGCTCTCCCTGTGACTGCATGGGTTTTCTCCGGGCATTCCAGTTTCCTTCCATATTGCAAAGATGTACAAGTTTGTAGGTGGACGAGGACAGCATGGGCTCATTGGGCCAGAAGGGCCTATTGCTGCGTCGTATCTCTAAAAAAATCACTAAGATCCAAGTTCAATGAAAGTACATATATGTCACCATAAAGAACCCTGAGATTCATTTTCTTGTGGGCATACTTAATAAGTCTATAGAATAATTACCATAATAGAATCATTGAAAGACCACACCGACTTGGGCATTTAACCAGAGAGCAGAGGAAAACAAACTGTGCAAGTACAAAAAAGAAGAAATAATAATAATAATAATAAATAAATATCGAGAATCTGAGATGCAGAGTTCTTGAAAGTGAGTCCATTGCTTCTGTAAACATTCAATGATGAGGGAAGTGAAGTTGAGTGAAGTTAACCCTATTAGTTCAAGAGCCTGATGGTTGAGGAGTATTCACTGTTCCTGATCCTGGTGGTCTGAGTCCTGAGGGTGGTCAAATATTCTTCAAGTCCTTATTCCCCATAACCCTTGATTCCTCACTCATTGAATAAGAATTCAAACCCCACCGTTTTCTGGAGCAAGGAATTGAAATGATCCACAAGTGTCTCTGAGCTGAAATTCTTATACATCTCACATTTAAATGGTGATATCTTTCTCTCATGGAGAAATGGTGCTCCATTTCTGAACAACCCACAATTGGAAACATCATCCCTGCATTTACTTTGTCAAGACTCCCAATAATCTTTTATATTTTATATGATTGCCTCTCATTCTTCTGGGCAATGAATAGAGTTAAGTTTCAACCTTCCTTCCCTCTTTAAGACAATTCTTCCATTCTGAATATATTCCAGCTGAACCAACCCCATGCATAATATATCTTTACTGAAAACAAGAAACCCAAAGCTATTCCTGATATTATATATGTGATCTCATTGCAGCAGTAAACTGCCTTATACAGCTGTGATAAGACTTCTATACTTTTAAACTCCTGTCCTAAAGTGAGTATTCAATTAGCTGCTAGATGTATTTGTCATATTCCTATGACCATTAGATATAAGAAGAGCTTGCATTGTTAGAGTATCATTTTATAGAGTCCAGCAAAAGGTTCAGGACATTAAAAGCCAGAACAAATAGAATGAGGAACAGTTTCTACCCCAGAGCTGTGGCCTCCATTACACCACTCCCACAGAACAATGACTGAAACTGTGAGCACACACAAGAACTCAAAACCTTGCACTAACGACACTTTGTGCATTACTGTGATATTCTCGTGCTGCTGCTACTTATTTTCTGCTACTTATCTATTTAATACTGGTTTTCTATTACTGTCTTGTTTTTATCTACCACTTTATTTAATTACCTGAGAGGAAGCCAAACAGAGTTTCATTGTATCTATGTATAATGACAATAAAGATCATTCATTCATTTTCTTACTGGGGCTTTCTTCCACTGAAATGGACGGATTCTGGTAAATTCTAAAGTCAGCAGCTGTTGTTCCTTTTCACACCTTGTGGTGCAACGCTGGTATTGTTGCCGTTTCCGCAGCATTGGTCTGTATTTTTATGAGGCCAAGTTGCGAGCTCAACTCTCAACCCAGCACAGATGCAACGCGTGCAAGGAGCTGGCCAGGTTCGAACCCAGAACCATTTGCCTCAAAGTCTAGGGATGCCACGACAACACCGGCAGTGTTGCTATGAAAAGAGTAGCAAATCCTTAAAGTGTTACAGACTTAAAATACAATGGTTCTTTGCACTGGTTCAGGGGTGAAGTTTGTGTCGGTGAGCATGTGTATCAGTAGGGTGTGTGGTGCTTGTCAGTGAGAGTATGTCTGTTGAAACCCTTTAATGTAGAGTATCGGTATTTATGTTCAAGTGTGTGCCAGTGAGGAATTGTGTTGATGGGACTGGGATGTTTTAGTGCAACTGTGTGTCAATGGGAATGTGTATCACCAACACTGTGTTAGTAGGTTCATCTTTGGAATGTTTTGAAATGTTTCCGTGGGTCTATCGATGGGAGTGTGTCTGGTGACTAGCCAGACAATGGAATAATACAGGAGGTCAATCAGTCTCCCCATGAGTTTGTTGAAATGTGTGCCAATGATAGTGTGTCAGTGAGAGTCTATATCAATGAGTGTGTAGGTTTACTTGTCAGTGTGTGAGTGTGTCACTGACTCGTGTGTGTGTATAAGACTGAGAATGTGTGTTGATGGATGTATCCTGCAAACCCACAGTCACAGTTTAAGCTTTTGTGGAATGTGGTCCTGCCTGCCTCGTATGTGTTGAATGTTTCATTAGCTCTGAACTAAGTTGCTGACAATGGATTTCACTGAAGACAGAGGCACTCAGTCTTGAAGATTTCACTCAATCATTCTGTCCATTGAGGATGCAGCACAGGGAGCTGGAAGCAGCTGTTAGTCTACACATTCTTTAACCATTTTTCTAAACAGCCAAGCACAACATGAGAAATTAGAGAGGGAACAAAGCAGAAACAGGAAAAAAGCAGATACACTTATATAACACCTTTTGCATTAATTTCAGGACAGCCCCAAGCATTTTACAATCAGTTACCAGTCCTTGCTTTGGCTTTAGAGGTTGCTGGTACTACCCACCCATGCTCTGCATACTCCTGCTCTGACAGGCACAGCTTGCAGTCTGTTGGCCAGCAGGCTCCTTTGTCCAGCTCAGACTGCCTGCAGCCCAAAACCTGGATCAAACATCCAGCTCCAGTCTACAAATGGGAAACCTGAACTTCTAAGAGGAAAATAAGTGGAATTATTATTCCTTATTAATTATTATTAAGTCATTACCGTGAAGTAATGTTGCAGCTTTATAAAACTCAGTTAGACCACATTATAATTGGAAGGGTCAGATGTACCAGTTCCCCACAACACTCAATTCCTCCATTGTAAATACTTCTCATAATCCAGCCTCCATAAACCTGTGGCAGAAAATTTGAAAGGTTCACTACCATCTCTGAGTAGAGATTACTATGCATCTTGATTTTTAAATGACTGGCACCTTACTTTGAAAGTCTGTCCCCTTATTTAAGACCCACTAGTGAGCACACCAGTGAAACAGATGGGCTGGTAAAGGACAGCCAGCCAGCACATGAACTGCCCCTTTATCCTCTTGAAAGCTACATAGCATCTTCCTCACTGTGGTCAGACTACAGAACCAATCACTTCTTTCACATCCTCTTCCCGGTCATGGTGTCATGTTCTCACACTCTTAGTTCTACCTCTTGCCGTTATTACCACTTCAGCACTTTTATTTCCATTCTTTCAGACTGCACGACAATCATTGCACATTTTGTTGTTTTGCGCTGGTCTCTGCATTTATTGCTGTTTATTATCTCCATGTACGCTGCTCACTCTGTGAGCTCTTTGAGAAAAAGGAATTTCATTGCACCCTCATGTATATCACAAGAAATTTACCTAATCTAATCTGATCTAACCTAATTTCAGCACAGTCCCATTTAGAGGAATCACTCCTGGGTGTTCACAGGGTTAAAGAATTATATAAATGCAAGCTGTGGATAAGAACTGCTGCAAGCAGATCTTTGACCTGAAGAACCTTCAGACGGCCAAGAATAAATTACATAAAGAGAGGTCCCTTTGTTGCCCTTGTTTCAAACAATCTCTTGATATAAACAGTAGTAAGATGTTTGATGTCTGACTCATCCTAGCGTCAGTGTTTATTTTGTCATTTATTTAGCACATATGTAAGCTCTGTATAATTTATGTCAATATAAATTTATGTCAACTTCTGTTTTTCATGATTGTAAAAATGTTGCTGCAAAAAAGCTAATTTTCATGATATCTATACTCCGTGCATGTGCAAGTGAGAATAATAAACTTTAACTTGAGCCCAGCAACACAGTTCTGTCCCACAGACAAAACTTTGCCAAACCTACCCACTGATGAACATTAAACTTTATTGTGAAATGGGCTTGCATGCCAGATGTTCCTTCTGGGAGCCAGCACGCTGACAGTGAAAGATTTGTGTCTTTTAGCGAGCGGCTGAGAGATCCTCTCGTTCTTTTGCACCTTCTCCAACTCTGCTGGGTGTGCACTGCAGGAACGAGTATACCGACGCACTGCTCATAAATTAGTTGCTTTCATGACTGAAAGAAATTGACAGTGCTATAAATGATATATCCCACTGCTTTTTTTTCATAGCTGCAATGACAGTCTTCATCCAGAAAACTTTCAAAGAAGATTATTAAAATTATTTTCTACTTTCTGACCATGGTCAAATGCTGGTTTGAGCCGTGCATTATACTTCATCTGCGCACCTTAATTCTTGCATAATTTAAAGTCAGATGATGCAAGTTATTACTTGAAGGCATAAATTACTATGAGGAATTGATGAATGAGGTACTAACTAACAAGCAGGTAATAAATAAGGAGAGATAAAGGAAATGTCGCTATCATTCATTCAGTTTTGTTGAAATGCCAGCGTACAAAATTATTCCGCAGCAATTTTTGCAGTATTTGTGCAGGGCACAATGATAGTTTGACAGGCTTATGTGTGGATATGTTAATGAAGGCTAACATTATACTGTGAAAATCTTGCAAATTGAAAATGGAGCATTCAGCAGGTCAGGCAACCACAACGGAGAGAGAAAGGCCATCAGTCCATTTACCCGGCTAATCTGGATTAAGAGGGAGGAGTCTGTAGTTCACATTATCATGTGTTTTCGGTCGCTCTTTTTTAATGTTGCTATCTTGGATGATTTTGATTGGGGCAGCCGATAGACAACGAGCGACACGATGCTACATTGAACTGACCTGAGCTGAGTTGAATATGCCTGGGCTCTTTTGAGATTATGTTTTATATTCTGTGGTTTACACTTGTTTTTTGCCATTTTGCTGTGATTTGTTTTTTTTTGCATGCTGGGGAGGGAGTGGGGTGGGGTTCCATGATCCTCTTGGTTTCAAGGCCACCTGTGGGAAGACGAATCTCAGGTTCATATACTGCATACATACTTGGATAATAAAAGTGCTTTGGAATCTTTGAGTCACCTTTAAGGAGAGGAAGAGCAAACTGGATTGTGTTTTTCACCCTGCGGCACCACAGGCTGATGGGAGACCTGACAGAGTTGTATGAAATTCTGAGTGGCATAGGCAGGGTAGGCAGAGAGGGTTATTTTCCTATGGTGAGTGGGCATAGGTTTAAGGTGAGGGAGAAAGGTTTAAAGAAAATACACAAGGCAATTGTTCTTTTTTACACAGAGAACAGTGGACACCAGAAACACGCTACCGGGGGAAGTGGTGAAGACAGGTATGATAATCATGTTTACGAGGCTTTTAAATAGACTCTGCAGTAGGCAGAGGATAAAGGGAAATGCATCATGTTCAAACAGAATTATTATAAATTGGCATCATGCTCAGCACAGGATTGTGGGCCGAATGGCCTGATGACCCCCCCCCTCCTTCTTAATTCCGATTACCCAGGTAACTGAACTGATGGCCCCGAAACATCATTTGTTCTATATTCTACATATATGTGCTGAAGGATATGCTGACTAGGGTTAGATACGAGGATGGCAAGAGGCTTGTGAGGTAACTTATTACTGGTATGGGAGAGAGGGGCCCAAGGGTATGCTTCAATCCTCTAAGTTCTGTTTTATGTTAACTTCCAGTCAAAGTTTAGGCAGAAGAAAAGCTGTGAACAAGAAGCAAAAAAGCAGAAATAGGGATAATTAACACTTTAAGTACCTACATAGCAGGGCAGTCAACATCTATTGAACAAGGATGTTGACTGTTCTGTCTCTTTACATAAGTAGACTGAGCAGCGGATCAGCTCCAGAATTCTACGTACCTTAGATAACGCTCCCAGCATGTCCATTATTCTAAAGTATTGAGTTGACTGTATTACTTAGATCCTTCATAGACATGAGAAGTAAAAATCTTTACGTTATGTCTCCATCTAAATGTGCAATGTGCAATTTATAATTTATAATAAATAATATGTACAACAATATAAATACAGTTGTGTCAGCATGAATTAATCAGTATAATGGCCTGGTGGAAGAAGCAGTCCCGGAGCCTGTTGGTCCTGGCTTTTATGCTGCGGTACCGTTTCCCGGATGGTAGCAGCTGGAACAGTTTGTGGTCGGGGTGACTCAGGTCCCCAATGATCCTTCGGGCCCTTATTACGCACCTGTCTTTACTGGCAGCAGGTCTAGAGACCTGATGTCCCACATGGTTCAGGAACAGCTGCTTTCCTAGAACATCAGTTTCTTGAAGCAAGCATGCACAAACTCAGTCCTGCCTCTGCAAAGTACAGTACGCACCACCTCCTGCACCACCAGGAACTTGGCCCCGACTGCTGATTTCCTTGCAGTAAAACTTTGTTTTGCAGTGTCTCTTTCTACACTGTTTTGTACTCTTTATGGTCTGTGTGTTGTCTGAAGTTACATGCCAGCGATGCTGCTGTAAGCAAGTTTTTGTGCCTGTACCTCACCGTAGTTGTGCACATGGCAGTAAACTGAACTTCAAAGAAATAAGCATAGCTTCACGTATCTTCTGGTCTAAGATAGGGCTGATGAAGCACAGCAACTTCCTGTTGGTAGCAAACAAAACTACTATCTACTTTATTAATCTGGTAAACGATCACTCCAATCAATAGTTTACCACTTCCCCTTTCGAGGTGAGCTTTTGAGCTGGCATTTGCATGGTGTGAACTGAAGTCTCGAAGGTGCAGGATGGTTGTGGTGTGGCGTGTGCAAGGTGATTTGATGTGGCGAGGCCTGGGCCCGAGAGTGGGGAATGAGCTAGTCTTTGGCCATTGCTGGAGCGGACTTGGAGGAAATCGATGCGGCAGTACTGAGGCGAGGTGAGCGGAAGTGGGGCCTGGGCCAGGGCACGAGAGTGAGGAAAGATCCAAGGTTTGATCGATTTAAGCGCTGGGTCGAATTGGAAAGGTTGGGTATGGGCTGAATTGAGGCAGTGCGGCCCAGGCCTGAGAGCAAATCAAAGCAGCAGGGTCCATTATGTGCCGGGCCAGTTTAAAATGGTCAGTGTATCAGGGCTGGAGGCAAGGGATGGGCCAGTTCAGCTCACTGCTCCGTGAGGTTTACTTGTCTCTGCGCTGAATGGAGGATATGAGCTACAACTAACAGGCTACTGGATTGGTGACGGTGATGTCTGCCTTCATGGCTGAGGGCTCATTCAGTTGTTTGCTTGCGTTTGCAGTTTGCATGATTTGTTAAATTTTTCTGCACATTGTGTGTTTGACGGTGTTCTTTTTTTAATTAATTCCATTGGGTTTTATTGTTTTGTGGCTGCCAGTAAGGAGGAACAAAACCTCACATTTCGTTTGGGTAGCCTCCAAACTGATGGCATGAACATTGATTTCTCAAATTCCCATTAATGCCTCCCCCCCACCCACCTTCACCATCTCCCATCCCCTTGTCCCTCTCTCATGTTATCTCCTTGCCCACCCATCGCCTCCCTCTGGTGCTCTTACCCCGATTTTTCTTTCTTCCACAGCCTTCTGTCTCTTTCACCAATCAACTTCCTAGCTCTTTGCTTCAGTCCTCCCCCCTCCAAATTTCACTTAGCACCTGGTGTTTCTCTCCCCCCCCCCCGCCTTTTCAAATCTACTCTTCAGCTTTTTTTCCTCCAGTCCTGCCAAAGGGTTTTAGCCCAAAACGTCCACTGTACTTCGTACGTTTTTTTTCCAGAGATGCTGCCTGGCCTGCTGAGTTCCTCCAGCATTTTGTGTGTGCTGCTTGGATTTCCAGCGTCTCCAGATTTTCTCTCATTTGTGGCCAAAGAACCGGATTGGAATTTGTTTATTGTTATCAAATGTACTGAGGTACAATGAAATGCTGGTCTTGCATTCAACTCATTACACGGTAAACACCAGGAAATCTGCAGATGCTGGAAATTCAAGCAACATACACAAAATGCTGGTGGAACGCAGCAGGCCAGGCAGCATCTATAGGGAGAAGCACAGTCGACATTTCGGGCGTTAGTTTCCTTTCGTCAGGACTAACTGAAAGGAAAGATAGTAAGAGATTTGAAAGTAGGAGGGGGAGGGGAAAACGCGAAATGATAGGAGAAGACCGGAGGGAGTGGGGTGAAGCTGAGAGCCAGAAAGGTGATTAGCAAAAGGGATACAGAGCTAGCGAAGGAAAAGGATCATGGGATGGGAGGCCTAGGGAGAAAGGAAGGGGTAGGGGAGCACCAGAGGGAGATGGAGAACAGGCAGAGTGATGGGCAGAGCGGAAAAAAAAGTGGGGGAGAAAAAAAAACTAAAAATATCAGGGATGGGGTAAGAAGGGGAGGAGGGTCATTAACAGAAGTTAGAGAATTCAATGTTCATGCCATCAGGTTGAAGGCTACCCAGCCGGTATATAAGGTGTTGTTCCTCCAACCTGAGTGTGGCTTCATCTTGACAGTAGAGGAGGCCATGGATAGTCATATCAGAATGGGAATGGGACGTGGAATTAAAATGTGTGGCCACTGGGAGATCCTGCTTTCTCTGGCGGACAGAGCGTAGGTGTTCATTACACAGTACATTGAATTGGTACAAGGTAAAACAAGAGCAGAATACAGAATGAAGTGCAACAGCTACAGAGAGAGTGCAGTGCAAGTTGACAATAAGTGCAAAATGGTAATAATGTAGATTCTGAAGTCACAAGTCCATCTGATTAACTATTTCAATAATGGAATTATTCAATAATCCTATTACATTTGGGATTGTTGTGAGGTCCGGGACTCTGCTGGGTAGAACAGGCCCCCCAGTTCTCAGGGTCGCGTTGCCGATGGCCGTTGGTGGGACCGTCTTAATACGCTCGGCAGAGGATGGTGCTCAGAGAAGCTGTGCCGGAGGGGATGGTCGTCAGCTCGGAGGTTCGACGGACTCGGAGTCCGCTGCGGTCAGGTCGCTTTCGGTGTGTGCTGCATCTGCGAGGCAGGGTTCGACGGAGCTTTCATTGTGTGCTGCGTCTGCGAGGCTGAGTCGGGCGGCGCCGTGGAAGTCCATAGCGGGGGTATTCCCTTCTGCAGCCGGCATGGAATGACGAGTCTGTCGGGACCCTGGGGACTTGTGGAAACTGTGTGGTGATTTCTTTTGAACTTATAGTCCTTTAACATCTTTGGACTATTTTTACTGTGCCCATGGTCTGCTTTTTATCAGTTATGCTATTGTTTGCACTGTTGTAACTATGTGGTTTTGTGCAGGTCTTGTAGCTTTAGTTTTTGGTCTTGTTTTGTCTGGTGGATTTGGAGCTCCTTTCCGGGGAACGCGCTAAGACGGTAGCGCGATATTAATACGCAGCAGCCTCTCCGGACTCTGGATTGGGGATTGCCAAACATTATGTGGATTTTCTGGTCTGTTTTGTCATATGCTTTTGTGATATCATTCTGGAGGAACGTTGTCTCATTTTTTAACTGCATTGCATTTGTGGTTTCTAAATGACAATAAACTGAACCTGAATCTGAATTTATCCTTAAACCTTGTGGTATGTGCTTTTATACTTTTGCCCAATAGGAGGGGGTGAAGGGAGAATATTCAGGGTGGAAGGGTTTTTTGATTACACTGACTGCTTTATTGAGGCAGCGAGAATTATAGACAGAGGCCATAAAGGGAAGGCTGCCGTCGGAAATTTTCCAAGGAAAGTGAATGACTTTCCTTTGAGAAAAAACATGGAATTAATTGAATCACAGAACTGTACAAGACAAAAATAGCTTTATTCCACCCACACAGCTCATGCTGATCCACACAAATCCCACCTGCCTGTATTACGGCCATATCCCTCAACTCCTTCCCTATCTAGATACCTGTGCAAATGCCTTTTAAACATTGTAGCTATATCTGCTTCCACCATGTCCTCTGGCAGCTGATTCCAGTTATTCAGGATTTTAGTTTTATTGAGTTTCAGTTCCTGCCACACAAGTCTTACCAAGAAACAAGTCGTTAGAAGAAGTTGGCAGAAATAGATAGTCAGTGCTTCAGGTCAAGACCATTCATCTGGATTCAGAATATCGCTGACTGTGTTCTTTGTTAAGATTGAGAGAGTTATGAACTGATAATTGCAGCTCCAAGACCACCTTGACCTTAATTCAATGCTGCCACTCAATGTGACCTTAAAGATAGAACTGGGACATGCAGGAAGTAAAATCCATCACCTGCACAATATTGGGTGTTTGCAAGCATTGACCTGGTTTCACTGTTACCTCATTGGGAGTAGACACACACAGAACGGAACGCTGTTTGACCCTTTGACTTCCTCCAGAAGATCCTTTGCTGCTCTGCATTTCTCCCATTTCTCTGTGCTGTTTCTATCTCCGTTTTTTGAATTCATTAGTTTAATAAAGCACTTGATTTACTGTACTCTTCATATATCAGTGTCTTTTAGAGAGATTTTCTGAATCACAGAGTTATACAGCAGGGAAACAGGCCATTCAGCCCATCTTATCCATGCTGACTAAGTTGCCCTCTGTAGTTAGCCCCACTTGCCCGCATCTGGTGTAAATCCCTCTACATTTTCCCTATCCATACTATGCATTGTCAGAATTGCTAGTTATTAAAAGAATGAACTTTAAAATCTACATTTGGAAATTAAGTTAACCTGTGTCCAAAAACTGAAAACAAACTGTGTGATACAAATCAATACAACAACCACGGGACAAACAAAGACTCCTACACAACTGGATTTCTAGGAAGTCACTCTTCTAGAGAGTGGAGAGTGTGGAGAAGATGCCTTGCACCACATATTCAGCATGCTGTGTGAGATAAACCAGAACGGACAAAAAATAAAGAATTTATTATGTCTTACAGAGCAGAGGATGTACCAAACATGAAGTTCTCAAAGGAATCCCTGGAGAATATGTTAGATTAGATACATTACCAGCATATCCCAGCTCATCTAGAAATGAAATAATCAGCTTTCACTTGTTCTCTACTCACAACTAAGTCAAACTCAAAGTCAAAGTTAATTTATGATTAAAATATGGATATATATCTTGAGATTCACCTTCTTGCAGGCATTTACAAGAAAATAAAGAAATACAATAAACCTAAATATAAACAAAGAGTGACAAAGAAGATAATTGTGCAATTCAAAATAAGTAATAAAAAATACTCAGAACATGAATTGTAGAATCCTTGAGATGAGTCAGTAGGTTGTGGAATAAGTTTATAATTGAGGTGAGTAAATTGCTGGTTTAGGAGCCTGATGTTTGTAGTGTAATAAATGTTCATTAACCTGGCGGTGTGGGATCTAAGGATCCTGTATCTCCTGCTCAATGGTAGTAGTGATAAGAGAGCATAGGCTAGATGGTTGGAGACCTTGATGATAGATGATGTTCTCATGTGGCAGGAGTAGTCTTTATAAATACGCTCAAGTGTGGGGAGGATTTTGCCTGTGAAGAACTTGATTGTATATACCACTTCTTAGAGAATTTTCTGCTCCTGGGCATTAGGGTTTCCATAAACAGGGGAAGAAAAATCCCTTTGATGTTTTCTTTGAGCAGCGGTTGCTAAGATGCTCAAAAGGCAGGTCAAACTATATTATTGTTTACCCAACAACCCAAAACAAAGACTGTTGATTCTAGGGATGTGCTTGTACAGTATTTCTCAGATTTAATTGTTGGCATTTGGTGGGCTCAGGTTATTAACAGGAATGGAACAGAAACAGGTAGATGGAGCAAGGAAATGGATGAGACATGGTCAAATTAACTGATGACAGAAGCTTTCAGCTCTCCATGGCCTCTTCCTTTCTCCATCTTGGCCAGGCCCAATGTTTGTTATTTATATCCACTTCCTCTATCTATGAGTGAACATCACTAATAGTGTGTCCTGGTCCAACCACATAGATGCCATGGCCAAGGAAGAGCACCAGCACCTCTACTTCCTCAAGAGGCAAAAGAGATTTAGCGGGCCTACTTTGAATATCACCAATTTTTATTAATGTACCATAGGAAGTATCCTATGTAGATAAATACAGCCTGGCGTGGCAAGAAACTGCAGAGATTTGTAGACACAGTTCATCACAACACAGAATAGTCCCCTTACCCTCACAACCTACCTCATGGTGACCTTGCACCTCATTACCAACTTGCACCAGATATTCTCTGTAAATATAATACTTTATTCTGCACTCAGTCATTATTTTACCTTGTACGACTTCAATGCATTCTTGTAATGAATTGATTTGTATGAAAGGTATGTAATAGAAATAAACCATTTTACCAATTTGTAGTTAGAGCTCTTGCCTTGAGCACAGACCGAGCAGGCTGAGACAAAGTTGCGGATGTCATCTCCCATGGAGGGCCACCAGAACCGCCGACTGATGAAGGCCTGAGTATGCTTGGTTCCAGGGTGACAGGATAATCAGGAAGAATGACCCCACTGTGATACCTTTGAGTGGACAGAGCTGGGAATATAAGCACGATTAGTGGGGCATTGATGAGGGGCTGCCTCTCTCTGTTGAGCAGCTTGCACCATGGATTCAATGTCCCATTGTGCTGCACCCACGAGACAGTAAACAGGGAGAGTGACATCAGGGACCTCAGGGGTCCCAGAGGAGGGAAATCTTTGGGAGAGGGCATCAGGTTTTCCATTCTTGGAACCAGGGCAGAAAGACAGAGCAAAATTGGATCTTGAGAAAAACAGGGGCCAACGAGCTTGACAGGAATTGAGACACTTGTCAGTACGGACATATTCCAGATTCTTATGATCAGTCCAGACTAAGAGTGGCTCTTTGGCTCCATCCAGCCAATGCCTCCACTCCTCCAGAGCTAGCTTCACAGCCAGCAGCTCCCAGTTTCCAACATCGTAATTCCACTCCGTGGGAGTGAGGCGGTGAGAGAAGAATGTGCAGGCATGTACCTTCTCATCCTTGGCCGAGCGCTGAGGGAGAACAGCTCCTACACCAATATCAGACGCATCCACCTCCACAATGAACTGCTGGTTAGTATCGGGTTAAATCAGGATGGGAGCAGAGGTGAAACATTCCTGCAGCAGCAGGGGGCCAGGAGAATCTGACAGCAGATGAGGTAAGAGCAATGTGTGGTGCCGCCATTGTACTGTAATTTCTGATGAAGCAGCGATAGAAGTTAGCAAAGCCCAAGAAACGTTGCAACTCCCGACGAATCGAAGGTGGGGGCCATTCGACCACCGCCTTGACCTTCTGTTGGTCCATCTGAATGGAACCGCCTGAAATTACATACCCCAGGAAGGAGACGGTATTGTGATGAAACTCACATTTCTCAGCCTTCACAAAGAGCTGGTTCCCCAGAAGGCATTGGAGAACACTGTGGACGTGACCTGTGTGTCCAGCAAGGGACTTAGAAAAAAATCAAAATGTCATAGAGATACACAAAAACAAATTGGTTCAGCATGTCCCTGAGAATGTCATTTACCAGGGCTTGAAAGCTGGCAGGGGCATTGGTGAGACCGAATGGCATAACTAGATACTCATAATGGCCTGAGGTGGTGTTGAAGGCCATCTTCCACTCATCCTCTTTGCGGATGCGGACAAGATGGTCGGCATTAAGGAGGTCAAGCTTGGTGAAAACTGAGGCCCCTTGCAGTAGTTCAAATGCCGAGGTCATGAGCAGAAGAGGGTAAAGGTTCTTAACAGTGACTTCATTCAGTCCCCGGTAATCAATGCATCGGCATAAGGAACCATCTTTCTTTTCAACAAAGAAAAAATGGCACCAGCAGGGGAGGAAGGCGGCCAAATGATGCCTGCAGCCAGAGACTCTTGAACGTACTTACTCATGGTTTCTGTTTCAGGTACGGACAGGGAATACAGGCCGCCCCTTGGGGGACATGTGCCAGGCAAGAGGTCAATGGCGCAATCATATGGACGATGAGGCAGTAGGGAAGTGGCCCAGGACTTGCTAAACACAGCCTTGAGGTCCATGTATTCAGGAGGGATGGCACTAAGGTCCGGAAATTCCTCGGGGGGATCTGGGCTTGGAGACAAGGGGATGTGAGTATGGCAGAGGCAGTGGGAGTGACAGAATGGGCTCCAGCTACAATCTTGTGACTGAGCCAGTCAATGTGGGGGTTGTGTTTAACTAACCAGGGATGGCCCAGGACAATGGGAGCTTGAGGAGAGTCAATAACATATAGGGTTAACTGTTCATGATGGTTGCTGGATAAACTGAGACCTACTGGGGCCATGACGTGGGTGATGATAGCCAGTCTCTGACTGTTCAAAGTGTTGGCCATTAATGGTGATTGAAGAGCAGACATGGGTAATCCCCACTGGGCAGACAAGGTGGAATCGATAAAACACCCCTCTGCACCAGAAATGACAAAGGTGGAGACTGCTTGGCGTTGGACACCCCACTCCGGAGAAGCCGGTATGAGAGTGAGTGTCGTCGAGGAAGGCCAGACAGGGGTCACGCTCACCAGTACTCCTCATCCTACTGGTGAGCACTTGGCTTTTACTGGGCAAGTGGAGATGAAATGGCCTGGTTGGGTGCTGATTCTCCTTTGTCTTTCAGTTGGCGTCAGGCGAGTACAGTCAACCTTCATAGCTTCAGGCTCTGGAACGGGAATTGTAGATGGGGGCAAACGGCAGGGCAATGTAGACAGATGAGGAGCTTGGAACTTACCCACTGCCCCCAGGGACCCTCTGGAACCCCTCCCTCTGTGGCACTGCTGAAGGCGAACATCAATACGGATGCCAAATCCACCAGGGCTTCAAAGATGGCAGAAAGGTCCTGGGCGACCAGCTCATCTTTGATGTCTTTGGAGAGGCCATTCAGGAAGGTGTCGTACTGTGCCTCCGAGTTCCAGCCGCTGCAGGTGGCTAGGGTCCGGAACTCTATGGCATAACCTGACACAGATCTACACCCCAGTGCACGTGCAGCATTTCACAGGCAGCCTCTCTCCCATATTTGGAGCGATCGCGATCAAACACTTTTCTCATCTCCTCAGAAAATAACTGAAAACTACTGCAGATGTGAGCCTGCCTCCCAGACGGCTGTCCCCCATTCTCTGGCCTGACAGAATAGTTGGGTGATGACATAGACTACCTTTTCTTGATCAGGCAGAAATGTTGTTGATGGCAATTCAAAAATGAGGGTGCACTGGGAAAGAAACGAAGCGGCAAGTACCGGGTTCACTGGAGTAATTTTCTGGAGGAGGTAGACGGGGCTCTTGGACGGGAAGAGTGAGCAAAAATGCAAAGATGCAGTTGCAGAATGTTGATGGGCATTCTGGACAGCTGGAGTGACTGAGTCTGGGCCACAAGATCAGCTACATTGGCAGAAAGCAACTCCACTGCCCTGAACACAGGGTCCAGCTGGTTCTGGTGTCTCCCCAGCATCACTCCCTGTTGTTCCAGGACAGCTCTCAGACAACCAGGGTCTGCTGGATCCATTCCGGCCAGATTGTACTGTCAGGACACTGGAACAGGGATCCAATCACAGACCCAGTACTGTGCACACAGTGATGTTAATTGAGTAAGAAATCCTGAGGTGCAAACAAAGTCGGGGTCAAAGTTCAGGCAGAGATCAAAACATCCAGAGAAATCCAAAAACCAGAATCAGGAAATAGGCAGAGGTGATATTCAGACAGACAGAGTACAGATACAAATACTGGATAGGCTCAGGAAAATAAACTGGCACAATCTGGCAACAAACAGGTGAAAACAGGACTGAAATACACTGAGAAATAAACAGAGAGGCAGAAGATAGGTGGAGCACACTGAGACAGAAGTGGCAGCAAAATAGGTAATAATGAGAAATGGGTGAGAGGCGGAGTACTCAGTAATACAGGGGCCAGAGGAGAGTAGGAGCGGGGACAGGAGCATGAAAACAAACAAGAGCATGTGATAATACAAAACCACAGACTGACGGTGAGGGGAAAGCACACAAGAAGACAAAGTTCAACTGGACATACTGACAGAGAACGGAGAATGGCAAAACCAGGAGACAGTTTGAAGCAACACATGAGCTGACTCATTAAAAACGACGGAGTAAGAATTTGGCTATATTTTGGTGATGGTGTGATTACATGCTTGAAGGCTCATCTTGTTGGAAGCAGTTGGTTCCAAAAGAGTTGCCAAGGACTGAGAACTGGCCAACATTTTGAAAGTTTCTAATTGGATCCAAAGGTGAAAACCTTAAACAAGGAAGGAACACGAGGGAACAGGACAACAGTCAAGGTGTGAGAGATATCTGTGAAATGGAGATAGTTGACACATTGATGGAAACAGGTAATGGTCCAACCTGTCACCTTTGTACATTAACATGAGAGAATCTGCAGGTTGCTGGAAATGCAAAGCAACACACACAAATTGCTAAAGGAACTCAGCAGACCAGACAGCATCTATGAAAAACAAAGTTTCAGTCCTGAAGAAGGGTCTCGGCCCAAAATGTTCGCTGTTTACCTTTATTCACTGCCTGTATTAGCCTCCCTCGAAACCTTCATTCCACAGCTGCTCTTCAGGTGGGTGGTTTGGGCTATGATAGCTGTCCAGGATTCTGTTCATTGCATCCTGAGTTCCTTACCTTATCTTTATCCCCACGACCAGCAATGGCTCCTGCTATCTGTCCCCTGCTTCACTGATGTATATGCGTCTGATGGCCCAAGACACTCAAAAACAAAGTTGGAGAGGTTGGTGAGGGGGAGAACAGAGGAGAATGGTTACTGAAGGTTAGAGAAATTATTGGTGATGCTGTCAGGCTGCAGAATATGAGGAGCTGTTCTTCTAATCTCTGTCTAGTCTCATCTTGGCACTGTCATTTCCCATTTGTTTTCCTTAACTTTGGCCCCATTACCACATCTCTCTTTCCCTTCTCGTGCCTTCACAACCTACACATCACCCACACCTTCCTCCCTCAGGTTCCCTACTTCCTTCCCTTTATTCTATGGTCCACTGTCCTTCCCTATCAGGTTCCATCTTTATCAGCACTTTGCCTCTTCCATCTATCTCCTCCTAGCTTCTCATGATATTCCTACTCCCCACCGATCCACGTTCCCCCCCTCACCTAGGAGGAGGGTAAAGTTGCGTGAGCGCGGGTGACGTCAGCGGCGAGCGCGGGCTTTAAAAAGTGACCCACTTTCAGGAGCGGGCAGCGGAGTGCGCAGGAGCAGAGTGCTGGGCTTTGGCTCAGCGGGCTTCGGCGCAAGAGGACTTCGGCAAGAAGCCTGCTTTTCATTTATTCTGACTAATCTGGGATCAAGTAATGGGGGAGACAGTTAGAGCAGTGGTGTGCTCCGTATGCAGTATGTGGGAGGTCAGAGTCAACACAGTTGCCCCTGATGACCACACCTGCAAAAGGTGCATCCAGCTGCAGCTCCTATCAGACCGAGTTAGGGAATTGGAGCAGGAGCTGGATGAACTACGGATCATTCGGGAGGCAGAGGCAGAGATAGATAACAGTTGTCGGGAGGCAGTCACACCGAAAAGACAGGAGGTAGGCAAATGGGTGACAGTCAAAAGAGGCAGGGGGAGCAGACAGAGAGAGAAGAGCACCCCTGTGGCCATTCCCATCAACAATAAGCATACCGTTTTGGATACTGTTGGTGGGGATGACCTACCAGGAACAAGCTGCAGTGGTCCTGTCTCTGGCACTGAGGTTGGACCCGCAACTAGGAAGGGGAGGAGGGAAGAGAAGAGAGTGGTATTGATAGGTGATTCTATAGTCAGGGGGGTGGATAGGAGATTTTGTGGGGAAGATCGGGAGTCTCGGATGGTATGTTGCTTCCCTGGTGCCGGGGTCCGAGACATCTCAGATCGGGTGCAGGTTATTCTCAAGAGGGAGGGCAAGAATCCAGATCTTGTGGTCCATGTAGGGACCAATGATGTGGGTAGGATGAGTGAGGGGGTCCTGCGTAGGGAGTTCAGGGAGTTAGGTGCGAAGCTAAAGAGCAGGACCTCCAGGGTAACAATCTCAGGATTGCTACCTGTGCCACGTGCGAGTGACACAAGGAACAGAAGGATTATAAAGTTTAATACGTGGCTGAGAGGATGGTGCAGGAGGGAGGGCTTCAGGTTTGTAGATAATTGGGCTTTGTTCCAGGGAAGGTGGGATCTGTACCGAAGGGACGGTTTACACCTGAACTGGAGCGGGGTACTAACATTCTTGCAGGGAAGTTTGCTAGTGCTTCTTGGGGGGGGGGGGTTTAAACTAAATTTACAGGGGGCGGGGATCCAGAATGTGAGAGAGGATAGCGAGAGGAAGAATAAAGGACAGGTGGGGACTACTACACGGTTCCGGAATATTAAGTGTGTAGTAGAGGAAGGTGGGGCGGAACAAGTGATAAAGAGGACTCATGTACAGAGGGATGGTCTGACGGAACATGGAGTTAAATGTGTTGAAAGAATAAGTAAATTTAGGAAGGACAACAAAATTCTAGGGGCTTATAGCCCGATGGGAGTTCGGGGAGCTGGGTTAAGCACAATAGGCAGCGATTCAAATAGAGAGGAGAAATGGGTTAAAAATTCTATATCTGAATGCACGGTGTCAGAAATAAGGCGGATGAGCTTGAAGCTCAGGTGCAAATCGGTAACTATGATGTTGTTGGGATAACGGAGACATGGCTGCAGGGAGATCAGACCTGGGAAATGAATGTACAAGGGTATATGTGCTATCGTAGGGACAGAAATGTGGGCAGAGGGGGTGGGGTGGCCCTGTTGGTGAGGAATGAGATTCAGTCCTTTGCAAGGGGGGACATAGGGTCAGGAGAAGTAGAGTCTGTGTGGATAGAACTGAGGAACAGTAAGGGCAAAAGGACCCAAATGGGTGTTGTCTACAGGCCACCAAACAGTAGCATGGATATTGGGTGCAAGTTGAATAGGGAGTTAACATTGGCATGTGGCAAAGGTAATGTTGCAGTAGTTATGGGGATTTCAACATGCAGGTGAATTGGGAGAATCAGGTTGGTGCTGGACCCCAGGATAGGGAGTTTGAAGAGTGCCTATGGGATGCATTCTTGGAACAGCTTGTACGAGAGCCGACCAGGGATAAGACTATTCTGGATTTAGTGTTATGTAATGAACAGGATTTGATAAGTGATCTCACAGTAAAGGAGCCATTAGGGGGTAGTGATCACAATATGATAAGCTTTTATCTGCAATTTGAGAAGGATAAGGGCAGCTCGGAGGTGTCAGTGTTGCAGATGAACAGGGGAAACTATGGAGCCATGAGGGAGGAGCTGGCCAAAGTTGACAAGACAGATAGCCTAGCAGCAAAGACAGTGGAACAGCAATGGCAGGTATTCTTGGGAATAATGCACAAGGTGCAAAATCAGTTCATCCCCCAGAGAAGGAAGGATTCAAAGGGGGGAAAGGGGCGACAGTGGTTGACAAAGGAAGTCAGAGATTGCATAGCATTAAAAAAAGGAAATATGACAGAGCTAAGGTGAGTGGGAGGACAGATGATTGGGAAGTTTTTAAGGAACAACAGAACTTAACTAAAAAGACAATATGGGGAGAAAAAATAAGGTACAAACACAAGCTAGCCAGGAATATAAAGGAAGATAGCAAAAGCTTTTAAGAACAATGTTGGGCCCTTGAAGAATGAATTGGGTGAAATTTTTATGGGAAGCAGAGAAATGGCAGAAGAATTTAATGAGTACTTTAGATCTGTTTTCACTAAGGAAGACACAAGCAATCTCCCAGATGTAATGGATGGGCCAAGGACATAGGGTAACAGAGGAAATGAAACAGATTGACATTCAGAAGGAAACGGTGATGAGAAGACTGATGGGACTGAAGGCTGACAAATCCCCAGGTCCAGATGGTCTGCAACCTAGGGTACTAAAGGAGGTGGCCCTGGAAATTGCGGATGCATTGGTAATCATTTTCCAATGTTCCTTAGATTCAGGATCAGTTCCTGAGGATTGGAGAATGGCTAATGTTATCCCACTTTTTAAGAAAGGAGGGAGGGAGAAAACAGAACTATCGACCTGTCAGCCTGACATCGGTGGTGGGGAAGATGCTAGAGTCCATTATTAAGGATGAAATAGTGGCATATCTAGATAGCAGTGATAGGATTGGGCCGAGCCAGCATGGATTTACCAAGGGTAAATCATGCTTGACTAATCTGTTGGAGTTTTTCGTGGATGTAACCAGGAAGTTAGACGGGGGAGATCCAGTGGATGTAGTGTACCTCGATTTTCAGAAGGCATTTGATAAGGTCCCACATAGAAGATTGGTGGGTAAAATCAAAGCTCAGGGCATCGGGGGGAAGGCACTGACATGGATAGAAAACTGGTTGGCAGATAGAAAGCAAAGGGTAGCGGTGAATGGGTGTTTCTCAGAATGGCAGGTGGTGACTAGTGGGGTGCCACAGGGCTCGGTATTGGGACCACAGCTGTTTACCATTTACGTTAACGATTTGGATGAAGGCATAGAAAATAACATCAGCAAATTTGCTGATGATACTAAGCTGGGTGGCTGGGTGGCAGTGTGACATGTGATGAGGATGTTAGGAGAATTCAGGGTGACTTGGATAAGCTGGGTGAGTGGGCAGATACTTGGCAGATGGCGTTTAATGTGAATAAGTGTGAGGTTATCCACTTTGGGAGTAAGAACAGGAAGGCAGATTATTATCTGAACGGTGTAGAGTTGGGTAAGGGAGAAATACAAAGAGATCTCGGAGTCCTTGTTCATCAGTCACTGAAGGTGAATGAGCAAGTGCAGCAGGCAGTGAAGAAGGCTAATGGAATGTTGGCCTTTATTACAAAGGGAATTGAGTACAAGAGCAAGGAAATCCTCTTGCATTTGTACAGAGCCCTGGTGAGACCACACCTGGAGTATTGTGTACAGATTTGGTCTCCAGGGTTAAGGAAGGACATCCTAGCTGTAGAGGAAGTGCAGCGTAGATTCACAAGGTTAATTCCTGGGATGTCTGGACTGTCTTACGCAGAGAGGTTAGAGAGACTGGGCTTGTACACGCTGGAATTAAGGAGATTGAGAGGGGATCTGATTGAAACATATAAGATTATTAAGGGATTGGACAAGATAGAGGCAGGAAGTATGTTCCAGATGCTGGGAGAGTCCAGTACCAGAGGGCATGGTTTGAGAATAAGGGGTAGGTCATTTAGGACAGAGTTAAGGAAAATCTTCTTCTCCCAGAGAGTTGTGGGGGTCTGGAATGCACTGCCTCGGAAGGAAGTGGAGGCCAATTCTCTGGATGCTTTCAAGAAGGAGCTAGATAGGTATCTTATGGATAGGGGAATCAAGGGATATGGTGACAAGGCAGGAACCGGGTGTTGATAGTAATTGATCAGCCATGATCTCAAAATGGCAGTGCAGGCTCGAAGGGCCGAATGGTCTACTTCTGCACCTATTATCTATTGTTTATTGTCTATCACCTGCTAGGTTGTGCTCCTCCCTGTCCCCATCTCACCCATTTATTCTGGCTTCTGCCCTCCTTTTTGAATCCCTGATGAAAGGTCTCAGCATAAAATATCTGCTGTTCAATTCCGTCTATAGATGCTGCCTAACCAGATAAGTTCCTCTAGCGTTTTGTCTGTTACTCCAGATTTTTTCATCTGAATTCTCTCTTATGAACTTCAGAGCAAGATTTTCTTTCCTTGAATGTTATTGAATGACAAGAGACAGGCTTGTTCTGTTTATTTTTTCCAAGATCCACCAGGAATGTCGAATTGAAAGATTTCCCCTTTAATGTTTTGTGCTTGTTAAGCCAAGGCTTAAGTGAATAGTTGGTCTAACTTTGATAAATTCTGTGCTTGAAGTCGGATGAGAGAAAAAACACAGAAAAACTTATTGCAGGCCTTAAGACTTGTTTCCATGACAGCCAGCTCCAAGCTGAAGATTAGATTATGGTGATCAATGAACTGGTTCTGTACGTAACGTGAATGACACCAACTGTGTTTCTCCAGGAGCACATGAGGCTTATCTTCCAAGCTTAACAGCAGCATTTCTGCACTGTTTTTCTGACTAGACTATTCTCAATTCCTGTTCTGGCTTGTGATTCATGCATTTGTGCAACATTTCTAACTGGAGTTAACATGCACATGGGAAATTATAAGTGCATTAATATTTATCTTCATTATTTTTGTTAAACATTTGGTTCCAAATTTTGTTTGATGGCAGTCCAGTACGGAATGATGTTCCATTAATTAAGGGTGCTGTGTAAATGTAAGTTGTATTTGCTCTTCAATGCCAGTAATTGTTTTCTTAATTATTTACCAAGATTATAGACATGATAAGATGGGAAATAAGATCCCAAGATGCTGCCAAATCCACAAAATGTACTAAGTAATTTGCTATGAGTAAATGATCTTGTCGTACAACAACCCATCAGTTCCATTCCCCAAGCTATAAATAAACTGCTAGGGGAGCTCAGCAGGTCAAACAGGATCTGTGGAGGCAAATGGATTGTCAAAGTTCTGGTGGCTCTAGAAATTCTGCAGATGCTGGAAATCCAAATGAACAAACACACACCAAATGCTGGAGAAACTCAGCAAGTTAGGGAGGAAGGAAATAGACAGTCCACCTTTCAGGGCTTTTGGGTCAAGATCCTGCATCGGAACATTACTGATTTAACTCAAGGATCAAGATTCAAAATTCAGTATTGTTTATTGTCATTCTTAAGTTCATGAGTGTGAAGAATCCCAATGGAGACAGTCTCCAGTAAAATGGAGACAGAAAAAAGCATCAGATGCTGGGATCTTTATTCAAAAATCTACTGGGAAAAAGCTCAGTGAGTCACCAACACCTCTGCAGTAAAAATGTTGGTCGACATGGTAGGATTTTCATCGTGAACAATAGGGCACTGCGGAGTTCTGTAGAACAGAGAACCTAGGAGTACGAGTACATACATGCTTCCCTGAAAGTGGAGTCATAGAATGTCATATAGGGAACGCTGGCTAATAATTATGAAATTTAGTAAATAATCTTTCCAGTTGTTTCTTAGATCTATATTGTACTAGGATCTTTTACGCTGTTGGGACCGATTCCTTTAAAAGAAGTTGCCTTTAAAAACAGTTGCAATCTTGAGTTCTTTAGAAGACAAGCTTTAGATGTCATATTTGACCATTGCATATAAAACTCCATCCTAGCAGAAGCCATTATTATCTGTCTACAGTACTTCCACTATAATATTGGTTCTCTTTGTAGGGCATGAATCCAATGTTCTTAAGCAAAGACTGCTGTACTTTGAGATCTTTCAATTATCTTTGAATATAAATCATTTGACCTGAATAATGAAATTATGATCATTGAATGCACAGTCAGTCTCAAAAAAATCCAAATTATTTTCTTTTTAAACTTGTCTGGTTATTAATGGTCAGCCCACTGAAACTAGGAAAGAAAGTCAGATCTTAATGCAAGTCTCCAAAAGAAAGAAACCGTTGAATACATTCACTATATCTGAAATTCTAAACCTGTTTGAATTTTACAACTCAAGTCACTTTTAAAAGGTGAAAGTGTTAGTCTGGAAAGAAGTGCAGAGCATATCATCGAAAGGCAACTGGGGTTCTTTTTGGAATATATTCCATCAGTGGTTTCACATTGTGACATCCACCATTGAAATGTTGGGAGAAGAAATGATGATAATCTATCCATTAAACTTAAAGGAATTTAGTATTGGATAAAGACAACCATGTACACAAATCCCATTATTACACTGGGCAACATTTTTATTTCAAAAGTGTTGCTTCCTCAGAATCTGTCTCTTTTTATGATAGAATGTTTGAAGCTAAACACAAGTATGATTTCTGACTACTTGCATCATGTCAGGATTTGGCGAAACAAGAAATTATTTTTATTGAATATAATGCATTTAATTGCATAATGGTGCTCACACTTTGCAACAGCTCAACTCAGCTAAAAATACTTTGGTGATTATTTTCATTTGTACTCAGTGCCTGAGGCTTCTTGCATCAGCCAGCTTTGACAGATTCCAGTTGCCCTGATTGCATTTCTCCATGACCACAATATCCCAGTGAAGCATTTCACCATGTTCATCACTGACAGTGCCAAGGTTTGCAGGGAAGAAGTCTAAACAGGAATTTAGAAAATGAACTTTGAGTGAAATGTTGCACTTCATGGTTTTGTATGAAACCAGATTGACATTAGGAAGGAAATGGTGATGAGATGACTGATGGGACAGAAGGCTGACAAATCCCCAGGTCCAGATGGTCTGCATCCTAGGGTACTAAAGGAGGTGGCTCTGGAAATTGCGGATGCATTGGTAATCATTTTCCAATGTTCCTTAGATTCAGGATCAGTTCCTGAGGATTGGAGAATGACTAATGTTATCCCACTTTTTAAGAAAGGAGGGAGAGAGAAAACAGAGAACTGTCGACCTGTCAGCCTGACATCGGTGGTGGGGAAGATGCTAGAGTCCATTATTAAGGATGAAGTAGTGGCATATCTAGATAGCAGTGATAGGATTGGGCTGAGCCAGCATGGATTTACCAAGGGTAAATCATGCTTGACTAATCTGTTGGAGTTTTTCGAGGATGTAACCAGGAAGTTAGATGGGGGAGATCCAGTGGATGTAGTGTACCTCGATTTTCAGAAGGCATTTGATAAGGTCCCACATAGAAGATTGGTGGGTAAAATCAAAGCTCAGGGCATCAGGGGGAAGACATTGACATGGATAGAAAACTGGTTGGCAGATAGAAAGCAAAGGGTAGCGGTGAATGGGTGTTTCTCAGAATGGCAGGTGGTGACTAGTGGGGTGCCACAGGGCTCGGTATTGGGACCACAGCTGTTTACAATTTACGTCAATGATTTGGATGAAGGCATTGAAAATAACATCAGCAAATTTGCTGATGATACTAAGCTGGGTGGCAGTGTGACATGTGATGTGGATGTTAGGAGAATTCAGGGTGACTTGGATAGGCTGGGTGAGTGGGCAGATACTTGGCAGATGGCGTTTAATGTGAATAAGTGTGAGGTTCTCCACTTTGGGAGTAAGAACAGGAAGGCAGATTATTATCTGAACGGTGTAGAGTTAGGTAAGGGAGAAATACAAAGAGATCTAGGAGTCCTTGTTCATCAGTCACTGAAGGTGAATGAGCAAGTGCAGCAGGCAGTGAAGAAGGCTAATGGAATGTTGGCCTTTATTACAAAGGGAATTGAGTACAAGAGCAAGGAAATCCTCTTGCATTTGTACAGAGCCCTGGTGAGACCACACCTGGAGTATTGTGTACAGTTTTGGTCTCCAGGGTTAAGGAAGGACATCCTAGCTGTAGAGGAAGTGCAGCGTAGATTCAGGAGGTTAATTCCTGGGATGTCTGGACTGTCTTACGCAGAGAGGTTAGAGAGACTGGGCTTGTATACGCTGGAATTAAGGAGATTGAGAGGGGATCTGATTGAAACATATAAGATTATTAAGGGATTGGACAAGATAGAGGCAGGAAATATGTTCCAGATGCTGGGAGAGTCCAGTACCAGAGGGCATGGTTTGAGAATAAGGGGTAGTTCATTTAGGACAGAGTTAAGGAAAAACTTCTTCTCCCAGAGAGTTGTGGGGGTCTGGAATTCACTGCCTTGGAAGGCAGTGGAGATCAATTCTCTGGATGCTTTCAAGAAGGAGCTAGATAGGTATCTTATGGATAGGGGAATCAAGGGATATGGGACAAGGCAGGCACCGTGTATTGATAGTAGTTGATCAGCCATGATCTCAAAATGGCGGTGCAAGCTTGAAGGGCCGAATAGTCTACTTCTGCACCTATTGTCTATTGTATGTTTGAAGCATGTTTTCAATCAGCTGCACATAGTTTGGTGCTTTGCAATTGCCAAGAAAAATTTCAACAACATCCTTGAATGCCTTCCATGCAATTTCTTCTGGTCTGTCTAGAAGTTCTTTAAATTGCTTGCCTTTGATGACCTGTTTGATATGTGGACCAAGAAAAATGCCTTCTTTAATCTTGGCGTCAGTTATTCTAACATGTATTATGAATTGCCCTGACAGATATAGATTATTTTAAAACATGGTGCTTGATGGGGAAATTTCATTGGTGAATTTCAGCTGCTCAGTATCCATAAGGTGCAACTAAAAGTATTCAGGAAGAAAAATCTTTGTTGTCCAGTGTTATTGTAGCTCACCTTGTGTCTTAAAGCAATATCTGCAATATCTTGCGTCGAGAAAAGTGTTCTTCCTTAATGGAGGAAGCCTGTGTGTGATTTGTGTTTAACTAGGGATTGTACGGGAAGCCACTGTAAGGTCCTTGACAGATTGGGTTAGGCTCCAGTTCCATGGCATGCAAGGTAACTGTGGACCCTTCACTGCTGCAGCCTCTTTCTGCCTTCACTGTTGTTTTGATGTGCCATCATCTTCCAACAACTCCACTACTGAGATCCTGGTTGGTCGCTGTTTGTCTGGAACCTCCCCCTTGAGCTTACCAGCATGGGTGACCTGACCAGGAGCTGAGCTTCAGACAGAATTGCTCTTGGGATCTCAGGAATTGACAGGCCTCTCCACCACATCAAGCTGACGATCTTTGGAAAAGATCTGCATAAGAACATTAACTGACCAAATAATATCACAATGTTAGTACTGTACGTAAGCTTTGAACACAATGACGGGAGGGCGAAGATATTGTGATCTACACTGTAACTTAACACTCCACTAATCCTTCCCAGTCTCTTAAACATCCATCCATTTTCACTCTCCCTGGATAATAGGGTTTGAGGCTCCGAATTTTCCCTTGGAATCCTGTTTGATTCCTTTAAGTTGTTACTGAACATCTGTTTCTTTGACTAAGCTTTTGCTCCCTTTTCGTATTACCTATATATAATCCATTAACCTATTTACCATGTTAAAGGTGCTATGCAGTTGCAGCTGTTCATCAAAACAACTGAATACTTTTGTACTTATCTTTAAACTTAAGGGACTAATTTTACTTTCTATTCATCCATGAAATGTAGATTTTACTGGCAATGCCAGTACTTACTGTCCATCCTGAAATGACTATGAAGTGAGGAGATAGTTAAGAGTCCAGGACAATCGAACAAATTTACCAGGCCATTTGTCTGGGACCATGTCAAGAAGCAGCTTAACACACTTTATATCATACTTAAAGATATATTTCAGACAACAAGAAGAAAGATAATCTTTTTTACTACTTTCTGCATAACTGCTCTTTTGAGCTGTAGTTCATTTAGAAATAAAGAGGAGCCATGAAGTCTATGTATTTGAAATAAATTGGCTTTTATAATGTGCCATTACTCATGAGTGTGACTATGAAATTCATTCGTACCACTTTGATGAAACAGGCTAATATCAGTGGGCTGTAGGATCTGTGAACATTGATGCAGAACATTAGCAGGAGCTATGGGTTGCTAAAGGCCCTGTCATTCACAATGATTGTTTATTGCCACATAGTAAAATTTACTCTAAATCATTTGTGATACATGGTTTGTGAATCTTACAAAATTATGCCACTGAGCTAGTGTGAAATATGCTCGGCTGTGTTGACTGCAAAAATCTAGCCTTAACTGAAGCCGTTGGCATCATTTTTCTTGCATCAATAAGATAGGCCATTAGCACGCCCCAGACTTTTTCCTTCCCAAGGAGAGTGAAGGTAACACTTCAATGTAACAGCAGCAGTTCAGAGGTATTAGAGTTAATAGTCCAGGAGCTACCTTTGCACATTAGGCAGGACGTTGAGTTTAAGAGTTGGGACATCATATTGCAGCTATTTGAGTTATTGGTGAGACATAGGTGTAAAGATTTGGTTACACTGTTTTAAGAAATCCAATAAAATATACAGGTCTTAAAACATACAACATTGAACAGCGTAACACAGGAACAGGCCCCTGAGCCCATGATGTCTGTGTCGAACACCATGCCAAAATAAACTAATCCTTTCTACCTGCACATGATCCATTGCTTTCCATACCATGTTCTTGAGCTTGATTAAAAAGCAGTTGGAAAATCTAATAACAAGTTAATTAGCTTTAGTGACTTTAATCAAGTGGCCTAAATATTGTTCAGGAGGTGAACTTCCTCGTCCTTCTTCAGAATAATGTCTTTGGATTCATTTTTAGGACATAGGAGCAGAACTAGGCCAGTTGGCCCATTGAATGACTCATAATCTCAGTTTCCTGCCTTCTCCCCATAATCTTTCTAGTCAAGAACCTATCTTCTTTAAATTTACCCAATGACTCAGTCTCCACAGCCATCTGTGGCAACAAATTCCACAGATGTACTACCTTCTGGCAAAAGAAATTCCTGCTCATCTCCATCCTAAAGGGACGTAATTCTATTCTGAGGCCAAGCTGTCTAGTCCTAGATTTGCTCACCATTGGAAACATCTTCTTCCTGACCACTCTATCTGGGCCTTTCAGTGTAAGTTCGATTTTAAAGAAATCTCCTTTCATTCTTCTAAACTCCAGTGTATACGGGCCCACAGTCATCAAATGCTCCTCATACATAAACCCCTTTATTTCCTGGATCTTTGCCCTCGGCCTTCTCCAACGCTAGCACATTCTTTCTTAAATAAGGAGCCCAAAAATGCTTACAATACTCCAAATACTCATTCAGTCCATTCACTATTTCTTTGTTCACCACTATTATCTCTCCGGCATTGTTTTCCAGCTGTTCTCAGATATCCACTCTTGTCTATCATTTACACTTTATATATCTGATAAAAGCTTTTGGTATCCTCCTTTATATTATTGGTCAGCTTACCTTCATATTTCATCTTTTCTGTCCTTAGCTTTTTTATGGGCTTCTGCTGGTTTTCAAAAGCTTTCCAATCCTCCAGCTACCCAATAATTTTTCAAAATCAAAATCACGTTAAATATCATTGGTATATGGCATGAAATTCGTTGACTTTTCAGCAGCAGTACAATGTAAATCATAATAGTAGAAGAAATGAATTACATTAAGTGTGTGTATGTATATAGATATATATATATATCTATATACATATACACACACATATATGGTATTAAATAGTTAAGTTAAATAAGCAGCGCAAAAATAGAAATAAAAAAAAGGAGTTAGGTTGTGTTCGTGGGCTTAAAGTCCATTCAGAATTTGATGGCTGAGAGGAAAGAACTGTTCCAGAATCATTGAGTGTGTACCTTCACATTTCTGTGCCTCCTTCCTGATAGTCACAATGACAAGGCGTAACCAGGGTGGTGAGGGTACTTAATGATGGATGCCACCTTTTTGAGGCACCAGTCCTTAAAGGTGTCCTGGAAACAACGGAGCTAGAGCCATGATGGAGCTGACTAAGTTTAGAATTCTATGCAGTCTACTTCAATCCTGTTTAGTAGCACCCCAACCCCTTGTTCCAGACTGTGATGCAGCCAGTTAGAACGCTCTCCACAATACAACTGTAGAAACTTGAGTGTTTTACATGACATACCAAATCTCCTAATGAAATATTGCCGCTGTTGTTCCTTCATTGTAGCTGCAGAAATATGTTGGGTCCAGTTTAGATCCTCAGAGGTATTGACACCCAGGAGAGTGAAATTGCTCACTTTCTCCACTTCTGATTACTCTATGAGGACTGGTGTGTGTTCCCTTACCCTTTCTTAAGTCCACAATCTGTTCTTTGGTTCTAATGATGTTGAGTGCAAGGTTGTTGCTGCAACACCACTCAGCCAGCTGATATATCTCGCTCCTGTATGCCCTCTTGTCTCCATTTGAAATTCTGTCAACAATGCTTGTATCATGTACATTTATATATGATGTTTGAGCTGTGCCTAGTGTGCTGTCATGTTGGAGAGAGACTAGAGCAGTGGGCTAAGCACACATCCCTGAGGTGAGCCGGTGTTGATTGTCAACAAGGTGGAAAAGTTATTTCCAATTTGTACGGATTGTGTTGTTCCAATTAGGAAGTCGAGAATCAAATTGCTGAGGGAGGTACAGAGGCCAAGGTTCTGGAGCTTTTTGATCAGAACTGCAGGAATGTTTGTACTAAACACTGAGCTGTAGTCAATAAACAGCACCTTGATCTAGGTATTTGTTTTGTACAGGTGATCCAAGGCCACGTGAGGAGCCAATGCCATAGATCTATTGTAGCGATAGGCAAATTGCAATGGGTCCAGGTCCTTGGTGAGATAGGGGTTGATTCTAGCCATAACCGACCTCTCAAAAAACATCATCACAGTAAATGTGAGTGCTACTGGATGATAATCATTCAGGCTGCAAACCTTGCTCTTCTTGGGCACTGGTATAACTGTTGCCCTTTTGAAGCTTTATGCTTTCCTTTATGCTGCCTTTGACTTCCCTACTCAGCCACGGTTGCCTCATTATCCATTTAGAATGTTTCACCTTCTTTGGAATAAACTGATCCTGTGCCTTCCAAATCATTCCCAGAAACTCCAGCTATTGCTGCTTTACCGTCATCTCTGCTAGTGTCCCCTGCCAATTAACTTTAGTAATTTCCTCTCTTGTACCTCTGTAGTTACCTTTACTCAACTGTGATGCTGATATAATCTGATTTTAGCTTCTTCCTCGCAATCTGCAGGGTGAATACTATGATATTATGATCACTTCCTCCTAAGTGTTCCTTTACTTTAAGCTCCCTATTTTTGATCTGTCTGCAATGTGAGTTGGATGCCTTAGTTGAAAGTTTTAACTGAGCAAGTGACATGTCTTGGAGTCATAGATTCAGGGAGAAATGTAGGAAGGATACAGACTCTTTGGCCCAATGAGTTCATGACAACTACACTGTCCACCTAGCTTGTCCCAATTTCCTGCAGTCAACCCATATCTCTCCATTTACATATTCAAATACTTATTAAATGAGGCTACTGTACCTACCTTAAATACTTCTGGCAGATCATTTCAGATACTTACCATTCTCTGCATGAAAAAATTGCCCCTCAGGTTCAATTCAATTCAGAATCACTTTATTGCCAGTTTGTGAAACATACTAGATTTGATTATGGATCAGAGACAAGCACAAACACACAATAGCAACCAACAATTTACAGGACAAGAGTGCAAACAGATATGAGCAATCAACAATTAGCGCAAATGTCAATAATCAAACTTAAATAAAAGTGGACATAAGAACAGCCTAAATAACTATCAACAGCACCCAGAAAGCAGCAAGGGCCATTTAGCGGATGTTGTGCAGGGACTATTGAGGGATTACACCTGAGTGGCTTATGTTGAGAAGTGGATAGTTGCAGGAAAGAAGTTTCAGAAATGATGTGTAATCCTGATGGTGGTTTCCCCTCTCACCTTAAATCTATTCTCCTTAGTTTTGGATTACTCTAGCAGGGGGAAAGAACTGTTACTGTCCACTTTATCTGTACCTCCAGTAATCTTAAACATTTCTATAAGGTTGCTCCCTCAGTCCCCTGTGTTCTGGGGAATAAAGATCTACCCTGGCCAACCTCTCTCTCTAGTTTTGGCAATATCTTTTTGAAAATTTTGGTTACAACTTTCAGTACACCACTGTCTTGGCACCTTGATGGAGGACTCAGCTAAGGTTATAAACTCGTTCATCGAAACTGGGACCCAGAATATTTTAATTTTCTTACTAACTAAATGTCAGCTAAGTCTCAGTGAAAAATATCTTCAACTGCTCGTCTACAAGTTAAAACCATCCAAATTGAACAAATTACCCAGCAAAACTCATCCTTATATAAAAAGCTTTCATGAGAAAATCCAATCACTTTGGATTAAAAATGTTATTTTGCCTCTCGACTTCATGTAAATGTCAGAGGATTGGTTGCACATACAAGCTGAAAATTGAAAGTGTTGTTTAACAGAGAGTGCAACAATATTGTTTGGACAGTCTTTTCATCACGAGCTAACAGTGCTCATTTATCATATTCATTGCTGACCTATATCTGCAGAAATTAGCACTGCAGTCCATGCCTTACTGCAGGATCACATTTTCTCCAGGAGTCTCTGCCTCTGAGGAACACTCCATTTGTTCAGCAACTGTTAGAACACTTTTTTTCTTTCTCTTACAAAGACCTTGACTTCCTTGGCAAGCAGTCTTTGAAGATATTGCTGAGTGTGCAATACTTTGATCCTTCGGTTACTGAGTATAAATAGGTCATCTGATAGGGACTGGTTTCAAGATGATGGGACTTTATGAAGAATAAAGAGGTCATGAGATATAAGGAAGAACTGGGCAAATCCAGATTATTCTCTCTGGAGTATCAAAGGTTGTGGGAAGACCTAATGGAAGATTTTAAAATTATGAAAGGCATTGGCAGGGTAGGTTCACCGAATCACTTCCTCCAGGTAGAAATGTTAAACACCAGAGTAGGTACTTTTAAGGCCAGAGTGAGAAAGTTTAAAGGTGACTTGAGGAGTAAATATTTTTATACAGAGAATGGTTGGTTGCTGAAATAGGTTATTTCCAGAGTGGTGTGGGCGCTTTGAGCCATTCAGTTTAGCAATCCTCTGATTTAATCCTAGCCTCATCACAGGACAATTTACATGACCAATTAACCGACCAACTGGTACATCTCTGGACTGTGGTAGGAAACTGAAGCAGCTGGAGGAGACCCATGTGGCCATGGGGAGAACATACAAATACCTTACAGATAGCAGTGGGAATTGAACCTAGGTCACCTGTACAGTAAAGCATAGTACTAACCACTTTGCCACCGTGCTTCCTAGGCTACTGGAGTAGTTGTGGAAGCAAGCAATTTAGAGAAGCTTAAGACACTTTTAGATAGACACATGAGTTGAAGGGAATGGAGAGATATGGACAATACAGCGGAGGAAGACACTCAATATAAAATGGTATCGAGAATGGTACAAAATCACAGGCCAAACAGACTGTCTAGTGATGCACTGCTCTATGTTCTATGATTTACTAGAATGCTGGTATAATGAGTCAATTTTCTGTCATTGAGTCTTCTTTGTTCTTCGTCTTACATTTGGAAGGATCTTAGATGAGGAACTGATCACCTCTTGGTCTGAACACTGAAGTGTCACTTGCTTGACCGGTACCATTTTGATTTTAATCATCCCCAATGGTGGTAGGACAGCGGTAAATGCATTATTTTCAACTGACATCTTTTCTTCCCTGCCCCCAGAATGAAAAGAAAGATTTTCAGAAAGAAACCTTCTGAGGCTTTTGCCTGGGTGTATTCTAAAGATAGTGTTGAGTTGCCAAAAGGCTATCTTTACATGTTGCTTATGTAGGTCATCCAAAATGGGACGCTTCATCTTTCAAGTTACTTCTGCTTATGCAGCAGTTTTTAATTGTACTTTCTTTTCAGTTAACAGCAATTGAATAATTTTGATTGTATACATACAGTAGAAAGTGTGTTAACAGGTATTATTGGTGGTAGAATGTTAAAAACCATTGCAAAGATTGTAAAATATTCAACAATCAGAACCCTGAAGTTGTACTTTGTGAATATTAATGTATAATAAGATTGGGTAAACAGAATCTGTTCTCTGGGTTAGAAATTTCTGATATCAGAAAACATGCTTTTAACATTCTAGGATTTTAAAGGTGATATGATGGACAAGTTTTAGTCATGCAAAGAGTGATAGGTGCCTGGAATGGATTACCTGGGGTAGTAGTCGGAACAGGAAGTTTGGCGGAGTTTAAATGAATTTTACATGTATATGGATGATACAGAGAAGGAGGATATTCAGATTAGTACATTTTCATGGGCTGAAGATCTGTCCAGTAGTGTCCTGCTCAACGTATAATCTTTATTTCTATTGTAACGGGTCGATATTCAACATTGGCCAGGACTTCCATCAGAAGCTTGTTCAGAAAAAAAGTGTAGAAATATGTGGAGTGTTGTTAATGTAAGCTCAATAACTTCCTTTAATTTTGCAGTTTCCTCTTAAATGTCTAGCAGCAAGAGTCTTGATGTTCTATTTATCTTGACACAGAGAAAATGTAATAATATGGATCAAACACTTGTAATGATGAGTTAGGGAGCTGGAGCTGTAAGGTGCCCCTTCCTTCCTCAAGCCTGCAAGTCACCCTTGGGCAAGGTGTAGCACCTGCTTAGCCTCCCGATCAGGGTTATATGAAGCCAAATGAGCAGGTATGAGCAGCTGGTGCATATCACAGCTCCTGGTTATGCAACCACTGATGCCAGGCAGACAATCTCTGAAGAGTTTTGATAATGGTCACCCATCTTGTAAAGACACTGCCCAGAAGAAGGCAGTAGCGAACTACTTCTGTAGCAGAAATTGCCAAGAATATTCATGGTCATGAGACCACGATTGCCTACGTCGTATGACAAGGCACATAATAATGATGATGATGATGGTGGTGGTGGTAGCACAGAAAATAGAACAGAATGGACCCTTCAACCAACAATGTTGCACTGATGTTTTAACCTACTCTAACTTCAGTCTAACACTTCCCTTCCACATAACTCTCCAAGGTTTTATTGTGTGCCTATCTAAGGGTCTGTAAATCTCACCACTGTATCTTCCTCTATCAGTAACCCTGGCAGTGCATTCCATGAACCCATCACTTTATAAAATAAAAAATACCTCTGATATCCCTCCCATGCTTTCCTCCAATCAGCTTTAAACAATACTTTTTTGTATTAGTCATTACCACTCTGGGATAAGGGTACTGGCTTGTTACTCTGTCTATGCCTCTTATCATCTTATACATCTATCAAATCACTTCTCATCCTTCTTCACTCAGAGGTAGAACCAACATGCCAATTAAGATATCCCATCTAATTTAATCTAATCCCATTTGCCAGCAGTTGCTCATAAATTCCTAATCCTTTTCCATCCATGTACCTGTCCCAATGTCTTTAAAATGTTGTCATTGTATCTGCCTCAACCATTTCCTCTGGTAGCCTATTCCACATACATACAACCGTTTGTGTTAAAGAAGATACCTCTCAAATTCCTACTAAATCTTTTCCCTCGCAACTGAAACCTATTCCCTCCAAGTTCTCATTGAACAGCTGGCAATAGGTTGGTGTCAAAGAAAGACAGCTGTCCCCATGCAAAAGGTATGAATAAATATATTGTTTATGTTACTCAGCTGGTAATCTAACAAATGGAACTATGATCTAATGAGTTCAAACGTCATCTGAGGACATGTAAATAAATTAAAATCAGTTAAGTGAATAAACAAATCTACAGCTAAAAATTTAAGAGATAAATATGAAACATTTTTGAAAATTTGGTGCCCTTATTTACAAAAGACAGGACTAAATATATAGGTGCTCTGAAGATGAAACAATTGGTTACTTGGGGAAAGAAATAAATATATATATTAAAGTTATTAAGAACTCCATGGAGCATGTGGAGATCTTCCAACAACCAGGCACTCTTTCTTTTTTTTCTTTCTTACTTTCTCTTTTTTCTATATAGGGAAGTTAGGGGGGAGGGGTTAAGGGGAGGGGGGAAGGGATATATACTTTTTTTTTCCACTCTTGTAATTACTTAAAAACACAATTAAATAAAATTTAAAAAAATAAAATTGACTACAGATATGATATCCATGGAAATGCATGACAATGTAACATTCAACCATGCTCTTCAAGAAAGGGGATTCACTAACTTCACAAGAAATAAAAATAAAATTGTTGGAAACATTCAGCAGGTCATAATCACTTGACAATCTTTGCTCCCTACCAAATTTTATCGATTCACCATATCAGATATCCAGTCCAGGTGCAGCATGGCTTGATATGGCAAGTGCTCTGCCTAACACTGCAAGAAACTTTAGAGTTGCAGGCACAACTCAGCCTATCACAGAAAGCATTCTCTCCTGTACGGACTCTGTCTACGCAGGATAGGTACGTGGAGCTTAGAAAAATAGAGGGTTAAGGGTAAGGACATGTTCGGCACAGCTTTGTGGGCCGAAGGGCCTGTATTTTGCTTTAGGTTTTCTATGTTTCTAATCAACGACACTACCCACCCTACCCTGCATTGGGCAGGAAATGCAGAAGTCTGCACGCAAAGGCCACCAGGCTCAAGGTCAGCTTCTATCCTGCTGTTTTAAGACTGTTAAATGACTCCCTAGCATAATAAGATGGATTCCTGTCCTCACAATCTATCCTCATTTTGCCCTTTCACCATATTGTTTGTCTGCACTGCATTTTCTCTGCAATTGTAACACATTATTCTGTTTCCCATTTTCCATAATGCATTGTTATAATTAACTGATCCGTATGTATAGCAAGCAAAACTAAATTTCTCAGTGTACCATAGTACATTGAAAACTATAAACCAAGTTACCAATGTAGCTCAGCAGCACTCGGCAGCAATTATTGTTTCAGGACTGATGCACTTTTTCAGAAAGTGCAAAAGGAAAGTTCAATTAAAATCTACATTAGCTCGGATAAAGAGTACTTGACCTGAAACTAGTAAATCTGGGGGCATTATTTGCTGCTGATTGTCAAGTGACAGCGTAATTTTTTTTTACTGGATTTGGCTGTTCCAACAAGCGTCCTTTCAGTTGCTGTATCACAAACAAGAGAAAATCCACAGATGCTGGAAATCAAAGTAATACACACAAAATGCTGGAGGTACTCAGCAGGCCGGGCAGCATCTATGGAAAAGAGAAAACAGTCGATGTTTGGGCTGAGACCCTTCATTTTGGCCTGAAACATCAACTGTTTACCCTTTTCCACAAATGCTGCTGAGTTCCTCTAGAATTTTGTGTGGATTACACCATAGTCTTTCTCCGTCCCCTGCTAGCCTCAGCCAATTTAGAACTTAGCAGTGGTTGTTACAGCTTAAAGAATCCCACTGACCAATCACCACTCTACATGGTGACCTATGCAGGCTTGCAGTACGGTATCTCTAAAATGCTCATTCTTGATTTCAGGGCCCACCATGATCCCACTATGTTCAGGAAAACCTGCTCACTTCTGCCTCTCTACTTGTGATCTATCCACTTCTTCCTAAACCAATCCAATCCCATATAACGCAAACACGAGGAAATCTGCAGATGCTGGAAATTCAAGCAACGCACACAAAATGCTGGTGGAACACAGCAGGCCAGGCAGCATCTATAGGAAGAAATACAGTTGACATTTCGGGCCGAGACCCTTCGTCAGGACTAACTGAAAGAAGAAGTAGTAAGAGATTTGAAAGACAGGAAAGGGAGGAATGAAGCTGAGAGCTGGAAAGTTGATTGGCAAAAGGGATATGCAGCTGGAGAAGGGAGAGGATCATGGGTCGGGAGGCCTAGGGAGAAAGAAAGGGGGAGGGGAGTACCAGAGGGAGATGGAGATCAGGCAAGGAGTGATAGCGAGGAGGCAGAGAGAGAAAAAAGAGAAAGAAGAGAAATAAAGGGTGGGGGGAAATAATAAATAAATAAGGGATGGGGTAAGAAGGGGAGGGGGCCTCTCCCCGTCTTACCCCATCCCTTATTTATTCCTTTATTTATTATTGACAGGTGACAGAAGTTTGTGCAGATGAACATGGTGCATCTAGTGATCATAATGCCATTAGTTTCACACTAATTATGGAAAAGGATAGGTCGAGTCTTGGATTGAAATTTTGAAAAATTGAAAGGCCAGTTTTGATGTTACCCAAAATAATTTGGCAAGCATGGATTGGGAAAGAATTTATTCTGGCAAAAGTGCACTTAGTAATAGGAGGCCTTTAAAAGTGAAAATTTGAAAGTACAGTGTTTTTTGATGTTGCTATTGTCACAACCATGACATGTCAACACTGTCTGTTCTGTATAGAAAGAATTATTTTTAATTATGACATAAATTTACGCATTTTAAGTAGAGGCCAGAGGCAACTAGGAACAGAGCAAAAACAAGATGGCTACTGTATACAACTCATGCATGTCATGTCATGTAAGAGTGTGTTCTTGTCACCACCGTCAGATGTCAACACCGTCAGGTTTTCTATCTGACGATGGTGACACATAGTTTGACGGTGTTGACAAAAACATCCAAATCAACCTCAATGGACACTTGATCACAATAAATAGTAATATGGCTTGTAATGTTTTGTTAACCTCTTTATTTATAATATACATAATTTCCCCTTTATTTCTTCCACATGCAGGCCTACAATATTTCCTTACTATATATATCCCCAATGACCAAAATCATTAATGAATTTAGTTGCACTATTTCATAATCATTTTATAAAATTTCACCAAATTAAACATAATTAAATTCATAGTAATTTTGCACAATTTCATAGTAATTCCATTAAATTCTGACCTTCCTTTTATGTATTTTAGGAAGTTATGGCTAGGCAGCAGCTATCAGTGGAGGAGCAAAGAAGAAACAGGGAATACCAAAAGAAGCGGAGAGAGACAACATATAGTGAACCAGAGTTAAAGGAGGAATGCCCGAGAAAGGAAAAGCAAAGATGGAAGAAGAGAGTAGAGGATGGGAAGATAAAAACAATCAGTGATTTAAATAAAAGGGAAAAGAGGAGTAAGAGAAAGGCATGGAAACGTAGACAGCAAGAGTCAAGAGAGCATGAGGGAAAGGGCCCAGAACGCCCAGAAACTCCCCCAGATAGTCTATTGGATCAGACTATACAGGAGCCAGCTCGCAGTCAGCAGTCAATAACAGGGGAAAGGGAAAGAAAGAAAACAAGAGGACGATACTTGAGAGAGATGAAAGCTTTGACAAATAAACTTCAAGAGATAATAAAAGATAGGAACAAATTGAAAGAGCGTTGGCAACGAGAGAAAACTAGAAATTAAAAAAACACAAGAACCACCAAGAAAAAAAATACAGAGCAGATGCTACAGGGAAGCAAAATCTTCCATGAGATGGCTGGGAGAAGCCTTTGCGGTACTCAGCTCTATCACGTTGCTGAAGGTGACATGCAGACATATGATGCATTCCTTTCTCAACCACTAAGACCTGTACCAGCAACAGGAAAATCCATCAGGTCAAGCCTTACGGAAACAGCATCCATCGCAGATCAGTGTCATGTTTCTGCACTGAGCCACTGATGTGTCAGTGTTTCAGCCCAACAACATTTCAGTTGACTGAAAGTACACATGCCAGTGTACAGGCTGAGGAGAATGATGACCCTACCACAATGGGAAAGAACAGAGGGCCTCTGGTAATGCTGATGGAAGAAATGGAGCAAGAACCCCAGAGTGGTCCTGACGGGACTACGACAGATATATCTGCTGGTGTCATTAATAGTGGAGATTGGCTTGCAGTCATTTGTGGCCAAAATTGGTGGTTAGCAAAGGCTGTCACTGTGGATGCTCATCATCAAGATGTTCAAGTGGAGTTTTTCCACCCTCATGGGCCCAACACACTCTTCCATCCAAAACCAGGTGGAAAGGATATGTACTTCGTACCTGCTGAAGATATTCCGGTCAAATTGATGCAGCCATCATCACCGGGTTGTGCAAATAGGATGAGGGAGATCTACCACCGGCTTGCTGAAGTCATGGACTTCATAGATGAGGAGCTTATTAGTCGTCTACTTCCTGATAAAGCTGACTGAACGTTTTCAAAGATTTTCAAGCCCAGAAATGGATGGAATTTTTTTTTAGTCCCTGGTGTGTTTTCTGATGTTTATGCTTAAACATTGCAGTTGTACTGTAGTTTTTATTTTGCTATTTACCATTGTTGTTAATATCTACAGAAGGATAAAATGTACATGACAAAATGTTATTTGTTGTACCAAATTGTTAAATGAAGTTGTTAAGCAAGGAAGCATTGAGTTGAGTGGTGAAAAGGTTGGAATTGTTTGTTGTAGTTAGGCCACCACCGTCAGATGGAACTTTCTTTGTTTTAAATTAATATGCTTACAATCTGTTCCTCCAAAACAGTTGATTTATTAAAGTAATCGTCTCTTTAAAATTAAAAATATGTTTTTTAATGTCCAAAATTGTTATTTTGTATATTTAATGTTAATGATAAAAATTGCATGATGTAAGAGTTTTTAAAGGGGTACATGTGAAATAGTATAAAAAATGAATAAAACTGAATATTCAACATTTAACAGCATATATATGTACCCATGGTGTAGACACAATGATTTAAAAGCTCTAAATCTATATAAGACTAAATAAATGGGAATAATTAGCTTTTTATTGTGTCTGACTGTGTTGACAAAAACTAAGTAATGACAGGAAAAAACACATTTTATAAAAAATTACAAAATCAGGAGGTTGCACCAAAATATTGCTTGGTTGTTGAGACCTTATTCTATAAACATATAAGTTTAGATTTCTTAACATTTAACATTTTCTGTTTTCAAAATTAAAACCTGTTTCATCCAAATTCTCAAGAATTTGTGTTGTATTGTTTTAAGACTCTATTTCAGGAAGTGAGACCAGTGGACATTGTTGTAAATGTTTCAGTCGTGATGTGTCTCTATACTAATGGATATAGAAGACAAAATTCTTCTGTCTCTCACTCTGTCATTCTCTCCCTCTCCCTCTCTGTCTTTCTACTGGTACCTTTCAATATCTGAGAAAAAATATCTAAAGGTTAATTCTCTCTCTATAATTTCCCAGTGCTGGACTCTGAATCATATGTGTCTTCTTCTTCATCTGCCAAGAACTTAAAGCCCATATTTTACTCTCTATCACTCTGTAGATCTCTTTCCTAGTTTAAAAAGCTCCTCAAATCCCACCTTTTTCACAGGCATTTAGTCACCTGTCTTAATCCCCTTTTGGGATTCCATGTCAAATCTTGTTTGATGATGCATCTTGACACATTTTGCAGATAAAAGGTACAATATAAATGGAAGTTGTTGTTGATTGTGACCAAAGGGAAATAAACTCTACCTCATGATACCTAACAAAATGAGACCCATTTTCTCCCCATTCTCACATTAGAAATGTTTGCCATTTGTTTTATGACCCTCAGTCCCAGGCAATAGATGACAAGGAGTAAAAATAGTTACATTGAAAGGGAGCATTCCAAATGTATTTTACTTCTCTCGAGACATCACAAGTGCATATAAAGTCATCAACCTAGCTGAATGTGTCCTTGTTAAAATCTGGGATAAAAATTTAACGGAATATGATAAATAACTCTGCATGCTGACACAAAATTTTGCATGAGAGTATGTTAAAATTTAATAAGTATAAAGAAAACAAAAATTAATGGATGTGGAAAGATAAGCGATCAACATGATTTAGTTTACATTGGAATTTATTACCATAGACGGAGTGTACAGGAGGTTATAGGGGCAAGGTATAGAATACAAGAATAAAGAGATGACTGAGCAGCAAACAATCCACTGGAGAAGATCAATGGGCCCAACTGCATCTGTGGAAGGAAAGAAATTGTAGTTTTGGATTGAAGTGTTCCATCAAGACAAAGAGATGTTAATGAGACTGTGAAAGATGCAGACAGCTTGCAACAGGACAACTGGGAACAATGTGGGAAGAGAAAGTGTCAGAGAAGTGCAAAGGAGGTAAACAGAGGTATTGCCAGAGCTGGAGTATTTTAATTACAAGTAAATTTGGTTTGGCTGGAATTTTTCTTTTCTAACAAGGGAGGTTGAGGGGAGATTTAATGAAGTGTAGTAAACTATCAGAGACTGAGAAATAATTATCAGAAGATGTGATTTCCCTTGGTAGAAAGATCAATAATCAGGGCCATTAATTTAAGGGAACAGGAGGAAAGAAAATACTCTTCAACTGAATTTTGATCTGGAAGTCACTGGGAAGTTTAAAGTTAGACATAGGAACCTTTGAAAGACAATTCAAAGGTTACATGGAAAAGACAGGAAAATGGGGTTGTGAGAGGTAATAAATCAGCAATGATGGAATGGCAGAGCAGACTTGATGGGCCAAATGGCCTAATTTCCATTTTTCCATGTTTTCCATGTTACATTTGACACCCCTAGTAATCAAAAACCTATTAACTTTGGCTTTAGAAATGCCCAATGACTTAGCCAAAGTAACTCAAAGAAAAATAAATTTTGATGTTAATTTATTCCAAAGGTTGTACATTCAGTGACCACTTTATAAGTACCACATACATCTTTCACTCAGCTCCTACTTTCTTTAAAATAAGTTCAGTTTTAAAAAAAAGTCTTTCTAAACATACTGAAGATGTTTTAACAATTTTAAACACATTTTAAGCTTTTCTAATTATTTCTTGGGGCAAGGACGACATTTGATGCCTGCCTCCAACTATCCTTGAGAAGGCAGAAGTGAGATTCTCCATGAATCCAGCCATCCTTCACTGAAAGCACTAACAACACATGGGGGATGGGGGGTGGGGGGGGGGGAAGAATTTCTGGATTTAGGCTCATTGACAAAGAAAGAGCTGACTGTGTCTGAATTCAGGACATGACATTTCAAGTTTGTTTACTATCATTCTTTGTTCCGGAAGCATTGAGGAGAACAAAATGGTTGTTACTCCATGTCTGATGGACACACGCAATAAGCATGAAGGAGGCAATAAAAATAACTAAATAGAAATAGATAGATTAGTTTAAATATGTAGATTGATAGTGTGCCTGTAAAGTGACACTAGGCACAGAAATATCTGTACATAAGGACAATCTGAAAGAAGTGATAAAGCAGTGGTGATGGTGGATGGTGTGATGGAGTGGAGTTGTTGATCAGCCTGATGGCTTGGGGCAAGTAACTATTTATGATTCTGGTTGTCCTGGTGTGCGTGTTGCATAGCCTTTCCTCTGTTGGGAATGGGACAAACCGTCCATGAGCAAGGTAGGTGGGATTGTTGATGACATTGCTGGTCTTTATCTGGCACCTTTCTGTATATATGTCTTGATGGTGGGTGCTGGTGTTGCCTTGGCCAATTTCAACTACCTGTTGTAGAGCCTTCCAGTATGCCGCAGTGCAGTTTCCATACCTCACAGTGATCCAATACCTAGTTCGAAAATGAACACTTCATCTAAATTTACTCTGATCCCATTAGAACACAACAGTCTTGATGCAGCTGACTGACTCTTGACTCTTTAAGAGGGCAAACAATGGTCAACTGCATTGGTGGGTCTGTGGTTGATTCCCAGGATCGGTAGAAATGGCAGATTTTCTTCCTGAAAGACACGGAAGACTACAGATACTAGAATTTATTTATTTATTTAGCAATATAGTGTGGATCACACCCTTCTGGCCCTTTTGGCCCTATTTGAGCTATGCTACTTCAGCAAACATCTGACAGCCCCAATTTGCCTTAGCTAATCTTGGAGCAATTTAAGAGTGATAAATTAACCTATCCGGTACATATTTGGACCGTAGGAGGAAACTGAAAACACCATAGGAAAACCCAGACGTTCTACATTGAGGATGCACAAGGACTGCTTACAGACCACGCCAGAACTGAACTCTGAACTCCAACACCCCAAGCTGCAATAGTGGCGCACTACTATGGCAACGTGAATCTGGAGTAATGGACAATCTGCTGGATGAACTCAAATGGTTGTGCAGCATCTATGGGTGTGGCGGTGGGGAAGAGATTGTCAACATTTCAGGTCAAAACTCTGCATCAGTCAGTGATAAGAAGAAGAGGGAGGAGGCAGGGGCTAATAGATGATTGGTGGATGGAGGGTAGCAGGCAGATCGAGCCAGGGTGGGGAAGACTTGAGTTGGGTGACAGTGGCAGGTGGGGGATAGATGAAGGCAGACAAAAGTAAAGGCAGGGGAGGGTGAAGATAAAGACAGAGGCCAGAGAGTGAAAAGCATGAACAAGATTGTTCCATTGGTGGAACCTGAAAAGTAAAGGAAGTAATCATGGGAGCCATTAGAAGAAAGGCGAATTGGCTGAAAGAACCAAATGGTGGAAGGAAGATTGAGAGGAAAAAATTTGTGGGCAATAGTTGGAAGGAACCAGCAAAGGAAGGGGATGAAAGTGGATAGTATGGGTTTGTAGCAGAGTGGAAAAGAAGAAAAAGGGTTAGATTGACCTTAGCAAACAGGAGGAAATCTCCAGATGCTGGAAATTCAAGCAACACACAAAAAATGCTGGTGGAACACAGCAGGCCAGGCAGCATCTATAGGAAGAAGTACAGTCGACGTTTTAGGCCGAGACCCTTCGTCAGGATGAAGGGTCTCGGCCCGAAACGATGACTATACTTCTTCCTCTGGATGCTGCCTGGCCTGCTGTGTTCCACCAGCATTTTGTGTGTGTAGATTGACCTTAGAGTAGGTTAGAAGCTTGGCATAATGTCAAGGCTGAACAGCCTGTATTGTGCTATGTTTTATGAAAGTGGGAGGACCGGAGTGTGGAAATAGGACAATACGGGAGGTAAGGAAAACACACACAAGATGCTGGAGGAACTGGGTAACCTGGAAAAGAGTAAACAATTAACTTTTCGGGCTGAGACCTTTCATCAGGACTGGAAAGGAAAGGGGAAGAAGTCTAGGTTTCAAGGTAAGGCTTGCCTGAAGTTGGAAAATTCAGCGTTCATAACATGACAGCCTGGAACCATTTTTTTTCCCGTTGTCAATGCAGTCATTGCATGATCAGCCTTGCAGAGACCACCTCCTTCTAAATCAATTCCAGATGCATCTCCTACCAACCTGGTAATGACCAGTCATTCCCACATAGCAAGTTGACCCACACGGCAAATTAGAGCAGTTAAGAGGCTGAATTCTTTTGAGAATCAGTTATATTGTGAGTCTTCAGATTCAGACTGCTGTCAAAAAGCTATGCAACCATGTTCGCTTTAAAGTTAATCCAAGTGCTGCTCCTTCAGTGTTAATGTTGATTTTTGTCCTTCTACATGCTTTTGTCAGTTGAAAAGTACCTTGCTGTGTGTTTTTTTTTTGAAGACTAAAAAAGATGAAATTTACATAGATGTTTAAAAGTCCATGGCTTATGAATTATGATTGAGCCTTTCAGAGATTTTTTTTCTGCTCTTTATTTTTAGCTGTTCCCTAAATTCATTAAGTTTGCAATCTTAAATTCCATCAGCAATAACTTGAAAATTCTTTGCCTTGACGATGATAAATTTACATTTGTGCAAATTAGTTACCAGAATTATTCTGGAAAACTCAGATAAAAATTTTGATTGCCCTGTAAATCATTCTGAAATTTCACTGTGAGGCCAGCAGAGTTATAAGGTGAGACTTTCCAAATTTACCCAGGTTATCTTTCTGACAAATTGATTGAGAGGGTAAATTTTGATGAGATTACCAGAGGAAGTTTACCATTAGTACCATAGAGTCACACAGCACAGAAACAAGCCCTTCAACCCAATTGTTCCATGCTGAGTAAGATGCCCATCTAAGTTAGTCCCATATGCCAGTGTTTGGCCTGTAATCTTCTAAACCATTCCAATTCACGTACCAATCCAACTTTCTTTTAAAATTTGTTATTGTACCTGCCTCAACCACTTCATCTGGCACACACTCATCACCATTTGTGTAAAAAAAACTTGCCCCTCAAGGCTTTTTTAAAACTTTCCCTTCTCTCTTTAGACCAAAGGCCTCTTGTTTTTTTTATTTCAAAACCCTGTGGAAAAGGCTGAGTGTGTTTACCCTCTCTGTAAACTGGGCACCCCATACTCTTCCCTACAAATGTAGCAACACATGATATTTTACATAACTCAAAGGCACAGCTTCAGAATAAAAAGACAGCCCTGTAGAGCTGAGATGAAGAATTTCTTCAGTCAGCACCCTGTAGAATTTATTGCCACAGAGGGCTGTGGGGGTCAAGTCTTTGTGTATATTTGCAGCAGCGATTGATAGGTTTTTGATTGGTAATTGGGCTTAGGATTGTGAGAAGAATGGCATTGAACAAAACAAAAATGAGCTGATGGCGTAATTCTGCTTCTGTATCTTATCGCCTCAGGAAAAGGAGGTGGAGGTTCGGGTCATCCATAACTGCTCTGTGATGAGAGGCCTAGGCGAGGATGCTATGGACACAAGTACTGGAATATCCGAGACTAGAACTGAAACACGATTTAGAGACTGATACGTAGAAAAGGTTTCTTGACTAGTTGCTAGTTGAGAACCTGATGAGACTAGATGTGAATCCAAACAAGACAGGAATTCTAAATGCAATTGCAGACTAAACCAAAATTCAGCTGGCAATTGAGCACTGAATCTGAGGCCACACAGGCCACCCATACTCTGTAAAATCAGAGCAGCTACACTCCGAAGGCTGGCATGTTCTGGTGCATACCATGACATGCTCGGCAAATGAAGCATCTATGCATACATTCAGTGAAGCCCAGCTGACATCAGTCATAGAACATAGTGCAGTGCAGGCCCTATAATGAGGCGACTAGAACAGAACATGATATTCCAAATCATAGGCTGATAGACAGCAAGCAACATTCATGTTACACAATATCCAGGCAATGACAATCTCCAACAAGGGACAACCTAGCCATGTGCAACCGACAACCAATTGCACTGCCATTATTAGGCCCTCCCTTTACTGTGGCCACCAATCCTGAGAAAGTCAGCTGAATCAAAGGTAGATCAAGAAGAGAGTAATCTACAGCATTTACTGACAGCCCAAAGACAGCGCTCATAAAAACCCAACACCATTCAGGATGGAGCAGACAACTCGATAGATGCCCCATCCATCAAAGGAAACAATTATTCCCCCCATCTCTGACCCACTATGCCTCAAGTGTTTAAAATACTAAGTATAAGAGTCAGGAAGTCATGTTGCAGCTGTATATAAATTTTGTTAGTCTACACTTGGGGCAATGTGTGCAATTCTGGCCACCTTATTCAATGAAGAATGTGGAAAGGGTGCAGAAAAGGTCTATAAGGATGATGCCTGGATTAAGGAGTATGAGCTATAAGGGGATGTTGGACCATTTTGGGTTGCTTTCTCTGGAGCATCAGAGTCTGAGTGGAGACCTGACAGAGGTTCACAGACTTCTGAGAGGCATAGATAAATAGTCAGAACTTTTTCCCTTTGGTAGAAGTGTCAAATACTAGAGGACATGCATTTAAAGTGAGAAGGTAAAAGTTTAAAGGAGATGTACAGGGCAAGTCATTTACACAGAGAGTGGAGTATGTGTGGAACAGGCAGCCTGGGGGAGCTGTGAAAGTACATTCAATAGAGTGTCAGAGGATGCTAGATTGGCATATATTCACGCAGGGAAGTGAAGGATATGGATCACGTGCACATAGAAGAGATTTAGTTGAATTTGGCAACATGCTCAGCACAGACATCGTGAACCATAGGAAATGTGCTATCCTTGTTTTATGTTTGAAGTTCAACAGTTACTACATTCACGGCAGTTAGTTGCCAAGGTTACTGCAGCTATATTTCCAAAACCTCTTCTGGTGCTATATGACAATGACTAATTAAAACCTACCAAAAAAAAAATTGTTGCTGGGTCCAAATCCTGGGCCTTCCTTCCAAGCAGCCCTGATGAGCAACTTCACCACATTGGCTACAGCTTGTCAAGGACATGCCTCGACATCATCGACCTGACAGCAATATGGGCTGGGAAAATCACTGCTGGTCCTGTTACCAAGTTCAAGTTTAAGTTCGACTGACGCTTGATAATGGGAACAGCTACTTCAAAAAAAAGTAAGCAAAAACAAAACCCATGATGTAGTGCCAATTGCAATTCTAAGTCCTCAAGGAGGATTTGTACTCTCAAACATTAGCCTTAGCAGCACACGTGTACCTCTTGAGCCATAGATTGAAGTTGCAATTTTTATTGGGTTTCAGGAATAACCCTCATTGTGTAGTAGTGTGACTTTAATATTTATAAAAAAAAGGGTATCATTCACAGCTCAAGGGTACTTGAAGAGTTGAACTATTTATTTTGTCATTGATTTCTGGAATTCAAATGCATAGCAATCTCCGTGAAGTTATTTTAGGACATCTCTTCATCCTTAACAGTGGTCCAGAATGAATAATGTTTAGCAGACTGGGTCACCTTGTTGCCTGAAAGTGTGTTTCCCAAAAAAAATATTCAGATTAGGAACAAACAGATTGTAGAAGGAGAGCGTCACAAAATGTCAGTAACAGTGTAACTTAATTATTTCAGTACCAAAATTAATTTAACATTATTATAAACATCAACAGCCATCAGTCTGAAGAAAAACTAAAGAACTTTACACTCAGTGGCCACTTTATTAGATACAGCAGGTACCTAATAAAGTGGCCACTGTGTGTACTTCTGTATATTCATGGTCTTCTGCTGCTGTAGCCCATTCACTTCAAGATTGAATGTGTTGTGCATTCAGAGATGCTGTTCTGCACATCACTGTTGTATGCGTAGTTATTTGAGTTACTGTCACCTTCCTGCCAACTTGAAGCAGTCTGGCCTTCCTTCTCTGACAGCATGGTGTTTTTGCCCACAGAGCTGCGGCTCAGTGTATTTTTTATATTTGTTTTGCTCAACATTTTCTGTAACTCTAGAGTCTGTTGTGCATGAAAATTCCAGGAGATCACACCAGTTTCTGAGTTACTCAAGGCACCCCATCTGGCACCAACAATCATTCCAGTCAAAGTAACCTAGATCTTGTTTCTTCCCCGTTCTGATGTTTGGTCTGACCAACAGCTGACCATCTTGACCATGTCTGCATGCTCTTATGCGTTGATTGGCTGATTAGATATTTGCATGAATGAGCAGGTGTGCAGCGTAACTAATAAAGTGACCACTGAGTGTATCTAAACCATTCATTATTGTAAAAATTGTTGTCCTTTAGCTAGTAAACAAGGGAATATTTTAATCAATGTGGATCAGTTTGAGGTTGGAATTTCTGTTTAATAATTTTAGCTTTGAATTTGAATATCACCACAAATGGCTGAAGAATATCTTGATATACATATATCTTTTATGTGTATTAACCAAATGAATGACCAAAATCAATAAATATCTTGAGGAACAATATTCTTCACAGATCTTCAATCCATTTTTCAAAATTGGCTTTAAACTATTTACCAAAAACTGAATTTATGTTGTTCATCAGCTTCTTCATGTGAACTTCCATTAGTTCATTCAGAGATTTATTTATTGGCTGCCAACTGAATTTTATTATGCAATGATATGCATGCTAATCCAGGCTTTCTTAACCTTGGAAACTGTTGCTTTCACATTAATCATTAAGATTCATATTTGAAGTTCCTGGAACTTTTTCACCTTGTGGCAACTGGTAACATTTTCTTAATGTTTCTCATTCCTAAGGTAATTTAATTCCAATCTGAACCCTGTGTCATAACTCACTCCGATACTCACTATCCCATCAGCCACTGCAGACTGCTGTCTGTTGACTCTGTCAAACTTAAAATGGGTACATAGGTTATTTATTGTCAAATGTACTAAGTGAAAAATCATTCTTATGTCGAGGTAGTACAAGGTAAAGAAATAACAGAAGGCAGAATGAAGTATTTCGGAGAAAGAGCAGTGCAGGTAGACGATAAGTTACAGGGTCATAACAAGATAAACTGTGAAGTCAGGAGTCCATGTTATCACATTAGAGGATCATTTATAATAGTGGGATAGAAGCTGACCTTGAGCCTGGGCTACATGTTTTCAGGCTTTCGCATTTTGTGTCTGCTAGGAGAACAAAGAAGAGGGAAATGTCCAGAGTGAGGGAGATCTTTCATTTGTTGGCTGTTTTATAAAGGCAGTGAGTAGTGTAGATAGAGACCATGTTTTCTGTGATCTGTTGAGTTGTGTCCAAAACTCACTGCAGTTTCCTATGGCCACAGTCAGAGCATTTGCCATTCCAAAATAAACCTCGATTTGTTTTTAAATCTCCCTGAGCTCACTCTTCTGTGCAAAATCCTCAGGGCTTACAACCACTCAAGATCTCTGTGCCCCCTCACTCCTGGCCTCTTGCACATCTGTAGTTTTAATTGCTCTGCTCGTGATCTACAATTGCCATGACACCAGCTCTGGATATCTTTACAAGCTTCCCCTCCCTCTCACCCTTTGGGTTGATCCTCAAAATCAACCACTGAGAAAGCGTCAGGTCACAGTCCACTACTGTGAAAAGCCCCTCAAGCATGGGGCAGGACTTTGACAATTGTTAAGTCAGGAGTGGGAGGGGGGGTGGTGTTTCCTATTTGTCCCACCCGGTTGAATTTGGGCCACTGGGCAGTCCTCATGCTTTTGCAATTACCCCTCAGAAGATGAGAACAGTCATAAGGGTGACTGTGGGTGGTGACAAGGGAATGACGAAACAGACTATGCAATACAAATTAGAAACAGAATCAGGATTAGATTTAATATCACGGCCATATGTCCAGAAATTTGCTAATTTAGTGGCAGCAGTACAATGCAATACATGATAATACAGGGAAAAAATAGGAAAATCAATTTAAGTATATACACACATATTAAATAGTTAAATTAAAAATAGTGCAAAAACAGAAATAATAACAGTGAGTAAGTGTTCATGAGTCAATATCCATTTCAGAATCAGATGGCAGAGGGGAAAAAGCTGTTCTAAAACACTAAGAGTGTGCCTTCAGGCTTCTGTACCTCCTTCCTGCCTGTAACAATGAAAAGAGGGCATATCCTGGGTGATAGGTGTTATGTATGGATCTATTTCTTTTAGAGCAATGACATCCCCCCCCCCCCGCTTAGCACGAAGTATTGATCTGTTGTCTGTGTATGTGCTATTGTCTACACGCGCACATTGTACTCTCTCACTCTCAGCTACAATCAGAATAACAGCAATTAAAGCCATCTCCCGCGTGCGTGTTTTTAGTTAATATATATGTAGTTGTGCAGAGACACAACAATGGGGGTCCTTAATGATGGACACTGCTTTTCTGAGACACCTCTCCTTGACAGAGCTGACTAACTTTACACCTTTCTGTAGTTTCTATCAGTCCTGTACAGTAGACCCATCAGACCAGACAATGATGCAGCCTGACAGAGTGTAAAAGTTTTCAAGTGTCTTAGTTGACAAACCAAATCTCAAATTCCAAGTGAAATATAGCTGTTGTCTTGCCTTCTTTATAGCTGCATGGATATGATGGGACCAGGTTAGATCCTCAGAGATCTAAACACACTTGAACTTGAAATTGCCCTCTCTCTCCACTTCTGATCCCTCAATGAGGATTGGTTCATGATTCCTTGTCCTACTCTTTCTGAAATCCACAATCAGCTCTTTGGTCTTACTGATGTTGAGTGAAAGGTTGTTGCTATGATACAACTTAATTAGTTGGTATACAGTACTCAATCCTGCACACCCTTTTGTCTCCAAGCGAGATTCTGCCAACAAAGGTTGTATCATCAGCAAATTTATAGATGGCATTTGAACTATGTCCAGCCACACAGTCATGGGTATAGAGGGATTAGAGCAGTGGGTTAAGTACACATTCCTGAGGTGCACCAGTGTTGATCATCAGCAAGGAGGAGTCATTAATACCAATCCACACAGATTGTGGCTTTCCAATTAGGAAGTCAAGGATCCAATAGCAGAGGGAGGTACAGAGACCCAGGTTCCGTAGATAATTGATCATGACTGGTGGAATGATGATGTTAAACGCTGAACTATAGTCAACGAACAGCAACCTGACAGAGGTGTTTGTATTGTCCAGGTGAACCAGGGCTGTGTGAAGAACTATTGAGATTGTGCCTACCATAGATCTATTGTGGCAAAAGGCATAAGATAGACATGGAAGGAGGTCCTTCATCCCTGTGTCTATGCTAGTCAAAAGTAGAATGACCTATCCACATCCAACAACCCAGTATTAGGTCAAAGTTTCTGCAGGTCACAACCTTCCAACTATTCATCTACGGTGAGAGTTTCAGCCCTTAAAATCCAAGGTTTTCAAACTTCGCTTCTGTCTCAGAGTAAAGTTACCTCCTTCCATGAATCTCCTAAGTCTTACAGTGGAGTGGCTGTTCTATTTAGTCTCTGCCATTTGACTGACACTGTTAGTGCCCAGCTGGGACACAATTTTATTGGTATTAGTTAATTATTGTCACATACACCAAGATACAAAGAAAATCTTGTCTTCCATTCTGTTCATGCACATCAGATCATTACACAGTGCATAAAACACTAGCAATGCCATATAACGTGTGCAGAGCAGGAAAGCAATAAGATGTAAGCTCATAATGAGGTAGATTGAGAGGGCAGGAGTCCACCTTCTTGTACAAGAGTCTGAGAACAGCAGGATGGAAGCTCTTCTTGAGCCTAGTGGTACATACTTTCAGGTTTTTGTATCTTCTGAGATGGGAGAAGAGAGAATAGCTGGCGTGGGTGGTGACTTTGAATACGCTGGCTGCTTTTCCGACACAGAGAGAAGTGTCGACAGAGTCCTTAGAGAGGAGGCTGGTTCCCATGATGTGCTGAGCAGTGTCTACAACTCTCTTCAGTCTCTTGCAGCCACATCCAGAGGGTTAACATTCCAAGCCATTATGCATCTAGGTACAAATGCCAGATGGAATTTAGTGCAGACAAGTGCGAGGTGTTGCATTTTGATAGGGTCATTCAAGGTAGGTCTTACACAGTGAACGAATGGGCACTGAGGAGTATCATAGAGCAAAGGGATCTGTGAATACGGGTCCTTAATTCTTTGAAAGTGGTGTCACATGTAGATAGGGCCATAAATAAAGCTTTTCGTACATTGGCCTTCACAAAACAAAGTATTGAGTACAGGAGATGGAATGTTATGCTGAAGTTGTATAAAACATTAGTGAGGACTTATTTGGAGTATTATGTGCAATTTTTGTCACCTACCTAGAGGAAAGATGTAAATATGGTTGAAAGAGTACAGAGAAAATTTACAAATATGTTGCAAGGTCTGGAAGGCCAGAATTATAAGGAAAGATTGTACAGGTTAGGACTTTATTCCTCGGATCATACATGATTAAGAGGAGATTTGATAGAGGTATACAAAATTATTGGGGTAGAGATAGAATAAATGCAAGCAAGCTTTTTACACTAAGGTTGGGTGGGATGACAACCAGAGGTCATGGGTTAGGGGTGAAAGGTGAAAAGTTTAAGGGGAACATAGGAGAAACTTCTTCACTCAGAGGGTCATGAGAGTGAGGAACAAGCTGCCAGCATGAATGGTGCATGCAAGCTCGATTTCAACATTTAAGAGAAGTTTGGTTATGTGCATGAATGGCAGTGGTGCAGAGGGTTATGGTCCCAGTGCAGGCCAATGAAAGTAGGCAGTTTAAGTGGTTTGACATGACTAGATGGGATGAAGGACCTATTTCTGTGCTGTACTTTTCTATGACTTTATGACTCTACTACTCTATGGTGCACTGATAAAAATTTGTATCACTACTGTGGTGAACTACATATACCTGTCTGGACTGCTCCTGTGGCTCCTCCCACAGACCCCTGCTGACTGCTCCTGTGGCTCCTCCCACAGACCCCTGTATAAAGGCGATTGAGGCCTGTGCCCGGCCTCATTCTCCAGGATGTAGTGTTGTTCATTCTTCCAGTCAATAAAAGCCGATATCTCGCGTCTTACGTCTCAGAGTGAGTTATTGATGGTGCATCAACTACTTGAGGAGGTGGTGAAGTCATATACTTTCACAACACTTATGAAGCATCTGAATCAACAATTTGATGTATAGAGGGTTGAAACAGTGCAGAGAAAATTTACAAGGATGTTGCCAGGACTTGACGACTTGAGTTAGAGGGAAACGTTGAATCGGTTCAGAATTTATTTCCTGAAGTGCAGAGAACAATGAGAGCTATTTTAGAGGTATACAAAATTAGCAGGGGTGTAGATAGGGTAAAAGCATGTAGGCATTTTCCCCTTGGGTTGGATGAGACTAGTATAAGAGGTCATAGATTTAAAGTGAAAAGTGAAATATTTAAGGGAAATCTGTGGGGAACTTCATTCAGAGAATAGTGAGAGTGTGGATCAAGCTACCAGCAGAAGAGGTAGATATGGGTTGAATTGTAACATTTAATATGCTTTTGGATAGGTACGTGGATGGGAGGGATTTAGAGGGATATGGTCTGGGTGCCAATGGATTGTACTAGGTTAGCATGGGCTAGATGGGTACCAAGTTTGGCACAGGTGTGCATAGAACTTTATGTCTCCCTTAGGGACCAAATGGGGGTAATTGGCATTAGTATGAGTAGTTACCAAGCTTGGCACAGATGTGGTGGGTCTGTTTTTGTGTTGTATGTCTCTATGCTACCAGCACTAGGATTCACTTCCTCACTACTGAACAGCGACATGCCCTACTCCCTATCCAGGTTTCATGAGGAACATTCTGGTTCACCCATGACTGAACCAGCACACTCATCACCAAGTGGGACAAACCTCTGTCCAAGGGAAAGGTTGGTATCAACCATTGTCACTTTAAATGGCACAGTAGAATGCAACTGTCTAACGACTGTGATAACTTGCACTCATTCCGCAATCTCATTTTATTTACTTGTGCACAGGGAGAACAGTATGGCCTCTGTTGCCAAACTGCACTGAAGTCTGAACAAAGAAATAGCATTTTTATACAGAAATTGACTAGTTGACTAGATATTGATTCAATAGAAGCTCTGGGCACTTCTGAAACCCATCATTTGCATATCTAAGTACCAATTATAATACATATTTCAGAGTTAGAAACCAATGAAATATATGTGTGTCAAAGGCCAATAACATTTGAGAATTAGTAGAATAACTGTCCAATAGCGAGTGCTGCCTCAGAATCCTTCATTTGCATCTTTACCCTGTTTCGGTATGCTCAGTGACATTGGTTCCCGGGCTTGAGCGGAAAGGCTGTGCAAAGAAAAGTGAGGCTTCCAAAAGCCATGTTCAGTCTGGGTGACGGCACGATGTCTGCGCAATGTCTGTGTCAGCTTATCATCTTGGCTGTTGCCTTAGTGAACTTTCACACAAAAAGGCTGTACACTTTTTAACCCTTGCTCTGTTGCAATTTCCACACACCGGTAGGGTCTCCCTTACTTCTGGATAGTAAACCTCCATGCGCTCTTGACATCTATGACTTTGTCTGACAAATTGGGCACAGGTTTAATGTAATTATTTGAAAGGTTAGTGGGGAGATGAGGGGAAAGTCTTTCAGTCCAAGAAATGGACCCTCAGTATCTCGAAGGACATCAGACGCTTTGATCACGATTAAGAAGAACTTGGAACAGCCATTACCATAGATCCAGTCAGATAGGGAGTGATCACAGATATGATGGACTGAAGAACTTCCTTCAGTATTAGAACTTCTCCGCAATTCTCTCAAGTTAGAACTTCTCTGGACAAAATCTCTCTTGGTGGCATGGTAGCATAGTGGCTAGCATAACACCTTACAGTGCAGGCGACCTGGATTCAATCCCCACTGCGGCCTGTGAAGAGTTTGTGCGTTCTCCCGTGAACACATGGGTTTCCTCCAGGTGCTCCAGTTTCCTCCCACAGTCCAATGATGTACCAGTTGGTAGGTGAATTGGTTATTGTAAACTGTCCTGTGATTAGACTCAGATTAAATCGGAGGATCGTTGGGTGGCATGGCTGGAAGGCCTAGAAGGTCCTATTGCATGCTGAATCTCCATAAATAAATAGATCTAAATCAGATCAGTTCCCTCACCCCATCATCGCTGCCATTCATTCCTCCCATTGTGCCCATACTTAGCTGGTCTTACTGTCCAAAAACAACCTCTCTGGCACAGCTCCTTGAGAACGCTGCACCACAAAACACCCGCTGACAGTTCGACAGTCTTGCTTCACCCTTTACAGGATAGTTTATCATCTTGCTTCTGACATTCAGGAATGTTTAAAAACTACTATTAATACTGAATTAAAATTTTAAACACATTAAAAAACATTAAGTATTTTAAAAAGTAAACTAGAAGCATTTAATAGCTGTAGATAATTGAAAATGTTAAACAAAGGAAAATAATTTTTAAAAAGCAAAATTTGTCTCTCATCTAAAGAGCAACAATCCCCATTAGTATCATAGACTCATAGAGAATACAACACGGGTACTGGCCCTTCCGCCTAATGAAACATGTCATAAAGACGTGAAAGTCTGAAGGTGCTGGAAATCTAAAGTAACACACTCAAAAACACTGGAGAAACTCAACAAGTCAGGCAGCACCTATGGAAATGAATAAACTATCAATGTTTCAAGCCAAGATCCTCCTTCAGGACTATCAACTATGTTGTCCACCTAGCTAGTCCCATTTTCCTGCATTTAGCCCATATCCCTTTAAGCATCACCCCTCCATGATCTAAGCAAACGCTTCTTAAATGACATGATTGTACCTGCTTCTACCACTTTGTCTGGCAGCTTATTCCATATATTCACCCCCACCTGCATGAGAAAAGTTGCCTCTTGATTCCCTTTTAAATCATTCCCCTATCAAGTGAAACCTATGTTCCCTAGTTTTGGAATTCCCCCCCTACCCTGGGAAAAGACTGTTATTGTAAACCTTATCTATGCCTCTCATAATTTAAATAAATTCTATATGGTTGCCACTCATTCTCCTGCCTTCCAAGAAGTAAAGGCCTAGTATGATTACCCTCTCCATTTCACTGATGCTCTCTATTCCTGGCAACATCCCTGTAAATCTTTTCTGAACTCTATACATTTTAACTACCTCTCTTCTTTAACAGAGTGACCAACTCTGTACACAGTACTCCAACTGCGGCCTCACCAATGACTTATACAACTGCAACATAATGTCCCAACTCCTCTCTCAGTGCCCTGACTAATGACGACTGAATGCCTGTTTCACCGCCTTCTCTACCGTCATGCTGCCTTTAACGAACAGTGCACTTGTACTCCAAGCCACTCTGTTTCATTACACGTCCCAGGGCTCTACCATTGCCAGAATATTTTGCAAAGTATTTGTTCACTATACGTGAATGCCACAGCAGTGCTAACATTTCTTGCCTGTGAACCAAGAAGACCATTAAGACTCACCACATTGATGGATCTGGAGTCACCAAGGCTGAGTAATGACTGCAGACTGGAGGCACAAGAAACTGCAGTTGCTCAAATCTGGAGTGAAGAAAACAAAAACAAACTCCTGGAAGAACTAAGTGGACTCAGCAGCATTCATGGAGGCAAAGAGATTATTGACTTTTCAGGTTGAGACTCTGCATTAGGATTCTGAAAGATAGAACTGAACTAAATAGGATTCCCTAACAATCTGTAGCTTCTCAGTAATCACTACTAAAACTGGCATTGTTTGACATTCTAAATTTAAAGGACTTGTGCACCAGGTCCCATGCTGGGATATGAACTTACTGTATGTCTCTGGATCAATGACTTAAACTCTGTACTGCTCTTGTAGTAACTCAATCACAAAGCCATTACACCCCACTGGGGTCTAGAGACCCTTGTCACATTTAACATCATTTGAGACCTCAGAGGAAGATCTCAGTGAGACTGGGTTTCACTGGTAGAGGGGAAGCTCTTGGGGAGTAACAATTTCAATGTTAGACACCTCTCAGGAAGTCCAGCACAACATGAGTGTGGAAGTTCCCCAGGAAACTACTCAGGCCACATGTGAGCAAAATCCCATTTGCTCTTCATAGTCTAATATCCCAGTGTAGTTATTTATTCAATCTGTTCTGTCCTTCCAGACAGACCATGGGTAGAAATAATCCTGTGGTCTAGGGGGTCACAATCAGAATCAGAATCAGGTTTATTATCACTGACTTAAATGATGTGAAATATGCTATCCTGCGCAACAGTGCAGTGCAAGTTCATAAAATTAGTATAAATAAAAAATAGGAGTAACATGGAATTATTCACGTGCTCATGGATCATTCAGAAATATGATGATGGAAAGGAAGAAACTGTTCCTAAAATATTGAGTGTGGGTCTTCAGGCTCCTGCACCTCCTCTCTGATGGTTGTAAGGAGGAATGGGCATGTGACTAGGCCTGTTGCTGCAGGAATTGTTCAGGAGGGTCCTTTTTACAGGTTCCACACTTCATATTGTGGAGTGAAAGTTGTCCATGAATTTTCCTTTTTTAACATGGACAACATGGGCTTCAAAGAACAAAGTACGTCTTTCCAATGGCAAAGTAGATTTTCCATCCTGGTTTTTTCCATATCTTGATCCATATCCCAGAGGAAGATGCATTGATCACTTAGGTGATTACCACACAACGGTGGGAAGAGCTGCAGCCCTCTGACAAGATGTGATTGGCAACAAAGGGTCAGGAAAATCTAACTCCAATGGGATCCTTCTCCAACAAAGTATTTGGAGCATGTTTGTTTCTCAATCAGCATGGCGTGGCATGGTAGCATAATGGTTAGTACAACTCGTTACAGTCCCAGAAACCCTGGTTCCATTCCCACCACTGCTTGTAAGGAGTTTGTACATTCTCCCCGTGACCATATGGGTTTCCTCCAGGTGCTCGGGTTTCCTTCCACAGCCCAGAGATGTACCGGTTGGTAGGTTAATTCGTCATTGTAAATTGTCCTGTGATTGGGCTAGGATTAAATTTGGGGATTGCTGGTCTGCAACGCTTCAAAGGGCCAGAAGGGCCTACTCTGTCAATAAGTAATTAAACATCCTGATGCCTCAGAGATCACAAGATCTCAAGGCCACTGTCTTGATGAAAACCTGTGAAGATGGAACAATGAGGTGGAGACAAAGAGAATGAATTTCGAAAGAGAAAGTCAATGAGTCAAAATATACAAAATGATGGAGGAAATCAGCAGGACAGGCCACATTTATGGAAAGAAATAAACAATTGATGTTTCAGACCAAGACCCTTCATTGAGACTTGATGGATTGATAATCAAGGCTCCCACCCCTTCTGTGTAAAATAACATGCCCCGCACACCTCCGTTGAACTTCCCGGCCATCACCTTAAATGTATGTCTTTTAATATTTGACATTTTGACCCTAGAATAAAGATACCTTCTATCAACTCTTCCTGTGCCTCTCATAATTTTACAACCTTCCCTCAGGTCACCCCTCAGTCTCCACAGCTCCATAGAAAATAACCTTTTCTTATGGCATCTGCCCTCTAGTCAATCTGTTAAACATTTCTGCACCGTCTCCAAAGCATCCATATGTATAGGTTTCAATAATAGCAGTCATGATGAAGACTTCTTGGCATCGTTTTCCCAGAGTAATTTCCAATAGACCTTCCTCTTTGTCAATTTCTCATTGCCTTTATGTAGATCATTTATTTTCAATGCAATTGGACATTGGATGCCCTGTGGATATCTAAATGATCAGATTCTGTTAAATATAGCATTTCATCTGCAAAGTTATCCTTGGTCAATTCCTGAAGAAGTGAGGGATGATTATGTCAACATTTGACTTCTGTGACTCCCCGTATTTCAGACAACTCAGAAGCAAGTTTCAGATTTCAATTCCCAACAAAACTTGGGTCACTGTTAAAAATTGCTTCCAAAACAGGGATGAGCTGCATTGTTTTCTTATAGAGGATATTTCAAGAAGAGACAAAGTCCAGTTTATGCACAAGCACCTGTAATTTAAAACATACTTGCTGCAGCATCACAGGCACACAGTATCATTAACAAGAAAAATAGATATAAATTATAGTCGTCATTTATAAAGAGGTCAAATAGAAAAAAAATGTCTATTTTAGTCAAAAGTGATCAAAGTAGTAATCATCATCTTCAATGTGTGCCGTGTCATATGACAAAGGTAATCGTGGTCTCATGACCATGATTGTCTTTGGCAAATTGTTCTATTGATGTGATTTGCCATTGCCCTCTTCTGGGCAGTGTCTTTACAAGATAGGCGACCCCAGCCATTATCAATACTCTTCAGAGATTGTCTGCATGACATAACCAGGACTTGAGATATGCACCAGCTGCTCATACAACCACCCACCCCCTGCTCCCATGGCTTCACATGTCCCTGATCAGGGTGCTAAGGAGTGCTACACCTTGCCCAAGGGTGACCTACAGGCTAGGGGAAGAAAGGAGCACCTTACACCTTCTTTGTTAGCGACATATCTCCACCCCGCCACCCATAAAGTAATAACAGTATTGCTAAATTCCACTGATTAAGGGTTTATCTGGTTGTTCAAGAACTGAATGGTTAAAGGCATGTAGCTATTCTTGAATCTGGTAATGTAGGTCTTCAGGCTACAGACCTTCTGGCTGCATCACCATCTGGTATGAGGGAGTGGGGGGTGGTGTGCAACTGCACAAGATCAAAATAAGTTGCAGAAACTTGTAAAATTAGTCAGCCTCCATAGTGTCCAAGATATCTTCAAGGAGCAGGTCCTTAGGAAGGTGACGTCCATTACGAAGGATCCCCACCACCCAGGACAACTCTTCTCACTGTTCCCATCGGGAAGGAGGTACAGAAGTCTGAAGGCACACACTCAGTGATTCAGGAACAGTACCTTCCCCTCTGCCATCCGATTTCTGAATGGGCATTGAACCCATGAACTCTATCTCACTAACAAGAGAAAATCTGCAGATGCTGGAAATTCAAGCAACACACAAAACACTATTTTGTTTTTTGTACTACTTAATTGAATTTACCTGCTGAATGTACATATATACTTACTGTAATAATTTTTCCTATATTTATCATGTATTGCATTGTACTGCTGCTGCAAATTTAACAAATTTCACGACATATGCCAATGATATTAAATCCAATTCTGATTCTGATATAGCATTCACCTTCTTCATCACTTGCTGCACCCTTGTGTTAGTTAACAAGGATTTTTATATTAGGATCCACAGGTCCCTATGAATGCAAAGACTTTCAAATCTCTAACAATATCTCTTTAATGTTACACACGTCAATGTGCAGGTAATATTTATTTGTATCACCCCATATTGCTCTGCTTCTCAAGCACTGTGCTTACAACTCCCAAAGGTTTTCTATCTGCATTTACCTGAACGTCACTCACATAGATTGACCCTCAGCGCTAATGCGTCCATAGAATGTAACAAGAATAAAATAAATGATTTTAAGCCTGTAACAGTTACATTTATTCTGCTTTGGTTCCATTTGGTGTGGAGGATTTTCTGAAAGAAGCTAATTGCTTGCTTACTTGTCAATAACTCTGACCTAGTGTGGAATTTGTGTGACAATTAGGCACACTAATTTGTCAACCAAGCAGTCAGCTAAAATTAAATCAATCCAGAGCTGTTCATTGGATAATTATTCCCCCTGAATACTTCTTATCAATGTTACAGCATCCTGAAAGTAGGTGACAAAGGTAATTTTGTCTGGAAAGGTTTTCAGACGGAGGTCAAATGCACATTAAATGCATCATCTGGTGAATGGCTCGCAGTGCATTTACCTGTTTCACTAATAGACATTATTGACCAAAAATATGTCACAAGGCCCCATGCACTTTAACAGTAATCGGCAGGTTACAGCATTTATTAGCAGTACTTTCCAACTAAGGCACAATTCAGCCTAAAAGGAGGCCATTCAGCCCTTTGTACCTCTGGCAGTCCTTTGAAAGTGGTGTCCAGGAAATGTCATCGAAAGAATAATAGTGACTGAAAGCCATTTATTTTCTAAGTCTCGCTCTTAGTATAAGATGTCCTGGGCACCAAGGCACTCTGAGACTAAAATACTTACTCAGTGCCAGAAATGGTTGAAATAAATCGTACCATGAAATTATGCAGTTGCTCTCCTCTTTTGTCGACTGTGGGTTTGCGGAAAGGGTGTGGAGAAAGATGCAAGGTCCTGTGTCATGGTCCATCCCAATTAGGTGCGTGACAGTGGACACCCTGACCTAAGGGCTGTTCCCAGGGACACACAGCAAAATGGACATCAAGTGCTGCTAGAAGATCATTAACTCAGTGAAAGTCACCGTGTATATCTGTAGTGGAATGCTACGGAGAGCACTTTCCAGGATGCAGGAGTTCATGCTGAGGGATGCACTGAAGTTAGAGAACCACAGTATAGCATTCTTCAGCTATTGGATAGGGAGGGACTGACTTGGGTGTGGAAGCCCCTCTGACATGCAAAACCCTGGGGAGCCACATCAGTGGCAACACTACTACTGGTATTAAGAAACGTAATTGAACATTACTTAACACATGGTGTGTAAGTGTAAGAATGAAAAAATATTGCACAGTTTATTCATTTAAATAATTATTTTATGATGAATAATGTTTATCCATTTTTTAATAAAGAGACCATTTGATAAATTGGTTTATTATTGTCACATGTAGCAAAGTATATTGAAAACCATAATTTCTCAAAGCCATCCCTACAGATTATTTCATCACATCCAATAAATGCCATGAAAATTAGCTTTTTGCAGTAGCAGCACAGTTCATTACAACATGAAGTCAAACACAAGTTATCAGAAATTAATAGAAGTTATCAAGTCAAGTCAAGTCAAATCTATTGTCATTTTGACCATAAACTGCTGGTACAGTACACAGTAAAAATGAAACAACGTTCCTCCAGGACCATGGTGCTACATGAAACACAAACTACACTAGACAGCACAAGGCTACATAGACTACATAAAACAACATTAAAAACTGCTCTAGACTACAGAACTGCACAGGACTACACAAAAGAGTGCAGGCCAGTACAATAATTTTATAAACAAGCCAATAGGCACAGTAGAGGACAAATTACAATATAATAATAAATGATGCAGATGCCAGTCTGGACTCTGAGTATTGAGGAGTCTGATGGCTTGGGGGAAGAAACTGTTACATAGTCTGGTCATGAGAGCCTGAATGCTTCGGTACCTTTTGCCAGATGGCAGGAGGGAAAAGAGTTTGTGTGAGGGTTATGTGGGATCCTTCACAATGCTGTTAGCTTTGTGGGTGCAGCGTGTGGTGTAAATGTCTGTATTAGTGGGAAGAGAGATCCCGATGACCTTCTCAGCTGACCTCACTATCTGCTGCAGGGTCTTGCGATCCGAGACAGTGCAATTTCTGAACCAGGCAGTGATGCAGCTGCTCAGGATGCTCTCAATACAAGCCCTGTAGAATGTGATGAGGATGGGGGGGTGGGAGATGGACCTTTCCTCAGCCTTCGCAGAGAGTAGACATGCTGCTGGGCTTTCTTAGCTATGGAGCTGGTGTTGAGGGACCAGGTGAGATTCTCCACCAGGTGAACACCAAGAAATTTGGTGCTCTTAATGATCTCAACGGAGGAGCCATCAAGTTATGCACAACTTACAAATGTGCAAAAAAGCAGCAAAATAAACACACTGACACAAAATTCAGGGAGAAAAATAATAACCTGAGGTAGGCTTGGGAAGAAGCTGCTGTTGAACCTTGAAGTGTGGGTCTTCAGAGTTTATACCTCCTACTTGATGGCAACAACAAGAAGAAATTGTGTGGTCAAGGTCCTTAATAATAGACTTTGCCTTCCTGAGACATCGCCTCTTATAGATGGGGAGGGCTGGAACGAGCAGAGTCCACCACTTTCATAGCCTATGGTGTTCCTGTACATTGGAGTTTTCATACCAGATCATGATACAAACAGTCGGAATGCTCCCTGCTGTATGTCTGTGGAAGTTATTATGCATGGCAGAGAGGAGTCTGTGGATGCATGCTTGGGCAATTGAATGCAAAATATGTAACAGCCCTCAGTATTATGCCCTTGTATAAAAATGTTTGATTTCAATATGAACTATGGTCCAATTCCATTTGATAACGTAACAGACACAAAACGCTGGAGGAACTCAGCAGATCAGGCATACAAGGAAATAAACAAACAGTAAATGTTTCAGGCCAGGGCCCTTCTTCATTTGCTATTTGCCTTCTTTAAAAATAATTCCTTATTATTATGATAACAGTGAGTATCATTAGCTCATTACAGATATCCAACAGTGGAATAGCTGCAGGAAAGACCGTGTATTATAATTGACCAACTTCTTCTATACTGAAGAAATATGTTGAAAAGAAAAACCGATATTTTATGAAACCAGAAAATCAATATCAAAGGTGTTGATTCAGAGTAAACATATTGGTTTCTGTGCATAAGTTCCACCTTGTTTTCTCAGCAGGACACATCAATTTTTCATTTTAACCAAGGATTTTTAAAAGCATTTTTATTCTGTTACATGTGTGTCTTAAATTGCCTCCATTCTATAGTTAAGTTGGTTTTGATCACATTGCAAAATTTATAAGGGAAAGGAATGTATCCTATCACCCTACAAAAGATGCAATGCAACCAATATGTTAGGCTGAAACATGTTTACACACTCAGTAAGTAAACTTAGACATATATTTCTTTGTATGTTTATTTGTATAGAAACTAACCAAATGATGGGGCTGACTAGAAGTGTCCTGACTGGTTTGCATTGTGATTAGTACATCATTTTCGATGCACAGGAACAGAAGAGGCTGCAGAGAGTAGTGGACTCTACACTGTGTTACTGGTAGCATCGACAAGAGGCACTATCTTGTGAAGGCAAAATCCATCATTGAAGATCCCTGCCATCTGGGCCATTCCATCTTCTCTCAGCTACCAACAAGCAGGAGGTACAGGAGCCTGAAGTCACACTCCATCTGTTTGAAAAACAACTACTTCACTTCAACCATTCAGTCCTTGAACCAACCCGCACAAACCTAATCATTTGCAGTTTAGTACAAAGTTTAAATTATTATCAAAATACATATACGGCATCATATACACTCCTGAGATTCATTTTCTTGCATGCATGCTCAATAAATCCAATAACTGTAATGGAATCAATGAAAACCTGCACCAATAGAGCCCACAAGTGTGCAAAAGCCAACAAATACAAAAAGAAAGAAATTGCAGAAATCATAATAACACTAACAATATTATAATGGGCCAAAGGGCCTGTATTATGCTGTAGGTTTTCTATGTTCTATGTTAATTAATCAATCAATCAATCAATCAATCAATAAATAAATAAATAAGCAAGCAAGCAAGGAAGCAAGCAATAAATATCAAGAACATGAGATGAAGAGTCCCGGAAAGTGAGTACGTAGGTAGTGGGAAATGTTGAGTGATGGGGCGAAAGAAGCTGAGTGAAGGTATCCCCTCTGGTTCAAGATTCTGTTAGTTGAGTGATAACAGTTATTCCTGAATCTGCTGGGGTGAGCCTAAGGCTCCTGTACCTTCTTCCTGATGACAGCAGCAAGAAGACTGCATGTTCTGGGTGATGTGAATCCCTGATAATCGATGCTTCTTTCCTGGTAGAGTTCACCATGTAGATATGCTTAATGGTGAGGAGGGATTTACCCATGATGGACTGGACCATATCCACTACATTTTATAGGATTTTCTGTTCAAGGGCATTGGTGTTTCCATACCATACAGCAATACAGCCAGTCAATATACTCTCCATTACACATCTATAGACTTTTGTCAGTTTTAGATGTCATGCTGAATATTTGCATCATCTTAAGAAAGTGCCATTCTTGGGAATTGCACCTAAATGCTGGGCCCAGGGACAGGTCCTTAGAAATGATAACACTGAGGAATTTAAAGTTCCTGACCCCAATGAGGACTGGCTCATGGAACTCCAGTTTCCTTCTCCTGAAGACAATAATCAGCTCCCTGTTCTTGTTGACCTTGAGTACGAGTATGTTGTTGTGGCACCATTCAGCTAGATTTTCAGTCTCTTTCCTATACGCTGATTCATCAGCACCTTTGATTTGGCCTACGACAGTGAAGTAGTCAGCAAACTTGAACATGGATTGGAGCTGTGCTTAGCCAGATAGTCATAAGTGTAAAGTGAGTAGAGCAGGGGCTAAGCACACAGCCTTGTGGTGCACCTAAACTGATGGAGATTGTGGAGGAGTTGGTTTGCCTGTCTGAACTGATTGAGGTCAGCAAGTTAGGAAATTAAGGATCCAATTGTTGAGGTATTGAGGCCAAGCTCTTAAGACATTGATTAGTTTTGAGGGGATAATAGTATTAAATGCTGAGCTGCAGCCAGTAAAGAGCATCCTGATATATGCATCTTTGTTGTCTAGATATTCCAGCATTGAGTGAATACCCAATGAAATGGCATCTACTGTGGACCTGTTGTGCTGGTAGGCAAATTGGAGCAGATCCTAGTTGCATCTCGGGCAGGAGTTAATATGTTTCATCATCAAACTCTCAAAAAATCTTCATCACTGTGGATAGAAATGCTCCTGGATGATAGTTATTGAAGCTATGACCACCATAGACAACTTTCCACTAGAGTGGCCCTTTTTGTTCTAATTGTGTTCTTGTAAAATGTTTAATTTATATTTTTTCTTGTGAATGCTGATTGTATAATGCTACATTCAGTTGTCCTTTATTTAGTACCTCCTGCACACCACTATTGTAACATGTGCTTATTTGAGTTACTGTCACCATCCTGTCAGTTTGAACCAGTCTGGCCATTCTCCTCTAACCTTTCTTATTAACAAAGCATTTTCACCCCAGAACTGCCACTCACTGGATGTTTTTGTTTTACTTATTTGCACCATCCTCTGTGAATTCTAGACTCTATTGTACATGAAAGTCCCAGGAACTCAGTAGTTCCCGAAATGCTCAAACCACCCCATCTGTCACCAACATTCATTCTTCGGTCAAAGTCACTTAGATCACATTTCTTCCCTGACCTGACATTTGGTCTGAACAACAACTTAATCTCTTGACCATGTTGGCATGCTTTTATGCAGTGAGCTGCTGCCACATGATTGGATGATTAGATATTTGCATTAATGAGCAGCTGTACAGGTGTGTCTAATAAAGTGGTCACTGTGTATGTGCCCATGATGCTGGATAGCGTACAGAAGGCAGTTGTTGGTTGTGTGATGAACACTTTGTATGCCACCACTCTGGTTTCCACCTAAACCATACCTACTGTGTTCAGGCAGATAACCCTAATCATTTTGTGCACCTAGATGTGTGGTAACTCTGGTGCAGAATCTCAGGTTGTTTTAAGCAATCACACTGATTTACAGCACATCTTGGAAAGCAATTGTAACTTGAAATGATTGTCCGGATTTCTGACCTGCAGAATGTCTGTCCAATGTGTACCCTCAGAGAGGCATGCACACTCTCACACAGGGTATTATATTCATTTGTATCCCACAGCATACCATCTTTTGTGGAATGAAGTATATACTCCAACCAGAGGATCTTCCACTTGACAGACCTCCAATAAACGAACTGGTGCCCAATCATCTTCCTGAAGCCTAAGTGTAGTTAATAAAGATCAAGATCAATTTCTCTTCAAAACCGGGTGTTTAAAGATTTCCGTTAGCTCATTAAATACATGGTTCCACACAATTCTCTAAGGGAGCACCTGATTACATTAAGAAGTTCACTATTCCCCTATGGGTAATATTGAAGACAAAGGGTGATAGTTTTCTCACTTTGACAACACCACTTCCAAAGAAAATGGAAAGCAAATCTACAATTGGTGGGAGTGCACAGGAGATTTACAAAAAGTGTTATTACTAAGGAAGCTAGGATGGGTGACAACTGTATTCATGATATGGAGACTGAAACAATGAGGTGCTAAAAATATTGAATAAGATGGATCTATGTGCTAGATATGATGGATCTATAGGCATGCTGGCCTTTATAACAAGAGGAATTGAGTATAGGAGTAAATAGGTCCTTCTGCTGCTGTACAGGGGCCTGGTGAGACCCCACCTGGAGTATTGTGTGCAGTTTTGGTCTCCAAATTTGAGGAAGGACATTCTTTCTATTGAGGGAGTGCAGCGCAGGTTCACAAGGTTAATTCCCAGAATGGCGGGACTGTCATATGTTGAAAGATTGGAGCGACTGGGCTTAGAAGAATGAGAGTGGAACTGATTGAAACATATAAGATTATTAAGGGATTGGACACGCTGGAGGCAGGAAGCATGTTCCCGCTGATGGGTGAGTCCAGAACTAGAGGCCACAGTTTAAGAATAAGGGGTAGGCCATTTAGAACAGTGATGCAGAAAAACTTTTTCACTAAGAGAGTGGTGGATATGTGGAATGCTCTGCCCCAGAAGGCAGTGGAGGCCAAGTCTCTGGATGCTTTCAAGAGAGAGTTAGATAGAGCTCTTATAGATAGCGGGGTCAAGGGATATGGGGAGAGGGGTACTGATTGTGTATGATCAGCCATGATCACAGTGAATGGCTGTGTTGGCTAGAAGGGCCGAATGGCCTACCCTTGCACCTACTGTCTATTGTCTACTGGCTATATTCCTTAGTAGAAGAGTCAAAAATTAATGTCAACAAAATAATTAATAAAGAAGACAGAGGAAATGCATATTCACCAGACAGTGTTTGGGATCTGGATTACAGGATGACAGATATCTTACATTCCCCTTTGCCATCAGTTTTCGCAATGGTTCATGAGCCTATATCAAGTTGGAAGATCAAACCTGAAGGCAGAGTACAAGGCTAATGACAAGATTCTTAACAGTGTGGAGGAACAAAGTGATCTTGACATGCAAATTGATAAGGTGGTTAAGAAGGCATTCACCAATTGAGAGACTGAGTTCAAGGGCCGTAAGATAATGTTGCATTTCTATAAAACTCTAGGCCACACTTAGATATTGCATTAGTTTCTAGTTGCCTCATTGGAGGAAGATGTGGAAACTTTAGGAAGGATGCAGAGGAGATATACCAGGATGCTGCCTGGATTAGAGATTATGTTTTAACGGGAAAGTTTGAGTGAGCTACTCACTTTGAAGCAAGTGGGCATGAGAGTTGAGTTGATAGAGTTGTAGAAGATTATGAAAGGCATAGATAGAGTGGACATCCAAAGCTTTCAGCCAGGGTGGCATGGCCAATACCAGTAGACATCAATTTAATGTGAGTGTAGAAAAGTTTAGGGGAGATGTCAGAGGTAAGATATTAAACAGAAAGTGGTGTGTGCCTGGAACGCACTGCCGGAGGATCGTAGCAGATATTTAACAGACTCCTAGATAGGCACATGAATGCAAGACAAATGGAAGGTTATGGACTGTAAAAGAGGGAGGGGTTAGATTGATCACAAAGTAGTCTATTTACAAACAGGAGAAAATCTGCAGATGCTGGCAATCCAAGCAGCACACACAAAATGTTGGAGGAACTCAGCAGGCCAGGCAACATCTGTACGTAACCCTCAGGCTCGGCCAGATCATGTTCGTCTCGGGGAAACAACTTCTAGCCTGGCCAAACTGAGAAATCTTGCTTGTGTGGATGCTGCGTGATGTGTTGCCCGGTTACAAATCCACACCGCAAGATATCAGAGAGTACACCATATGCAATTAAATGACTGAACTTTATAAATCTTAATCTGGATAGAGGATTAGTAAAGAAAATAAAAAGTAAAAGGGCCCATTTTAAGGAAAAAGTCTATTGCACATTGTTGGAGCTCACTGTTCATTCATTTGTTCCCGTCGACCTCCAAGCGTAGCCGGCCCTCGGACCCTCGCTCCTCAGACCACTCCGTCTGGTGGTCTTCCGACTTTCTCCATTTATGTCCTCTCTCTCTCCATCGCTCCCCGCTGAGAGACCACAAAAATCTCTCTTCCAGATTCACAAGAAAGAACAACATTTCTCCAATTGGATAACATAAATTCCAAAGCCCCGTTATCTCTAGCCACAACCCAAACATTGTTGCTACAGATAAACCATTACATTAGCAGTGAAACATTACATAGAAGCCATTACATTAGCCTTAGCAGTGAAACCTTACAGCGTCTTAGATATGGAAAAAAAGTACAGTCGACATTTCGGGCTGAAACCCTTTGGCAGGACTGGAGAAAAAAGCTGAGGAGTAGATTTGAAAGGTGGGGGGGGGGTGGAGGAGAGAGAGAGAAATGCCAGGCGATAGGTGGACTTGGAGGGGGAGGAATGAAGCAAAGAGCTAAGAAGTTGATTGGTGAAAGAGACAGAAGGCCATGAAAGAAAGAAAAAGGCAGAGGGGTGGGGGAGGAGTACCAGATGGAGGCGATGGAGCAAAACGAGATAACATGAGAGGGGAACAAGAAGATAGGAGATGGTGAAGGGGAGGGGTGGAGGCATTATTGGAAGTTTGAGAAATTGATGTTCATGCCATCAGATTGGAGGCTACCCAAATGGAATATATGGTGTTGTTCCTACAATCTAAGTGTGGCCTTATCCCGACAATGGAGGAGGCCATGAATGGACATATCGGAATGGGAATGCGAAATGGATTAAAGTAGGTGGCCAGTGGGAGGTCCCACTTGTTCTGGTGGATGGACCATAGATGCTTGGTGAAGCAGTCTCCCAATCTATGTTGGATCTCACATAGAGGCCGCACTGGGAGCACCGAACACAGTAAATTACCCCAACAGACTCACAGGTGGTGTCGCCTCACTTGGAAGGACTATTTGGGGCCCTGAATGGTGGTGAGGGAAGGGGTGTAGGGGCAGGTGTAGCACTTGTTTTGCTTGCAAGGATAGTGCCAGAAGGGAGATCAGTGGGGAGGGATGAATGGACAGGGGAGTCGTGTAGGGAGTGATCCCTGCAGAAAGCTGAAAGTGGGGGGGAAGGGTGAAGGAAAGATGTGTTTGGGGGCAGAATCCAATTGGAGGTCACAAACAAGAGAAAGTCTGCAGATGCTAGAAATCTGAGCAACACACACAAAATGCTAGAGGAACTCAGCAGGCCAGGCAGAATATGGAAAGAAGTACAGTTGACGTTTCAGGCCAAAACCCTTTAGCAGGACTGGACAAAAAAACCTGAGGAGTAGATTTAACCTCCAACTGGATCCCACCACCAAACACATCTCTCCCTCCCTACCCTCCCCTCCAACTTTCTGCTTTTCTCTGGAGCAGTGGAGGCTGAGGACAGATCTGACAGAAGTTTATAAGGTTATGAGAGGCACAGACAGAGTACATAGATGGTATCTTTTTCCAAGGGTTGTGACAGGGGCAGGCTGGTAGCGGAGCTATTAGTGTAACTGTTTACCGCACCACAAAATGGAAGATCAGAGTTTAATTCCTCCTGCTGTCCATGGGGAGTTTTCATGTTCTCCCAGTGGCTGCATGGCTTTTCTCCAGGTTTAGGCATGCTACGTTGATGTTGGAAGCAAGGCAAAACTTGCGAACTCCCTCCAGCTCAACCCTCAGACTGTGTTGGCCGTTGACACAAGTGACACATTTCGCTGTATGTTTCGATGTTTCAATGAACATGTGACAAATAAAGCTCATCTTTAATCTCTCTTTAACTTCTAATACTTGAGGATGTGCATTTAAGGTGAGATGGAATATATTCGAAGGAGGTGTATGGGGCAAGATTTTACACTCACCATGCTGGGTGCTGGAGGGCACTGCCAGGGGTGGTGTTGTGGGCAAATATAAAAGAGGTATTTAAGAGGATGTTAGATAGGCTTATGGATCTACAGAAAATGCAGGGATATGGACATTGTCTCAACAGAAGAGATTCACTTTGGCATTTAATTACTAGTTTAGTTAGCTCAGCACAACATTAGAATTTGAAGGACAAGTCCTCATCCTTCTGTGTCTACTTTCTACAATATGTTTTACTTGATGGGAATCCTCAAGAAGGTAATGTGCACAAACATGTTCAAGGTGACCCAAATTGAAGAATAACTCTCTGTTGGGACCACCCAGCTCCCAACACCTCTGGCTTAGGTTCCATGGCAATCTCATTGTGAATTGGACCATATTTGGTGACCAGGCATTTAGATGCTGTATTATGATGGACTGACACTGCAGCAAAGCAAAGGTCTGACACAGCTACTGGCACTTAAATGGAAAAAAAAATAAAGCTGGAAAAATGCTGGATACTCAACTGGTTAGACTATACCTGTCATTAGAGAAACAAGAGTTAAAAATTTCAAGTGAAGTAAAGTTCATCAGACCAAAAGGTCTTCAGCCTGAAATGTTAACTCTGTTTCTCTTCCCATCAATACAGCCTGACCTGCTGAGTATTTCCGAGAACCTGAGACCTGTTTTGTCAATCTTTAATATGCGATTATCATTTAGAGAAAAAAATTGATTTAAATAAATGAAAATCTTTAAAATTGTTATAAAATATCAAAAAGATGATAATATACAACACAATAGATTTTGCAGATGCTTGAAAACCAGAGAAGCAAACACAAAATGCTGGAGGAACCTAACAGGTCAGATAGTGTCTACGGACAGGAATAATCAGTCGACCAATTGAGCTGCGACCCTTCATTGGTCCTGATAAATGTTCTCAACACAAAACATTTACTGTTTATCCCTCGCCATAGATGATGCCTGACTTGCTGAGTTCCTCCAGTATTTTGTGTGTGTTAATTAATTAAAAACATAAATATACATAGAAGTAAAGAAATTATCTAAATTTACTATCTTAATTCAATTGAGTGGTTCTATGCCCCTCAGCTCAGTGAGTTATTAAATGCTTCAGCATTCAATGGCAAGTCTGTTCAAATGAAGAATTCTTGTTTGTACACCCTCTCTCTCCTGCATTCTGCAAATCCTTCTGCTGAAATGTGTACAGTCACAGATACAACACAGAAACAGGTCCTTTGGTCCTCTGGGACATAGGAAAATGAGTGGAGATCTTATAGAGATATACAAAATTGTAAGGCGTATAGATAAATACATGTAGGCTCTTTCCCCTCAGTTTGCACAAGACAAGAGCTAGAGGTCATAGGTTTAGGGTGAAAATTGAAATTTTTAAGGGAAATCGGAGGGGAAATGCCTTCAAGATGTGGTGTGACTGTGGATTAAGCTGCCAGTGGAATTTGTAGATGCAGCTTCAATTTTAAAATTTGAGAGAAGTTTGGAAGGGTGTGTGAATGAGAGATATATGGAGGTCTATGATCCAGGGGCGGGTAGATGGTATAAGGAGGAAGACCAGGCTAGCATAGTTTAGATAGACCAAATGGCCTGTTTCTGTACTGTAGTGCTCTATGACTTATTGGTTTATGCTGACCAAAATATTAATCTTTCTTTCTTTTTCCATCTTTTTATTATCATTATTAATAACAACAAAATAAAATTGATACATAGATAATGAGATTACACGCATACATATTTCAACTAACTATAAAAGATTACAAGAGCAATGATTACAGTATAAATGAGTATTCCCACATCGTAAATGATACAATATACAAATAGACAAGGCAAACCTAAGTGTATCATAATATAAAATAAAAAAGAAAAAGAAAAAAAGAAAAAATCATTATGCAAAAAACTAATCTAAAAATCTAATAACTAATAGAAGAGAAAAAAAACAAAAAAGAGAGAGAAAAAAAAGGGCTGTTTATAATATCTCACAAAAATTCAAAATCATCAGTGTCATCAACTCCGATCCTCTTGACATATATGCAATCAAAACTGGAAAATCAAATAGGCCTGGAACAGGGTCCTATTACATCATATGAAAATATTGAATAAATGGTCTCCATATCTTTTCAAATTTAGTAGAAGTGTCAAATATACCACTTCTAATTTTTTCTAAATTTAAACATAACATAGTTTGAGAAAGCCAATGAAATACAGTAGGAGGATTAATTTCCTTCCAATTCAACAAAATAGATCTTCTAGCCATTAGTGTAAGAAATGCAATCATTCGACAAGCAGAAGAAGATAAATGAAGTGAGTCCATCATTGGTAAACCAACAATTGTGGTAATGGGATGGGGTTGTAAATCAATGTTCAATACCGCAGAGATAATATCAAAAATATTTTTCCAATATTTTTTCAAAAGCGGACACGACCAGAACATATGAGTTAGAAACGCTATTTCAGATTGACATCTATCATAAATAGGATTTATATAGGAATAAAAATGAGCCAATTTATCCTTGGACATATGAGCCCTGTGTACAACCTTAAACTGTATTAATGAATGTTTAGCACATATAGATGATGTATTAACTAATTGAAGAATTTTATCTCAATTCTCAATAGGAATAATAATGTTGAGCTCTCTTTCCCAATCATTTTTTGTCTTATAAAGGGGCTCTGAACGTATCTTCATAATTATATTATAAAGTTTTGATATAAGCCCTTTCTGAAAGGGGTTTAATTCAAACAAATTCTCCAAAATGCCTGAAGACACAAAGTTTGGAAAAGTAGGAAGTACAGTATTTTAAAAATTCCTAATCTGTAAATATCTAAAAAAATGAAATCTAGGCAAATTATATTTATTAGATAACTGCTCAAAAGACATAAAACAATTATCCAAAAATAAGTCAGAAAATCATAGTAATCCTTTAGTCTTCCAAGCCAAATAAGCTTGGTCTATAATTGAAGGGTGGAAAAAACAATTGGATATAATAGGAATATTTAAAGCAAACTGAGTCAACCCAAAAAATTTCCGAAATTGAAACCATATACGTAAAGTATGTTTAACTATCGGGTTGTCAATTCGTTTCGGCAATTTAGAAAGAGCAAAATGGAGAGAAGTCCCCAAAATAGAACCCAGTGCAAAACCTGGTACCGATTTAATTTCCAGGCTCACTCAATGAGGGCTAAAAGATCCATCCCAATCTTTCAACCAACGTATCAAATATCTGATATTAACTGCCCAATAATAAAATCTAAAATTAGGCAATGCTAATCCACCTTCCTTCTTTGCCTTCTGTAAGTATATTTTACCTAACCTAGGATTTTTATTCTGCCAAATATACGAGGAAATTTTTGAATTAACATTAGTAAAAAAAGATTTTGGAATAAAAATTGGTGCCGCTTGAAAAATATATAAGAACTTAGGTAAAATAACCATCTTAATAGTGTTAATTCGACCTATCAGAGATAAAGATAATGGTGACCACTTAGTAAACAAGCATTTAATCTGATCAATTAAGGGTACAAAATTAACCTTAAATAAGTCTTTGTGGGTTTTTGTGATTTTAATCCCTAAGTAAATAAAAGAATCATTAACTAATTTAAAAGGTAAGTTTCCATAAATTGGGACCTGTCTATTTAAAGGAAACAATTCACTCTTATTAAGATTTAACTTATACCCAGAAAAATCACTAAATTTAGCCAACAATGATACAACTACAGGAATAGATTTCTCAGGATTGGAAATAAATAATAATAAATCATCTGCATACAAAGATAACTTATGAATATCTGTCCCACGATTAATACCAAGAATATCCTGTGATTCTCTGATAGCAATTGCCAAGGGTTCTAAAGCAATATCAAATAATAGTGGACTAAGAGGACAGCCTTGTCTAGTGCCCCGAAATAAACGAAAAAAGGGAGATCTTTGATTATTAGTAAACACCGAGGCTACTGGGGTATGATAAATCAGTTTAATCCAGGAAATGAATGTTGGACTAAAATTAAACTTCTCCAACACATTAAATAAGTATGGCCATTCAACTCTATCAAATGCTTTCTCCGCATCTAATGAAATAACACATTCTGAAATATTATGTGAAGGAGTATACACAATATTCAATAACCTCCTAACATTAAAAAAAGAATAACGATTTTTAATAAAACTGGTTTGATCCTCCGAAATAATTTGGGGTAATACCTTCTCCAATCTGGATGCAAGTAACTTGGAAAAAGTCTTGGAATCTACATTCAGTAAGGATATTGGTCTATAGGATGCACAATCAGTAGGGTCTTTATCTTTCTTCAATATTAAAGAAATAGAAGCTCTATAAAAAGATTGTGGCAAATTGCCCAATCTAATTGCTTCTTCAAAAACCTTATATAACCAAGGAGAGAGAGTAGCAGAAAAACATTTTAAAAATTCTGCTGTATACCCATCCGGACCAGGTGCTTTCCCTGAATTCATGGAAGAAATAACCCCTTTGATTTCTGCATCAGTCATAGGAGTTTCCAATATTGAAAGATCATCTGGTGATAATCTTGGGAAATTCAATTTCCCAAGAAAATGACACATGGCACTGCAATCCTGAGGAAATTCAGAATGATACAGGGAAGTATAAAAATCTTGAAATGATTTATTTATCTCATCATGGTTAATTGTCAAATCCCCATTTTGCTGACGGATCTTAGTAATTTGACGTTTAACCAAAGCATTCTTCAATTGACTAGCTAATAGTTTACCCGATTTATCACTATGTATATAAAAATCAGATCTGGACTTCATCAGTTGATTTTCAATCAAAGATGTAAGTAATAAACTATATTCTGTTTGAAGTTCAACCCTTTGTTTGTAAAGCTCCTTACTAGGAGTACTCAAATATTTCTTGTCAATCTCTTTAATTTTATCAACCAATAAAAGAGTTTCCTTCTTTATGCGTTTTCTCAGACCAACAGAGTAAGAAATAATCTGTCCACGTATATATGCTTTAAAAGTGTCCCAAAGTGTTCCGTAAGAAATATCTTCCGTGGAGTTGGTTGAGAAGAAGAAATCGATCTGTTCATTCATAAAATTTAATAAAGTCCGGATCTTGCAATAAGGTAGAATCAAACCACCATTGTCTAGCATTATGAACTGTGTCCGTAAATTTAATAGAAAGTTTTAATGGAGCATGGTCAGAAATAGCTATACTATCATAATAACAACCATTTACCGAAGGAATCAAACAAGAGTCAATACAAAAATAATCAATTCTCGAATAAGAATGATAAACATGTGAGAAAAAAGAAAACTTTGTCCTTAGGATGCCGAAATCTCCAAATATCAAAAATTCCATTATCAGTCAAAAAAGAGTTGATACAAGTGGCCGACTTATTGGGTACAGTCTGAGTAGATATAGATTTGTCCATCAAAGGATTTAAACAACAATTAAAATCACCACCCATTATTAACTTATATTCATTTAGATTAGGTAAAGAAGTAAATAAGGACTTAAAAAAATCAGAACAATCCACATTTGGAGCATAGACATTAACCATAGCCACCTTTTTATTAAAAAGTAAACCCGTAATTAACAAAAATCTACCATTCGGATCCAAAAAGATATCATGTTGGACAAATGTAATAGAGGAGTCAATAAAAACTGAAACTCCCTTTACTTTGGCATTCGAATTCGAATGATATTGTTGACCCCGCCAAAACCTAAAAAAGCGATAGTTGTCCTCCTTCCTCACATGAGTTTCTTGTACAAAAATGATATGAGCATTAAGTCTTTGGAATACTTTGAAAATCTTCTTTCGTTTAATCGGATGGTTTAAACCATTAGTATTCCAAGAAACAAAATTAATGGTCTGAGCCACAGTTCTAAAATCAACCCTTTGGTATAAAAAGGGTTAACCAAATTACAAACTCATGCCCCCGGAAGAAGAACAAAAATAAAAAGTGGACCCGGAAGTGACGACATCACGGACATATTTGTAGCTCAAAATCAGCCCAAATGAAAAAACTAAAAAAAACTGATAGAAAAAATATAGAATTAGAAAAAAGACCACCCCCCTCCCACTCAAGAAAGAGAAAAAAAACCAGAGCCAAAAAAAGGCCGGGAAAAAGCAAAAATGAAACTAACCCTACCCCCATATCAGCGGAAGACCACTCCATATATAAAGGATATATATAAAAAAAACACCCAAACTTTAAACATTATACAAAATATTAATCTAAGCTCATCTCATTTGCCTATATTTGGCCCAAATGCCTGTAAACATTTTCTATCCATGAGCACATCAAAATGTCTTTTAAATGTTGTTTTGTACCTGTCTTAACCACTCCTTCTGGCAGATCAATCCACAAACACGCCATCGTCCATGTAATGGGCCCATCAGTTTGCTTATCAAACTAAACCCTGTCACCTCAAACCTCTGCCCTCTGCAATCTGACCCCTCAACATATTGGGAAGGTCTGTGCTCACTTACCCTACCTCTGCTCCTCATAATCTTATGCACCTCTTAAGATCAACGTGTAGAAGTCTCCAGCATCCAGGGAGCCACATGGGTTTCTCAAGAGGTCTGCGAGATGGACTTTACTAATAAGTCTGGGCATTCCTTGCTAATGTATGAACAATTCTCCAAGTGTTTCCAAGTTTGGGATTTCAGGCAGGAGTTGTCTGTGAAGTTGTTATAGTCAGTGCTTTTAATAATTTAATCCCAATTTGGAACACGTCAGAAGAAAACCAGCTTGTTGCAGTTAGACCAACACACGAAGGCAAGTGTGAAATTCAGCAGTCAGTTAGAATCTATAGAGGAAAATGGACAGCTGCTATTTTGGTTAGAGACCCTTCATCTTGACTGGAAAGAAAGGTGGGGCAAGAGCTGGCAGGTAATAGGTAGATCCATTTAAGGTAGTGGGGTTGGTGATAGGTGGATCCTGGTGAGGTAGGGGGGGAATGATGATGGGTGGATCCAAATGAGGTAGGGGAGATGGTGATAGGTGGATCCAGGTGAGATAGGGGAATGGTGATAGATGGATCCAGATGATGTAGGGAGGATGGTGATAGATGGATCCAGGTGAGGTAGGTGAATGATGATAGATAGATCCAGGTGAGGAAGGGGAGATGGTGATATATGGATGAAGATGGGAATTATGAAAGTAACTGGGAGGTGATAGGTAATAACTTTTGCCCCAATCCTTCCCTCCACCTTTTTATACTGACTATATCCCTCTTTCATTCAACTCGAAACATCAACTGCACTTTACCCTTTGCAGATGATCCCTGACCCACTGGGTTCCTCCAGCACCTTTATCTGTTATTCCAGGTTCTCCAGATGCTGTCCCTTCAGTCTTCTTTTTGTATCTAGACTGGGCAAGCTGCCCACTCAATCTGAATTGGGTTCGGGGGAGAAAAATGATTCCATTAATTTCATCTCTGAGCAAGAGCTGCTGGGTCTACTCGTTACAAATTTTTTTTGAAATTATTAAAATTAGTTATCTGTTTGACTTGTTTTGGTATTGTTACAAGAATCACCCCTTGTAATAATGATCAGTGAGGCACAGAGAATCTGTAGTTACTGACAAGTAACTTTTATTGTTTCAACTAAAGGCACGTGGGTTCACGAACTGTCTCTGTGTGCACCCTACTAGAATTTCCTGACAGTCCATGAACAGTCAATGAAGAGAAAAGGATATTACCCGGGAAAGGAGTCTACACTGGCCAGGCATTCCTCGTGATCGCGATCTCCACGTGTCCATGGGGTTCTCCTTATCCGCAATGGTTGGTCTCTGGCTGCTGGATTGTATTGTCCCCTGCGTACTTGGAGTTCCTGAGTCTTATACGGTTCCTCATCGATTGAACCATTGGATCTCCATCCCATTGGCTCAAGGTCACCTGACCTACCTGGGTCACCTTCTTACTGGTCATTGTACATGGCTACAGCCAACATTGATTCATGGCTGTGCCCACCACAGACTTGTGTATTTGTCTCTTGTCACTCTGACTGGTCCAAACCGGTTAAATGAGGCAACCCAGACAGAGTCTAACGAAATTTCCAATTGCAGGTCTGGGGGAAACAAAGTGACTTGTCTGCTTTCCCTGTCCTTGATCAGACTGCAGTTTCTTCTGGCCAACAGTATGCTCTAATTTTTATCTCAAATATTGCTTTTTAATCATGGTGTTTTGGAATTCCTACTGACACAAAAGTCCTTGATAGATTTGACAACCAACAAAGCATCATAGCACAGTTTAGCCAGCTGTCAAAGTTGACCTTGTAATTGCACTCTATCTTCAAGCAAGCCCTTGCCATCTCGGATCCAGTCAGTTTGTCAAATTTGGGTGTAAGGGAGTCTGTAAGCAGCTCCACCCACCACTCTATTCAGCCATTCTACAAGCTGGTGTCTACTAGATGCTGAAAACCAAAACTAAGGTCAGTAAGTTCGGCATGCATTTCTAAATCAATGCTTTGTAAAATACTTAATGTAGGTCAAGAACCACAGCAGTCACTGCTAGTTTACAGCTGAATGTAAGAACTTGCATAAGCATGACTCTTATTACAATCACTGGACACTGCAATGCATTTTCTAATGATATAACTGCAACACCATCATGGTCACAATGTGGGAACTACAGCAGCAAATCTGTTCAAGGAAAAATCAGAGAGGGCGAGAGCAAGAGAGAGAGAGAGAGAGAAAGAAATAGAGAGAAAGAGGGAGAGAGAAAGAGAAGATGAGGGGGAGGGAGAGAAGAGGGGGAAAGAGTGAGAGAGAGGGACAGATAAAGACTAAGGGAGAGGGAGAGAGAGAGACTGCTGAGAGAGGAGCGAAATACTACAAGAGTTAGTTAATTCAGGGAGGTGTTAAAGATGAGAAAGATATGAAAGATATACTGAAACAACTTTAGAACATTAATAGAATGCAGAAGTTTCAGTGACCATCTGTAGATTGTTTCTTAGCGAAATTTCAGGAACAGTGTTATGACTGGGACTGTGATTATCGGTTTGGGATGATACACGTTGCTGGTAGCACTCTACTGATAGTTTTCCATGAAATTAAAACTAGTTGGCCACCTTTTGACACACATTCATGCAGTGTGATAAAGAAGATTATTCCTAAACTGTACTCATTGTGGGTCATCAGACCAGAGGGTTGACAAAATACTTTGAGTTCTTAGTTTCAAACCTGACACTACCTATACCGATTTTATGTCCTATTCACATTCTGAAATGTCTGTCCATGACTTTTTTGATGCACATGGTGAAGCCAGACTCAGGTTGGAGGAGCAGCATTTCATATTTCATCTGACTAGATTCCAAATGGAAGGGATGAGCATTGATTCCTACAACTTAACACTTCACTTGCGAGTCTGTTGGGGTCATCTATTGTACCCAGTGCTCCCGGTGCGGCCTCCTCTACATCGGCGAGACCCGACGCAGATTGGGGGACCGCTTTGCCGAGCACCTCCGCTCCGTCCACCACAACAGACAGGATCTCCCGGTTGCCACCCACTTCAACTCTGCTTCACATTCCCATTCGGATATGTCCATACCTGGCCTCCTCTACTGCCATGGTGAGGCCAAACTCAAGTTGGAGGAGCAACACCTCATATACCATCTGGGTAGTCTCCGGCCCCTTGGCATGAACATTGACTTCTCCAACTTCCAGTAATTCCCTCCCCCTCCCTTCCCCCAGACCAGTTCCACTCTGCCTCCTCCTCCAGCTGCCTATCACCTCCCTCATGGTTCTGCCTTCTTCTACTGTCATTAATGCTTTACACTTACATTCCTTCTTCATCTTTCCTGATTATCGCCTTCCCGCTTCCACTCCCCCACCCCTTGATCTTTCCCCTTACTGGTTTTTCACCTGGCACCTACCAGCCTTTTCCTTCCCACCCTCACCCACCTTCTTTATAGGGCCCCTGCCCCATCTCTCTTCAGTCCTAATGAACGGTCTCGGCCCAAAACATTGACTGTTCATTTCCACGGATGCTGCCCGACCTGCTGATTTCCTCTAGTGTGTCGTGCATGTTGCTTTGACCCCAGCATCTGCAGAGTATTTTGTGTTAAATATTCTCTCTTCTCACCCTTCTTCTTTTTCTCGTTTTCCATTCCCCATACTACTCCCCTATTACCCCTTCCTTTCTTATCACCTGCCTATCACTTTCCACAGATTTCCGTTCTTCCATGGTCCACTGTCCTCTCCTATTATATTCCTCCTTCTTCACCCTTTTCTGGCTTCCACCTATCCCCTCCCAGCTTCTAACTTCAACCACCCTCCCCCAGAAAACTTCCTCTCACCTAGTCTCTTTTATCACCAGCCAGTTTGTTCCATCTGCTTCCCCTAACGTGATTATTCATTTTATTTCTAGTCCTAAAGAAGGGTCTCAACTGAAACGTCAGTTGCTTATTCCACCCAAGGATGCTGCCTGACTTGCTGAGTTCCTGCACAAAATGCTGCAAAATGCGAGAAATTTCTAGGCTTACCTATAGCCCTCTATTTCACTAAGCTCCATATACCTATCTAAAAGCCTCTTAAAAGACTCTATTGGATCCGCCTCCACCACCGTTGCCAGCAGCCCATTCCACGCACACACCACTCTCTGAGTAAAAGTCTTACCCCTGACATCTCCTCTGTACCTACTCCCCAGTACCTTAAACCTGTATCCTCTTGTGGCAACCATTGCAGCCCTGGGAAAAAGCCTCTGACTATCCATACAATCAATGCCTCTCATCATCTTGTACACTTCTATCAGGTCACCTCTCATTCTCCTTCGCTCCAATGAGAAAAGGCCGAGTTCACTCAACCTATTCTGCTTTGAGCGTCCAATGGACTCAGAAGCCAAGATCCCTCTGATCCTCCACACTGCCAAGAGTCTTACCATTAATACTATATTCTGCCATCATAGTTGACCTACCAAAATTAACCACTTCACACTTATCTGGGTTGAACTCCATCTGCCACTTCTCAGTCCAGTTTTGCATCCTATCAATGTCCCTCTGTAACCTCTGACAGCCCTGTGCACTATCTACGACACCTCCAACCTTTTTGTCATCAGTAAATTTACTAACCCATCCTTCACTTCCTCATCCAGGTCACTTATAAAACCATGAAGAGTAAGGGTCCCAGAACAGATCCCTGAGGCACACCACTGGTGACCGACCTCCATGCAGAATATGACCTGTCTACAACTACTCTTTGCTTTCTGTGGGCAAGCCAGTTTTGGATCCACAAAGCAATGTCCCCTTGGATCCCATGCCTCCTTACTTTCTCAGTAAGCCTTGCATGGGTTATCTTATCAAATGCCTTGTAGAAATCCATATACACTACATCTACTGCTCTTCCTTCATCAATGTGTTTAGTCACATCATCAAAAAATTCAATCAGGCTTGTAAGGCACAACCTGCCCTTGACAAAGCCATGCTGACTACTCCTAATCATTTATACCTCTCCAAATGTTCATAAACCCTGCCTCCCAGGATCTTCTCCATCAACTTACCAACCACTGAGGTAAGACTCACTGGTCTATAATTTCCTGGGCTGTCTCTACTCCCTTTCTCGAATAAGGAAACAATATCTGCAACCTGCCAATCCTCCGGAACCTCTCCCGTCCCCACTGATGATGCAAAGATCATTGCCAGAGGCTCAGCAATCTCCTCCCTCACCTCCCACAGTAGCCTAGGGTACATTTTGTCCGGTCCAAGCAACTTATCCAACTTAATGCTTTCCAAAAGCTTTAGCACATTCTTTTTCTTAACATCTACATGCTCAAGCTTTTCAGCCTACTGCAAGTCATCACTACGATCACCAAGATCCTTTTCCATAGTGAATACTGAAGTAAAGTATTCATTAAGTACCTCTGCTATTTCCTCCTGTTCCATACACACTTTCCCACTGTCACACTTGACAGGTTCTATTCTTTCACGTCTTATCCTCTTGCCCTTCACATACTTGTAGAATGCCTTGGAGTTTTCCTTAATTCTGCCCACCAAGGCCTTCTCATGGCCCCTTCTGGCTCTCCTAATTTCCTTCTTAAGCTCCTTTCTAGTAGCCTTATAACCTTCTAGATCTCTAACATTACCTAGCTCTCTGAACCTTTTGTAAGCTTTTCTTTACTTCTTGACTAGATTTATTACAGCCTTTGTACACCATGATTCCTATACCCTACCATAACTTCCCTGTCTCATTGGAACATACCTATACAGAACTCTACACAAATATCCCCTGAATATTTGCCAAATTTCTTCTGTACTTTTCCCTCAGAACATCTGTTTCCAATTTAAGCCTCCAATTTCCTGCCTGATAGCCTCATAATTCCCCTTAATCCAATTAAATGCTTTTCCAACTTGTCTGTCCCTATCTCTTTCCAATGCTATTGTAAAGGAGATAGGATTATAATCACTATCTCCAAAATGCTCTCCCACTGAGAGACCTGACACCTGACCAGGTTCATTTCCCAATACCAAATCAAGTACAGCCTCTCCTCTTGTAGGCTTCTCTACATACTGTGTCAAGAAACCTTTATGAACTCACCTAATAAACTCCACCCCATCTAAACCCTTTGCTCTAAGGAGATGCCAATCGATATTTGGGAAATTAAAATCTACCATCACAACAACTCTGTTATTATTATTCCTTTGCAGGGTCTGTTTCCCTATCTGCTCCTCGATATCCCTGTTACTATTAGGCGGCATATAAAAAAACACCCAATAAATTTATTGACCCCTTTCTGTTCCTAACCTCCACTGACAGAGACTCCGTAGACAAAACCTCCATGGCGTCCACCTTTTCTGCAGCTGTGCCACTATCTTTGATCAGCAGTGCCACGCCCCCACCTCTTTTTGACTCCCTCCCTGTCCTTTCTGAAACATGTAAAACCTGGCACTTGAAGTAACCATTCCTGTCCCTGAGCTATCCAAGTCTCTGTAATGGCCACCACATCGCATCTCCAAGTACTGATCCATGCTCTAAGCTCATCCGCTTTGTTCACAACACTCCTTGCATTAAAACATTATTTATTATCTGTCTATAATTAACACTATATATGGTCTGGAGTCATATATAGGCCAGATAGGGTAAGGATGGCAGATTTGCTTCTATGGAGGGTATTAGTAAACCAGATGTTCCTTAGCCTAAGAACAAGACTGTGACTATCTACTCCATCTCTGCCCTTGCAATTTCACAAACTTTGAAAGGTCACCCCTCATCTTCCGTTGCCCCAGGGAAAACAGTGCAAATCTATCCAGTCTCTCCTTAAAAGGTAAACCCTCCACTGTGGGTAACATTCCTGTGATTTGTTTTCTGCATCTGCTCTAGTTTAATCAAATCTTGCCCACAGTAGGGGTGACCAGAACAGCAAATTACTACCAAACATACATTTTGTGTAACTCCATAGGTTTCCCCCAGTTCTTCATTCTCCTTCCTCACCCCAAGGTCATCCCACAATACATTATAATTTAGCAATAGAATCGAGTTGATGGGAATATGGGATAGATTAGTTTACATGAATGTTTGCTGACCAGCGTAGTTTAAATGGGCTGAATGTCCTCTTCTCCTGCTCCTCCTGCTCCCAGGTTCAATGATTCTGACTTCAATCCACATTTGGCTTGTCCTCTGCCTGACCTACCAACATTAGGACAAATTTTTGATTTTCTACTAGCCGTTCTCCACTTTAGTTTCAAAACTGCAAACATTTAATTATGGCTTCAAGCTGCACTTAGCACTGAGTCCTTCCAGCTTACAAAGTCAGGAACAATGACACCAAGCCATTCCAATTGATATAAAATACCTTACAGGAATGGTAAGTTATTATCATTAATGTGGTAGCATATTGGAATGAAGTTTAATGGCTTTAGGCCTAATATGACCATTCTGTAAGAGAGCTAATTTTTGCAAACACATAATTCATTTGAATCCCTATTATCAGACCAACTGATACAAAAGTGCAATCTTTAATTAAAATTAAATTATTGTAACACATTTCAATGTTGAATCTCAGTCATCTATTATTCCTTCCTTACACATTTATTGACTCTTCTGCTTTCTTATTTTTAATGACATTCACAGCTATCAGCATCATAATAAATCTTCATTTCACTCGCTAAGCAGCTCCACAGTGACAGAAAATCCAGCAGGAAGTTTAAACAGAGGATTCAGTTGGAAAACCGTTTGTCAACCGATTTGCAAAATTCAGCACAGAAATAAAATTAGAATTAGTTAATTGTTTCAGCTTTGAGAAGAGAAATCATGCAAATACTTGATGAGGTCACACTTAGAATAAAAGTGGTATCCAACACTAAGGACCCCCATCCCCCAGGGTTTGCTCTTTTCTTAATACTAACATCAGAGAGGAGGTGCAAGAACCTGAAGGCACACACCCAATGTTTTAGGAACAGCTTCTTCCTCTCTGCCATCAGATTTCTGAGCAGACAATGAGCCGATCCATGAAGAATATCTTAGTATTTTCACTCTTTATTCGCACTACTTATTTTAATTTATATTTTAATATATTTTTATTGTAATTTATTGTACTTTTAATGCATGGTACTGCAGCCATAAAATAACAAATTTCATGACATATGTCAGTGAAATTAAACCTTATTCTGGTTCTGAGAATCATGCACGGTTTTGGTCACACTTTTGTAGGAAAGATATTCTTAAACTAGAAAGAGTGTAGAACAGATTTACAAGGATGATGCCTGAGGGGACTTGGGGGCCTGAGTTACAAGGAGAGTTTGTGCATTCTGGGACTTTATTTCCTGGAATATAGGAGATTGAAGAGACTTGATAGAGGTATATAAGAGGGCCCTAGACATGGTAAAAGCACATTTCTTTTTCCCCAGAGAGGAAATGATTAAAAGCAGGAGGTTTTTTAGAAGGAACATCAAATACAGTTTCTTTCAGCGTAGAGTATTTGGAATGAACTGCCTGAAATAATGGTTGTGGCAGGCACATTAGCAACATTTAAATATCATCTAGTTAAGTACATGGACTAAATCAAATTGGTTGTGACATTTATACCTGCAAAGCTGAAGCTATCAAATATCTCTACCTCAATACCATCTATGCAGGCAATTTCCTACTATTTTTCTTACCTCTGCCCCTATATGCATCCATGAGGCCTGCCTCAGTTTCCTTTAATCCAAGGAATCACCATTCATCCTTCCAACTAAAACAACCCAAAATCTCCAATCTAATCTTGCATCTGGCGTACCTCATTCAGGGTCATTTTCAAGCTTAATTGTCGTCCAAACAGACTCATCAATACAGCCAAATGAAACATCATTCCTCCGGGGCCAGGATCCAAAACACAATACCAACCCTCACACACAGCACAAGGCACAGAATCAAAATCAGCTTTCTTATCACCAGCATGTGTTGCGAAATTTGTTAACTTAGCAGCAGTAGTTCAATGCAATACATGATAATACAGTATAGAAAGAAAATAATAATAATAATAAATTGTTATAACGCATGTAAGTATGATAGCAGAAAAACATAGTCACAAGAGATAGTATAACCCAAGACCCTAAGTGCCATGGCCTGTAGATCGATGGTGCATCTCACCAATGAACCAGTGAACTGGACTTGCAGTATTCTACATTACCAAGGTCCAGCAGCGTGTTGAGATCACTAGAAAAATGTCTAAGACAATCATTTGCACTGCTGATGGACTGTGCACTACCTCGGAAGCCTTCCTGCTTGAGCTGTAGCAGGTGGCCACATGGTATGCTCCACTGCCATCCAGCAACTTGCTGGTCTGGTGTTGGGGTAGTCCTCTGGTACTTGATGTTCATACTATCTAGCAGAGTCGTGTAAAAAAGATTTACAGAAACAACAGCAACAACAGTTTAAATATATTGTGGCATTGTACAAATTCAAGGAATTGAACAGGAATATAAAATAAATAAATCTGTTGGAGAGCCAATCAAGGAGATATTTAATAAGAGGTGAATACATGGATGGAAATTACAATGGACATTTACAAAAACAGCATCTGTTAACCATAAGCTGGAACAATTTGATTCATACTGGGAAAAATGGTTTAACTACATAATGCCTCATAGGCCTGATTTCATTCTCATGAATCAATAAATATGTGTCAGGGTCCGATCCGGAACCGCGTTACGGGTTTTGATCCGTTTTGAGGGCTCCGGAGTCCGGGTCCTGCAGTTGTCCCTCCCGTCACCCGTGATCTAGTTAGGACCCTCCTGGTTCAAGGAGACACACCTGTAACTAATTGAGCTGTAGGTGTTTATAAGGGGCCTTGGGACTGGGACCAGACGGGTGGTTGTTTTGTTCTGTTTCCCCGCCGGCTCCGAACTCTTCTCTGCATTCTGTTATCCTGCCCAGGCTCAGACCTATTCTTCATCATGCTTCTCTGCCCCGTACCAGTACTGCCAAGTTGGTCCGCTCTCCCACCTTTCTTCCCATGCGCTGGTCCCGCTTCTCTGCTCGGATTTGTTTTTCGCGCGGTCGCGCTGTCTGCCGGCCGTTTCCGAATTTCCCATTGTCATGGCTGTTGTGTTGGTCGACCTGGACCTATGCCCGTTCCTACCCCTTGCCCCTGTCGGGCACGTCTGGCCGATCTGCCTCGGCCCGGCAGTGGTTCTGCCTGCTCCTATCCCTTGCCTCTGTTGGGTGCATTTGGCCGACCCGCCGTGGCTCGGCAGTGGTTCTGCCTGGTCCTATCCCTTGCCTCCGTTGGGCGGATCTGGCCGACCCGCCGTGGCCTGGCGGGGGTTCTGCCCCCTCCTTCTCTTCCACCCAAACTCTGGGATAGTGCCCGCACCCGCCTAGGGGTCCGCATCGTGCCCAGGCCTCTGGTGTTTCCGCCTGGGAGGCGCCCCTACCCGGGATACATGCAGCCCACCCAGGGAGGGCTCTCCGCTAGCCTATCACCACCTAGACCTGCTGAACCTTGAGGACCTGCCTGCCTGAACCTCGGGGACCTGTCTGCCTGCACCCGGTGACCTGTCTGCTTGCCTGCCTGAACTTCGGGAGCCGCTCCGCTCCGCCTGCCGGAACTCTATCTGCCTGAACCCCAGCTACCCTTAAGTGCCATGGCATCCCCATCCTGTCCTCCCCCTAGTACTTCAGTGCCTGTGTCCTGCGTTTGGGTCCATCCAGCCCCTCCTGACAATATGTTGTAAAAAAAAAGATCACTGCCTACTTGTACATAGTTCTTTCCTTTTGCTTGTTTTTTCTTTCCACTCTTTTTTATAAGTGTCTACTCCAGATAAATACTTTGTGAAGATTTGTGATATATATGATTATATGATATATATGTACAATGTCTGAAGTACATCTTATGGAAATGTTTGTTTGATGAACTTCAATAAAAAATAAATTACAAAAAAAAAGAAGAGGTGATGGGAAGCAAGATCAGCGGAGTTGGTTTTGAGGGTATTTTAAACGCAGAAAGAGAATGGTTGAGCTTCAAAGGTTTATGGAAGGGCTTCCCAATCTGGGATCCACAGTCCCCTTGCTTAATAGTATTGGTCCATGGCATAAAAAAAATGAGAACCCCTAGTTTAGGGCGAGCACTCTTGAGCTTAGGGTGACGGTAGTTGAAGGAATGGCCACCAATAAAGGAAGAGCAGAAAAGTGGGAATGGTGGTGGGAATAGCAATGACATTTATGTAGCATTTTAGGGATAACAGGAATGCCACGGATGATTACCAGACCATGGGCAAACAAAATTGGTGATAAAGTAATACTGAGACATAACCAAAGAGCTCCAGATTAGGGTGCATTTAAAGTGGTGTTTTAAATTAGGAGAGAGTTGAAGGTTAATGCATGAGGTTTGGATCCAAGGACCCAAGGAATCAGAATCAGAGATTGAATCAGGTTTATTATCACGTCATATGTCATGAAATACATTGTTCTGCAGCTGCAATACTGCACAAGACATAAATATAAGTTAAAAAAAATAAAACATTGGTGTAAAAGTAAAATAAGGAGGTGGTGTTCATGGGTTCATACCCATTCAGAAATCTAATGGCTAAAAGGAAAAAGGTGTTCTTAAAATGCCGAGTGTGGTTCTTCAGACTCTTGTACCTCTTCCCTGTTGTAGTAATGAGAAGAGGACACATCCCAGCTGGTGAGGATCTTTAATGATGGATGCCACCCTCTTGAGGCAACATCTCTTGAAGACTTCCTCAATGGTGACGAGAGTTGTGCACGTGATGCAGCTGGTGAGTCTACAATCCTCTGCAGCACTTTGCATTCCTGTGCACTGGAGCCTCCATATCAGGCAGTGACTTAAGCAGTCAGAAGACCCTCCAAGGTACATCAGTAGAAACCTGCCAGAGTCTTTGGTGACATACCAAACCTCCTCGAGCATGGAGGTATAGCCACTGGTGTGCATTCCTCATGAAGAAGAAGAAGAAGAAGAAAGCCCTTAACTCCGAGTGGAGTCATTGGGATGCCATTATGAGTTGTTAGCAAGCTTTCTTGTTTTTACGGGGTCGAGTTGCTAGCTCAAAGCTCAACCCAGCATGGATGGAAAGCGTGCAAGGGAGCCGGCTAGATTCAAACTCGGGAGCCTTTGCTCCAAAGTCTGGCGCTGATGCCACTACGCCACTAGCCAGCCACATTCTTCATGACTGCATCAATATTTTGGGCTCAAGAGCATCCAGACACAAAGGAGTGATGTACTTGTGGTTAAAATAGGAGGAATAAAATTTGGCAGCAGATTGAGAGGTGTTAATATGCAGAAGAACCTTTGTGCAGAAAGATTAACGTATAAGATCAGCAAAAAAAAAATTGTGGCTTATTACAAAATGGTTTAAGTGCATCAATAATGATAATTACTCCAATTAAGTAGGGCCCTAGTGTGACTGAATTTGTGATACTGTATACAGATATTGTCGGAAGGTTATTCTCACAATAGAGGAAGTGCAACTTAAGTATATTACGTTGACCTTCTAACTAGTCGGAAGGGATTTGTTTAATTAGGTATTATTAGCTTAATTATTTTGGTGCATCATTGCAGGCTGAAAGGCCTGTTCATGTATTACACCGTTCTATATTTTATGTTCCTTGATGCTTGGGATGGTGGATTTGGCAGGGTATGGTTTGTGGAGATGATGGAGAAGATTAGAGAACCCCAAAGTGCATGAGGTTTTGAAATGGTAAAGCAGAGCGGAGGGCTGGTGGTGGGATCGTGTTAGTGTTGGAATCTGGGTGGAAATTGTGAAGAATTATCCATTGAATATGGAGGTTGATAGGGTGGAATGTAATGACTAGGGCAACTCTTGTTCCTTCTCTCTCTAGTAGGCGAGGAGGTGAGAGAAGAGGTGCAGGAAGCTGGTGGGATGTGCTCATGGGCTCTATGCACTAAGAGAAGAGGGACACCATTGTTTAGAAAGACGCAAGGTATTTCAGGGATGCACATGCAGAAAATTCCGAAGTGGGTAGAGGGTGGATGTACCTAGTTATGCTCTTGCGCCTGATTGTCTCAGTGCACTCTATAATGATTTGAGAAGGAAAACAAGCTTTTCACTGTACCTGAGATATGGCTAACACGAGAGGGCACAGTTTAAGATACTTGGAGGTAGATACAGAGGAGATGTCAGGGGTAAGTTTTTTTAATGCAGAGAGTGGTGAGTGTGTGGAATGGGATGACAGCGACAGTGGTGGAGGCGGATATGATAGGGTTTTTTAAGAAACTCCTGGATTGGTACATGGAGCTTAGAAAAATAGAGGTCTATGGGTAACCCTAGTAATCTCTAAAGTAAGTACATGCTCGGCACAACATTGTGGGCCGATGGGCCTGTATTGTTTTGTAGGTTTTCTATATTTTTACGTGATAAAAGTAAACCAATTCTAATTCTTATTGGTCCTTCCTCGGGCTAATATCTCAAGTACTCAGGGTCACAGTTTCAGCACACTGATGGGGGGAAGTTTTTTTACTTAAATAGTAGGGAATATTTGCGATTTTTTGCCGAAAGGTTCAGACCAACTTAAGTGGATACTTAAGAAATCGAACAATACAGGGTCAGTGCAGAAGTGGCATGTTGAGGAAAAGATCAAACATGATCTTTTCACATTCCACAAATCAATCTCTGGAATTTGTGGGGCAATGAAGTTTCTCAGCCTGAAACATTAGCTAACTATTTTCCTCCATAGGTACTACCTGACCTGCTGAGCGTTTTGTGTGTGTTGTATTATAATTGATTTTATTTTCTTTTATATTTCTGCACTTATCTCACCATCAGAAGACCTTAAGCTGCATTTCCCTTTTTGTACAATGTGGTTTATATTTCATGTTTTTACTTTTGGATCCTTCAGCTTTCAATCTGCTTCCATCTTATTTCATCCATTTTTCAGGTAGCAGAAGGGGTTGTCTGCTACACGACCTGCTGACAGTCTCTGCAGGTCATTAGTAGAGGGCACCATTTTGAACAAATAGCCAATTGGTTCTGAAAGAATTTATGGAGGCATTAGTAATGATTTTTCTAGACTCTCTAGTTTCTGGAGGACTGGAAACTTGCAAATGTCACTCCACTCTTTAAAGAAGGAGATAGACAGAAGTAAGTAAATTAGAGGCAAGTTAGCCTGGTTTTAGTACTTCAGAAAATTATTGTCCATTATTAAGGATGAGGATTTGGAGGACGTGGAGGCACATGATAACATTTTGATTGACAAACTTGTTGGAATTCTTTGAAGAAATTACAGGCAGTATAGACCAAAAAGACTTGATGGATGTTGTTTAGTCATAGAATCATAAAAAAATGTACAGTACAAAAGCATGCCTTTTGGCCCATCTCATCCATGCTGAACCATTTGAACTCCCTGCTCATGTCGACCTGCAGTGGGACTATAGCCATCCACACCCCTACCATCCACATACCTATCTAAACTTCTCTTAAGCTTTGAAACTGAGTTCGCATGCACCACTTGTGCTGGCAGCTTGTTCCACACTCTCATGACCCTCACACTGAAGAAGTTCTCCCTCACGTTTGCCTTAAACTTCTCATCTTTCACCCTTAGCCCATGACCTCTAGTTGTACCCCCACCCAATCTCAGTAGAAAAAGCTTGGATTTACAATATTAATACCCTACATATTTTTGTATACTTCTATCAGATCTCCTCTTAATCTTCTACATTCCTAACCTATTCAAGTTAGGATTCAACCTAATCAAGTCCTAATCTATTCAACCTGTCCATATAACTCAGGTCCTCCAGACTTGGTAACATCCTTGTAAATTTTCTCAGTACTCTTTCAACCCTATTTGCATCTTTCCTGTAAGTTGGTAACCAAAGATGCACACAATACTCCAATTCAAGCCTCATCATTGTCTTATGCAGCCTCATCATAATATCCAATCTCCTATACTCAATACTTTAATTTATGAAGGACATTGTGCCCAAAGCTTTCTATTAACCTGTGACACCACGCTCAATGAATTTCTGCACTTGCCTCCCACAGGGTCTAAGGGAACACTTTGTCAGGCTCTGGGGATTTATCCATCTCAATTTGCCTCAAGATAGTAAACACTTGCTCCTCTGTAATTTGTATGGAGTCCATGATGTTGACACCGTTCTGTCTCCTGAATAAATACAGATGCAAAAAAATGCATTTAAGATCTCCCCCATCTCTTTTGGCTCGATACATGGATTACCATTCTAATCTTCCAGAGGACCAACTTTGTCCCTTGCAATTTCTTTGCTCTTAACATATCTGTAGAATCCCTTAGCATTCCCCATCACCTTGTCTGCTAGAGCAACATCGTGTCTTCTTTTTGCGCTCCTGATTTCTTTCTTAAGGTTTTTCTTGCATTTCTTATACTCCATAAGCACCTCATTTGTTCCTACCTGACTATATCTGCAACGCACCTCCTTTTTTCTTAACAGAGGCGTCAGTATCTCCTGAAAACCAATGTTCCCTATGCATGTTATCTTTACCTTTTTATCTGACAGGCACATATAAGCAATGTACTCTCAGAATTTCATTTTTGAAGGCAACCCACTTACCAAAATAAACCTTTGCCAGAAAACAACCTGTCCCAATCCACTCTCGTCAGATTCTTCCTGATACCATCAAAATTGGCCTTTCTCCAATTTAGAATCTCAGCCAGCAGATCAGACCTACCTCTTTGCATATTTACTTTGAAACCAATGGCATTGTGATCACCAGATGCAAAATGTTCAGCTACACAAACTTCATTCCTTGCTAGCAGATCAAGTATTGCACACTTTCTCGTTGGGTTTTCTATGTGCTGATAAAGAACATTTTCCTAAACACATTTGACTAACTCCATCCTATCTAGTCCTTTTACAGAATGGGATTCCCAGTCAATATGAGGAAAGTTAAAATCACCTATGATAACAACCTTATGTTTCTTGCAACAGTCTACAAACCCTCTATAAACTTGTTCCTCTAAATCCCTCAGACAATGGATGGCCTGTAATATAGCCCAATTAATGTGATCATACCTTTCTTATTCCTTAGTTCCACCCATAAAGCCTCACTCAGTGAGATCTCCAGACTGTCCTGACTAAGTATTTCCATGACATTTTGTCTGACTAGTTATGCCAGCCCTCCTCTTTAATCCCTCCCGCTCTTTCACGTCAAAAACAATAGAACTCCAGAATATTGAGCTGCCAGTACTTCCACTCCTGCAACCAAGTCTCACGAATGGCTACAATATCAAGATTACAGGTGTTGATCCATGACCTGAGCTCATCTCCCTTTCCCATGATACTTCTTGCAGTGAAACGTACACAGCTCAGGACATTAGTCACACCATGCAAAGCATTTTGATTCCTGACTTTGTCTTAAGAACATCTCTCTCCACAAACTCCATGCTATCTGTACTGGCACTCTGGTTCCCATCATCCTGCAAATCTAGTTTAAGCACAGCCCCTCCACCCATTGTGTTTCAAAAGGTCTTTGACAAGTGTGTACATAAGGCTGCTGAACAAGATAAGAACACATGGCACTTCAGGAAAGATCTTAGCATGGATAGATTGGCTAACTGACAAGAGGCAAAGAGTTGGAATAAAAGGGGCCTATTCTGATTGGCTGCTGGTATCAAGTGGTGTTCCACAGGGTTTGCTATTGGGTCATTCACACAATATGTCAGTAATTTGGAGGATGGAATTGATGGCTATGTGGCCAAGTTTGCATACAATACAAAAAGAAACAGGTAGTGTTGTGGAAGCAGGAAATCTGCAGAAGGAATTGGACATATTGGGAGAATGAGCAAAGAAGTGGCAGATGTATAGTGTAAGGAAGTGCACTTTGGTGGAAGGAAAAAAAGCAAAGACTCTTATCTAAACAGGGAGAAAATTCAAAAATCAGAGGTGCAGAGGACTTGGGAGTCCTCGTGCAGGATTCCCTAAAAGTTACCTTGCAAATAGAGATGGTGGTAAGGAAGGTGCATGCAATGTTAGCATTCATTTAGAGAGGAGCAGAAAATAAGAACAAGAATGTGATGCTGAGGCTTTATAAGACGTTGTTCAGACCACACTTGGAATATTGTGCGCAGTTTTGGACCCCTATCTAAGAAAATATGTGCTAGCTTTGAAGAGGGTCCAGAGGAGGGTCATGAGAATGATTCCAGGAATGAAAGTGTTAATGTATGAGGAGCATTTGATAGCGCTGGGCCTGTATTGGAGTTTAGAAGAATGAAGGGGTGACTTAACAAATACTGAAAGGCTTAGATAGTGTGAATGTGGAGAGGATGTTTTCTATAGTGGGTGAGTCTAGGACAAGAGGGCACAGCCTCAGAATAGAGGGACATCCATTTAGAACAGAGTTGAGGAGGAATATCTTTACCCATATGGTGGTGAATCTGTGGAATGTATTGCCACAGATAGCTATGGAGTCCAAGTCACTTAAAGTGACTTAAAGACTACTTAAAGTGAAGGTTGATAGGGTCTTAATTAGTCAGGACATTAAAGGTTAAGGGTGAAAGCTGGAGAATGGGGTTGAGAGTGGTAATAAATCATCCCTGGAGCAGATTCAATGGGACAAGTGGGTTAATTCTACTCCTATGGTGTTATGGTGCTCATGAGAAACTGTAAATGAGTTAAATTGATAAATTAGTTTAATATTGTCACAGGAAACAAGGTATCGTTCATACATATCAATTCCTTAACTGGAATTGGAATTGGTTTACCATTGTCAGATGTACTGAGGTGAAGTGAAAAGCGTACCTTAGATACTGTTTATACAGATCAAGTCGTTACACAAATGCATTGTGGCAATACAAGGTAAAAAAAAAAGCAGTGCACCTAATAAAGTCTAACAGCTGCAGAGAAAATGCAGTGCAGGTAGACAATAAAGTGCAAGATCATGATGGGTGGGTTCTGAGATCAATTTCATCAGTCTGTTGTAATACAGGGTAAAACAATAAAAATGCAGAATAAAGTGATACAGTTACAGAGAACGTACAGTGCAGGTAGACAATAAAGCACAAGATCATAACCAGGTAAATAGTAGTTTATCCTTTAGGGGACCATTCAATAGGCTTAAATGGGGAAAACCATTCTCCAGTTAATCTGAATCAATACAGCAGGATCTGGGAATACAGACTGGTGGGGAATCAGACTGAAATATAGGCTACCCCTGGATTCCAAAGCATTCTTTCCCTGAGAATTATTGGTAATTGATTTTTCTGTGCCCATTTTCTACTGTAACCCATATGCTATCACTCCACATATAATTTCTATAATTCTTTCATTTCATTGAATAATCGCCTCAATATCACCTGTTATTAAACTCATGGTATATCGACCATATTCTGTCATCAATGAAAAACATGTCACATTTTACTATTACTTTTTTTTAAAAAAATCTCAGCTCAAGCTGGTAAAATTTGAGGTACACGCACAGCCATTCACACCCATTTCTCAACTGCTGGGAACTTTCAGGTTATTCTAGTGGTGTTTAGTATTACGGCTTTCTGGAGATTTACAGAGATTTACATAAACATTGCAGCGTAGGCTAATTGTTTAATGCTATTAATTGCTTACTGCTATTGAACAGTGACTTTGGTATGATACCAGTTGCAGACATTAGTATCAGGACAACGTAGATGCTGCTCATGTTCCAAAGTCTTTGAACTTCCTCTTTTAATTCAGCATACTTCTGGTGTTTTCGCTTATTGATTTCTGAATGTAACGTGTCTGGAATGGCTATCTCTGTTAAGTACATAAACACAAGATCATAAGAACTTGAAGCAGGAGTAGGCTATCTGGCCCATTGAGCCTGCCCCGCCATTCAATAAGATCATGGCTGATCTGTCCGTAAACTCAGATTCATCTACCTGCCTTTTCCCTTACTATGTAAAAACCTATCCAACTCTATCTTAAAAGTATTTAGTGAGGAAGCCTTAACTGCTTTCCTGGGCAGAGAATTCCAAAGATTCACCTCTCTCTGAGAAAAACAGTTTCTCCTCATCTCCATCCTAAGTCTGCTCCCCTGAATCTTGAGACAATGTCCTCAAGTAAGTTGTTCTTGCTTGTTTACCCTGTATTATTATATCCGGATGGTTATTATGGATTGCTCTATCTGTAATAGTGGATCAGTCATAATATGATTTGGAAGACTTCAACTCTAAGACTGGAACAGGCTTGTATTCATAGGAAGGTATGGTGTTTTTCATGAGTTTGTATTTTAAAGCAATATTTTGGTGAATGATGATTGCCGTTTGATTGTGCTTGTGTAAGTAATCAGATAAAGTTAAACTACTGAAAGATCCTGTAATGTGATAGATTGCTTCTGGTTTCTCTTGGCATTCTCTGCATTGATCATCTTGAAGTGTTGAACTTTTATTACTCTATGCACTTTTATACTTTCCTTTGTTAGCCACCTGGTCTTGTTTTACTCGAGCAGCTCCTCGGTTTCTGGGAAGGAGTCTCCAGCTGTGAGCCAGGCATTCGACACTTCCTTTTGACATCTAGTCTGCTCAGACTTACTATTCTCTTATTATTATTATTAATAATAATAGCTTGAAAATAATTTAAAATTGTATAGTAGAATTTAAATAAAGTTGGATTTATGTAAGTTAGATCATTTGTAACCTAGGGAGCCCCAATACTTGCTGCTATATTCACCTCAGAGGAACTCTTCACTAGGAGTAAATCACTTGCTTGTTTCTTTTAGCATGAGTATCATTATTTACATAAAAGTTAACCCTAATTCCTAATGAAATCCCATTAAGTTATGTTCTCTGACAGAAAACTAGATTACTTCAGATTCAGATTTCAATAAAATTATAACTTTCATTTGGAATGATAACACATGACTATGGGTTAATGAAAACAGATGAACTGAAAATGTGCTGGCTTAATTTTTAATACAAGTAAACAAAAGGGAATTTAAAAGAAATATATCATTTATCACTTGTAATTCTTTAATATCATTTTATGCCTGTTTTATTGTTTTTCTGATCCTCCATGTTAAATCTTATTTTTTGCCTTTGGAAATATTTTATGCAATCCTCCCCTACTCCAGCACCCTCAGCCCTCTCCTAGTCCTTGAAATGTTTTTGATTTTTCTCCTTCCTTCCCTGAGTCAGATACTTTCTTTTTCTTTAGCTCTACCTTCCTTGCATTCACAGCAAAGCCATCCTCCACACTCTGACACTGGGGCATGTCTAATTGCATCAATATCTGTGTGTGTCCCAGATGAACATTAGCTTCCACAGTTCCACGACTATTGTCACCTTTTATTTGCATATTAATGGAGCAATTCCATTACTCTCAGCGCTGGGCCATCTGTGCTGGGCTGAGCAGCGCTCATGTCTTTGCGTCAGGAGGCTGTGGATTCCAGTTCCCATGCAGAGACCAAACTCGAACAGAAAGCCTGATGCAATACTGAACAAGCTGCACACTTCCTGCTTCCTAATTGTACTCTTACCTCTTTCATGCGAGACCCTTTCCACTCTCATAAATAGCTGAGGGATAATTATTATTCATATTATCTCAGTGAAATGGGCTATGTGGCTGTCAAGAAAGTTGCTGTTTGTGGCAACTTACAGTGCACAACTTGTCTGTGACACTTCCTGCATTCCAACAGTGACTGCACCAGGCAGTTGCTCCGGGACGTTCTGGCATATTGAAAGGTGCCATCGTCATACAGCATAGAAACAGGTCCTTTGGCCTAAATGACCCATGACCACCAAGAGTTCCATCTAAGATAGTCCCAGTTGCCTGCAATTGGCCCACATTTCCCTAAATCTTTCCTATCCATGTACTGTCCAAGTGTCTTTTAAACGTTGTTAATGTACCTACCTCAACCACTTCCTCTGGAACCTCATTTCAAATGCTGACCACTGTCTTGGTGAAAATGTTACCTCTCAAGCTCCTACTAAACCTCTCCCCTCTCACCTTAAAGCAACACCATCTAGTTCTTGATTCCTCTATCCTGGGAGAAAAGACTGTGCATTCACTCTATATACTGTATATCCATCATGATTTGATACAATATGATCTCCTTTTAGGTTCCTAACATTCCAAGGAACAAATTCCTGATTTGCAAACCTCGAACAATAAATTAGTTCTTTGCATCCTACCAACATCCTCTCCTGCACTCCTTCCAATGTGATGGCATATTTACTATAGCAAGATGACTAAGACAATCAAATAAAGTGAATTGCAATAAATCAATTGCTAGATTGGAATTTCTCCTCCACTGTCCATCCTGAGATATACAATTGAATTTTTCTTGAAATGACTTTTATCCTTGCACTATTAATCACCAAATGACCATACTGGTCATCGGCTTAATCCAGATCTAAAACTACCACATTACTCTCATTTGTCCATAGCAGTAGAGGTCTCAAATTGAGACCTTTCAGTCCATAATAGAAATGATTAATTAATTAAGTAAATCATTTGCTGGCTTCTATTAGCATGAGTATTACATTACTTATCTTTAAAACGAACATTATTCTTCTGTTAACTTCTGTTTTCTAACAGAAACCTAGAGTAATTCAAATTTAATTTATAATAAAAAATATAACTGACATTTTAGATCGAGACCCTTCATCTTGGATCTCACCCTGAAACATTGACTACCCATTTCTCTCTACAGATGCTGCCTGACCCATTGATTACCCCAGCTTCTTGCTTGTTGCTCCAGATTGCAACAAGTACAGTATCTTGATTCTCTGTGGGAGTGGAATGGTTAGGAATGAACAAAAGAAAATGAGTTTCTGTTGTGCATTTTGAGCTGTCACTTGAAGTTCTGCCGTTCTCACACTCCAGGAAATACTGCAGTCAAGTTGCCACAGATAGATCTGTGGGTTAAGGGCTAAAGATTAGATCTCTCATACAGGAGGGAACATCCCTGCGAGTCATTCAAGATGTGCCATGAGATATTTTATAGTCACCTGATAGGGCAATAGCTCTCCAGTTCATTTAATGTCAACAATAAAGAACACACATCTCTGACAGTGTAGTCCTCCCTCAGAACTGCCCTGGTGCACCAGTCTTGATCTTTGCACTCAAGCCTCTTGTGCAGAAACTTAGCCACAGCCTGAGAAGGGAAGCCAACTTCATCATCAAGATAGTACTTTATTGGACCTCTGAAGGGCGGAGGAAACAAGGGAGGCAAAAGACAACTTGGCACCGTACCTAGAGGCAGAAATGAGGACCCTGAACCACACCTGGGGCATATTAGAGAAGATAGCCAAGGACAGGCAGAGATGCAGAACCTTCAATGCTGCCCTGAATATCAGTGGTGGAACAGGCAGTAACCAACTAACTTCATGATTCACAGCCAATAGGTCTACCTACTGAGGCACAAATGATTCTGCTACTTTGTCCTTTAAATATACAATCTCCACTTAATCCCCAGCAAATTTACTGCAGTGCCGTTATCTAATTTTGTATTTAATCTGCAATGCTCAGGGTGATTTTCCAGATAGGAAACATACAATTGCTCTCTGTGGTATCACACTCTGCTACACCCAGTGACTGACAAGAACGTGCATCAAATCGGATCACCTTACATCTTCAACCAACTATTCTGGCAGCGCTGTAATGCTGATAAATTGTTGAATCTGTTCTGACCATGCATTCAACGGCTAGGCTCAAGGAGGGCATACCCACAACTTTACATGATATCAGAAGCGTCTGCCCCAGGTACTGCTCAAAGAATAATCGGGGCACATATCTCTGCCTGCTTACCAGACTCTTTGTCAGTTTATTCAGTCATCCTTTCTAGAGACCTAAAACATCAGCAAACAGATGGAAAATTTGTCACCAAATGCCTTGTTATGCTCTTTGAAAACTGACTTCATGAACAGAATAATCATTTACTTAAAATCTACTTCTTGCTGGATTAGAATTAAAAAACATAAATGAGGAGTGACAGATGTTATGGCTTAACAATTAAGTGAATGCAGTTGAAGGTTTTTACCCATATGATTTCTTTGCATTCTGCTGCGTGCTGTTTTTAGGTTGTGATTAATATAGTCAAAATTCCTCATTTGTATTATTTTAACATACCATTAGCCTATTTAAAATAAATAGATTGTGACTGTGTATTACATAGCTCAAACAGAACTTTACAGGGAATGCATTACCCAGAGAACTAAGAATAGCTTATGGGGATATTAACAGCCCATCTGCTTGCTAATTCTGCTTTGTATCTTCAGTGTTATGTAGCAAGATATAATTGCACATGAACAGTAAAAGACTAATCATCTGATTTATCTGTTGTTAATCATATAAGGTACTTGAAGATACATTCAGTTGAGCTTCCACCTTTGGACACCAAGGATTTATTTAGTCAAATCCAATTGAATTGAAGTATAATCTTTCAGTTAACCGCAAACTCACTCTAATTCTCTTCATTTCTTTCACTCATTTTAGGAAGCTTTGAAAACTTTTATCACTGACCAAGCCTTTAGAACCTGGCATAAAAAAAAATCTCTAAATCAGAATCAGAATCAGGTTTCTTATCACTGACGTACAGTATGGCATGAAATTTGTTGTCTTATGGCAGTCATATAGTGCAACCATTAAAACTACTATAAAATACAATAAATAAATATCACAAAAGTGCAGGCAATGTTCATGGATCTTTCAGATATCTGATGATGGAGGGGAAGAAGCCGTTTATAAAATGTTGAGTGTGGATCTTCAGGCTTCTGTTCCTCTGTCCATCAAGCCTGTTCTGCTATTTCATCATTGTTGATCCATTTTTCCTCTCAGCCCCAATCTTCTGCCTTACCCCCATATCCGTTCATGCCCTGAAAATCTAAGTATCTATCAATCTCTGCCTTAAATATACATAAAGACCTGGCCTCCCCAGCTGCCTGTGGCAAAGAAACCCCTCCATTCTGAGGCTGTGTCCTCTGGCCTTAGACAATCCCACCACAAGAAACATCCTCTCCACACCTGGGTCTATCAAGACCTTTCACAATTCGATAGGTTTCAATGAGGTCACCCCTCATTCTTCTGAATTCCAGTGAATACAAGCCCAGAGCATTCAAAAGCTCTTCATATGACAATCCATTCAATCCTAGAAACATTTTTGTGAACCTCCTTTGAACCCTCTTCAGTTTCAGCTCATCCTTTTGTAAGAGAAAGGGCTCAAAACTGCTCACAATACTCCAAATGAGACCTCACTAGTGCTTTATAAAGCCTCAACATTACATCCTTGCTTTTATACTCTAGTTCTTTTAAAATGAATTCTAACATTGCATTTGCCTTCCTCACAACAGAGTAAACCTGAAAAATAACCTTCAGGGAATCCTGCACAAGGACTGCCAAATTGCTTTGCACTTCAGATTTTTGTATTTTCTCTCCATTTAGAAAATAATAAATTCTTTCATTTCTTCTATCAAGATGCATGACCATACACTTCCCAACACCGTATTCCATCTGGCACTTCATTGCCCATTCTCCTGATCTGTCTAAGTCCTTTTGCTGTCTCTCTAATTCCTCAAAACTTGCCCCTCCACGTATTTTCGTATTGCCTGCAAACTTTGCAGCAAAACCATCAATTTCATCAGCCAAATTGGTGGCATACTGTATAAAGTAAAAAGAATCAGTCCCAGCACCATTAGTTACTGGCAGCCAACCAGAAAAGACTCCCTTTATTCCCACTCTTTGCTTCCTGCCAATCAGCCACTTCTTTACAATGCAAGAATCTTCCCTGTAATTTCATTGTCATGGTCCTGACCATTAATTCCCTATTTTCTGCTGATTCCCTTTGATGACGGCACACCTGGTTTTCATCAAGACCTGCAGCATAAGAACCCTGGCTTTGCACCCACTAGTTGCCTGTTCGTTGGTTTTGCCAGTGTGGTAATTAACACTTCCCGGCCGCTTAGGATTGTGTGTTCTAAGTTTTGTTTCAGTACCGAGATTTACCTGTGAAACTCTGTATCTCCGTGTCAAGATAAGTTTTTTAAGTTCTACTCCAGTTCCAAGGTGTACCTGTGAAACTCAGTCTCTCCGTGTCAAGGTAGTATTCTAAGTTTTACTTCAGCACCGAGTTTTACCTGTGTAACTCCGTCTCTCCGTGCTAAGAAAAGCTTTGTCTGCCACTTTCCTTTCTACGCTCCGTGTCAAGATAAGTTCTGCTTGCCTCCTGCTTCCCTGCACTCTCTCCTGTTTGCCATTCAACGCTCGTGCCAGCGTCTGCATCCCAACTCAATCTCTGTGCCTGTGTCCTACGTTTGGATTCGCCTCGTTTGTTGCAACAGCCATGGCCTCACAGCTTGTTAAGTAGCCTCATGTGTGGCACCATGTCAAAGGCTTTCTGAAAATCCAAGTACACAACATCAACCAATTTTCATTTGTCTAACCTGCTTGTTATTTCTTCAAACAATTCCAATAAATATGTCAAGCAAGATTTTGCCTTGAGGAAACTATGCCTCATATTGACTGGTCACTCCTTAACTCCAAGGAACTGCTGCAAAACTTTGCATTTGAAATCTCAATTGCAAACCTGACAGACCCTCCTTAGGTGGCTCAGTGATGCCACGTGTTTGGATGGGATCTCCCCAAGAGCCTCAGAACTTCTGCTTCTCCTAAGTTTCTATATAAATGGAAACTGTTGATGTTGAATATGTCCAAAACAGTCTGCGATGCCTGGCATAAGAACATAAGAAATAGGAGCAGGAGTAGGCTATCCGGCCCATCGAGCCTGCCCAGCCATTCTATAAGATCATGGCTGAACTGTCCGTAAACTCAGGTCCATCTACCTGGCTTTTCCCCATAACCCTTAATTCCCCATATATGTAAAAATCTATCTAAAATCTGACAAGATGAGACTTAATTTGCTCTCTTCTTACATTAGAAGTGTTTGACATTTGTTTTATATCCCTCAGTCCCAGGCAATAGATGACAAGGAGTAAAAATAGTTACACTGAAAGGGAGCATTCCAAATGTATTTTACTTCTCTTGAGACACCACAAGTGCATATAAAGTCATCAACCTTATTGCATGTGTCCTTTTTTAGATTCGGGAATAAGAATTTATGGAATGGAACCTCAGGAGGAGGTGATAAATAACCATGCATGTTGACATAGATGTCTACAAAAGAGGAAATTACATTTTAATGCACAGTATTAAAAACGCTGAAAATTAATGGAATGTGCAGAGATAGGCGATCAGCATTCTTGCGAAGTTAACATTGGAATTCATTATCACGGATCCCTGAAGGGAGCAGTACAAGTGGACGAGATAGCTCAGAGGGCACAAGGGATGCTATATTTACTGAGATGTTGAACAGAAGAGTAAGGAGGTAAAGCGATATAGTAAATTCAAAGGGATGGCTGTATGTATATATAATTACCTTTTATTATGGGGTCTGATCCTGTGTGATAGATTGACAATTGAGGGCAGTATTAAATGAGACTGTTACACTGTTTTTTCATATGAGATGTTAATCAAGAGGCTCTCTGCCAGTTCAGCTAATCCAATGGCAATATTTATAGAGCCTATCCAGCATCTTAGCCATTATCCCATCCTCCAGCTGTTTGTGGTATTTTGCTGTGTACAAATTGATGAAGCAGATTATTAAAAATAAATGCCTATGGTAATTCTCTGATTGTAAATTTTCAGAATCACAAGGATATGAAGGCTGTGCGTTCACAAAACTGCAGATGCTTTAAGAAGTAAATTATACATTTCCAGAAAGTATGGAACTTGATTGAGAAGTTTAGCTTCTATGCCACATTAACTCACCCCAGAACACATAATAAATTGTAGTTCCCCTACTGTAGCATAGAACAGCTATATCTGGCATAGAATGTCGAATGGACAGGGAATGAGTTCAGGGTTTTTAACCTTTTTGGAAAAAACTGTGATGGCTTACCATGATTACTGTGGGAAAGAATCTCTCAATACTGATATGAAAATCTTAAAGCTCTCTTCTGCCAACAGAACTCCAGTGCATCAACCATGTCATCTTAACGTGCATTAAGTAAAGCAACTGACTGCATTTAGACTTGAGAGCACTCTATTAAATAGGCATGTTAAGGTTTCATAAACTGCCGCAGGCCAGCCATCATTACTATTCCTTCCATTTCCAAGGGGAATTTTTATGAGCTGTATTTCCCTTCTTCAAGATGGCAGTCAAAGTGGCTGAATAATTTATTACAGAATTAAAAGATATAAAGGGTCAGTCATCACAATTTATCCTAATAGTCCCACTATGTGTGTAAAACAGATCAGCTTATGTGAAACCCTATCTTCCTTTTACATGAAAAACCCATTAATGCCACTCTGACCAATGGAAATGACTTTTGACTCCCTGTAAATATGACCTCTTTGTAAACTCAGCTAGTCTTGTGTATCATCTTCGTTCATTGCTTCCATCCCACACTCCTGCAATTGATGTAAATCATTATGCATAGCGAAAATTCTCAATTGTCCTTTCAAATGTTTTCATAGTGCTTCCTCCTGAACTGTAACCCTCCAAAGTAACCATATCAGAGTTTAATCTCTCCACTCCTGAGCCCCTCCTAAACCTTCCATTCCTCCAACTGTCTTTCCACAGTTATGACACTCCTAAAGCATTGGAGTAGGAATCTGAGGAGATTCAGTATATCATCAAAGACTTATAAATTTCTATAGATGTACAGTGGAAATCATTCTGACTGGTGGTATCACAGACTGGTACAAAGGCTCAAATACAAAGCATCTAAAGATGATGCAGAGGGTGATACATTCAATCTGCTCCATTATGGGTAAAATCCACCTTTGAGGACATTTTTAAGAGGTGGTTCTTTAAGAAGGTAGCAGCTATCACTAAGGACCCTCACCATCCATATGCCCTCTCATTGTCAGGGAGGAGTTACAGGATTCTGAAGACACAAACTCAGTGATTAAGAGACAGTTCTTTCTCCTCAGCCATCAGATTTCTGAATGGTTCATGAACACTACCTCATTATCTCTTCTGCAGTGTATTAAATTACTTATTTATTTTTGTGATTTAGAGTAATTTTATATCTTTGTATTATATTGGTGCCACAAAACAACAAATTGTATAACATTTACAGTACTGTGCAAAAGTCTTAGGCACATATATATAGCTAGGGAGCCTAAGACTTCACTACAGAACTGTAACCTGATTTTTTATATCATTTCCTGTATGGGTTAACTGTGATTTGATTTGAGGCACATGTTGGAAAGACATCCATCTGCATCTTCCCTTTATTTGCCCTTGAAAGAGCAATATTTGTGAGTCTTAATTTTTGCTAATATTGGTACATGTTTAGTAGATACAGTACATTGCAAAAGTCTTAGGCAACCTAGCAATACAGTATATATAAATGCATTGTAGACTTTTGCACAGTACCTTAAGTCAGTGATAATAAATCTAATTCAATTTTACACTTCCATTGGGCATTTCCCTGTCTATTCCAAGTGATGGGATCAGAGTCAATACTTGTTTGTTGATACCTTTGAATGTTTTGCAATATTGAGAACAGTATATACTGTCAGTGGAAGTTGTTTCTGGATTTTCTTCTCGGAATGCAATATGATGCTTCATGAAACGTGTCAATCATTCCTGGCTGAAATAGATCTGTCCATTTCTGATTGGCTTGCTAATTTTAACTCTGATAGTGTGCTACCGAACACCTACAGGCTATTTACTGTATTAAAAACTCAGCACAAAAGTTATTGTCAATTACCAAGATGCATCAGCTGAGAAGCAGGGCAAAGGTACCACCCATAATAAGCCTTCTGACATTTTCCTTTAATGAAATAAGGACTGAATTGTATAAACATCAGTTCACATCTCTGCTTCCCAGCGAAACAATTCAAAGTAAGGTTTGGATTTAATGAATGTATTGACTCTAGTAAACTTTGCTAATGAAATTGCTTAATTTACAGTGTGATGATTTTTGCGGACAGCAGGTGTACAAATCAGTAAAAGATGAAGTAAACCAAATAAAAGTGGTAGAGCACATAAAAGTTTTCATTATCTAACAAGACAATGTACCAACTGCTGATACTCGTTAACTGGAGCTGGGAGATTTGCATATTTCCCAATCTACTTACAACACAGAATGAGGCCATTTCATCCTATTGAGTTTAAATCAATTCACAAGGAAATTCCCATTCCCCATCAATTTTCCCTGTAAAATTTTATCCCCAAACTCCCCACGAGTTCTACCTTACATAAATCAAAGTCGAAGTTGAGTTTAAAGATTAGCTTTAAACATTTTTTTTTTGCATCACCTACTAACACAGTCCAAAGATTGTGCTGGGAGCAGCTCCCAAAAGTAGCCATGCTTCCGGCACCAAAATAGCATGCCCACAAATTACGAACCCTAACCACATGTCTTTGGAATGTGGGATGAAACTGAAGTACTTGGAGGAAATCCATGTCGTCGTGGGGAGCAAATACTGTACAAACTCCTTGCAGACAGCACGGGAATTGAACCCTGATCAATGATAACTGGCACTGTAAAGTGTTGCTAAATACACGTGTAATGAAAAAATAATTTGCAGCAGCATCACAGCACGTACTGCAGCATCAGATACAGAACAGCCACAATAACAACCACAATTTATACAAGAAGAGCACAATTAGAACAAAATTAAAATCCATTATAATGTAAAGTTGTCATAATGTTACTATACTGAGGTAGCAGCTAGGGTTGTGCAGATTGGTTCAACAACTGAAGAGTTGCAGGGAAGTAGTTCTTGAACCTGGTGTTTTGCGACTTCAGGCTTCTATACCTCCAGTCTGATGGTAGCTGCGAGAAGGTGCCATGGCTTTGGATGGTGGCAATCTTTGATGATGTTGTCACCTATTATCTTGATGAACGGTAGGTACATTTTACGGTGGACTATTTACTTACAAGCCTCCATGTTCCAGGGACATTGGGTGAACTTGAAATGTGCAGGCAAAATCCAGGGCATAGACACTTAGACAGCATAGTAAAAGACCATCCATACTGACAAGAGGGCATCCATCCATATTAATCCCAGTTTCCAGCACCATTGATCAGGAGGTCCCACATTACCAGATTCAAGAACAGCTACTTCCCTTCAATCATTCAATTCTTGAGTGAACCAACACAACACTAATCACAGCCTCATAAGAGAAACTCTATAACCACTTTGAAATCTTGTACTACAATGGACTTTGTTTTCTCTCTTGTATAACTTTGCATACGTTATGTTGTTAATTAATATTTTTCTGGTAAATGATGTGCATCTGATGCTATGCGTCCAGGATGCTGTTGCAACTAAGTTTTTACCTGTGCACACGTGTACTTGTGCATGTGACGATAAACTCAACTTCATCTCCACTTTGACTTCCAATCCACAGCCCTCTCCACCAAGGGAATTCAAGCATTTGTCAAGACAGTTGAATGCTGTCAGTGACTGCTTTCACCACTCTCTGGGATCAAAAGGTCCTCTTTAGATCTTCTCTAAATCATTTACAACTTGCCCTAAATTACAGTGGCATGCAAAAGTTTGGGCACCACGGTCAAAATTTCTGTTACTCTGATTAGCTAAGCGAGTAAAAGATGACCTGATTTCCAAAAGGCATAAAGTTATAGATAACACATTTCTTTAATATTTTAAGCAAGATGACTTTTTTATTTCCATCTTTTACAGTTTCAGAATAACAAAAAAGGATAAGGGCCCGAATCAAAAGTTTGGGCACCTTGCATGATAAGTATTAAGTAACACCCCCTTTGACAAGTATCACAGCTTGTAAAAGCTTTTAGTAGCCAGCTAAGAATCTTTCAATTCTCGTTTGGGGGATTTTTGCCCATTCTTCCTTGCAAAAGGCTTCTAGTTCCGTGAGATCCTTGGGCCGTCTTGACCGGATTGTCTCAATGGAAATCTTGGATGAGGGAAGGGTCCAAGGTGAAGGAGGGGGGAATCCAGGTGCGCTCCTCTGGACCGTATCCCTCCCAATCAACCAGGGTACGGAGACCCCTGCCTCGGCAGCGCACATACAGCATTTGCCGGACAGTGTAAGCTGGGTGATCGTTGATGACCCGGGGGGGGGGGGGGGTGTGGATGAGGTTCAGCAGGAGGGGACAAAGGGCTGACAAATACAGGTTTCAGTTGGGAGACATGGAACGTGGGATGAACGTGCATGGATCTGGGCAGTTTGAGACTGACCACCGAGGGGTTGATGATGCTCTCAATTTCGAATTTCGAGAATTCACTCCTTAATTCCAGCGTGGAATGATGGTATCGGGGTTGGAAAGGCCCTCCTCGGAGATGTATTGATGAGAGAGAGCATCTGGCTTCCCGTTGTTGGAACCAGCACGATAGGTGAGGGTGAAGTTGAAACGGCCAAAAAATAATGCACAGTGGTCTTGGAGGGAATTAAGGCGTTTAGCAGTTTGGATGTATTCAAGGTTCTTATGGTCCGTCCAGACGATGAATGGATTTTCAGCTCCCTCCAGCCTGTGCCTCCACTCCTCCAAAGTGAGCTTGACGGCCAGCAACTCCCGGTTCCCAACGTCGTATTTCCGTTCGGCAGGGGATAGACGGCGAGAGAAGAAGGTGCAGGGATGGAGCTTTTGGTCTGGAACGGAGCGTTGGGAGACGACTGCTCCCATTCCAGAGTTGGAGGCATCGACTTCCACAATGAATTGGCGAGAGGGGTCAGGTTGCACCGGGATGGGAGCGAAGGTGAAACGCTTCTTCAGCTCCGAGAAGACTGAGTCCGCTTCGGGGGTCCAGTGAAAAAGGGTCGCAAGAGAGGTGAGTTGAGTAAGGGGCCACCTGGCTGTAGTCCCTGATGAAGCGACGGTAGAAGTTTGTGAACCCCAGAAATCGCTGGAGTTGTTTGAGCGTCATGGGTTTTGGCCACCCCGCCACCGCCTGGATCTTTTCGGGATCCGCCCTCACTTGCCCGCTCTTAATGATGTACCCAGGAGACTTACAGAACAGGCATGGAACTCACACTTCTCTGCCTTAACGTATAGCTTGTTCTCCAAAAGCCTCTGAAGTACCTAACGGACATGATGGGTGTGTTCCTGAAGACCGTGGGAGAAGATTAGGATGTCGTCCAAATTAACAAAAATGAAATGGTTGATAAGGTCCCTAAGGACGTCGTTCACCAGGGTTTGGAAGACGGTGGGGGCATTGGTGAGACCAAATGGCATGACCAGGTATTTGAAATGATCGAGGAGGGTGTTAAAAGCTGTTTTCCATTCATCTCCCTCTCTTACCCTGACCGGGTGATAGGCATTCTGCAGGTCCAACTTAGAGAAAATGGTGGCTCCGTGAAGGGGCTCGAAAGCAGAGTTGATAAGGGGCAGGGGATACTTATTCTTTATGGTGATGTGGTTCAGGCCTCGGTAGTCAATGCAGGGGCACAGTGAACCATCTTTCTTCCCCATAAAGAAGAAACCTGCACCTACAGGGGAAGATAATGGTCGGATAATGCCAGCCACGAGAGAGTCATTTAGGTAAGCCCCCATTGTTTCCCTTTCTGGTTGGGACAGGTTATACAGCCAACTGGTGGGTAGAGAGGCTCTGGGGAGAAGGTCATTTGCACAATCGTAAGGGTGATGTGGAGGCAGGGAAAGAGCCTGTTATTTGCTAAACACTTCTCCCAGATCGTGATACTTTACTGGAACCTTGGATAAGTCGGGGGTTCAGAGGCCGATGAGGTCGCGGTGACCTCCTCTGGGGAAAGAGCTGATTGTAGACAAGTGGAATGGCAGAACGAACTCCAGCTGACTATCTTCCAGGTGGACCAGTCAACGTGGGGGTTATGACGGCTTAACCAGGAGCTTGAGGACAGGAAATTAAATTGAATCGTACCTGTTCCCGATGGTTTCCGGAGAGAAGGAGCAACAAGGATTCTGTGCAGTGTGTGACTCGGGTCAGTAGTCTACTGTCCAGTGCCCGGGCTTCCGGGATGGGTGGGGGGGGGGGGGGCACTTAACAGCTCACGAGGAATTCCGGTCTGGAAAGCTAAGTTTTCATCCAAAAGGTTTCCCTCAGCGCCGGAGTTCACTAGTGCTAACAGAGGCACAGACTGTTGGTTGTGATGCAAAGTGGCTTGAAGCTGCATCCGGGTTCGGGGGATGGAAGAGAATGTTGTCTGGCTCACCAGGGTCCCCCTTTCTACTGTTGAGCCTTCCCTTTTGGCCGAAGGGGTCAGGTAGCATGGAAGTGGCTGGACTGGGTGCAATATAGACACTCACCTGCTCCCGATCTCCAGAGTCATTCTGTAGGAGAAAGACAGTTCCGTCCCGGCTGCATGGGCTCCTCTCCCGGGCTGTAGAATCGGCCAGGCTGGGAGCTACTCGAGGGGCAGGAGGAGGAGAGAGGCTTGTTCTGGCGGGAGGTGGTAATGAGTGCCGTGGAGTGGCTCAGGGTGGTGGACGACCAGTTCTCTCTCTATGGCGTTCTCGGAGACGATTGTCCAGCCTGGTAGCTAGGGAGATCAAGGAATCCAGGCTGTCAGTGTCATCCCTTGCTGGCAACTTGTCTTTCACCATGTCGCTGAGACCATTCCGGAATACCCCTTGGAGTGCCTCATCATTCCATCCTGAGACGGCTGCTAATGTCCGAAACTCCACGGAATATTCGGCAACACTGCGTGAGCCCTGGCGAAGCAGGAGTAGACGCTTGGCGGCATCTTTACCGTGGACCGGGTGGTTGAAAATCTTTCTCATTTCTGCAATAATGGTGGCGAAAGAAGACCAGTTATCCGGTTGGTTATCCCAAACAGCTGTGGCCCACACAAAGGCACTTCCTCGCAACAACCCCATGATATAAGCAATCTTTGATTTATCTGTGGTTTACATGGACGATTGCTGCTCGAACACCAAGGAGCACCGAAGAAGGAAGGCCCAGCACTTCCCCAAATCCCCAGCGTGGTTCTCCAGTTCAGCTACGTGAGGCTGCCTTGGCGGGGGTGTTGCTGACACCTAGGGGGTTGCCGCTACAGGCTGTCTGGACTGGTCAGACAGGGTTGAAGGAGTGGATGGAGTAAAATGAGTGAACACATGGTTCACCTGGTCACCGATCTTCGTTAGATCAGCAGACAGGGAACAGAGGTTCTCCAAGACCTCCCGCAGGAGTTGATCGTGCAGGTCCAGCAGGGAACCCTGGCTAGTGAGGGCTTGTTGAAGGATATTTGTGTCCGCTGGGTCCATGGTGGCCAGATCGTCCTGTTGCAATGAATGAGGCGAACCCAAACGCAGGCACAGAGATTGAGTTACAATACAGACGCGGGCGTGAGCGTTGAACGGCAAACAGGAGGGAGCGCAGGGAAGCAGGAGGCAGGCAGAACTTATTTTGACCATATTTTTACAGACGGTGAGATGTTTGCTTCCAGAATTTGCTGTTACTTAATTGAATTCATTCTTCCCTCTACCAGTGAAATGTTCCCCGTGCCACTGGCTGCAACACAAGCCCAAAGCATGATTGATCCACCCCCATGCTTAGCAGCTGGAGGGGTGTACTCTTCATGAAATTCTGCACTCGTTTTTCTCCAAACATACCTTTGCTCATTGCAGCTAAAATTCAGCGTCAGAAGTTTACAAAGGAACATCTAAACAAGCCTGATGCAATTTGGAAACAAGTCCTGTGGACTGATGAAGTTAAAATAGAACTTTTTGACCACAATGAGCAAAAGCATGTTTGGAGAAAAAAAGGGTGCAGAATTTCATGATAAGTACACCCCTCCAACTGTTAAGCACGAGGATGGATCGATGATGCTTTGGGCTTGTGTTGCAGCCAGTGGCAGGGGAACATTTCACTGGTAGAGGGAAGAATGAATTCAATTAAATACCAGCAAATTCTGGAAGCAAACATCATACCACCTGTAAAAAAGCTGAAGATGAAAAGAGGATGGCTTCTACAACAGGATAATGATCCTAAACACACCTCAAAATCCACAATGGACTACCTCAAGAGGTGCAAGCTGAAGGTTTTGCCATGGCCCTCACAGTCCCCCGGCCTAAACATCATCCAAAATCTGTGGATAGACCTCAAAAGAGCAGTGTATGCAAAACGGCCCAAGAATCTCACAGAACTAGAAGCCTTTTGTAAGGAAGAAACATAGAAACACAGAAAATAGGTGCAGGAGTAGGCCATTCGGCCCTTTGAGCCTGCACCACCATTCAGTATGATCATGGCTGATCATCCAACTCAGAACCCTGTACCTGCTTTCTCTCCATACCCCCTGATCCCTTTAGCCACAAGGGCCATATCTAACTTCCTCTTAAATATAGCCAATGAACTGCCCTCAACTGTTTCCTGTGGCAGAGAATTCCACAGATTCACCACTCTCTGTGTGAAGAAGTTTTTCCTCATCTCGGTCCTAAAAGGCTTCTCCTTTATCCTTAAACTGTGACCCCTCGTTCTGGACTTCCCCAACATCGGAAACAATCTTCCTGCATCTAACCTGTCCAATCCCTTTAGAATTTTATACGTTTCAATAAGATCCCCCCTCAATCTTATAAGTTCCAGTGAGTATAAGCCTAGTCGATCCAGTCTTTCTTCATATGAAAGTCCTGCCATCCCAGGAATCAATCTGGTGAACCTTCTCTGTACTCCCTCTATGGCAAGAATGTCTTTCCTCAGATTAGGGGACCAAAACTGCACACAATATTCTAGGTGCGGTCTCACCAAGGCCTTGTACAACTGCAGTAGAACCTCCCTGCTCCTGTACTCAAATCCTCTTGCTATGAATGCCAATCAAATCCTTTTGCTATGAATGCCAATGGGCAAAATGGGCAGAATGGGCAAAAATCCCCCAAACAAGAATTGAAAGACTCTTAGCTGGCTACAAAAATCGTTTACAAGCTGTGAATACTTGCCAAAGGGGGTGTTACTAAGTACTGAGCATGCAGGGGGCCCAAACTTTTGCTTCAGGCCCTTTTCCTTTTTTGTTATTTTTAAACTGTAAAAGCTGGAAATAAAAAAGTAATCTTGCTTAAAATATTAAAGAAATGTGTCATGTTTAACTTTATGCCTTTTGGAAATCAGGTCATCTCTTACTTGCTTAGCTATTCACAGTAACAGAAATCTTGACTAGGGGTGCCCGAGCTTTTGCATGCCACTGTAATTCTTCGGGTTTCATCTGCTCTGATATGGGAGGTTTCCTGCAGTCTACCCTATTTATAACCTCTATAAATTTAAATACCTCAATCATGTACTCTCTAAGTCTCCTCTGCTCCAGGTGGGGCAGAGGAAGCCTCTCCAGTCCATCTTCATAATTGAAATATTCATAGAACTTAGCAGAGTACAGGCCCTTCAGCCCTCAATGTTGTGCCAAACTTTTAACCTACTCTAAGATCAAACCAACCCAAATGCTTCCCTTCCACATAGCCCTCCAGTTTTTTTCCCTGTCAGCCATGTGCCTATCAAAGAGCCTCTTAAATGCCCCTTTGAATTCTGCTCTATCACTATCCCCGGCAATAATTACCATACATGCACCACTCTCTGTGTAAAACAGCTACCTCTTACATCCCCCTATACTTTTCTCCACTAACCTTAAAATTATGCATCTCTGTTACAGTAGGAAAAGGGTGCTGGCTGTCCATTCTGTCTATGCCTCTGTCAGGTACTTCCAGCCCAGTACTTTGTTTCACCCCAGGAAATGTCCTGGTGAAGCCCCTCTGCACCCTGCCAAAAACAATACTGGAGGTCGGAAATGAAGCCAGCCATTCAGTCTGTGAGATGGAAGCTCCATCAGCTGTGTCACTATGCCACCCTCAAAGCATTGAACTTAAACTCTTAGTTCTGGAGCCACCTATGACCTTCACTCTTAATGCAGGATGTCCCCTATAATGGGGCATTGACTGCATTCCCTGTCCCCTTGGAATGTATGCAGCAGGCTTGTAGCACAGGTTATGATCTCTGACTCTCTTTGACTTCCTTGCCACTGGTCCAGGACCTTTTTTTCTTTTTTTCTTTCTCTCTCTCTCTCTCTCTCTCTCTCTCTCGGCTGTGAAGTAACCCCTGTGACTGTGAATGAACGCACGAGAAAGACACTGAAGCTGGTGATATTGAAGTCTCCACTGAGCACAATAAGCAGACGTCATTCTGGAAAGAGTCATAGTAGAATCTCCCAAACTCAAAGTACATCACATTTTTATACCCTTAAAATCAATGGTTAACCGTAAGTGATTTAATACAGTTTCAATAGTTACAAGGACATTGTTTACTTCAATACTTTGTGTAGACAATGCTTCCTTTGAATTGCATATTTACAGTGGGAGACAACTCATTTGCTGGGACAAATTGATTGGCATGATAATATCAGTCGGGTCTACAAGCTTAGTTTAACTCAAGTGTGCAAATAATTTAGCCTATATTGCCTGGTTTGATGCTAGCCAACTAACACAACCCCATTGTCTTAACGATCAGCTGTTGCATATGCAATCATCTCATGGTCAACATTTCACAAACTCTATCTTTTAGCCCGTGGGCAGTTTCTGCTCCACAGTCAGTGCATAGGCATGCTTTTAACTTCAATTTACTGCTTGAAATTTAAAATCCATATTAAGAACTGAAGACTGGGTCTTGCTTGAATTAATCTGCCATAGTCACGTAACACCAGAATACTCCTTAACATACCCTCAGCTTGGCCCCAGACAGAAATCTGTCCTAGGAAGACCAAATTTTACAGTGGATCTAATTAAGTAGTTCAGCAAAATGCCCTTCACTTTGGATCCCTTCCCCGATTACTAACCTATCATGTCCCTGTCTGCATCTACGTCAATGCTCTCATCTCTGTTGGCTATCTCCAAGACTAAGGACAGATGACAACAAAACATTCCAGAAATTTGATCCATGAAATTCTCTTCTTGGATACTTTTGTCCTCTCAGAGTCAACCAGTCTTTAAAATGCAGCTTTGTCATTCATTTGCATGTTGTCTCCTCCCCTGCTAGCTTATTGCAGTTACATATCCTTTATCTTCGCCCTTCAATACCTGATAACTAAAGCTCTGCAGTGGCTATCAGTAATTACTCTGTGCACAGGGGTACATTCACAAGCAACAGTTCATACTTCATGCCATGACAGAAGATAGCCAGGAAACACTAACAGTAAGGATCTTAGTCATTTTGATTGAAATACAGGAGGGTTTGGGTGGTCTATATGTGAATGGCTGCAAGAACCTTACCCCAATGGTACTCCCTCCCAGACTTATCTTTTGGTTGTTGGCCCAACTACTGAAACGGCCCAGCTCTATTCCAGGCTGCTTTCAGATACTGTGTGCAAATTTCTTTCTCAGACTGTGTGCAAATTTCTTTCTCAGCCTGTCTTGCCATCAAGATTTTGGAACTCAATGTCTCTTCCATGAATCAGATTCCTTCCCACATATCCCTCAATAGTAAGTATACTGCTTTGGATGCTAGTGAGTGGGTGACCTATCAGGGGGAGCTGCAATGACCGGGTCTGTGGTGCGGAGAGTGGCACTGTGGCTCAGAAGGGAAGGAGGAGAAGACGTGATAGGGGATTCTATATTTAGAGCAGTAGACATGAAATACTGTGGACGTGAAAGAGACACATGGATGGTGTGTTGCCTCTGAGGTGCCTGGGTCAGGGATGTCTTGGATCAGGTCCACAGCATTCTAAAGGGGGAGGAGCCAGAAGTCTTGGCACAGATTAACACCAAAAGCATAGGTAGGAAAAGGGAGGAGATCCTGAAAAGTGTATTTAAGGAGTTAGGTAGAAAGCTGAAAAGCAGGACCTCCAGGGTAGTAATCACTAGATTGCTACCTGTGCCACATGCCAGTGAAGAAAAGAATAGGGGCATTTGGCAGATAAATGCATGGCCGAAGAACTGCTGCAGGGGGAGGGGTTCAGATTTCGGTATCATTGGACTCAAGGGGCACCAATACCCTTGTAGGTAGGTTTGCAAGAGTTGTTGGGGAGAGCTTAAACTAATTTGGCCAGCAGGTGGGAACCACTGATAGAGCTGAGGACGGGACTGTTGGTATATAACTAGATGCAGTGTGATGGTAGTCCAAAATTGCAGTCATTGTGATGAGTTACAGTGTAACATGGGGACAACATTGCAAAGAACCAGCATTAGAATCAGTTTTATTATCACCCGCATGTGTCATGAAATTTGTTAATTTAGCAGCAGCAGTTCAATGCAATACATCATAATATAGAAGAAAATGTTTAAATAAATAAATAAATAAATAAATAAATAAATAAATTACAGTATTTGTATATTGAATAGATTAAAAATCATGCAAAAAATTATATACAGGTATATTAAAAAAAGTGAAGTAGTGTTCAAGGGTTCAATGTCCATTTAGAAATCTGATAGCAGAGGGGAAGAGCTGTTCCTGAATCGCTGAGTGTGTGCCTTGAGGCTTCTGTACCTCCAACTTGATGGTAACAGTGAGAAAAGGACATGTTCTGGGTGCTGGAGGTACTTAATAATGGATGCTGCCTTTCTGAGACACCGCTCCTTGAAGATGTCCTGGGTACTTTGTAGACTAGTACCCAAGATGGAGCCAGCTGAATTTACAATCCTCTGCAGCTTCTTCTGGTCCTGTGCAGCAGCTCCCCCCCCCCCCCCCCCCAGTGCTCTCCACGGTACATCTATAGAAGATTTTGAGTGTATTTGTTGTATAAAGGGTGATGAATATAGAATGGCTGTTGTTATATTTGAATGCACACAGTATACAAAATAAGGTAGATTGTCTTGTAGAGATTGGTAGGTTCAGCATTGTGGGCATCATCAGAATCAGACTTTAATCACCAAGTACCTATACACATACAAGGAATTTACTTCCGGCAGATGTTGTCTCTCTGCTCATAACAATAATAATGATAAATATCAATGAAAATATAGATTATACATACAGGTAGTGCAATCCAAGTAATAGTTAGCCGACAGTTAACTGGCAGTTAACTGTTCAGCAAAGTGACCACAGTAGGGAAAAAACTTCTCCGGTGTCTATTAGTCTTAGTCTGGAGGGATCTGAAGCACCTACCAGACGGAAGCAGATCAAACAGTCTGTGCACAGGATGGGAGGAGTCCTTTATGATGTTCCCCGCCCTCTTCTTCAACCTGGAAGAGTACAGGTCCACAATAGAGGGCAGGGAGGTTCCAATAATGCGCTCGGCAGTCCTCACTATGCGCTGTAGTCTGATTCTATCCTGCTTGGTGGTGGCTCCAAACCACACAATGATGGAGGTGCACAGGACAGACTCGATGACTGCAGTGTAGAACTGCAGCAGCAATTCCTGAGGCAGACCGTATTTCCTCATTGATCATTGATCATGGCTGAAAGAAGATCATATTTGGGAGCCTAACATCCAAGGATAACACATTGTATCAAAAGAATAGGCAGGTAGGCAAAGGAGGTGGTGTGGTTCTGTTGTAAAAATTGAAATAAATTCTTTAGAAAGACCATAAGACATAGGAACAAAATTAAGCCATTTGGTCCATCGATTCTCCTCCTCTAATTCATCATGACTGATTTATTTCCAAGGCCTTCTGAAAATCCAAGTACATAACATCCACAGAATCTTCTTTGTCTATCCTGCTTGTTACTTCCTCGAAGAATTCCAACGGATTTGTCTGGCAAGATTTCCCCTTACAGAAGCCATGCTAATTTTGGCATATTTTATCATGTGCTTCCAAATGCCCTGAAAACTCATCCTTAACAATCGACTGCAACAGCTTCCCAATCACTGAGGTCATGCTCAGGTTAAATCTGCCTCCCTCCCTTCTTGAAGAGTGGAGTGACATTTGAAATTTTCCTTTCCTCTGGAACCATGCCACAATCAAATGATTCTTGAAAGATCATTACCAATGCTGTCACAATATCCCGTAAGACCATAAGATATAGGAGAAGAATTAGGGTATCCAGAACATATAAGCATGCTATGGAATAGGAAATCTGCTAATCAGAGTCAGACAGCATCCGAACAATTCTCAGGCTGACTGCAATGCCATCAGCAGGTGAGATGGTTCCTCTACAATGGCTCTCCACAACCAGCAGAGGTGTGGTATATCAATCATCTCAGAACCTCAGAATGGAGATTCAGTGGATGTTGTTTACTTGGATTTTCAGAAGGCCTTTGACAAAGTGCCACACATGAGGCTGCTTCGTAAGTTCAGAGCCCATTGATTTACAGGAAAGATACTAGCATGGATAGAGGATTGGCTGATTGGCCAGGAGACAAACAGTGGGAATAAAGGGAGCTTTTTCTGGTAGGCTGCCAATGTCTAGAGATATTCTGCATTAGGTGGTATTGGGACCGCTTCATTTTACGTCATATGTGAATTACTTGGATGAAGGCATTGATGACTTTGTAGCCAAGTTTACAGATGTTACCAAGATAGGTGGAGTTGCAGGAAGCATTGACAAAGAGCTTAGACTGATCAGGAGAATGGGCAAAGAAGAGGCAAATGGAGTACAGTGTAGAGAAGTGTATGGTCATACACTTCTGTATAAGAATTAAAACCATAGACTATTTGCCAAATGGGCAGAAAATACACAAATCCAGGGTGCAAAAGGGACTTGACATTCCTCGTGCAGGATCCCTCTAAGGGTTAACATGCAAGTTAAGCCAATGCTGAGAAAGATAAATGCAATCATTTTCAGAGAACTATAATATAAAAGCAAGGATGGAATGCTGAGGCTTTAAAAGATGCTGGTGAGGCCCCACTTGGAGGATTGTGAACAGCTTTGGGCCTTTATCTAAGAAAGAATGTGCTGACCTTGGAGAGGGCTCAGTGGATGTTCACAAGTATGATTCTGGCAATGAAAAGGTTATCATATGAGGAGCACTTGATAGCTCTGTGTCTGCAGTTACTGGTATTTAGAAGCATGAGGGTGGATCTCACTGAAACCTATTGAATATTGAAAGGCCTAGATAGAGTGGATGTGGAGAGGATGTTTCCTATAGTTGGTGAGTCTAGGTCCGGAGGGCAAAGCCTCAGAACTGAGGGACATCCATTTAGAATTGAGGTAAGGAGGATTTTTTTTTTTGACAGTGGGTGGCAAATCTGTGGAATTCATTGCCACAGGCATCTGTGGAGACCAAATGATTGGGTTTATTTACAGCAGAGGTTGATAGGTTCTTGATTAGTTACATGGAGACAACAGGAGAATGGGTCTGAGAAGGAAAATGGATCAGTGATGATGAAAAGGTGTAGACTTGATGGGCCAAATGGCCTCCTATGGTTTTATAATCTACATCACAATGGTGCAAATAACTTAGTCCATGCTGTCTGGATTAATACAGGCCAATTAACATAACCCCATTGTTTTAATGTTTGGCTGAAACATATGCAAACATCTTATGATTGCCATTTTGCAAACCATATCTTTTAGTCTGAGGGCAGCTTATGCTCCACAGACAGTGCAAAGGCATGCTTTTGCCTACAATTTACTGCATGCAATTTACAATTCACATTAAGAACTGAAGCCTAGTTTTTGCTTGAATTAATATCTGCTACATTCACTTAACTTCAGAATACTCCCTGACAGCCACCTCATGTTTAAAGGATCTATCCACAGATGTCTTCCATAATCTTCCACAAATTTATGCACAACTCCCAACCCACTGAATCTTCATTACTTTTTAAAGAAAATAATAATCCAAATTTTACCCTGCAGTTCGAACCAGAAGTCCAGAAGTTAAGGTCTGATGGCCAGTGTCCTCGGCCTGCAGGTCTCCAAGTCCACTGGGGTTTCTGCAAGTCTGCAGATCCAATGGAGGCTGGAGGCTAGAGACTGCCTGTCCCGTGGTTGGAGGACTGGCTGTGTATGAGCATGGATCGGTGGTTGGGAGGGAGGAATGGGGCTTGTTTGGTGGCTGTTGTCTGTTGTGCTTGCTGTTCTGTGAACATGGTGGACACGCTATGTTGGTGAGAGAATGTGTGGTAACACTTGTGGGCTGCTCCCACCGCATCCTTAGGTTGAGTTGGTTGTTAGTACAGGTGCGTTTTGCTGAACATGTGATAAACAAATGAATTTGAATCTTAATCCAGCCATAGAGTCATTGCGAGCATCAACAACCCTTCAGCCCCCTTGCCCTGGCTGACCAGCAAGTGCCCACTTTCACCAATCCTATTTGCCAATATGCGGTCCATAGCCTTCAATGCCTTAGTAATCCAAGTACTCACCTAGGTGCTTCTTAGATATAGTGAGTGCCTCTGACTCTGTGTTTAGCTGTTCTGAAACTTCGACTTCTGAGCTACAATTTACTCCTGCTATATTTCTTATTTTGCAGAAGAATGTAATATATTTTCACATTCCTGTGAAGGTGTCAAAAAATATGTCCTGGCTTCCTCAGCACTAAAATTGCAAATATATTAGAATAAGTGAGTTCAAAAGAAATTATCCAATTGAGTGATTGTGCTTATGTGTTAATAACCAGCCACGTTAAAATGGCACAAATTGTTGATCTGTTCCTGTTGGTTTTGGTCTTCAGTTGTTGAGGATATAAATGGTTATTAGGATCTTATGAGGGGCTGTTGGGGTAATTTTAAAGTGTAACTAAACCTGTCCTAAAACATATATGAATAACAGAAACAGTGTCCATTAACAAAGAAAATCTGCCGTCTTTGCTCGCATTCAGGAAAGATGTCTGCAGAACCTCTTCCAGTCCTGTGATATATAGCACCAAATAAGGCCAGAGCAATAGTTGAGATATTTAGAGTGAAACTCCTATCAAACTTCTCTCTAATTCATACAAAATCCTGACTTGGAAAATGTATCATCGTTCCTTTATTGCTCTTTAGTTTCCGTTCTGGCACAGCAGACCCAACTCCAAGAAGGAGGATGGATGGCCAACACCCTCCAAGGGACAATTAGTCAGCTGTGATAAATGCTGGTGATACAAAACACACCTTTACTTGTAAGTGGATAGCGAGAAGCAGCTGTTGAGATTTCTTCTCATGACAATTCTAAGGAGCATACCCCGCAAATGATTAAGGATTAACTAGTAATATAAGTAAATATGCCGCTTCAGATCCAGAGCTACACTATGTGAGGATTCTTAACCACCCACTGAAAAATAGAACATAGGACAGTGCAGCACAGTAGCCAGCCTTTCAGCTGACAACATCAGTGCAGATCATAATGCACATCTGCCCGCTCGTAGTTGATATGCTTTCATTCCATGCTCGTTCAAGTACTTCGTCTAAACATCGTTAAATATTGCTATCTTGTCGGCTTTCACCACTTCCACTGGCAGCACAGAGCAGGCACCTACAGCTCTCTGTGTAAAAAAAAAATGTATTGTAAATCTTTGAATCTTCCCCTTCTCACCTTACGTCAATGTCTTCTAGTATTTGACATTTTCACCATGGGAAAAAGGCTCTGAGTATCTACCCTATCTATGTCTCTCATAATCTTATACACTTACCTTACAGTAAACCATTCAGTTGAGCCTGACCCTTCTGTAGAGTAAGGGAAAACCTTTCCCCTATGATTGCAGCTGTTCAAGTAAGTGTTTCATTAGCATGGTACTAGCAGGAACATTGACATAATCACCGGCATCCCATGAACAAAGACAATCTTTTGTTGTATAGTGTAAATGATAAAAGTTAAATGGAGAGGATGTGAAAGAGAAGATAATCCTAAACACAAGTATCAGAGGAGCAGTTTCTGTTCAAATTGCTGCTACATTTATCAGAACTAAATAATAGCTTTATAAAGTGCTTCTATCCACTTCACAGTGGACAGAGAGACTTCTTCATGACCTCCATTACTAGAACAGCTCATTGAATCCCTCAGAAGCTTCATTACAAGCAGGGGAATGACTTCAGACTGGCTTGAAATTCAGCCTGAAGCCTCTTAAATTTGGGGAATAAAAACATGCTGTGGAATAGGAAATTTACAAATAACGCAATTTCCAGAGTCAGATAACATCCATACAATCCTCAGGCTGACTGCTATGCCATCAATAGTTCAGATGTTCCTACTGCAATAGCTCTCCACAACTGGCAGAGGACTGGCATATCAATCACCTCAGAATCCTAGAAAGGAGAATCGGTGGATGTTGTTTACTTGAGACTTTTGACAAGGTGCCTCACATGAGGCAAGATAAGAGCCCGCGGCATTACTGGAAAGACACATGCACGGATAGCAGAATGGCTGTCTGCCAGGAGGCAAAGAGTGAGAATAAAGGTTTTTAAATTTCTCTTCGACAGGAGTTCAGCTCTTTGCTCACCTTCTGTGATCTCTGCTGCTCTCCAGCTCTTCCCTTCATCTATCACCTTCTAACTAGCCTGCCTCCCCTCGCCAGGATGTTTCCTATAGTGGGTGAGTCTAGGACCAGAGTGTATAGCCTCAGAATAGAGGGGCATCCAGTTAGAACAAAACCCTGGAACATGTAAGCAGCAATGATACGTACATCAGGATGCTCTTTATTAACTACCTCAATACCTCCTTGTACAATTGAATCTTCAATTTCCATATTTGCAGATCCTAATCAGTTTGGATTAGCAACAACATCTCCTCTACAGTTTCCATCAACATAGGTGCACCACAAAACTGTGTACTTAGCCACCTGTTCTACTCAACTTTACACCTATGACTGCATGGCTACGCACAGCTCCAATGTCATATTCAAGTTTGCTGATAACACCACTGTCATAGACCAAATCAAGGATCGTGACGAATCAACATATAGAAGGGAGGTTGAAAAGTTGGCTGAGTGGTGCCACAACAACAACTTCTTACTCAATGTCAGCAAGACCAAGGAGCTGATTATTGACTTCATGAGGAGAAAACCAGAGGTCCATAAGTTAGCCCTCTCCAGAGCATCAGAGGGGGAGAGGGTCAGGAACTTTAAATTCTTGGTGTTTTACTTCAGAGGACCTGTTCTGAGCCCAGCACATAAATGCAATTATGATGAAATCACGACAGTGCCTCTACTTCTGTAGGAGCTTTCAAGCATTCAGCATGACTTTGAAAACTTTTACAATCTTCTATACATGTGCAGCGGAGGGTATATTGACCGGCTACTTCACAGCCTGTTATGGAAACAACGATACCCTTGATTGGAACATCCTACCAAAGAGAAGTCCATCATGAGCGAAAGCCCTCCACACCACTGAGCACATCTCCTCAAAACATTATCACATGATCGCAGCATCCATCATCAGAGAGCCCCACGAGCCAGGACATGCACTCTTCTTGTTGCTACTGTCAGGAAGGAGATACAGGAGCCTCAGGACTCACACCACCAGGTTCAGGAATAGTTATTACCCCTCAGCCATTGGGCTCTTGGACCAAAGGGGATAGCTTCCACTCCATTTCATCATTGAAATGTTCCCACAACCTATGGACTCACTGTCGAGGACTCGGCAACTCATATTCTAGATATTTATTGCTTATTTATTTCTTTTGGTACTGCACAGTTTGTGTCCTTTGCACATGGGTTGAATGCCCAGGTTGGTGTGGTCTTTCCTTGATTCTATTATGATTATTATTCTATTATGGATTTATTGAGTATGCTCACAAGAAAATGAAACTCAGGGTTGTATATGATGACATATGTGCACTTTGCTAATAAACTTACATTGAACTTTGTACTTTGAGATGAGGAGGATTTTCTTTTAGCCAGAGGGTGGTAAATCTGTGCAAATTATTGTGTATATTTGAAAGGGAGGTTGATAGTCAGGGTGTCAAAGGATATGGGGAAAAGGCAGAAGAATGGGTCTGAGAGGCATACTAAATCAGCCGTGATGGAATGGCAGAGCAGACGTTGAAGGGCTGAATGGCTTAATTCTGCTCCTCTGTCTTATGGCCTTATTGTCTTAACCCACAGATCCGGAATGGAATCAGCTGATCTATCCTGAGAACTGGATCTTCGGTCCACTGAGATCATGCTATCAACAATCCATTTATACTAATCCTATTTTTCATATTCCCCCTATTTTCTCAACAACTGTCTCTGATTCTCCCACTCACCCACTGTACATAACAAGGGCAATTTATAGTGGCCAATTAACCTACTAACTTGCACTGCTTGGGTGTGTAGGAGGAAAATGAAGCACCAGAGGAAATTCCAGGCAGTCTTAGAGAATGCACCGACTGTCTAAGGTCAGAACTGAACCTGGCTCTCTCCCACTGTGAGAAAGCAGCTTTATTAGCTGCTCTACACTACCACCTTTAAGATACCACTTCAAAACTTTAAAAAAATTTAGACAAAGAGTTTGTCTAAATACAGTGTAGACAAAGGGAACTAAATACATTTAAAATGTCATTTGTAGATTCAATTGTTTTATGCATTGAAAAGGCAATGCAAAGATATTATCTTTGTTTTTGTGCCGGAGGAGAGATTTGAGGGTCAACGTGCCTGATTTGTTTTATTCATTTTGTGCGGGAGGAGGGATTTGGGGGTTGACATGCCTGTTCCATTTTAGTTTGGTTTTTTTTTGTGGGGAGGTGGGATCTGGGGGTTGATGATCGTGCTGCCTTTCTTTTCTTTCTTGGTGTCATGACTACCCGGAGAATTGAAGTATTTCGGAGTTGTATACTTTGATACAAAATGAACCTTTGAACCTCTGATAATACTCTGTCCACATAGTTGTGCAAAATTTTAAAATGATTACAAATAAATTCAAGCAATAATGTACGTTTTTCTAGTTGTTAATATTTCAAAGCAGGAATCAGTCATTTGTAAAAAGCGCAATCTAACTTTATTTCCACTATGATTATAACAGCAGAAACAGAATATTAACAAATTGCACAGCATGCAACAGAAGAAGGAACATATTTACACAGGATGGTATTCCCTTTATGACAGATGAGTACATGATATAATGAACTGCATTTTACACAATTTTATTTAGAAATCATTTGACATATGCCTGGATTTATAGGTCAGAAAAGTAGGTCTGAAATAGAGGGAAAACCTTCAGTTTGTATTACAGCTACACATATAAATTCCTGGAAAGAAAGTTTTTTTTGAACAAACTGTATTTCTCATAAAACACAATCACATTTTTGAACCTCAGTGAGTTTTGTTCAACTGGAGGAGCTGGAGACGTCGTCTGTTAAGTCATACAGTTTGATGGTAGTGTACAAAATCATAACAGACTCAGATACAATGAGCAAAGGGAAACCAAGGCCATTCACAGATAGTTCGAAGAACGTCGTTTTAATTTTCGATACACTGATTGGGATTTCTACATATTGACTTACGATTTTAACTCTCTGTATTTTGACTGAGACTCCCATACTGAAAAAGCATTTGATGGGATAGAACTTATCAAATGTGTTTTGGAAAGTTTCCTTAATCATTACATAGAGCTGCCAACCAGAGTGTGGTATGTGAACTTCTTTTAAGAAATGAGACAGGGCAGGTGACAAAAGTTTGTGTTGGGGAACACTGTGATCTTGTGAACATAGTGCCATTAGTTTCAAGACAATTAAGAAGAAGAACAGTTCTGGACCTTGGGTAGAGATTCTAAAGTGGAGAATGGCCAATTTTGATGATATTAGAAAGGATCTTGACAAGCTCTATCTTGACAGTAGAGGAGGCCAGTGGCCACACATTTTAATTCCACGTCCCATTCCCATTCTGATATGTCTATCCATGGCCTCCTCTACTGTCAAGATGAAGCCACACTCAGGTTGGAGGAACAACACCTTATATACCGACTGGGTAGCCACCAACCTGATTGCATGAACATTGACTTCTCTAACTTCCATTAATGCCCCCCTCCCCTCTTTACTCCATCCCTGATAGATTTAGTTTTAACCCCCCTCCTCCTTTACTTTTTCTCTCTTTCTGCCCATCACTCTGCCTGTTCTCCATCTCCCTCTGGTGCTCCCCTCCCCCTTTCTTTCTCCATAGGCCTCCCATCCCATGATCTTTTCCCTTCTCCAGCTCTGTATCCCTTTCACCAATCACCTTTCCAGCTCTTAGCCTCACCCCACCCCCTCCGGTCTTCTCCTATGATTTCGCATTTTCCCCTCCCCCTCCTACTTTCAAATCTCTTACTATCTTTCCTTTCAGTTAGTCCTGCCAAAGGGTCTCGGCCCGAAACATCGACAGTGCTTCTCCTTATAGATGCTGCCTGGCCTGCTGCATTCCACCAGCATTTTGTGTGTGTTGATGGAGATCTTAAATGGATTTTGTGTATGTGTATTTATTTGAGAGATGGATACAGAGCCAATAGAAGTGAGGCAAAGTAGCAGTGATATCAAGGACCATATACAGATTACAGAGGAGGAGGTGTTTGCTGTCTTGACATAAATTAGTGTGGATAAATTCCCAGGGCACGACAAAGTGTTCCCTTGGATTCTGAGAGAGGCTAGTGTAGAAATAGCAGAGGCACTAGCAGAGATATCTTTAGCTACAGGTGAGGTGCTAGAGGATTGGAGGATAGCTATTTTTGTTCCTTTGTTTTAGAAAGGCTCTAAGAATAAGCCAGGAAATTATAGGCCTGTGAGCCTGACATCAGTAGTGGAAAAATAATTCAAAAGTATTCTGAGGGTCCAGATATGCAAGTATTTGGATACACAGGAATTGATTAGGGATAATCAACATGGCAGATCGTGTCTAATCAATTTTATGGAGTCTTTTTCAAGAAGTTACCAGGAACGTTGATGAAAGCAAGGCAGTGGATGCTGCCTACATGGACTTTAGCAAAGTGAAATGTTAAAGGGGAACATGAGGGGAAATTTTTCACTTAGAGCGTGGTGAGAGTGTGGAATGAGCTGCCAACAGAAGTGGTGGATTCAGGTTCAAATTCAATATTTAAGAAAAATTTTGATAAGTACTGTACATGGATGGGAGGGGTATGGAGGGCAATGGTTCAGGTGCAGGTCATTGGGATTAGGCCAGATTAATGGGTTGGCATGGTCAAAGGGCTTGGTTCTGTGCTGTAATGTCCTATGACTATAACTCTGTAACAGGGGATTTAAAGATCTGAGGAATAGATACAAGTGAAATGTGTAATAAACAGTTTTCAGGTAAAGAATAGCAACAATTTGGAAGCTATTGCAGGTCATAGTGTGTCATGGAGACAGTATTGGTCTGTCCACTGTTTGGATCCAATGGCCCATTTCCAATCTGTAACTCTATGCCTCTTCAAACGGAATTTGATAGGCACAAGAGAGTACATGGAGTACTGTGCCTGCTTTTGGCCAACTCATTATAGGAAGAATATACAAGCTTTAGAGATGGTTTCAGAAGAGATTTAAGAGGATGCTGCCTGGATTAGAGAGTCTGTCTTCTGAGAAAAGTTTGAGTGAGCTAAGGCTTTTCTCTTTGGAGCAAAGGAAGATAAACGGTGATTTGATGGAGATTTATAAGAAAATAAGAGGATTAGATTGAGTAGATTGTCAGTGCCTTTTTCCCAGTGTGTAAGTAGCCAATACAAGGGGGCATAATTTTAATACGACTGGAGGGAAGTTTAGGGAGATTATCTGAGGGAGGTTTTTCCACAGAGAGTGGTGTGTGGAACACACTGCCAGGGATGGTTGTAGAAACACATACATTAGAGAGATTTAACAAGACTCTTGGAACTGCATATAAATGAAATAATATTGGAGGGCTATGTGGGAGGGAGTGGCTACAGTAGATTTATCTTGGAGTAAGTTAAAACGTTGGCACAACATCAGGGGCTGAAAGACCTGCACTGTGTTATACTGTTCTATGTTCTATGTAATAGTTTGCAGGATGGAGTGGATAATGAGACAAATAGCACTTGAAGGGCAGAAAGGCCTGTGCAGTGACAACTCTCTTGTTCCCCAATTCTCAGATTCCACGGTAAGCTGTTGTGGAATTAAATAGCAGCTGCTACTCAATGTAACAAATTGTTTCTGTCTGCTGTTGCTCTGCTGAACCCAACTCCTCAGACCTGGACTTACTTATTTCTCCTGTGGCTAGTCCCTTCCCACCTACATCTGGGACACCATGCATGCTTTTCAAATATTTTAAGAGCTTTCAGGTCTATGACTTCCATTGCCTAATCATCACCATGGCTGTACGGTCCACGTACACATGCTTCCCTCTCGAATAAAAAAGTGCCACCAAGCTACCAACCTGTTCCAAGTATTGGAAAGTTCTGCTTTGTGTCCTCAGAACTGAATTAGCTTTCAAATGTATGTTTATGGGAACTTGCTGAACACAGACTGACTACCACACCCCATTTTAACGCTGCAGGAAAGCCATGAAAGGGATGTGGAATAAAAATAAAAACACAGAATGAAAGGAAATATTTCTTCGTGAATCATTTCAGGTCAGACTCGATATCAAACAATACCAGTTCTTCCCGTGAAGGCAACAACTTTAAGGAGAACCACAAACAAATAATTGTTTCTTCAAGCATTTGGGAATGATAGCTAAAATCTAGGCTTGTACATAATATGCTCCACAAGAACCAAGAATTTTCTGAGATCTGTCAATTAATCCAAGCACATCGTCATTGGATGAAAGAAGATAAAATGCCGTGACTCAGTGATGTGTGTTGAGATTACAGGTCAGCCTGTAAGCTAACAATGTTTTCAAGTATCATATTAAATCTCTGTTATTGTTGAGTATTACCTGTCCTCTTGAAATGTGAGACATATTTTCATTAACCTTATCTTAAAGCAATGTTTTCTTATCTTTGATCAGACTGACAATAGATTTGCTGAATCTGTCACTCTGCCACTTATTGGAAACTGAGTGTCTGCAAGCTACACTCACTAGTAAGCAAACATCCATCTGAGAAATATTTCAAGTCCAGAATACTTGTGAAATATATTAATATTCAAGAGCATCTGTGCCTATTTCAGTGGGATATGACTGTGGGTTCCCGAGCTCATACTTAAAGAGAAGGTAGTTTGAGACTTCATTTGAAATGTGTGCTGAGATTACATTTGGAGCTCACTTGCCAAAGGCAAAACTAAGAAATAGTGGTGAGCGAGCACAAATGGAAATGAGGATTTAGACAATAAATGCTGGCTTTTGTCAATGATATCCATTTTCCTTGAATGAACACATTGAATGACTAATTGCTTTCAGACAGCAAATAGACAGGTACTGAAAAAGGCATTTGACACGCATGCCTTCATTGGACAGGATACTGAGTGCAGAAGATGGGATGTACAAGATATTGATAAGGCCACCTTCGGAGGACTGAGTACACATCTGGTCAACCTGCTACAGGAAGCATGGCTTTAAACGTTAAAGGGTGTAGCGATGTCGCTGTGAGTTACAAAGAGAGATGGGATAGGCTGGAATGTTTTTCCTTGAAGTACAGGAAGTGGATGAAGTATAGAAGTTCCAAATAGAAATTTATAAAAACATGAGGGACATAAATAAGGTGAATGACCATAGCCTTTATCCAGATTAGGGGAATCTAATGGTAGAGGGCACAAGTTTAAAGTGAGAGGTAATTGATTTAAAAGGGGCCTGAGAGTGTAACTTTTACACTCAGACTTGTAGGTTGAGTATATGAAATGAACTGCCAGAGGAAGTGATAGAGGTGAGTACAATATTTAAAGGAAAATTGGACAGGTACATGGATTACAAAGGTTTAGAGATTTGGGCCAAATGGGTCTAGCTTATTCAGGCAACCTGGTCAGCGTGGACAAAAGCATCTGCTTTCCAAGCTGTGTAGCTCAATGACTGGAGACAAAGATGAAAAATACTAATCTTAAAGTAACTGCAATCCCATATTCTGCATTCTGTTTTTTTTTTGTTGTTGCCTTGATGCATTTACATCTGACATGATTTGTCCGGATTGTACTTGCTTTGGTATTGATTTATTATTGTCACATCCATATCGATTGCAAGCCATCCATACAAATTATTGCAAAACGTAGGTGCAGTGAGATAATTCAAAGGGAAAAGCAACAACAGAATGCTGAATGTAGTGTTATAGAGAAAGTGCAGTGCAGGTTGATGATGAAAGTGCAAGGGCCACGACAAGGTATATTGTGGAGACTGTATGCGAAACAAAAGCTTTTCACTGTATTTGGTACATGAGACAATAACAAACCAATCTAGACAAACCCAGAAAGAACTGCAGCATGATATTAATATAAAACTATAATTACCAGATCATCAATAACCTTTAAATGGTAAAGCAGTTTGAACAGACCTCTTGTACAATAAGATGGACTCTTGACCTCACCAATTACTTTGTAATGATCTTGCACTTCTCATTTAACTGTTCTGCACTTTCTTTGTAGTTGTTCCACTTTATTGTTTAACCAATTTTCTCAATGCAGTTGGTAGTGATTTGATCAGTATGAGCAGTATACAAGACAAGTTATTCTCTGAATCTTTATTGAGATACAGTGTGGAATAGGACCTACCGGCCCTTCTAACCTAGGCTAATCATAGGATACTTTACAATGACTAAATAACTTACCAACTGGTACGTTCGGACTGTGGGAGGAAACCAGAGCACCCAGTGGAAATCCACGCGGTCGCGGGGGAGAACGTACAAACTCCTTACAGGCAGTGGCAGGAATTGAAGCCCAGTTGCTGGTACTGTAAAACATTGTGCTAACCATTGCGTACCATGCCGCTCTATACATGTGACAATACCAATACTGATATTCTATACATTTCAGTGTTGCATGAAACTGACCTGTGTGCAATGAATCATAGAATTACTTCATCTGCTACTTAGGTTGGACTAAAGGCACCAGCTCAGAGACTTGCCATTCATTGATGTCCTTGACCCTGCATGGCCAGATCACCTCTTAGAGTTCAGAAATAGAGTCAGGCAGTAAGAAACGGGCTTTTCAGCAGAACAGCTCCAGACAGACCGTCAAACTCTCATTAGTTTTTATTTCCTCCCACAGCCCCATCTCTCAGATTCTGCCACTCACCTACGCAGTGACCAACTCGCTGACTGACCCACATATCTTTGGGATGTTGGAGGAAACCAGAGCACAATGAGGACGCTTACACAGTCACTGAGAGAGGTCAAGGAACTTATGGGAATAGCTCAGTGCATCACAGAAACCAGTCTCCCCTCCATTTACTCCATCTATACTTCTCACTGCTTTAGTAAAGGAAAGAACATAAACCATCCAACCACCCCAGACATTCTTTTTTCAACCCTGCTTCCGTCATGCAGAAGACATGTACGGACAGCTTCTATTCCACTGTTGTAAGACTACTAGTACAATAAGATCAACTCTTGACCTCACAGTGACATGCAACTTTACTATCTGCCTGCAATAGACTCGCTGTGTAACTGCAACTCTTTAATCTGTATTCTGTCATTGTTTTCCCTCGTACTACCTCAATGTACTGCTGTAATGAAATGAACTGTATGAACGGTATGCAAAACCATTGTTTTTCACTGGGTACCTGTGACAATAATAAATCAATCTACCAATTTACATTAAAACTCCACACAAACAGCACAGGAAGTCGAGAATGAACCCGGTTCTCTGGCACTGTAAGACATTGGCTCTGTTGGCCATACCACAGTGCTTTGACACAAGGATCATAATTAAAAATAAAATACAAATAACAAAGATAATTTTGTTACATGGATTCTCAGCTACACATCATCTTGATTTTAACAGTGGAATCATGGATTGATTATGATGCAGTGGGAGGCTATTTCACAATCTTTTTATTTTAATCCTTATTTGGCTTCAGGCTGTCTTGTCTCTGTAACTATCTCTGGTCCTCTGAGATATCTGTCCAGTTTTAATTGTTTCTCTATTGGTGGTTTTCAGCTGCCCAGACCCTAAGATATGAAATTATTTTCCCAAATCTCTTTGCTTCTCTATCACTGTGCTTCTTTCCAGGTGCGGCTTAAAACTCACCTAAGCCTTTATTCTCCATCTGTGATATCATCTTATATGAATCCTTATTGAGGTTGATTCATGAAAATACCTTAAGCTATTTGTCAATATTACTGTAACAGTAGCTTCCATTTATATACTATCTCTACAGTACCAACACATCTTAAGGCTCCGTGGCGGTCCGGTGATAATAAGAGAAGCAACTACAAAATTAGTCACAAAGTTTGTAACTGCCTTGGGGAGTTTTTTCCAAGATTGGGCTCAGCAATGTCTTAGGTGATGTACTATATCCAAATCAGGATGTCATGAGAGTGGTTTGGAATCTCAAAACCTAGACCAGTTAAACCTTATTGATTGGAATCATATTACGGCAATCTAAACCTGCAAAGTTTCTTGAACTTGAAGGACTACACTTTCTGAGTGTTCACCTATGGACTCACTTTCAATGACTCTACAATTTATGCTCTCAGCATTATTTATTTATTTATTTTTGTCTTTAGCACGTTTATCAATCTTTGTATGTAGTTCTTCATTGAATTTTATTGTACTTCTTGGTTCTGCTGTGAATTTCTGCAAGAAAATTAATCTCAGGGTAGTATATAATGACTTAGTACATCCTTTGATGATATATTTTCTTTGAACTTTGGAAAAAAAGAATAAAAAGGGTTACAAAGTGATTATTGTTACTAAATTTTGCCAAGGGATCTTCCAGGGGAAATCCAGTTAAAAACAAGCAACAGTACAACACAATATTGTGCCAAAATAATTTAACTGGGATTTATGTGCTTAATTAATCTATTCCCTTCTGCTTACATCATCTCCGTACCCTCCATTCTCTGCACATTCATGTGCCTACCCAAGCACCACTTAAATGCTTCAGTTGTATTTGCCTCCACTACCATCTCTGGCAGTGTATTTCAGGCAGCCACCATTCATTGTGGAAGAACACATGCCCTACAGATCTTCTCTGAAGCTTATCATAAATGCATGCCGTCTAGTATTTGGCATTTTGACGCTGGGAAAAAGATACTGGCTTTCTACTCTACCTCATAATCTTATAATCCTCTATCACCCCCAATGCTTCAGAGAAAATAATCCACTCCTTTTTGTCTGAATTGTAAGGCTATAGAATCCCTGACTGGTAGAGCACAGAAACAGGTCCTTCAGCCCATCAAGATCATGCCAAACTTTTGCCCATAAACACTAATCAAATACTAAAGATATGAGATGACCGGTCTTTACAAGATTCTTTTCATCAGACTGACTGTGTCATCTAAGGATTTGTGGGGGTTTCTCTCACCATACACAAAGTTTTATAGATAAGATATTAACCCAAGGCCTTCTCCGCTCCGTCATGTATAAGAGATTAAATTGCAACATATCAAAGCTTGAAGTTCAAAGTAAGTTTATTATCAAAGTACCGTAGATTCCGGATTTTAAGCCGCTACTTTTTTCCAACATTTTGAACAGCTTTGAACTTTGCGGCCAATAATCCGAAGCGGCTAATGCATGATTTTTTTCATGCCGCCTCGTAAACATTTTGCCTCATAACAGTAGACCAATAAAATTGATGAGTAGTTCACAGAGGTCCAATGAAATTGTACGATAAATCAAGCGCACTTTCACAATTAAATTATTGTAAATCAGTCATTTGTACTCACCCTCATCAACATGGAAAACACTCGAAGCATTGTGCTGCCTACTTAGTTTAAACTATATTTGTTTTCTGTACTACATCGTGGGATGCTATGACGTCACACCCGGTTTCGCGGTGTCTTGTGGGAAAATGCCGGTTTGCGATGAAACGGGACGGAGGGAGGGAGCGCATTACGCGAGCGGCTTTGGATCTGAGCGAAAACGCTGCTTTTAAGTTAAAGGTGATCAATAACTTTTCCTGGTAGGCTGCAATATATATATTTTTTTACCAGTCGTTAGGAGATATTGGAATGTTGTTCAGTAAAGAAGTATACGCAACGTATATTTAAAAGTAGCCGCGTACGGGCACGGTTCGAAAAAAAGCATTTGCAATATGTATTTGTTTTTGTTACCATATGGATTTAATTAAAAGTTAAAAAAATCCTCACGTGTAATATCTTTCTGTGTAAATATCTCATATTACAACGTGGGATACCTGCGGCCGAAAATCCGGTGCGGCCTAAAATCCGGTGCGGCCTAAAATCCGATGCGGCCTTTACAATTAAAAAATTGATTTTATTTCTAAAATTAGAGCCAGCGGCTTTTAATCAGGTGCGCTCTGTAGTCCGGAATCTACGGTACATATATGTCACCATAACCTACCCTGAGATCAATTTTCTTGTGAGCATTCACAGTAAATAGGAAGAAACACAATAGAATTAATGAAAAGCTGCACACAAAGAAGGACAAACAACCAACGTGCAAAAGACAAAAAATTGTGCAAATACAAAAAGAAAAAGAAATAGTAAATAAAGCAGTTATAAATATTGAGAACATTTATCATGAACCAATTCTTAAACAAAATCTGAAGTTTTGGTCATTATCACGTTGGGAGAATGCCGTGTGAAAGTTAGCTGATATGTTTCTCCCATTACAATGGCAAGTACACTTCAATTTTCCATGAGACTGATTGGGAAATGAAAAGAGCTAACTAAATGTAAGATGTTTGATAGTTCTTTTTCTCTACTGGTGCATTGGTGATTGAATTCCTGTCCTTGAAATGTTAGTGTCCAAATCAATTACACTTTTCTTTGCTTGTATGTTTCATGACCCTGAGTTTGTCAATTTCATTTACTCAAAAAAATAGGACAGAATTATGTCTGGCAATTGTCAATACTGATGCAATTATTGTGGCTTGGTGAATGTGCCACTGTAAGTCATCCAACTTATCAGCGACATTCAACCGGTTTAATGTTAATCATTCTTTTTTTGAGATGTCATGATTGTTAACTCTATGCATGTGTGTGCATGAATGCATGTGATTAGATGTGGGAGGATTACCTAGTTAAAAAAATATATATGCAGATGGAATTCATTTCTATCTCAGCACTGAATGAAAAAAAAAGTAACCTTTTCACAATGGTGATGCAAGCACCATTGCCACATCCTTATTAAAGGTCAGCCTTTTCTTAGTGGATTTCATCAAGCTAGATTCACCTTGTCCTCTCTTCCTTCATAACAGTCCCTATATAATTAGCTAGAGTAAGGGGTGTTATAGAGATATGCCCCTTTCATTTTCCTTCTGCCTCTCATTAACTTATGGCAATTGCTTCTGATTAGCAAAGACTTATAGGGTGGTAACTTGTGACTTTTTATGTAGTGACTTCTGACCTTTTAGAATATTACAAATGTGGGCATATAGTCCACTTTGCATAATAGAAAGTGCAATATTTATAAATTATTCAGCAAACAAAACTTGAAATGGAACAGAAGTTAAGACAATGTATTATGTCCTCCAAGCAGGACAAGTGCCACATCTCCTCCATCACTACCATTCAGGGCATGAAACAGTCCTTTCAGGTGATGTGACACTTCACCTGCGAGTCTGTCCGGGTCATCTATTGTATTCCTTGCTCCTGGTGCAACCACCTTCACAGCAGTGATGCCCGAAGTAGATTGAGGGACTGCTTCATTGAGCAACTTCATTCCATCTGCCATAAAAGGTGGATTTGCCATTTCAATTCGACTTCCTAATCCCATTCTGACATGCTGATTCATGGCTTCCTCTACAGCCATGATGAGGCCACTCTCAGATTTGAGATATTATATTCCATCTGAGTAGCCTCCAACCTGATGGCATGAATATAGATTTCTCCCCTCTCCCTTTCTCTCTTTTTCTATTCTCCATTATGGCTCCCCTCTTACCCATTCTCTTCTCCTCACCTGCCAATCACTTCCCTCTGGTGCCCCTCCACTTTCTCTTTCTCCCATGGCCCTCTGTTCTCTCTTGTCAGATTCCTTCTTCTTTAGCCTCTGACCTCTTTCACAATCATCTCCCAGCTTCTTACTTCATACCCCACCCACTCACCATCTTACCTCCCATCTGGTTTCACCTACCACCTGTCAGCTTGTCTCCTTCCATTCCTCTGTCTTCTCATTCTATCTTCTTCCCACTAATTTTCCCTTCCCAATGAAGGGCTCCACCCAAAATATCAACTGTTTATTCCTCACCATATATGCTGCCTGACTTGATGAGTTACAGTCATACAGTTACAGAGCCCCACAAGTGTACAGCACAGAAACAGGGTATTCAGCCTATCTAGACAATGCTGAAAGTATTTAAACTGCCTACTCTCATTGACTTGTCCCAGGACTATAGACGTCCATATTCCTACTTTCCATGTACCTATCCAAACTTTTCTTAAACACTGAAATTGAGCTTGAATGTACCACTTGAGCTGGCAGCTTATTCCACACTCCCACAAAATCCTGAGTGAATTAGATTAGATTGTGAGGACACTCAGTCCTCGTTTATTGTCATTTAGTAATGCATGCATTAAGAAATGATACAATGTTCCTCCAGTATGATATCACAAAAACACAAGACAGACCAAGACTAACTTACAAAAACCACATAATTATAACATATAATTACAACAGTGCAAAGCAATGCTGTAATTTGATAAGGGCAGACCATGGACACTGTAAAAGAAAGTCTCAAAGTCCTCGATAATCCATCATCTCACATAGACTGTAAAAGGAAGAAAAACTCTTCCTGCCATGAACCTCCAGCGCCGCAAAGCTTCCCGATGCAGCCTCTGGAAGCATCCGACCACAGTCAACTCTGAGTCCTTCCGAAAAACTTCGAGCCTCCAACCAGCCCTCCGACACCGAGCACCATCTCTGCCGAGCGCTTCGACCCCGGCCTCGGCTGCCAAGCAACAGGCAAAGCCGAGGATTCAGGGCCTTCCTCTCTGGAGATTTCTCGATCGCACAGTAGCAGCGGCAGTGAAACAGGCATGTCAGAAGTTTCACCAGATGTTCCTCCGTGCTTCTCACGTCCATCACCATCAAATCAGGATTGTGCACGGCCCCTACTTACAGATAACAGATATTCATTCCTGGAGTGGCCGCGTGCACTGCCGCCATTTTCCCCTCATGTTCCCCTTAAACTTCTCACCCTTGACCATTAACACTTGACCTCTGGTTGTAGTCCTATGCAACCTTGCTGGAAAAAGCCTGCTTACATATACCCTATCAAAACCCCTCATAACTTTGTATACCTCTATCAAATCTCCCCTCAATCTTATACATTCTAAAGAATACAATCCTAATCCATTCAACCTTTCCTTATAACTCAGTTCCTCCAGACCTGGCAACATCCTTGTATATTTTCTCTACACTCTTTCAACCTTGTTTACATCTTTCTGTAGGTAGGTGACCAAAATTGCACACAATACTTAAAATTAGAATCAAAATCAGAAATTAGGCCTCACCAACGTCTTATACAATTTCAACATAACATTCCATCTTCTGTACTCAATACATTGATTTATAAAGGCCAATGTACCAAAAGCTTTCCTTATGACCCTATCTGCCTGTGACACCAGTTTCAATGAAGTATGTACCTGTATTCCTAGATCCCTTTGTTCTACCACACTCCTAAGTGCCCTACCATTCAATATGTAGGACCTACTACCCTGGTTGGTCCTACTGAAGTGCAAATCCTTGAACTTGTCTGCATTAAATTCTATCTGCCACTTTTCAGCCCATTTTTCCATCTGGTCCACATCCCTCTGCAAGTTATGATAGTCTTCCTCACTGAGTTCCTGCAACATTTTCAGTGTATTACATTGGATTTTCAGCATCTGTAGAACCTCTTAAATGTATGAAATTCGTATGGAGGCATCAATGCACAGGATCATAAAATCTGCCCAGAGTTGTGGACACATTCAGCTCTATCTCCAGATAGTGGCATCAATCACCATTCAGGATATGCACTCTTCTCATTACTCCCATCAGAAAGGAGCATGAAGATGTACAACTCAACATTTGGGGAAAAACTGCTTCCCCTCTCATCAGATTTCTGAATGGTCCATGTACCAATGGTCACTACCTCACTATGCTGGTCTTTTTTTTGCATTATTTATTTAGTTCTAATATATTCTTATCATAACTTATAATAACTTGGTATGTATTGCACTGTACTGCTCTACAAACACAACAGATTTCATAATATACGGCAGTAATAATGAACCTGATTTTGACTCTGATTCTGAAAAGCCAGTTAGTATTCATGCTTTCGTCCATGTCCTCCAAACTAGCCTAAAATTCAGCAGCAAACAATAAATTTCTCATTGTATCAAATCTGCAATCGACTGATTAGCTCAATTGATAACTGAGTTAATGTGCTTAATCAACATTATTTGACGAGGTAGTACACATTCCAGCAGCAGACAAACTTAGGTCAGGATGTTACTGCTCGTCTAATACGCCAAACACACCACACTTTTCTTGCACAAATATTTAGAAAAGTTATACATAAAAGTCACAATTGTTGAATGAATCAATCATTTTATATTGTCAATTCAATAATAATTAGACAAAAAAGAGAAGATTTGGAGATGGGGATCATCTTTGGAAAACAATCTCGCAGACTGTAGACCCATACATGCCATGCTGTATGATGTAGGTGATCGTGGTCTCATGATCATGACCGTTCTTGGCAAATGTTTCTACGGAAGTGCTTTGTCATTGCCTTTTTATGGGCAGTGTCTTTACAAGATGGGTGATCCCAGTCATTATCAATACTCTTCAGAGACTGTCTACTTGGTGTCAGTGGTTACATAACTAGGACTTATGATATATACAGGCTGCTCATACAACCATCTTCCACCTGGTCCCATGACTTCACATAACCTTGATCGGGGGCTAAGCAGATGCTACACCTGGCTTAAGGGTGACCTGCAGGCTAGCAGAGGGAAGGAGCACCTTACATCTCCTTTGATAGAGAAAGATATTCACCCCATAAGCTATAAGAACAGAATTAAGTCTTTCAGCTCATCAAGTCTACTCTCTCATTCAAACATGGCTGATTTATTATCTCTTTTAACCCCATTCTCCTTTTATCCCCCGTAACCTTTGATGCCCTTACTAATGAAGAACCTATCAACCTCCACTTCAAATGTACCCAATGACTTTGCCTCCACGGCCGTCTGTGGCAATGAAGTCCACAGATTCACCACAACTCACTAAAACCCTAGTTCACTCAATCTATCCTCATAAGGCATGCTCTTTAATTCAGGTTGTTGGGGTCTGTCTGTTCAATCAGATTCTGTGCAAAGGGCCCCTCATAGGAACCCATAGGAGAATGTCCATTTTTACTGTTCCCTTCATCAGAAATCTCCTTTAAACCTTCACACTCATTTTAAAAACTGAGCATATTAATGCTTTTAAGAACAGCCTTACTCACAAAGACAGTTGAATCCAGACTGATGATCAGAGACAACCTGATTCAGAATTCAATTGTCTTCTTTTTTTGTGTGTGTGTATGTGCGTGTGTGTGTGCGCACAATGTAATGCAGAAAGCGGACATTACTTTCCTCCACCTCCCCCCACCTTCACATTTTGGCTTTTGCCCCATTCCGTTCCAGATAAAGGGTCATGCCTTGAAAGTTAACATTTGATTGCCCTCCGTAGATGCCTCTTGATTTGCTGATTTCCTACAGCATTTTGTGAGTGCTGCTCTGGATTTCCAGTACTGCAGAATCTCGTGTGTCAATGGCTTTAGATTGTCAGATGTCCTCTTCTGCTTGTGTGTAATTACTTGGATCCTGCTCACCATGGAATTGCTAACACCACCAAGGATGGCCCCGAGCCTAGCTGCGAAGCGAGGAAGGTTCCATAAAAACCCAGAACTATAGAAATACCAAAAGAAGTTCCAAAAACCTCATCACTGGGAGAGGAAGGATACAATTTGAGAAGCTGGCCCAGGACAGAAGTCTCTAGTGAATGGGCCGATGCTCCAGTAGGGATGATGGGCTTAAATAAGAAAGTCGATAACCATGGCTGGGGTCCCGTTGGTTTCTTCATGTCAGTCAGGTGGTGTTGGCTCCAAGCTGAAACTCATCCAGTTTTGGTTTCATACTTCAGTGGAGATTTCAGAAACAACCATGTGGCTAAAGTGTTTTAGAAGTGGAAAGAGGCTGCAATTATAGCTGAGAAGGAGCATTCATTATGAAGGCCTGAAGTAGTTGTGCCAAGTGGCCATTCATGGGTTGAGGCTTTCCCAGGCAGTGGAGGATTCTGACGAAGCTGATTGCCTGCCCCTTTTCCGGGGTTATGTCTATGCCTGTACGTCCCTGTAGAAGAGGCACTTGATATCAACAGGCACACTGGGAAATGTTTGGGACCAGTGGCCACCAAAGGGGTTCAAATACATCCTGGATAACGATGACTACATTGCAATTTGAAGCTATTGACTGTAAATGATGTGAATAGAGGAATATTATAATAATATAGATGCTGTCAATAACAAAAAAATCCTTTGAAGAATGATTTAAAAAAGGAGTCAGTCTTCAAAATTTACTTTTGAAAATGTATGACAGTGAATGCAAAGCAGGCCCACAGTTTTGTACCATAATGGGCAGAGTCCCTCTCAAGTAACTGTGAGAAGGCTGACACTTAATTTCACCTCAAATTTTATTTTATTCATTTGATGCAAAAGGACATCACTTTGGTCACTAAAGTACTGAATTCAGATCCCTAGGAGTGAGAGAAAGTTGGGGGTATTTTGAGGGATACTAAAAGGCCTGGATCGAATGGATGCAGAGAAGACGTTTACATTAATTGAAAAGTCTTGTAACTGAGAACACAGCCTCAGAATAAAGGGGTATCCCTTTAGAACTGAGATGAGGAAGCATTTGTTCAGTCAGCGGATGTGTGAAATGTGTTATCACGGAGCTGTGGAGGGCAAATCATTGGATGTATTTAAGACAGAGGTTGATAGTTTCTTGATTGGTGATGGGTTTAAGGGCTATAAGGAGAAGGCAGTGGAATTGATTTAAAGAGAAACCATGCTTGAATGACAGAGCAGACTCAATGGGCCAAATGGTCTTAATCTGTTACTGTATCTTAAGGATTTATGGAAATTAATTCGACATATCTGACCAGGGAGTCCAGAGCAGGCATGTTGCCAGAAAACCACTGGGATATAATTCTCAGTAGATGTGGTTTAATGAAAGAAGATAATCAATATAGATAAAGCATCCAGCTTATACACAAATATCATAAAGTATTTCACAACGTAAGAACAGGTCATTCATGTCTCTGTGCTTCAGTGGTAGAAATAACTGTATAAAGGCAGAGTGAACCAGTCCTATGATCTTAAATGGCACTAACAAGTATTCTTTAAATCAATTGAATAGTGGTTGCCAACCAAAGCTTTTGTACTCCCTTCACGACTACTTGTCTTCATTTTGTTTAGCTTGAATAAAATAATGGAATCTTCAAAATCCAAAGTCAAACTAAAAATACATCTTAATTATTAAGGGACAGACTGATATCTTAATTTTAGTAACTCTGATCTCCTGATTATTGGATGCACAGAGTATTTTGTACTCTGTAGTGTTAGTCAGGAGTTTCTGAGCAGTGTACTTCTATACCCGAACAGATGGGGGATCCATCAGGAATTCTGGCAGAGATCTCTGTGATTTGATACAATGGCAGTATTGGCAACAATGAGTATTTCATATTCTTGGCTGGAAGAGCAAGAGGGAGGACATATCATGAGAAATTACTCTTCAATTATGAATATTCCTTTTGGACCGAGCATATATTGGTTTGCATCCTGTTGTACTGGAGCTTATTTAACATACAATTGCAGTCTGTGGGAATTTGCTGCATACAAAATAACTGAGCCTATTTCCTACTTTTCAATAGCAGGCACCCTCTAAAATACTTCTCTGAGGATTGTCACCTCGTCGAGGTGGAGAGGCCTGTGAGTGCTTGAGATCCTGAGGGCGATGCTGTCTGGTGTTTAGCTATCCGATGCTCAGCTCCTGGTCAGGCCACCCATGACGGTAAGGTCAAGTGGGAGGATAGAGACAAAGAGAGATCCAACCAAAACTCCACGATGGAGCTGGCGGAAGATGATGACGCACCACAATGGCTGTGAAGGTGGAGGAAGGGTCCCACAGACATCTTGCATTCCATGAAACTAAACCCTGACTCCTGATCTGTCAAGGTCTATGCGGATGCTGTCCTTATATATCAGCCTCCCCACGTTAAACAAAGTCAAGCTCAGGAATTCTCCATTAAGGGCATTCACCCTAAAGACAACACCTTAGGATAACATCATACACGACTCGAGTAATCATACTACCCTTTAAAGGACTTTGTGGAGGCTGCTCTCTGTTTGACCCATGCTATCGCCAATAGATGCGAAGCACCATCAATTATAAGTGTAAATTCTGTACTAAAAGCAACAGTCAGAGTGAGCACCAATGTTTAAATTTACACAGAAACCATTGAAATGAATGATGACTATAAACAATCTTGAAAAGAGCAGTTGCATCAGGATGAGGTATCCACATTCTTAAAAGTTTCCCTCAAGATCTTCAAAATAGGAAGTTTTGATTGTCAAATCAGAATCAGGTTTGCAGAAGTAGGATGGTACAAGACATAAAATTACTCTAAATCACATAAAAATACTAAATATATAAAAATAAATGTGTAGTGAAGAAATAGAGAAAAGCAAGGAGGCAGTGTTTATGGGGGTCATGGACCATTCAGAAATCTGATGGCTGAAGCTAAGAAGCTGTTCCTACAGTGTTAATTGTGCATCTTTAGGGTCCTGTACTTACTTCCTGATAGTAATATTGAGAAGGGGGTACGTCGTGGATGGTGAGGGATCTTAATGATAGATGTTTCCTTCTTAGACCATAAGACATATGAGCGAAATTAGGCCATTCAGCCCATTGAGTCCACTCCACCATTTCATCATGGCTAATGCTAGATCCCATTCAACCCCATACACCTGCCCTCTCACAATATCCCTTGATGCCCCGACCAATAAGGAATCTGTCAACTTGCACTTTAAATATACTCACGGACTTGGCCTCAACCGCAGTCTATGGCAGAGCATTCCACAGATTCACCACTCTTTGGCTAAAAAAAATCCTCCCTATTTCTGCTCCAACAGGTCACCCTCAATTTTGAGGCTGTTCTGTTTAGTTCCTGATACCCCTACCAGAAGTGGCTGTTCTGTGAGTGAAAACATCTTGTTAGATCCACTCGCTGGATGTTTTCTTGGTTTTGGCACCATTCTTTGTAAACTCCAGAGTTTGTTGTGTGTAAAAATCCCAGGAGATCAGCAGTTTCGGTGATACTCAAATCACCCTGGGCAGCTCCTAATTAATTAGCTTGTTTAATTCGGCTGTTTCTTAAAGATGTGCCGGGTGCGCTCCGGCTAGCAGTGCACCCCTGCACTTTGCGAACTATTCCCAGAAACTTCAACCAACTGTTGACATCTCCGCCAGTATCCCCCTCTAATCCACCTGGGCAAGCTCCTGTCTCGTGCCTCTGTAATCCCTTTTGCTACATTGTGCTACTAATACATCTGACTTATGTGTCTCCCTCTCAAACTGCAGTATGAATTCTGTCATATTATGATCACTGCTTCTTAAGGGTTCCTTTATACCAAGCTCCCTAATGAGGTCTGGGTTATTACACAACACCCAATCTAAGAAAGCCTTTCCCCAAGTAGGCTCGAGCACAAGCTGCTCTATAAAGGTACTTGACAAATTCCCTCTCTTGTAATCCAACACCAACCTGATTTTCCCAATCCCCTTGCATATTGAAGACTCCCATTACAATTGTGACAGTACCCTTATCACATGCCCTTTCCAGCTCCCCTCGTAATCTCAACCCCACATTTTGGCTACTAATTGGAGACTTGTAAATGATTCCCATTATGTTTTTTTTACCCTTGCAGTTTCTGAATTCCACCTACAAAGATTCAACACTCTCTGATCATATGTCACATCTTTCTAAAGATGTAACTCCATCTCTTACCAATAGAGCCACACCACTGCCTATACCTTCTTGCCTGTCCTTTCAATACAAAATATATCCTTTGATGTTAAGCTCCAAACTATGACCTTCTTTCAGCCACAACTCAGTGATGCCCACAAAGTCAACCAATCTTTAACTGCGCTACAAGTTCGTCCACCTTATTCCGAATGCTATGCACATTTAAATTCAACACCTTCAGTTCTGCATCCTTCACCCTTATGAATTATGCTTCTGTCATACAACTTAACTCTTTGCTCAGTCTGCAGTTGTACCCAATCATTGGCCTGTCCTTCCTTAAATTCATATTACATCATCTACTTGTAAACCTGTTGCCTCATCCTCAGTTCTATCATACTGGTTCCTATCCCCCTGTCATATTAATTTAAACCACTCCCAACAGCTCTAGCAAACCTGCCTGCAAGGAAATTGGTCCCCTCAAACTCAGGTGCAACCCGTCCCTTTTGTGCTAGATTTCCCTCCACAGAAACCATGCTGACCTTGACTTAATTTATCATTGGTCTCCAAGTACCCTGAAGCCTCATCCTTCATAATGGACTCTAACACTTTCCCAACCACTGATGTTAGGCTTACTGGCCTATAATTTCCTCTCTTTTGTCTTCCTCCCTTCTTAATGAGTGGAATGATCTTTACGATATTCCAGTCCTCTGAGACCATACCAGAATCAAGTGATTCTTGACAGATCATGACAATGTATCCACTATCTCTTCAGCAATCTCCTTCAGGATTCTGGGATGTAGTCCATCTGGTCCTGGTGACTTATCCACCTTAAGACCTTTGAGCTTGGATAGCACTTTCTCCTTTGCAATGGCACTCACTCCTGCTCCCTGACACTCATGGATGTCTGGCATACAACTAGTGTCTCACACAGCAAAGACTGAAGCAAAGTACTTATTAAGTTCATCTGCTATTTCTTTGTCCCCCATTACTACCTCACCAATATCATTTTACATCACCTGCCTCAGAAGTCATCCCAATGATCCATAAATCTGAATCCTTGCCCCCTGCTCCAATTCTTCGGCCACGCATTTATCCACCACCTCATTCTATTCCTATCCTCAATGCCATGTAGCACAGGCAGCAACCCCGAGATTACTATCTTGAGGCCCTGTATCTCAACTTCCTTCATTCTGTTTTCAGAACCTCCTCCCCTTTCCTTCCTATGTCGTTGGTACCATTATGTACCATGATTCTGGAGACATCACCTTTGAAGATGTTATCGATGAAACTTTGTCCCAATTCCTACATGACTGGGATAGAAATGGTTAAGAATTTGAAATGAAATGAGCAGTTCCACTTCCTGAGGATTTTGAGATGTGGTATGTCACTAAAGACCCTTACAAATTGCTACAGCTGTACAGTGGAGAGCATTCTAACTGGTTGCATACATCCTGGTATGAAGGCTAAAATGCACAGGATCACAAGTGGCTGCAGATAATGGTAGACTCAGCCAGCTCCATCACAAGCTCACCTCTCCCAACCATCAAGGACAGCTTCATGAGGTGCTGCCTCAAGAATGAGGTATCCATCACTAAGTGCCCTCACCATCCAGGTCATGTCCTCTTCTCATTACTACCATTGTGGAGGAGGTGCAAGAGCCTGAAGATCTACACTCGATAACTTAGGAACAACTTCCTCTGAACCCATGAAAACTACAGTCAAATTGCTCCAGGAGGCCTCACACAGGGTAGTGAGTGAGAGATTTAAGTAAAGGAGTTTTCACAGGATTTTGGTGGTGCAGTGACAGTTGATTCGATGCAAAAGGCCTCACACATTAGCAAAGGCAAATAAAAATAAGGCAGGGACAAGTGGAGCGTCCATTGCTGGGCATTGTGTTAGTGGGCCAGTGTTAGAGTGGGGAGGCTTTGGCTTGTCAGGCTTGGGTGAGGTAAGTATCTTGAAAGTTTCTTCTTCATTTTTCATTTCATTAGTAGATACTTTGGGGGCTGTATTTGTTTTTTTCTGTAATTTAGAAATTCTGGACAAACTCCAGCCTCCCAGATAACCAGACACACTGAGCTGCAGCTCTTCAGAGAACGTGTTAAAGAACTGGAGCAGCAGCTTGATGACCTTTGACACATACGGGAAACTGAGATGACATATAGGAGCTACAGCGAGGAAGTCACCCCTAAGTTGCAGGAGGCATGAAAATAGTTGACTGTCAGGAGAAGGAAGGTAAATAGGCAGCTAATGCAGAGTTCCCGTGTGGCCATTACCCTCAATAATAAGTAAACCGTTTTGGATACTGTTGACAGGGATGACTTACTGGGGCGAGTGTAGCCACACCGACTGGGTCTCTTGCACTGATTCTGGTGCTGTGCTCAGAAAGGAAGGGGACAAAAGAGGAATGCAGTAATGACAGGGGAATCTTTTGTTAGAGCAGTAGACACAAGACTCTGTGGACACAATAGAGACACCCGGATGGTATGCTGCCTCCCTGGTGCCTCGGTCAGGGACATCATGGATCAGGTCCAAGATGCTCTAAACATTCTAAAGGAGGATGGTGATCAGCCAGCAGTACATATTGGCACCAATGGCATAGATAGGAAAACCAAGGGGGTCCCGAAGAGAGAATTAAGGGAGCTAGGTAGAAAGCTGAAAAGCAGGACCTCCAGGGTAGCAATATCTGGATTGCTGCTTGTGCCATATGCCAGTGAGGTTTGGAATAGGATAATTTATTGGATGAACGCATGGTGGAGAAACTGCTGCAGGAGGTAGGGATCCAGATTTCTAGATCATTGGGATCTCCTCTGGGGAACATATCCCCAGAACTGAAGGGAGAGGTTACACTTGAACTTGAGGGGGACCAAGACCCTTGCAGGTAGGTTTGCTAGAGCTGTTGAGGAGAGTTTAAACTAATTTAACAGGGGGGTGAGAACCAGAGGAATAGGGATGATGGTAGGGCTGTTGTTTACAAGCAGAGGGAGTGTGTAGTGAGACTGTCAGGAGGCACAAGCAGAAGATAGGGCAAAATTGCAGCTAGTCAGATAAGCTGTAGTTTTGTGGGAGGGGGCAACAAATTTGAAAAGGGTGTTGGATACAGAATTGAAGGTTTTGTATTTGAATGCACACAGTATATGGAGTAAAGTAGATGCTCTTGTAGTGCATTTAGAGATTAATAGTTATGACTTTATGGGCTTCACTGAGTCATGGCTGAAAGAAAATCATAGTTGGGAGCTTAACACTCAAGCATACACATAGTAGTGAAAGGACAGGCAGTTAGGTAGAAAGGGTGGAGTGGATCTGTTGGTAAAGATTGAAATCAGTCATCAAGATGGCGGCGCGACGACGCAGGGCGCAGCGGCCACTCCAGTAAGGAATATCCGTTATCTGTAAGTAGGGGCCGTGCACAATCCTGATTTGATTGAGACGGATGTGTGAAGCACGGAGGAACATCTGGCGAAACTTCTGACATGCCTGTGCTGCTGACGCTGCTACTGAGCGATCGGAGAGATCTCCAGAGAGGAAGGCCCCGAATCCTCGGCTTTGCCTGTTGCTTGGTGGCCGGAGCCGGGGTTGAAGCACTCGGCAGAGATGGTGCTCGGTGCTCGGTGTCGGAGGGCTGGTCGGAGGCACGAAGTTGTCGGAAGTTTTCGGACGGACTCACAGTTGGCTGTGCTCGGGTGCTTCCAGAGGCTGCATCGGGAAGTTTTGCCACGTTGGAGGTTTCTTCCTTCTGCCATCTGCGTGAGATGATGGGCTATCTGGGACTTTGAGACTTTTTTTTTTACCGTGCCCATGGTCTGCTCTTATCAAATTATGGTATTGCTTTGCACTGTTGTAACTGTATGTTATAATTATGTGGTTTTTTTGGTCAGTTAGTCTTGGTCTGTCTTGTGTTTATGTGATATCATACTGGAGGAACATTGAATTTCCCCTTGGGGATGAATAAAGTATCTATCTATCTATCTATCTATCATAGAGAAAGGTGATATCAGATTGGAAGATATAGAATCCTTGTGGGTAGAGTTAAGAAACTGCAAGGGTAAAAAAACCCCTGTTGGGAGTTATATACAGGCCCCCAGTCAGTAGCCAGGATATGGGTTACAAACGTTGTACAAATTACGATGGTAGATAGAAAAGGCATGTCAAAAGGGCAATGTTACAAAAGCTACGGGGGATTTCAATAAGAAGGTAGATTGGGAAAATTAGTTTAGTGCTGGATCCCAAGGGAAAGAATCTGTAGAATGCTTACAAGATGGCTTTTTAGGACTTGTGGTTAAGTTCACTCTATCATGAGCAATTCTGGATTGGTTGATGTGTAATAAACCAGATTTGATTAGGGAGCTTAAGATAAATAAACCCTTAGGTAAGAAACCCTTATAAACCCCAAGATAAAGAAACTTAAGAAACCCTTAATATGATAAAATTCACCGTGCAATTGAGAGGGAAAAGCTAAAGCCAAATACATCAGTATTACAGTGAAGCAAAGGGAATTGCAGAGGACTGAGACAGGAGTTAACCGAAGTTGATTAGAAGGGGACACTAGCAGGGATGACAGCAGAACAACAATAGCTGGAGTTTCTGGGAGCAATTCAGATGGTGCAGGATAGGGACATCCCAAAGAAGTAGTAGTATTCTAAAGGCAGGATGGCACAACCACGGCTGACAAGGGAAGTCAAGCAAAAGAGAGGGCAGATAATAGAGCAAAAATTAATGGGTAGTTAGGGGACTGGATCACATTTAAAAAGCAACAGAAGGCAACTAAAAACCCATGGGGGGGAAGATGAAATATGAAGTTAAGCTAGCCAACAATATCACTGACGATGCCAAAAGTTTTCTTCAGATACAGAAAGTGTAAAAGAGAGGCGTGAGTAGATATTGGAGCACTGGAAAATGATGCTGGAGAGGTAGTAATGGGGGACAAAGAAATGGTGAATGAACTGAATAAGTACTTTGCATCATTCTTCACTGTGAAGGGCACCAGCAGTATGCCAAAAATTTGAGAGGGTTAGGAGGCTGAAATGACTGCAGATACTATTACTCAGGAGAAGGTGCTTGGGAAAATAAGATGTCTGAATGTAGATAAATCACTTGGGCGAGCTGAACTATGCAGCAAAGTTCTGAAAGAAGTATCTGAAGAGATTGTGGAGGCATTAGGAATGATCTTTCAAGAATCACTAGATTCTGGCATAGTTCCGGAGGACTGGAAAATTGCAAATGTCACTCCACTCTTCAAGAAGGGAGGGGGCAGAAGAAAGGAAATTATAGGCCAATTAGTCTGACCTCAGTGGTTGGGAAGATGGTTGGATACTGGTTAGCACAACGCTTTACAGCACAAAGGATCTGGGTTCATTTCCCAATGCTGCCTGTAAGGAGTTTGCATGTTCTCCCTGTCACTACCTGGGTTTCTTCCAGGTGCTCTGGCTTTCTCCCACAGTCCAACGACATACCAGTTGGTAGGTTAATTGCTCATTATAAATTGCCCCATGATTAGGCCAGCGCTAAATTGATGGGTTGCTGTGTGGCATGGCTTGAAGGTCAGAAGGACCTACTTCATGCTGTTCCTCAATAAATTTAAAAAAAAGATATTGAAGTCAATTGTTAAGGATGTCATTTTGGGGTACCTGGATCACATGGTAAAATAGGCCAAAGTCAGTGCAGGGTTGACTTTCCAACACAGATCTGTTGGAATTCTTTGATGAAAGCAGGGTTGACAAAGGCGGCTCTGGAGGCCAAGTCACTGGGTGCATTTAAGGTAGAGGTTGAAATGTTCTTGATTAGTCAGGGTGTGAAAAGTTACAGGAAGAAGTCAAGAGAATGGGGTTGAGAAGAAAAGTGATCTGCCATGATATAACATAGCAGACTCAGTGGGCTGAATGGCTTAATTCTGCTCCTCCGTCTTTCTCCTGGGCTATTTGTTTTGGTATCTTATAGTAATTTTAGGTCCACGCATAGACTACAGTTTGGTAAATCAGATCACTTAGAGGTCCTTCTCCTAAAGAGTAAAGCTCCAGAGATTAGGACAACAAAGAGGTGGTTGTGGCAGGTCGAGGAGAGGATATGGGATTGATTCTAGTCGTTGGAGTGGGCAGTATCCAAGGACTCATCTGTGGATCTGAATGAAAACACCACGGCTGTCATGGACTTTATTAAAACAATTGTAGACAAGTGTGTCCCTACAAAATCATTTAGAGTCTTCCGTAACCAGAAGCCCTGGATGAACTATAGATTCGTAAACTACCGAGGGCCTGATCACAGGCATCCAAGTTTAGTGAGCAAGAGAGCTTCAAGAGATTCAGGTCTGCATCACTTGCAGACCCCAGTCATTTGATGAAGGGAGTAGGTAAAATGGATGATCACTGATTTTTCCCCAGGTTAGGGGAGCCTGAAGTTGGAGGAGATAGATTTAGTTAAGAGGGGGAAAAGTTTTAAGAAACCTGAGGGACACTTTTTTTGCACAGATGGTGATGGTAAATGGAATAAGCTGCTAGAAGTAGTAATTATAACATCTGAAAGACATTCAGGTAGATTTATAGATAGTAAAAGTTTAGAGTATAGACAAAATGCAGGAAAATTGGACTAGCTCAAGGTGAACGTGGATGAATTGGGCTGAAGGACCTGTTTCTATTCTGTATAAATCTACGATTCAATGTATCTGCGTCTCAATATCACCAAGACCAAGGAGATGGTGGTGGACTTTAGGAGATCTAGGCCTCATATGGAGCCAGTGATCATTAATGGAGAATGTGTGGAGCAGGTTAAGACCTACAAGTATCTGGGAGTACAGTTAGACAAGAAGCTAGACTGGACTGCCAACACAGATGCCTTGTGCAGGAAGGCACAGAGTCGACTGTACTTCCTAAGAAGGTTGGCGTCATTCAATGTCTGTAGTGAGATGCTGAAGATGTTCTATAGGTCAGTTGTGGAGAGCGCCCTCTTCTTTGTGGTGGCGTGTTGGGGAGGAAGCATTAAGAAGAGGGACGCCTCACGTCTTAATAAGCTGGTAAGGAAGGCGGGCTCTGTCGTGGGCAAAGTACTGGAGAGTTTAACATCGGTAGCTGAGCGAAGGGCGCTGTGTAGGCTACGGTCAATTATGGATAACTCTGAACATCCTCTACATAGCACCATCCAGAGACAGAGAAGCAGTTTCAGCGACAGGTTACTATCGATGCAATGCTCCTCAGACAGGATGAAGAGGTCAATACTCCCCAATGCCATTAGGCTTTACAATTCTACCGCCAGGACTTAAGAACTTTTTAAAAGCTATTATTAATGCTTTTTGAGATAGTGATTTAGATGCATATCATATTTTTTTTACTGAGTTAAGTATTGTATGTAATTAGTTTTGCTACAACAAGTGTATGGGACATTGGAAAAAAGTTGAATTTCCCCATGGGGATGAATAAAGTATCTATCTATCTATCTAGCTAAGCATTCTGATTACAAAGGCATAGAAGGGTACAGATTGAATGCAATTGTGATTAATATAAATGAGTATTTGACAGTCAACATAGATCTGTTAAGCCATAAAACTTGTTTCGATGCTGTATGAGTCTTTGACCAGGGTTCAGGTGTCCAAAACTACAGGGCACAGATAAAATACAAGAGGAGAGAGTTAAAAAGAGATTGGAAGAGTAAATTTTTCGTACAGAGGAGAGCAAATACTGGGATGAACTGCCAGAGAAAATGGTTGAGTCAGGTGCAAATGCCATATTTAATAGGCATTTGGAGAGGTACATGGAGAAGAGGGGGTTGGAATATAATGGGCCAAACATGGGCAAGTCAGAGAAGCAGGGAGGATGCCATGGACCAGATGGGCTGAAGGGCTTGTTCCCATGTATGTATAGTATTGTGCAACAGTCATAGGCTATTTTGAATATTTATTCAATGATTTATTGAGAAAAATTATACAATATTACAGGCATTTATCTGGGGTAATGCCTTCTGCAAAAGCTATCTGGAGTCAGTCAAAGAGATGAGATTGGAGGTGTGGGTTGTAGAGGTGCCCTGTCCTATAAAAAAGACACACAAAGTCAGGTTACCATCACAGCCTGCTCTTCTCAAGAAAGATCTGTTTATGTGCTCCATGCCTCGATCAAAACAGCTTTCCGAAGACCTTAGAAGAAGAATTGTAGAGAGCATCAAGCAAGGTGGAAAAGGCTACAAAAGCATTTCTAAAGACTTGAGTGATCATCAGTCCCCAATAAGAATAATTGTCTACAAGTAGAAGAAACTCAGTATTGTTGCTACTCTGTCTAGGAGTGGGCATCCTGCAAAGATCACACCAAGAGCACAATGTGCAATGCTGAAGGAGGTGAGAAAGAACCCAAGGGTAACAGCAAAAGATCTACAGAAATATCTAGCATTTGGTACAATCTCTGTTCATGTGTCCACTATAAGATAAACACTGAACAAAAATGGAGTTCATGGAAGACACCCCCGAAGAAAGCACTGCTCTTCAATAAAAAACATTGCATCCTGTCTCAAGTTTACAAAAGACCATCTATATGTTCTACAACATTTCTGGGACAATGTTGTGTTGACAGATGAGACAAAAATTTGAGCTTTTTAGCAGAAATGCACATTGCGATGTTTGGAAGGAAAAAGGCACTTCACACCAACACCAAAACCTCATCCCAACTGTGCAGCATGGTAGAAGGAGCATCGTGGTTTGGGGATGCTTTGCTGCGTTAGGGCCTGGATATCTTACAACCATTAAGGGAACAATAAATTAAAAATTGTATTAGGAAATTTTACAGGATAACGTCAGGGTAGCAGAACATCACCTGAAGCTTAATAGAAATTATGTAATGCATTAAGACAATGATCCGAAAGACAAGAGTAAATCAACATCAGAATGCTTTAAAAAGAAGAAAATTTGTGTTTTGGAGTGGCTGAATCAAAGTCCTGAGTTTAATCCTATAGAAAGGTTGTGGAAGGACCTGAAGTAACCAGTACATGTAAGGAAGCCCTCCAACATCCCAGAGCTGAAGCAGTTTTGTAAGGAGGAGTGTCCTAAAATTCCTCCCAGCCAATGTACAGGACTGATCAACAGTAACTGGAAATGTTTGGTTGAAGTTATTGCTGTACAAGAGGGTCACACCAGTTACTGAAAGCAAAAGTTCACATACTTTTTCCAACAAATACATGTAATATTGGGTCATTTTTTTCTCAATAAATAAATTAAGGTATAATTTTTTTGTTATGTATTGAATTGGGTTCTCTTTATCTAGTTTTAGTACACACCATAAAGATCAGGTCAGATCAGATCATATTTATGCAGAAATAGAGAAGTTCTACATGGTTCTCAAACTTTCAAGCACCACTGTAGCTGGACTTTGCACAGTACTGTATATTGGTTAAATAGGAAGCTGGATGGGGGAAAGAAATAATAGAACTTAACTTTGTATTAGCTCAGTGGTATGAAGTGTTATTTGGTAACTGGAAAGACATAATCTATTGTACTCTTTGACTCTATGACTCCATAACTGAATGGTGGAATTTTCTGAAAGGGTTTTCACTGATTAGGCACAGAAAAACAATCATAACTCTGGCCAAAATCAAATCGCTGATGTAACAAGCCAATTTCAAATTTCCTCAAACTTCAGCACAAAAAAATCCTCTTTGTATATAGCTGTGCTACAGGTTTACAGGATGTGTCGGCTGCCTGAATTGAATACATGACTGAAGGATTTCAAACAAGCCTAATCATTTTAGACATAGTCTGCCAAAAGTGCAAACTGAAACCAGTGTCAAAAATCGAGGAGAAACTGATACAAGTACTGAAATAACATGGTTTTAATCCTGAAAATCAGTAAAATATGCTTTCAGTCCATAACTATTTTGTTGGTTGAATACCAAAAAACGCAGCACCATAGCACCAAATTCAATCGGTGCAATTAGATTCATTTAAGCTTTGATACAAAGGCTAAAAGCTGGCTTACAGTTATTTTAAGCTACATTTTACAGAATAAAGGGTTAACTAGTGACTGTAGCTCATTTGAAATTGTGTTCAGTTTCAATAAAGTCTCACATAAGTGATTATTATGTAAACTAGAGCACATGGAGTAAAGGAGGGTTGGGAATTTGTGACCAAGTGGGCGACAGCAAGGATCAGTGTTGGATCTCAATCTCTTCAGTACTGGGATCAATGGTTTGGATGAGGGAATCAAGTTGTTGCAAAATGCTGGTTTATTACAGTTTGGTTCTGGTCCAATCACTATGTTCAAGGAAATTGCTTTGCTACATGAATAGTAACAAAAACAAGCAGTATCCACCATTTAACACATTCTGCTGGTCCTGGCAAAGGCAGGTTATTGAGCTGACACTGACTAAGGGATAAGTGCAGCTTGAGGAAGTCTTATCAATCAATCATGAATCAAACAGTTCTCAAGAGAAAACAAAAGAATGCTTTCCCCAACACTGTCAATGGCAAAAATATCCTTTGATGCACAAGTCATATATTTACTCACTTTGACAAAAGAGCTTTAATCCGATATTTAACATATTAACTGTTACTGCACCAGTTATTTTATTTTGATTCAGAGGTACAGCACAGTAACAGGCCTTTCCAGCCCAGTGAGCCCCCATGGCCCAATTACACCCATGTGAGCAATTAACCAACTAACCCGTATATCTTTGGAAGGTGGGAAGAGACTCACAGGGAGAAGGTACAATCTCCTCATACTAACCATTATGCGACCATGCCATCCCTGCCAATTCTGCAGAAGGTGAAAATATTCTCACACACACACACACACACACACACACACACACACACACACACACACACACACACACACACACACACACACACACACACACACACACACACACACACACACACACACACACACACACACACACACCTGGAGGGGAAAAAAGGGGATAAAAGCCATAATAAAAAGGTAGGGAAGGGGGAGAAGTTGCTTGTAACATAGTAGTTGCTATATCAAGCCATTATGCATCCAGAAAGGATGATATTTATCAATAAAAATTGGTAAGGATCAATGAGGACATGGGCAAACCTCTTTGCCAAATTGCAATCCCAAAAAACAATAGACAGTGAACACTTTGGAATTGAGATAAGAATAAATTTAATCTCTCAGAGAGAAGAAAACTTTGGAACTGTCTACCTAAGGGGTTATGGAGGCTCAATCACTGAGTACATTTAAAACATTAATTAATGGATTTAACAATCTGAAGGATATCCATGGATGTAGGGTTGATTTGAAAGTGATACTAATGCAAAAATCATGCATGATTTTAATGGATGGTAGAGAATGACTGATGGGTTGAATGGTTCTCACTTAAGCTCCCTGTGTTCTCAGTTCTCAGTACAATGCATAAATTCTGTTATGGATAATCATTGTTCATAGACTGCGCAGCCTTTTTTTTGCCAAGCTCAACTTTCTAACACAGAAGCTGATACCTCTAATGATCAAAAAGTTGTTTTTGAGTAAATTTTCAGCCAATATCCCCTGTTCAGCTTCTTGTCATAAACAGGAGTCTTCAGCTCTTAATGTGAATGGCAAGCAATGAGCCTGTAGATAAGAGAACAGGTTTGCAAACAAACAGCACTGTCTATAGTGGACTGCTGGACCACAGTACCTGAGCAGACTATTCTAGAGATGCAGTGTAAGACAGTGGGGTTATGTTAGTTGGCCTGTATCTAGCCAGACAACACAGGCTGTTACTTAGATCATGGAAGCTTACAGATCAGACTGATACTATTGTCTGCTAAGGTTGCCATTAAGGATAAAAGGTGAAGTGATTTAAACTATATAGCATGAATGCAAAGAAAATAATTCTATTCACATGGAAAAGCAGAATAAGAGACTGACAACAAAATATGATAAACCTCCGCACGTACACCAAAAGTTAAAATGGAGATGACTTAACAGCTTAACCTGCACAATTCTCCAAGAGCATAATCTTTTTATTATTCTTCCATAGATTTTAACATTGTCAATCGTCAATATCCTGTCAGTATAAAACATTGAAGTAAATTACAGGCTCATATGAAGTAAAATGGCATCTCTCAAATATTAAATATTAACACACATTTCATTTATTATAAGTAAGTATTACCGCTTTTGAGGGCACTTGTCTGTCTAAAAGTTTGTGTGACTTCAGAAGCTCTGATTGCAGTTCTAAGCAGCAATAGATTCAATTGGTGCTTGGATTCCTTATTCTAATCATTATCGTGCTATAAAACCAACATTTTTGTAAAAGAAGTGACTCAAATAAAAATAAAACAGTAGATGTTGGATAGCTGAAATAAAAAAAACAGAAGCACAAAGCAGGTCAGGCAGCATCGGTGGAACAAAGATCAGGCCTAATATTTAAACTGATAGATCCTTCCTCAGAATGAGGAAAGAGCAAAAACAATTCCCTTTCCAAATTTCTCCCAGTTAATTCTGTAAATAGTACAAGGTGAGTTTACTGAAAGATTTACTTTAAGCTTAGAATCGGTCAGGAGGACACATTATTAGAAAATGTAAACAACTTCTTTCTCTTTTCCAGTGCTGATTAAGGATCTTCTACCAGAAACATTAACTCCATCAGATGGTACCTGGCTTACTAAGAATTTCAATAACTTTCTCTTTTTATTTAAAACAATAGTTCTCACATTATAAAAGGTGAGAATTTATTTAGTTACTACTCTACTGGCCAGGCTATGTGTCTCTGCTAGTTACACTTTGATTTAATTCTTATCCACACCACCTCGGTGAATTTGTTTATTGCTATGTAAGCATAATAAGAGGCATTACCATGTATGTTCCTCATTATTGAAGTTCCTGGTATCTTTTAGAAAGTTCTTGCCAAGCTCAGTTGACACACCATTATAATTGGGGACAAGTACCAACACGAATTGGCACCAACAAATTAGGACTTTATTTGTAAATCTGTAGGCAACAATAATTTTTTAGGGCAACTCATAGTATGGCGTGTCTGCAAGTAGATTAATGTCACCTCAGTACAACAGGTTCAGTCAAAGAAATCTGCACAAACACTTGAGCACAAGATCGCTTGGGAATTTCTCATATTTTGTCATTTTTCATGTTCCTAACATGAAAAGTCATAATTGGTCATTTGTTTATTTTCATAATAATTAAATACATTGAAAAACTTTGATTTGCTAGCCAATCATTCCAAAAGATAAACGCATTTGTAATATAAGGGAAAGCAATAAAAGAATGCAGAATATAATGTTAAAATTATTGTCACATAGAAAGTGCAAAGCAGGTAGACAAATTAGTTGCAAGGGCCACGACAAAGTAGATTGTGAGGTCAGGCATTCATATTTATCACACAGGGTTCTCAGAACAGTCAGATAGGAGTAGCTCTTAAGTTTTTACACCTCTGCCCGAGGGGAAGGGGAAAGAAGAAAGAATGACCACAGTTGGAGGGATCCTTGATTGTGCTGAGAGTGGGGTGTGTAGACAGAGTCAATAGAACAAAGGCTAGTTTTTACAATTGATCTAGTTGTATCCACAACTCTTGAGGTCTTGAGCAGAGCATACGAAGCCTTGATACATCCAGATAGGATGCTCCTTGTGGTTCTATAAAAAGTGATGAGGATCAACAGTGTCATGCTGTATATCCTGAGCCATCTGAAGAAGCAGAAGTGCTTGTGTGCTTTCTTAGCTGTGGCATCTATGCGGTTGGATCAGGACTGCTGTAACATCTGAACTAAGGTTTTGGGTGCCTTCCTTCAGAAATATTGTTCTTTGTGCAGGATCTGTTTGAAGAGTCTTTCCTCACAAAATCAGAACCTGCCTTTTGACTTAATACAAGCCGAGTGGAGTGTCATATGTGTGGTGTATTGTTTTAAAGTTCTCGATACATTCACAGCAAATTCTTCAAAAGTCCTCTTTGTAGGTTCTACTCTTGTTCAGAAGGAAAAAAAGCCTTCAACTTGTCTCTTCTGTTGTTTGAGTTGTATTGGTGAAACAGAGACTATAATCTTCATCAAAAGAGAGACATTGTGAGAGAAGTCACACCAGCAACAGTGCTGTCAAGAGTGGAAATGCAACAGCAGTTCTGCTGTCAGATTACACTGTCAAAAGAGAAGCATCTGCGGTGCTTTCTAAGAGGCTGATAGTGGTAGGTGTTAAAGCATTGTCAAAATCATTAGTACAAGCAGAGTAATGCATCGCTACACACGCCAAACATGACTAAATTGTCTCTGATCGTCAACACCTAGCTCTGAAAATAGGTGAGGGTCACTTTCATAATTTGTGCTCCCAACATTATACATGACTATCACAAATTAGATATCCAAAACCACACCGTGCCTAATTATTCAACCATCTGGAATTCCAAATTACATTCCAAATATAGTAGTCATATTTATTGGGAGTACAAAGGAAAATTGCAAAATGCAATGATATTCTACACCCAATCTCAGTTATTCCAGAGACGTTTATACTTTGATCTCAGCTTCTTTTTTGTGCCTCCTACCTTAAGTATTCAATGTAATCCCAACAGCTTTATAGACATTGAAGTCACATAAGAATAGACCGCTGGTGGATAATGGTGTTCTCTGTTTGATAATATCCAGATAAACTACTTATAGTGAGCAGGATATTATGCATATTCTGATATTATGTTACAGACCATAAGATATATGAGTAGAATTAGAGCATTAGGCTCAGAGCCAGCTCTGCCATTTCATCATGGCTAATCCATTTCTCTTCTCAGCCCCAATCTCCTGCCTTTTCCACGTATCCCTTCATACCCCAACTAATCAAGAATTTATCAACCTCTACCTTAAGTATACATAAAGACTTGGGCTCCACAGCTGCCTGTGGCTATGAAATCTGGAGATCCACCACTCTCCGGCTAAAGAAATTTCTCCTCATCTCCATTCTGAAAGGACGCCTCTCTATTCTGAGACCTCTGTTCTTAGACTCCCCCATCATAGGAAACGTTCTCTCCACATCCATTCCATCAAGGACGTTCATCATTCGATAGGTTTCAATGAGGTCACCCCTCAATCTTCTGAATTTCAGTGAGTAGAGGTCTGAAGCCATCAAAGACTCCTCATATGATGTCTTTCAAACCTGAAAGATCTCCCTCACTGTTGATATCTTTGTGATGAGATCTGAAGCACACAGAGCCTTACCCCTCACTGGAGCAACGGCAGCATTCCTCTCTCTCACTGCAGCTTCAGTCTGGGGTGTTTGAGCTCATACTTGTCAAAGCTTACAGAGAAAAGGCAGAAGAATAGGGTTGAGAGGGAACATAAATCAGCCATGATCAAATGGTGGTGCAGACTCAATGGGCTAAATGGCCTAATTCTGCTCCTATGTCTTATGGACTTACAGTTTTATTTATTCTTATAATTTATAGATTTTTTTATAACTTTGCACTGTATTGCTGCTGCAAAGCGACAAATGTCACATCATACGTCAATGATGATAAATCTAATTCTATTCTATTATATTCTAAGTTTCACCATTTTCTACTGGAAGGATCTATCATTGAAGTTATAAGTTTCTATTGACCGTCTTTGGTACAAAGCTGAAGATCATGCAAGAACTGGACTCCAGAATGCAGAAATGGGTGATTTTGTGGTCACAACACAACAACATGATTGAGTGTTACTTGTTGAAACAAATCACTGCAGCAAATGTTCTATGCTTGAAGATCATGAAGATCATCAAGTATGCCTGCAGCTTGTGGCTGGCAATGTCCTGCTGACACCGCAGAAACACGTGGCTCTGCCGTGAGTCTATACTCAAAATTACTAAACATGAACTGATTTAGATCAACCTCCAAATGTGAGATACAAGCGTTTTCGAACAGAGAGCAGAGGGATAACATTCCACGTTAAAGCCAAATCCTGATTCGTAACTCACTAACAAGAGACAGCAAGAAGTAGTTTCAACATTAAACTTATTACTTTGAACCTGGAGAAGTGGGAGTATCAATATCAATGCATGGGCAGAACTCACAGACGTTCATGCTGCTGAGATCAAACTGAACAACTGTAAAGGAATGTAACCAGATTTTAAGGATTTAGGTCATTTCACCTCAACAATGTAAGGTTAACAAATATTAAAATAATATATTAACAAAGCAAGTTACTGAGATGCTAGCAGAACAATGAGTCTTTACCACTGCCTGCCAAGGGCTCTCATGAGCAACGGCTGGTCTGAAGAACTTGAAAGTCCTGGTGCTGTTCGCAGTCCTGGTCTGAGAATGCCACTGAGTATGCTTGTAACACAGGTTTATATAAACAAAGGGTCTGCTCCACCATTCAGTCAGATCATGGTGATCTGACCATGGTCTTATCTCCACCTACCTGTCTTCCCCCCACCCCCCCCCCCCCAATTCCCCTACTATGAAAAAATCTATCCAGCCTTGTCTTAAATATATTTACTGAGGTAGCCTCTCCTGCTTCATTGAGCAGAAGATTCCACAGATTCACCACTCTCTGGGAAAAGCAGTTCCTCATCATTTTCATCGTAAGTATACTCCCCCGAATCTTGAGGCTATTCCCTTTAGTTTTAGTCTCACCTACCAGTGGAAACAACTTTCCTACCTCTATCTGATCTAACCCTTTCTTAATTTTATATGTTTCTTATAGGATATCCTCTCATTCTTCTGAATTCCAGCGAGTACAGTCCCAGGCAACTCAACCTCTCGTCAGTCTAACCCCTTCCTCTCTAGAATCAACCTGGTGAGCCTCCTCTGTACCACATCCAAAGCCGGTATATCCTTCCTCAAGTAAGGAGACCAGAACCAGAAAGTAAGTTTTCCAAGATGGCGGCGCGACATAGCTTACAGCGGCCACTCAGGAGCTGATTATCTGTTAACGGACGTGGGAGCACGGAGGAACATTGGGAAATCTCCAGGAAGACCTTCTTCGTTGCTGCTGCGAGGTCCGGGACTCTGCTGGGAAGAACAGGCCCCCGGTCCTCGGGGTCACGTTGCCGATGGCCGTTGGCGGGGCTGTCTTAATATGCTCGGCAAAGGATGGTGCTTGGAGAAGCTGTGCCAGAGGAGATGGTCGGCTTGGAGGTTCGACGGATTCGGAATCTGCTGCGGTCAGGTCACTTTCGGTGTGTGCTGCGTCTGCGAGGCTGAGTCTGGCGGTGCCGTGGAAGTGCATAGCGGGGGTATTCCCTTCTGCCACCGGCGTGGAATGACGAGTCTGTTGGGACCCTGGGGACTTGTGGAAACTGTGTGCTGATTTCTTTTGAACTTATAGTCCTTTAACATCTTTGGACTATTTTTACTGTGCCCCATGGTCTGTTTTTTTAATCAATTATGCTATTGTTTGCACTGTTGTAACTATGTGGTTTTGTGCAGGTCTTGTAGCTTTAGCTTTCAGTCTTGTTTTGTCTGGTGGAGTTGGAGCTCCTTTCCGGGGAACGCGCTAAGATGGTAGCGCGATATTAATACGCAGCAGCCTCTCCGGACTCTGGATTGGGGATTGCCAAACATTATGTGGATTTTCTGGTGTAGTCTGTTTTGTCATACGCTTTTGTGATATCATTCTGGAGGAACGTTGTCTCATTTTTTAACTGCATTGCATTTGTGGTTTAAAAACGACAATAAACTGAATCTGAATCTGAGAACTGCATGCAGTACTCCAGGTGCGACCTCACCAGTACCTGCACAGTTGCAGCATACCCTCCCTGCTCTTGAATTCAATCTCTCTAGAAATGAAAGCCAACATTCCATTTGCACTGCCTTTTTGAGGCATTTCTCCTTGAAGATGTCCCAGATACTTTGAAGGCTAGTACCCAATGACAGAGCTGACCAAGTTTACAATCTGTGCAGCTTATTTCAATCCTGTGCAGTAGCCCAACTGCATCCCCGCCCCTCTCACCGCACCCCATTTCGGACAGTGATGCAGCCAGTTAGAATGGCCTCCATGCTACGTCTGTAGAAATTTGAGTGTTTTTGGATATACAGTTGGCCCTCCTTATCTGCGAATTCAACCAACCGCGAATCGCGAAAACCCGAAGTGCTTTTCCAGCACTTGTTATTCAAGCATGTACAGACTTTCTTTCTTGTCATTATTCCCTAAACGATGCAGTATAACACCTATTTTACATAGCATTTACATTGCATTAGGTATTATAAGTAATCTAGAGATGATTCAAAGTATACAGGAGGATGTGCGTGGGTTAACGTGGATCGGGATTGAAAAAAATCCGAAGTTCTCTCACTAAGTAAGTCAGAACAGGTACATCCAGTATTATTAAGCATCAGTTAGTCAAACGTTTGTCTTAGTATATAGTATATATTTTCCCTTTCTATGCATACAAAACATTTAAGAACGTATGTTTCAGCGCCGGGCTCGGGAACCGTTCCCGAGTGCGAGCCAGTGACAGATCGCTTTCGAGTGCGCTCTCCATCCATGCCAGGTTGATGTGGAGGATCAAAAACTCAAAACCCCAAAAGCCAATAATTAAACCACTGTGTTGCCTAGTAATAATTGTAACCTTCATCGGGGCAGAGCCTTTCTCACTTTATCCTTTAAAATTGTTCCGATCGTTGACCGATGTAGCCTAACGCTTTTCCAATGACTAATGGCATTTCAACTCTTTCCGATTGCTTTATTATTTCCACTTTATTTTCAATTGTGATCGTGATTATTTTCGTGAACAGAAACACTGCACATTCAGAGCTCTGGTGCCGGGTCCTAATGTCCACCACATTAAGACAGGTCTGAGGTTCTGCTGGGTCCTAAGATCCACTGCATTGAGACAGGTTGAATAAGGGACTTGAGCATCCGCGAATTTTGGTATCCATGAGGGATCCTGGAACCAATCCCTCACGGATAAGGAGGGCCAACTGTATACCAAATCTTGCCAAACTCTAGATAAAGTATGGGCACTGTCATGCCATCTTTGTGGCTCCATTGGTAGGTTGGATCCAGGTTAGATCCTGAGAAATATTGACACCCAGGAACTTGAAATTGCTCACTCTTTCCACTTCTGATCCCTCTATGACAGGGGTGTCAAACTCATTTTAGGTCACGGGCCAGATTGAGCAAAATGCAGCTTCATGCGGGCCGGATCAGTCGGACGCGTGCAAACGCAGCTTTCGTTGCCTCCGTTTTTTCAGCCTGCTCTCATGTGTCTCAGTCTCTGCTATAACTACAAAGTGTTTCACTTTACAAATTCCGTTTCTTATGAAGAAGACTGCCGAGCAAGACTGCCGAATAAACACTAAAAACCCTGAAAACCTGGTACCTGAATAAACTCAGCATTAGCCATATCATATGTCATAGGCGCTTCGATTACTGGGGCCAGCTTTAATAGTAATTAGATATTATCTCGCGGGCCAAAGATAATTCCACCGCGGGCTGGATTTGGCCCGCGGGCCTTGAGTTTGACATATATGCTCTATGAGGATTGGTGTGTGTTCCCTTGTCTTACCTTTCCTGAAACATTCAGAAACTCGGTATCCTCTCTAATACAGAAACAAAGTTTATATTCTGTATTATAGAACATGGAACAGAACAGCTCAGTACAGGCCCTTTGGCCCATGATGTTGCGCTGAACTAATAAACCAATGACTTTGAATTAATTTAATCCCTCTCCCCTGCACATTGACCACATCTGTCCCTTCACTGCATTTCAAGTGCCTATCAAATAGTCTGTTAAATTCTCTTTTGCTCTTTGTTTTTACCACAACCCCTGGCTGTGCATTCTCAGTGTTAAGAAAAACTTCCCTCGCATGTCTTATTTCTGCTTTCCCTCTCTCACCTTAAATATGAAATCTCTAGTGCTAGATATTTCAGCACTCAGTTGCAGGCTGGTCCTAATTGCCTTCCTGCTTGGGACAAGTTTATCTTACCCTACAACATCACGACATGATCGAAAGCCTCGTGATTCACTGTTTTCCAGGTGAGCCTCCTTGCTTCATCTGGGGGCTGGTGGACAACAACTCCATTTACATTTGTTTAAACCGTTGCATTACAATGACATCTAGGGAAGTCAGAAGGGAAGGCGCTGATCGAACCATTGCAGTGAGAGGCACATTGGAGAAGTATGTGATCATGAATCATTATCAGAAGCACTGGGAGAAACAGGCACCAGGCAGTTTTGACAAAACCATCAGACTGGAACACCAGAGACCCAGACAAAGATTGTCTGAGGAAGACAATTCACAGCCTAAGCCTGGAATTACTGTGCGTATATGAAACATTCTTTCAAAGAAAGAAAGCAGTATGGAATATTTGTATCATGGGTATAAATAAATCATGTGACTGTACAACATTATGGCATTATCGAAGTTGTGTTAACTGGCATTAGTCTGCAATAAAATACACATGCTTTTCTTAAAGCTACTGTTCTTTCCTCAGGTTGAGTATAGATGGCAGTTATCAGCTTCTCTTCTTGGGGTTGAGGAGACCTGCTCCCTCAGTGGTTTTGAGGAATAAAATATGGTAAGTTTTTTAAATGTGAGGTGAGTACAGCACACACGTTACCACACCACCTTGATAGAGTTAGTCTCATTCCAATGTCCAGTAGCAAGATGATCAAAAATGATTGAAGACCAGCTTCTGCTAAGCGGCTTGAATACTCACACACACAATTCAGAGGCACACTCACACACAAGCAAGCATTCACACATACACATTCTCACACGCACGTGTTTACTCACACTGAGCGGGCATAGACTCAATCGTCACACACATAGATGGACACAAACACAGACCGTCTCACTCCCACTGTACAACCCCCTATCCCTTCACTCCTTTGTCCTATTTTGTTTCATTCCTACATGCTCTGCCTGCCACCTCCCTGCCTCTCCTGGCTCCCACACTTGTCACCTCTATCCCCTCCAACTACCTCCTCCTCTCCACCCCTTTCCCTCTCAATGCCCCACTTGGCCGCCCATGTTCTTGCGCTCTTTAGGTAGTAATCACTCACTTTATCCTCTGGGTAAGGCCAACCCTACACCCCTCCCTTGACCAACCTCCTTAGCGCCAATTTCTGGTTCCCATCATTCATTCCCAGCACCGTGCTGGTTGAATCCTATGGCTTCACTTTGATCCCTGGACCTGCGCTAAAAAACCTGAAGAGAACTTGAGCAACGGGGCAGATCGTGGTGGTGAACTGGTAAATCCCAGAGCACCATTTCCAAATCAATGGAGGTAAACCCATTCTCAAAGAGCTGACTTACCCATACACCCATAAACATCAGAAGTACAATACAATCATCAAATAAAACATGAAAGCAACATAATTCAGCTGAGCGTAATCTTGTACATATATTCTAATCCGTACTGACTCGTAAACTTGGCTGCAGTGTAAAGCCTTCTCACTAACAGTGATTAAGGGAATAAGAGCTGTTCTTCTAATCATTTTTAATTTATGAACATAAATTTAATTTCACAAGAACTGTAAAGAAATGTCACTGTTAATCAAAGCGATCTGTCAAAACCTACTGTAAACGCTGATCATTTTAAACTTCTTACAGCTAATCTTCTACTTCATATATATTTTGATTAAAGTGGATGCCTCAGTTGTTAATCAGTTTTTCCATCTTTCACTCTGTGCAGCCTGGTCTTTCTTCTCTGTATGGCCTCCCATTCATCTATACTTCTTAGTGCCTCAGTAGATAGATTGATATGTTATTGATCCCAAAGGAAATTACAGTGTCACAGTAGCATTACAAGTGCACAGATGTCCAAATATTAAAAGAGAAGTAAAAAAAGAATTTAAAAAAGTTACCTTAAAAATAAGATGTACGATTTACAAGTCAACGATTACAAGATTTACAAGTTCACACTGATAGGATAGTGGTGCAAGAATTACTGTAATATTATATAATATTGGGTGCACATTCATACCGTCCAGGTAAAAATTGATGGTAGTATTGCACAGGGTATCTGCAATAGCAGGGTGTGGTAAGCAGAGCTGAAAAGAGCTTAACGCAAGCAACCTGTTCACTATGGTCTGGGTCAATTTTGACCTGGCCCAAGAATCCCCTCATAACAAGTGTCTATACCTAATTCTGAACCACAGATCTATTTAGAATGTATAAATAGCCTATCTGACATTAATAAATGGGTGATTAATCCCTAATTAATGTTTCAGAGATCTAAAATCCATTTCAATAGATAGGGGTCAAATTTGACCTGGAACAGCCTCAATGTACAAAAATCTGTAGCACCTGTACAAAAGTATAACGTTTTAAAATATTTTCAGTTTTGCACATTGTGGGTCACTTTAGGATGAGTCATCAAATTTCGGCTAAAAAAAAAATGGCAAAATGCGGTCAAATGTCAAAACAGGTCAAATTTTACCCGAACAGTATGTAAGGGTTAAACAGGGGTTAATAATAGTCTAAAGCAGACTGTACAATTCAAGATCCCATCCACCACAGACACCCTTTCTTCTCGTATTGCGCAGAAAATGCAAAAGCCTGAAAATATGTATCTGCAGGCTCAAGAGCAGCTTCTATTTTCTTGTTATAAGAATGGAGCTCTTGTATGATAACATCGACCCCTGATTTCACTATCTACTTCATTGTAGATTGCACCTTATTCTGCACCTGAACTGCAATTACTCGGTCACTCTATCACTATATTCTGCATTCTGTTAATGTTTTCACTTGTACCACCTCAGTCTACTAATTTGTGAAATGATCTGTAAGGAGAGCATGCAAGACAAATATTTTCACTGTCCCTACGGTCCATGTGACAATAATCAACCAACCACCATGATGTTATTACAGGTCGGGGTATTCCAGGGTTCAGAGGTCAATTCTGGACCTTCTGTAGAGCTCTTCTATGTTCTCCCCATGAACTGCCTGAGTTTCACCTGAATGCTCTGGTCTTCTCCCATCGTCCAAAGATGTGCTGGTTAGTAGGTTAATCGGTCATTGTAAATTTGTCCTGTGGTTAGGCTAGTGTAAATAGGTGGGTTGTTGGGCTGAAATAGCCTGTTCCGTACTGTATTTCTAAATAATATTAAAATAAAAATTGAACATGTATTGTGTAAACAAGTGGGTAAACCATATAGTAGTGCTGACAATTATTACGATGCTGGCAATACACGTTAGAGAGATCAGAATGAAGACTGCATTTTCATTTTGAAGGTCTTGGCAAGCCAGAGCTAATATTGTTAGAATTTATCTGCACTCCAGCATCTTCTAAGAACCATCCCAAAATGCATTATAATCCCAGTGCTTGAGGCAACAGCAGATGTCTGGCTTTACTCATTTCCTATATATTTGGCTTCCACATGAAACAAAACTGCATGGGATATGAATACAACTTGCAGTGGCTGCAGGTTAATTTATCTCTCAGTAATACCCTCTTCTGTTCCCAAAGCAAGGACCAGGATTTAGCCAAAAGAATAGGGACTCACATCGCTGCCTTCTTATTTCATGACATTACCAAGTTCCAGCCGGCAACACCATCTCACCAGCCTCCGTCCAAAACAAAGCTCTCTTTGTAATCAACTCCTTCCTTACAACCACAATTCATAAAGATAGATAGGTATGTTTTTGATCCCAAAGGAAATTACAGTGTCCCCGTGGCATTACAAGTGTGCAGATATACAAAATATTCAAAGGGAAGTGAGAAAGAACAAAGAAAGTAAGTTACCACCATTTTTTGTCCTACTCCATCAGCCCATCCATCACTTCTTCACTCTTCTTAACATAGGAGACCATTCAGCTCATTACATCCATGTCAACTCCTACCAAGATAGCCCCAAAAGTTTTCATTTCCCTCCATCCTACATCTTACACTCATCAGCTCCCCAAAACTAAGAAATCATTTACAGTAGCCAATTGCTACAAGAAATTGAACCACTCTCCTGCCTTCCCTTTTTCAACTCTCCCTCTTTCTCTTAAAAGCTATTAATCTCTAACATTGTTCATTCTCCTGAACCCTGGTTTTCTCGCCAAACAGATAGAGTCAGAGTCATGAGAAGTACAGCATAGAGACAGGCCCTTCGGCCCATCTAATATATACTGAAACCATTAAAAATGCCTACTCCATAGGACCTGCACTAGGATCAGATCCCTCCATATTTCTACTATCCATGTAGCAATTGAAACTTCTCTTAAAGATTGAAATTGAGCTCGCATGCACCACTTTTGCTGGTAGTTCATTCCAGTCTGTCACACAAACTTCTAGATGAATAAGTTTCTCCTCATGATGCTTTTAAACTTCTCACCTTTCATCTTTAACCCATGACCTCTGGCTGTAGTCCCTCCCAACCTCAGTGGAAAAAACTTTCTTGCATTTATCCTATCTATACCCCTCATAATTCTGTATGCCTCTAACAAATCTCCTTCGTTCTACAGAATACAGTCTTAATCTATTCAATCTTGCCTTATAACCCAGGTTCTCAAGACCCGGCAACATGCTTGTAAATATTCCCTATACTTTTTCAACCTTATTTACATCTTTCCTGTAGGTAGGTGACAAAGACTGCACACAACACTCCAAATTAGGTGTCACCAACATCTTACACAATTTCAACATAACATCCCAACTTCTGTACTCAAAACTTTGATTTATAAAGACCAGTGTGCCAGGAGCTTTCTTTACAGCCCTATCTAACTGTGATACGGTCTAACATGCTGAGTATCTCTCATGTTTTCTAATTTTTATCCAAGACTTTCAACATCCGCTGTATTTTGACTTGTGCACATATTAACTTCACTCCTTCTTTAATGTTTGACTGAAATTTTATTTTTAATATTGTCAATTTTCAATATAATTTCAATTGTCCCTTAAGTTTAATTCAGAACCAAATAGTTCATGCATTCATCAGCAGAGAAAATAAAATCTCATTAAAAAAAATCAAGAAACATGATGAGAATAAAGTATCTCGATAATGGATAAATGACATATCACAGTGAATGTACCATTTAGTCACATATTCTGAGAAACATTTGGTCATTTCAGAAGAACTATTCTTATTAAAGGTCCTGTTAGATTAGAAAATTTGGAAAACTGGGAACTGAAATCTGTGATAAAGGTAATGATGTCTGAAAATTTACTCTAATGAGCAATTTGTGGTTCAGTGGATTTAAGGAGATTATTAGTTTTTGAGATAAAGTTTATCTGCTGAGATTTTAATGAAAATCATTAGCACTGTGGAAACTGCACTATCAGGTTTGGAATTCACAGAGATACTCTTTGAACTTCAATTTTCCACACAAATTATATGATTCATTTAATATAATTTAGAGATTGTCTCATAAATAAGCTTATCATGAGAGGCACGAGACTCTTATGCACTTAAAATAACATAAACATAGTGATAAAAAAGGATATAACTGATATTAAGAAATCATTGTAGCCTCAAAATACCTTGTAAAATTGTAGATCTAATTCACTGTAACTGCAATTTCAAATGGCTTCTAGTAAAGTTAAAGCACAAGTAAAATAAAAATATTTCCTGTATGCTAGACTTAAAAATACTATTTTAATCAACAATTTATCAGAATTAGAATCAAGTTTATTATCACCGGCATGTGACATTAAAATTTTTTAATTTAGCAGCAGCAGTTCAATGCAATACATAATAGAGAAGAAAAAAAACAAAATAAAATTATAATAATAAATAACTAAATCAATTACAGTATACATATGTTGAATAGATTAAAAATTGTGCAAAAGCAGAAATACTATGTATTAAAAATGTGAGGTAGTGTCCAAGGGTTCAATGTCCGTTTAGGAACTGGATAGCAGAGGGGAAGAAGCTGTTCCTGAATCGCTGAGTGTGTGCCTTCAGGCTTCTGTACCTCCTACCCAATGGCAACAGTGAGAAAAGTGCATGTCCTGGGTGCTGGAGGTCCTTAATAATGGACGCTGCCTTTCTGAGGCAAAGTTCCTTGAACATGCCCTGGGTACTTTGTAGGTTAGTATCCAAGATGGAGCTGACTAGATTTACAACCCTCTGCAGCTTCTTTTGGTCCTGTGCAGTAGCCCCTCCATACCAGACAGTGATGCAGCCTGTCTGAATGCTCTCCATGGTACAACTATAGAAGTTTTTGAGTGTATTTGTTGACTTGCCAAATCACTTCAAACTCCTAATAAAGTATAGCCACTGTCTTGCCTTCCTTAAGACTTCATCAATGTGTTGAGACCAGGTTAGATCTTCAGAGATCTTGACACCCAGGAACTTGAAGCTGCTCACTCTCTCCACTTATGATCCCTCTATGAGGATTGGTATGTGTTCCTTCACCGTACCCTTCTGAAACTCCAAAATCAGCTCTTCCGTCTTACTGAAATTGAGTGTGACACCACTCCACTAATTGGGATATCTCACTCCTACACACCCTCTCGTCACCACCTGAGATTCTACCAACAACGGTTGTATCGTCAGCAAATTTACAGATGGTATTTGAGCTACGCTTGGCCACAGTCATGGGTATATAGAGAGTAGAGCAGTGGGTTAAGCACACACCCTTGAGGTTGATTATTTGATTAGCAGCTTAGGAATTACTTATATTAATTGTACTGTATGTGCGTTGGTAAATCTCAGAAGGTGCCACATCATGTTCAACATTTTCCCAGTTCTTTACTGAAAAAGACCGACATCAGCATTAAGCCATGAATGTTCCTGGCTAAGAGCTACTCAGATGTGGAGAGGCACCTTGGAAAGTATTCAGCACTTTGTGTCTCTGACAGAAGTGAAGATATCAGTAGAAAAAGTGTGGAAACAAAACTGAAACGTGAAAGCACTCCGTATGTGAAGGAGCTTCTGTCAAGAGGGAAATGCAATAAACATTTCAGAGCAATGGAGTTACTTTGATGCATGGAGTTACTCATCCAAGCATGATTTGCCCTCTCACGTGCTTCACATGCACCATCCTCTACTCCCCAACCCAATGTGGCAGAGTCTGCTGATCTTGCATAGCTCTTATCAGACACTCCACAAACCATAAAGTTCACTTAGACTTAATTTGCACCAAAAACTGAGGACTGGCCAAAGCTGAACAGTGGATTGCTCATCCCTTCCTTAGTTGATAATTATTGCTCAATCACCACATGGAATATGGGAATCAGATCTTGCTGCGTGACCATTGACTGCTGTGTTTCCTCCATTGCAATCATGGCTATATTTCACAATCATTTCATCGGAACAAAAGAATGTCAGTTCATATTTGTAATCTATCATCGAAAGGAAAAATGATATATTCTACAAATTTTGTATGAAGGCAAAGTGAGAAGAGAATTCTAAACCTTGGAAATCTGAAAAAATGGTGTGAAAAGCAGGGAAGACGGTTATTTTTCTTCAAAGTCTGTTCCATTAGTCTGTCAGAGAACATACTTCATCTGAACATGTTCATCCTTTTGATTGTTGCCAAGAGAATTTTAATTGGATCAAAAGAATCATTAGTAGCCCCACTGGCTAGATGTTTCATGAACTGTATTTGCTGTTAAACTAGTCATTTATTACTTTGAGTGTACAGGGATTGGATTCCTTTATGTGTCAGACTCCAGTCAGGTTACTGAAGTGTGGTTCTCCTTCAGTGGTATAACCTTTCCCAACCCTTTAAGAAACTGTCTTTCCTCTCATTCAGCACTTGCACATAGATATGCTTTTCACATCTTCACCTTGTGATCGGGAGGTCAGCACTTAAGCTTTTTGCTGTCCCTCTACTTAAAGCTTATGATTTTGACAATGGATTTGTATGGATGTCAAATATTTCCCATTAATTCTCTTGTTAAGTCACTTGGACGTTTTATTCTGTTGAAGTTATTAGAGTGATTATTGATAGTTATCATTAATAGAGTATACTGGAATCTTTGGCCTCGTATTTCCTCTAGAACATAACATTCCCACCTTAGTATGTCTCAACCATGATATTGCTTGGAAGGGATTGGCTAGATTTATATTAGAAATGTACAGATTTGTGAAGAAAGCTTGGCCAAAATGTACTTCCCGAATGCTGTAATTTTTAAGTATTATGTGTCAGTGTGTATCAAATATCAAAGGTCAGGAACATGCCCATGTTAAGCATTGCCAAACCATACCTTCTACTCCACCTTGAGATTCATGACTGGACCAGTGGGCAGAACACAACATCCTGAGCTAAGGGAGCATGAAAAGGGGAATACAGCCCTTCAGATTTGGATTAACTATAGCTAACTTCACCAAGATGGTCCAATTCAGTTGACAGATGGAAAAGGTAAGTGCAGGTGAGTGTTTATTTACTTAATTTATTTTGATTAGTAAAGTTCAAAGTTCAAAATAAATTTATTATTGAAATACATATATGTCACCATTTTTTGCAAGCATACAAAATAAATCCATATAGAACATTAACCATAATAGAGTCACACCAAGACAGCACCAACTTGGGTGTTCAACCAGTGTGCAAAAGACAACAAATTGTGCAAATGCAAAAAGAGAGAAATAATAATAAAAAAATAAATAAGCAATAAATATTAAGAACCTAAAACTGAGTCCATAGGGCAGTTGATCATCTCAATGAAGGGCTAAGTGAAGTTGAGTGAAGTTGTACTTTTAGGTTCAAGAGCCTGATAGGTAAGGGGTAAGAAATGCTCCTGAAACTTGTGGTGTAAACCTTGAGGCTCCTATAACTTCTTCCTGATGACAGGAGCGAGAAGAGAGCGTGTTTTGGGTGGTGGGGGTGCATGATGCTTTCCTGCAACAATGCTTTGTGTAGATGTGCTCAATGATGGGGAGGGTTTTACTCATGATGTACTGCACCTTATCCGCTACACTTTATAGGATTCTCCATTTGAAAGCATTAGTGTTTCCATACCAAGCTGTGATGCAGCCAGTCAATATACTCTCCACTACATATCTATAGAAGTTTGTCAAAGTTTTAGGTGTCATGCCAAATCTGTATATGACACTGATACCATATATATGATACTGATATGATATGATACATAACAATACTGGTTTAAATTTTTTTTGCAGTTAAATATGTTTTAAACTAGAATAATTATTGATTTTTATTAAATCTCCTAGGCATTTAAAATAGTGGAGAGCAGAAGATATCAAAAAACATTGTTAGATTAATCTGTAGGTTGCATCTCAGGATCTACCATCTGAGGCCCAGTTGCCAATGCCAGGGCAATGATGGCAGCGGGGCAACCTGGACCTCTCCATCTTCAGGACCATCAGGGGTTAATGCAGCCATTGGAATCACATGGTAGATGAATGTCGAGCAAAATCCGGTCAATGGTATACTTGGTGGAAGAACTCAACATTGTGGGTGTACCTGAGGCAACCTCTCTCCACTGACATGCTGAGTATCCCTGGCATTTTATCTCTTTAGTTTTGATTAATGAATGCTGATTTTCATTGTCTCTGGACTCGTACTCAGTGGGGCTCAGAAGGATGGAGGGAAAGATCTTATTGAAACCTACTGGATACTGAAAGCCTTGGATACGGTGGTATGGTGAGAATACTTCCATTAGCAGGAGAGTCAAAGATCAGCCTCAGGATAAAGGGATGTTCCTTTAAAATAGAGATGAGGAGGAATTTCTTCAGCTGGGGGTGGTGAATCTGTGGAACTTATTGTCATAAAAGATCATTGAGGCCATGTCATAGGGTGCATTTAAGGCAGATACTGATAAATTGAAAGGTTACGGAGTTAAGGGTTACAGGGAGACGGTGGGAGAATGGGGTTCAGACAGAAAAAAATAAGCCATGATAGAATGCTGATGCAGATTTGTTGGGCCAAATAGCCTAACTCTGCTCCTGTATCTTATGGTCTTACGGCCTCTGTGATACTTTTGATTAAATAAACACAAAATATTAATATTCACAAGCCCAGCATAATCGGAGACCCCACACACCCTGGACATTCTCACTTCCCACCCCGTCACATTGTACTGAAGATACAAAAGCATGATAACACATACCACCAGGTTCAAAGACAGCTTCTATCCACGGTTATAAGGCTGTAGTACAATGAGATAGGCTTGACTTCACAATCTTCTCATTATCACCTTGCACTTCAGTAGCTACTATACCTGCACTGCACTTGAAAACCAAGGTACCATGTCTGAACAATTCACGTCCTGTCGTACTCACCTCAATCGTAAGCAAATGCTTTGACAGGCCAGTCAAAGACTACATCTGCAGCTTACTACCACCCACACTGGACCCCCTACAATTCACCTACTGACACGACCAATCAACTGACGATGCCACAGCCATAGCACTGCACACCGTCCTCACTCGCCTGGAGAAGAGAGATACTTATATTAGAATGCTGTTCTTGGACTATAGTTCAGCAATCAACGCCATAACTCCCCCTAGGCTCGACAAGAAGCTCTAAGACCTCTGCCTTGTGCAGCTGGATCCAGGACTTCCTGTCCGATTGCTGGCAGGTGATAAGGATGGGCACCTTCACCTCTGCCCCCTGTGTGGTGTCCTGAGCCCCCCACTTCCTATACACCCACAACAATGCTGCCACACACAGCTCCAATCTGCTGATCAAATTTGAAGATGTCACGACATTGATCGGCCTTATTTCCAACTATGATGAGACAGCCGACAGAGGAGAAGTCAACGTCCTGACACAGTGGTGTCAAGAAAACAAGCTCTCCCTCAATGTCAGGAAAACAAAGGAGTTGACCGTGGATTGCAGGTGCATAAAAAGGGCCTGGAGGATCATCAGGGACTCCAGCCACCCCAACCACAAACTGGTTCAGCTGCTTCCGTCTGCCAAATAGTACTGCAGTATTAAGGCTAGGACCGACAGGGTCCGGGACGGCCTCTTTCACCAGACCATCAGATTTATCAATACACATTGATCTGACAGCATATCTGACTGACTGTATATACACAAATACAAAACATTATATATACAACTTTAGTGTTTAGGCAATATCCTCCTACATTTCTCTTCCTTATTGCTTGTACATAGCGACTGAGACAAAACCATATAACCATATAACATATAACAATCACAGCACGGAAACAGGCCATTCCGGCTCTCCTAGTCCGTGCCGAACTCTTAATCTCACCTAGTTCCACCTACCCGCACTCAGCCCATAACCCTCCACTCCTTTCCTGTCCATATACCTATCCAATTTTACCTTAAATGACACAACTGAACTGGCCTCTACTACTTCTACAGGAAGCTCATTCCACACAGCTATCACTCTCTGAGTAAAGAAATACCCCCTCGTGTTTCCCTTAAACTTTTGCCCCCTAACTCTCAAATCATGTCCTCTCGTTTGAATCTCCCCTACTCTCAATGGAAACAGCCTATTCACGTCAACTCTATCTATCCCTCTCAAAATTTTAAATACCTCAATCAAATCCCCCCTCAACCTTCTACGCTCCAATGAATAGAGACCTAACTTGTTCAACCTTTCTCTGTAACTTAAGTGCTGAAACCCAGGTAACATCCTAGTAAATCGTCTCTGCACTCTCTCTAATTTATTGATATCTTTCCTATAATTCGGTGACCAGAACTGAACCAGAACCAGAAACAAAGAATTTTACTCCCTCATGTTGTGAGATGGATGTAAGAAACAAAATTAATTTCTTTCTTTGTAGCAGTATTCTGTGTACTATTATATTTTCTATTTTACTTGTACTTCCCCAATGCACTGTTTTTATGAATAGATCTGTATGAATATGTACAGGTTTTTCACAGTACCTCAATACATGTGAAGAAACTAGTAAATAAATCAATTTACCATATTACCAACTGGTTAACAGAGCAAATGCAGAAGCTTGAACTGACCAGAGATTGGTTGGATTGAATGATTAGTATCAATGCTGTGAACTCCATGTAATATTATGCATAGCAAGATTCCTGGAAAGCTTACTGTACAGTTCTATTGTTTAGTCATATCTGAGCCAAACAATTCCTATTGATGAAAACCTCATGTCATTGTGATAATTGTTGATATTTCCCATCCTAATTTTTTTCATCTATTTCAGGAACTGTGACCTTTCCTGCATTGCTCAAGTGGGAAATTTAGTGGAAGGTTTTGAATTATGAGTAAACAACATCTATTGAGTTACCTTCATCAATAACTTGATTATATCCTCAAATACACTCAATAGGATGCAATCAATTAAGAACACATATAGCTTCGATAGGGCAGTGCACAATTTCAATTTCCACAAAGGTTAATTGCTGAATTATGTTAACATTGCCAATCCTGCATTGTGCAGACTTCTACAATGTTCACTGATGTTGAATCACAGATCAGTACAGCACAAAAAGTCCATCACCTCATCTGACTATTTCTCCTTTTCTGCAGTACAGCTGTGATTCAAAGGGAGCAGTTACAAATGGACTGGACAATGTCCTTGTGGGCAGGTTTGCTAGAGCTGTGGGGAGTGGTTTAAACTAATATGGCAGGGAGAAGGGAACCACTATGATAGAGCTGAGAATGAGACAGCAGGTTTACAAGTAGATGACAGAACACATAATATGAATATAAGGAAGGACAAGAGCAAACAGTTAAGTTGTATGACAGAGGCAAAATTCATAAGGGCGAAGAATGCAGGGCTGAAGGTGATGTATTTAAATATGCGTAGCAGTGGGAATAAGGTGGACAAACTCATGGAGCAATTAGAGACCGGTCGGTATAACATTGTAGGCATCTCTGAGTCCTAGCTGAAAGAAGGCAATAGTTGGGAGTTGAACATCAAAGGATAGACTTTGTATCAAAAGGACAGGCAGGAAGGCATAGGTGGTGGTGTGGCTCTATTGGTAAGTGATGGAATTATATCTTTAGAAAGTGGTGACTTAGGATCAGAGAATGTCAAATCTTTGTGGGTGGAGTTAAGAAACCGCAAGGATAAAAAAAATCCATTATGGGAATTTGCGATTGCAAAAGGAGCTGGAAAGAGCATGTAATTAGGGTAATATCACAATTGTAATAGGGGACTTCAACGTGCAAAAGATTGGGAAAACCGGGTTGTTGTCGGATCGTAAGAGAGGAAATTTGTTGAATGCCTATGAGATGGCCTCAACTTTTGAAACTTTCTCCTTTGAAAGGAACATATCCGGCCTTACCTCACTTGGAGTGAAGCTCGTCCTCAGCCTCCTCTTGTCGAAGCCTCTCGAGTCAAAGCCTCAAATCTCCACTCCTTCACTGGCCCACTCACTCACTGGCCGCTTTCCACAGGCAGCTCTGCTTGAGGTAACCCTCTATTTATTTGTTTGAGCTTTTCAATTCACTTGTCAGTTACAATAATGTCCTTCTTCCATTTGAAAATTTCTTCTTATTTGGAATATATCGGTCTTGCATTTCCCTCATTATTCGCAGAAACTCCAGCCATTGCTTCTCTGCTGTCCTTCCTGCTAGTGTCTCTTTCCAGTCAAACTTGGCCAGTTCCAAGGAGCTAGGGCTTTACTCTTTGGAGAGAAGGAGGATGAGAGGAGACATGATAGAGGTGTACAAGATATTAAGAGGAACAGGCAGAGTGGACAGCCAGTGCGTCTTCCCCAGGGCACCACTGCTCAGTACAAGAGGACATGGCTTTAAGGTAAGGGGAGGGAAGTTCAAGGGGGATATTAGAGGAAGATTTTGCACTCAGAGAGTGGTTGGTGTGTGGAATGCACTGCCTGAGTTAGTGGTGGAGGCAGATACATTAGTGAAATTAAAGAGACTACTAGACAGGTATATGGAGGAATTTAAGGTGGGGCGTTATATGGGAGGCAGGGTTTGAGGGTCGGCACAACATTGTGGGCCAAAGGGCCTGTAATGTGCTGTACTATTCTATGTTCTATGTTCTATGTTCCCCTCTCATGCCATTGTAATTTCCTTTATTCCACCGAAATACTGACACATTGGAATTTAGTTTCTACTTCTCAAATTTCAAAGTGAGCTTGATCATATTGTGATCACTGTTCCCTAAGGGTTCCCTAACCTAAGGGTTCCTTAACCTTAAGCTCTCTTATCACCACCGGATCATTGCACAACACCCAATCCAGCACAGCCAATCCCCTAGTGGGCTCAATGACAAGTTGTTCTAAAAGGCCATCCCTTAGACATTCCACAAACTCTCTCTCTTGAGGTCCAGTACTAGCCTGGTTTATCCAATCCACTTTCATGTTAAGATCTCCAACAATTATAATGACGTTGCCCTTCTGACACGCCTTTCCTATCTCCAGCTGTAATCTGTAATCCACATCCCGGCTGCTGTTTGGAGGCCTGTATACAACTGCCATTAGGGTCCTTTTACCCTTGCCATTTCTTAACTCAATCCATAGAGACTCTACACCATCCAATCTAATGTCATCCCTTTCTAATGATTTAATATTATTTCTTATTCTCAGAGCCACCCCACCCCCTCAGCCTACTAACCTATCTTTCTGATATACCGTATATCCTTGGATTTCAGCTCCCAATGGCAGCCATCCTTTAGCCAAGTTTCAGAGATGGCCACAACATCATACGTGCCAATCTGTAGCTGAATTTCAAGATCGTCCGTTTTTATTTCTTATGCTGCGTGCATTCAAATATAACACTTTCAGTCCAGTATTTGTTGCTTTCTGTTTTAACTGCACCACACTTCTATTGCCCTGTAACTCATCCCACTGGTTGTGATTATGCCTCATTTCCTGCCTGTCCTTTCTATCATCTCTGTTGCATGCTTTCTTTGGTTTATTTCTGATTTCCTCATCCTCAGCCCTATCACTCTGGTTCCCATCCCCCTGCCAAATTAGCTTAAACCCTCCCTAACAGCTCTATTAAACCTGCCTGCTAGGACATTGGACCCCTTTGGGATCAGATGTAACCCGTCTTTCTTATGCAGGTTGTACCTCCCCCAGAAGAGTTCCCAATGATCTAGGAATCTGAAGCCCTGCCCCCTATGTCAGTGTCTCAGACATGCACTAATATGCCTGATCATGCTAGTCTTGTACTCATTAGCACGTATCACAGGCAGCAATCCTGAGATTACTACCCTGGAGGTCCTGCTTTTCAGTTTCCTACCTAACTCCCTGAATTCTTTCTTCAGGACCTCCTCCCTTTTTCTACTTATGTCATTCATACCAATGTGTACGAAGACTTCTGGCTGTTCACCCTCTCCCTTCAGAATCCAGACTTTTGATATAGATGATAAACAACAATGGACCCAGCACTGATCCCTGCGGCACTCCACTAGTAACAGGCATCCAGTCAGAAAGGCAACCCTCAACTACCACCATCGGGCTTCTCCCACAAAGCCGATGTCTAATCTAATTTATTACTGTCATGGTTCCTGTTGGCTGTTCCCTTTTAATGCTTCTTTCTCCCTGATTATGCCCTAATTTCAGTCATTAGATCTCCATTGCTGCTAGTTTACTCAATTACAGTACACCTGGTTTTCATCAGAGACTGCAAAATAAATACGATGATATCATGATCACAGGTTGCCAGTTTGTTGGTCTATTCCCATGTGATACTTTGTGTCTCGACTGCTTAGAACCGTTTGCCCTAAGTTCAGCTCCAGTTTCAAGATATTCTATGAGAACCCCATCTCTATATCAAGACTTCATACCAGAGCTCCGTGTCAAGATTCCTCCGGTTTACTGTTCAACGTTCACGCCTGCACCCGCATCCCCAACTCAATCTCCGTGCCTATGTCCTGCACTTGGGTTCTGCTCAGTCGCTCCATGCAACAACTACCTCATCTTGAATGCCAAACAACTGAACCTTCTTCACCAACCTCCCATGCAGGATCTTAAATACCTTACTAACGTCCATGTAGACATCTTCTACTGCCTTGCCTTCATCCATTTTCCCGGTAATTTCTTCAAAAAACTATAAAATTGGTTAGACATGACCATCATTCCCACAATCCTGATTGAGTAGTTACAGAACCTGGATCTCTGTACCTCCCTCTGCAATTGGATCCTTGATTTTCTAACTGGAAGACCACAATTGGTGCGGATTGGTAGTAACATCTCCTCCTCACTGAGGATCAACACTAATGCATCTTGGGTGTGTGCTAAGTCCACTGCTCTACTCTCTATATACCCATGACTGTGTGCTAGGCATAGCTCAAGTACCATCTATAAATTTGCTGATGCAACCATTGTTGGCAGAAACTCAGATGGAGACGAGGGCATGCAGGAGTGAGATATGCCAACTAGTAGAATGCTGCCACAGCAACAACCTTGCCCTCAACGTCAGTAAGGTGAAGGAGTTGGTTGTGGACTTCAGGAAGGGTAAAATGAAGGAACACATACCAATCCTCATTGAGGGATCAGAAGTGGAGAGAGTGAGCAATTTCAAGTTTCTGGATGTTAAGGTCTCTGAGGATCTAACCTGGTCCTGACATATCGATGCAGCTACAAAGAAGGCAAGATAGCATCTATTCTTCATTTGGAGTTTGAAGAGAATTGCTATGTCAAGAAAAACACTCAAAAACTTCTATAAATGTACCATGGAGAGCATTCAGACAGGCTGCATCACAGTCGGGTGCTGGAGGGCTACTGCACAGGACCGAAAGAAGCTACAGAGAGTTGTAAATTTAGTCAGCTTCATCTTGGGTATTAGCCTACAAAGTACCCAGGGAAACTTCAAGGAGCAGTGTCTCAGAAAGGCAATGTCCATTATTAAGGACCCCCAGCAGCCAGGGCATTCCCTTTTCTCACTGTTACCATCAGGAAGGAGGTACAGAAGTGTGCAGGCACCCACTCAGCGATTCAGGAACAGCTTCGTCCCCTCTGCCATCTGATTCCTAAATGGACATTGATCCCGTGAACACTACCTCACTTTTTTAATATATGTTATTTCTGGTTTTTGCGCTATTTTTAATCTATTCATTATACATGTACTGCAATTGATGTACTTGTTTATTATTATTTTTTTCTTCTATATTATGTATTGCACTGAACTGCTGCTGCTAAGTTGATAAATTTTACCACACATGTCAGTGATAATAAACCTGATTCTGATTCTGACCTACCACGCATGAAGCCATGCTACCCATCAGTCCATGTCTATCCAAATACTTATATATCCAGTCTCTTAGAATGCCTTCCAATGACTTTTCCACTACTGATGTCAGATTTACTGGCCTTTAATTTCCTGGTTTATGTTACTTTAGAGTCTTTCTTAAACAGCAGAACAACATAGTCTAATCTACTGGTATGTCTCCTGCAATTTCTGCACTTGCCTCTCACAGGTTCCAAGGGAACATCTTGGGGTCATCTCCACCCTGATTTGCCTCAGGACAGCAAACACCTCCTCTTCTGTAATAAGACCATAAGACATAGGAGTAGAATTAGGCCATTCAGCCTGTCAAGTTTGCTGTGTCACTCCATCATGGCTGAACCCAGAATGCACTCAACCCCATACACCTACCTTCTCACCATATCCTTTGATGCCCTGACCAATCAGGAAATGGTCAATTTCCGCCTTAAATATACCCACGAACTTGGCTTCCACTGCGGTCCGTGGCAGAGCATCCCACAAATTTACTACTCTCTGGCTATAAAAAATTCTCCTTATCTCTGTTCTAAAGGGTTGCCCCTCAGTTTTGAGGCTGTGCCCTCTAGTTCTGAAAACCTTCACCACAGGAAACATCTTCTCCCCATCCACCCTATCTAGTCCTTTCATCATTTGGTAGGTTTCAATGTATTCTTAACCCCCACTCCAGCAATTTTCTAAATTCCAGTGAGTACAGGCCGAAAGCTGTCAAGTACTCCTCATATGTTAACTCCTTCATTCCTGGAATCATCCATATAAACCTTCTCTGGACTCTTTCCAATGACAACACATCCTGTCTGAGAGATCGGACCCAAAACTGTTGACAATACTTCAAGTGCAGCCTGATTAGTGACTTATAAAGGCTCAGCATTATCTCCTTGCTTTTATATTCTATTCCCCTTGAAATAAATGCCAACATTACATTTGCCTTCTTTACCACAGTCTCAACAAGTAACTTAATCTGGGAGTCTTGCATGCACATTCCTAAGTCCCTCTACACCTCTGATGTTTGAACCTTCTCCCCATTTAGATAATAGTCTGCACTATTGTTCTTTTTACCAAAATGCATTGTCATACATTTTCCAATGCTATATTCCATCTACCACTTTTTTTGCCCATTCTTCCAACTTGTACAAGTCCTTCTGCAATCGCATTGCTTACTCTGCAAAACTTACCCCTGCACCTATCTTCATATTATCCACCACTTTGCCACAAAGCCATCATTAATAAATCATCCAAATCATTAATAAACAATGTGAAAAGTAGTGGTCCCAATACTGACCCCTGAGGAACACCACTTGTCACTGGCAGCCAAGCAGAAAAGGCCCCCTTTATTACCACTAGCTGCTTCCTGCCTGTCAGCTATCTTTGCCAGTATTTTTCCTGTAAAGCCATAAAATTTTATCTTGTTAAGCAGCCTCTTATAGCTCCTTATCAAATGCCTTCTGAAAATCCCAGTAAATGAGATCCACAGCTTCTCCTTTGTCCACCCTGCTTGTTACTTCCTCAAAAAGCTCTAACAGATTTGTCAGGCAAGATTTCCCTTGACAGAAACCGTACTGACTTTAACTTATTTTAACATTAATCTCCAAGTACCTGGAATCCTCAACCCAACAATGGACTCCAACACTTTCCCAGCCACTGAAGTTAGGTTAACTGGCCTATAATTTCCTTCCTTTTGCCTTCTTCCCTTCTTAAAGAGTGGAGAGGCATTTGCAATGTTTCAGTTCTCTGGGACCATGCCAGAATCAAGTGATTCTTGTAAGATCATGACCAATACATCCGTTATCTCTTCAGCAACCTCTCTCAGGAGTCTGGGATGTAATCCATCTGGCCTGGGTGACTTCTCCAACTTAGCTCCTTTGAGTTTGTTTAGTACCTTTTTTCCTTTAATAGCAATGGCATTTTCTTCAGCAGTTTAGCGGGGGCACGACTGTGCAAGCGCGTGTAAGTTGGACTGTGAGGCAGCGGGAGTATCTAAAGAGAACAGTTTGTGGAAGTAGGTAATTTTCTTCAGCAGTTTAACGGCGGCACGACTGCGCAAGCGTGTGTAAGTCGGACCGTGAGGCAGCGGGAGTATTTAAAGAGAACAGTAGACGGAGCGGGCGACGTTGTAGCGGGTGACAGAGTAGGAAGGCTTTGTCTCGAGAGGCTGAGGACGAGCTTCACTCCAAGTGAGGTAAGGCTGGGTAAGTTCCTTTCAAAAGAGAAAGTTTCAAAAGTTGAGGCAAGTATTGGGTAGGTCATGGCAGCTGAGAGCAGCCCTGTGGTTTGTTCATCCTGCAGCATGTGGGAAATCAGGGATACTTCCAGTGTCCCTGATGACTATGTGTGCAGGAAGTGTGTCCAACTACAGCTTCTGGCAGACCACATTGAGCATCTGGAGCTGCGATTGGATTCATACTGGAGCATCCGTGATGCTGAGAAAGTCGTGAATAGCACGTTCAGTGAGTTGGCCACACCGCAGGTAAAGGCTACACAGGCAGAAAGGGAAGGCGTGGCCACTGGACAGTGTAGCAGTAGGCAGGTAGTGCAGGAGTCCCCTGAGGACATCTTCCTCCTAAACAGATATACTGTTTTGAATACTGTTGGGGGAGATGTCTCATCAGGGGAAGGCAGCAGCAGCCGAATTCACTGCACCATGGGTGGCTCTGTGGCACGGGAGGGAAGGAAAAGGAGTGGGAGAGCTATAGTGATAGGGGACTCGATTGTAAGGGGAATAGATAGGCGTTTCTGCGGCCGCAAACGAGACTGCAGGATGGTATGTTGCCTTCGTGGTGCAAGGGTCAAGGATGTCTCTGAGCGGCTGCAGGACATTCTGGAATGGGAGGGTGAACAGCCAGTGGTTGTGGTGCACATAGGTACCAACGATATAGGTATAAAACAGGATGAGGTCCTACAAGGTGAATTTAGGGAGTTAGGAGATAAACTAAAAAGTAGGACCACAAAGGTAATAATCTCTGGATTACTACCAGTGCCACGTGCTAGTCAGAGTAGAAATAGGAGGATATTTCAGATGAATACGTGGCTTGAAAAAATGGTGCAAGGGGGAGGGATTCAAATTTCTGGGGCATTGGAACCAGTTCTGGTGGAGGTGGGACCAATATAAACAGGACGGTCTGCACCTGGGCTGGACTGGAACCAATGTCCGAGGGGGAGCATTTGCTACTGCTGTTCAGGAGGCTTTAAACTAATGTGGCAGGGGGATGGGAGCAAGTGCAGAGAGATAGAGGGGTGTAAAATGAGGGTAGAAGCAAAAAGTAGTAAGGTGAAAAGTAAAAGTGGCAGGCAGGCAAATCCAGGGCAAAAAGCAAAAAGAGCCACTTCTCAACATAATTGTATATGGGCTAAGAGTGTTGTAAAAACAAGCCTGAAGGCTTTGTGTGTCAATGCGAGGAGCATTAGTAGCAAGGTGGATGAATTGAATGTGCAGATAGTTATTAATGAATATGATATAGTTGGGATCACAGAGACATGGCTCCAGGGTGACCAAGGATGAGAGCTCAACATCCAGGGATATTCAATATTCAGGACGGATAGACAGGAAAGAAAAGGAGGTGGGGTAGCATTGCTGGTTAGAGAGGAGATTAACGCAATAGAAAGGAAGGACATTAGCCTGGAGGATGTGGAATCGATATGGGTAGAGCTGCATAAAACTAAGGGGCAGAAAACACTGGTGGGAGTTGTGTACAGGCCACCTAACAGTAGTAGTGAGGTTGGGGATGGCATTAAACAGGAAATTAGAAATGCATGCAATAAAGGAACAGTAGTTATAACGGGTGACTTCAATCTACATATAGATTGGGTGAACCAAATTGGTAAGGGTGCTGAGGAAGAGGATTTCCTGGAATGTATGCGGGATGGTTTTCTGAACCAACATGTCGAGGAACCAACTAGAGAGCAGGGCATTCTAGATTGGGTATTGAGCAATGAGGAAGGGTTAGTTAGCAATCTTGTCGTGAGAGGCCCCTTGGGTAAGAGTGACCATAATATGGTGGAATTCTTCATTAAGATGTAGAGTGACATAGTTAATTCAGAAACAAAGGTTCTGAACTTAAAGAAGGGTAACTTTGAAGGTATGAGACGTGAATTAGCTAAGATAGACTGGCAAATGATACTTAAAGGGTTGACGGTGGATATGCAATGGCAAGCATTTAAAGATCGCATGGATGAACTACAACAATTGTTCATCCCAGTTTGGCAAAAGAATAAACCAGGGAAGGTAGTGCACCCGTGGCTGACCAGGGAAATTAGGGAAAGTATCAAGTCCAAAGAAGAAACATATAACTTAGCAAAAAAAGCGGCACACCTGAGGACTGGGAGAAATTCTGAGACCAGCAGAGGAGGACAAAGGGCTTAATTAGGAAAGGGAAAAAAGATTATGAGAGAAAGCCGGCAGGGAACATAAAAACTGACTGTAAAAGCTTTTATAGATACGTGAAAAGAAAAAGATTGGTCAAAACAAATGTAGGTCCTTTACAGTCAGAAACAGGTGAATTGATCATAGGGAACAAAGACATGGGAGACCAATTGAATAACTACTATGGTTCTGTCTTCACTAAGGAGGACATAAATAATCTTCCGGAAATAGTAAGGGACCAAGGGTCTAGTGAGATGGAGGAACTGAGGGAAATACATGTTAGTAGGGAAGTGGTGTTAGGTAAATTGAAGGGATTAAAGGCAGATAAATCCCCAGGGCCAGATGGTCTGCATCCCAGAGTGCTTCGGGAAGCAGCCCAAAAAATAGTGAATGCATTAGTGATAATTTTTCAAAACTCCTTAGATTCTGGGTTAGTTCCTGAGGATTGGAGGGTGGGTAATGTAACCTCACTTTTTAAAAAAGGAGGGAGAGAGAAACCGAGGAATTATAGACCGGTTAGTCTGACATCGGTGGTGGGAAAAATGCTAGAGTCGGTTATCAAAGATGTGATAACAGCACTTTTGGAAAGAGGTGAAATCATCGGACAAAGTCAGCATGGATTTGTGAAAGGAAAATCATGTCTGACGAATCTTATAGAATTTTTTGAAGATGTAACTAGTAGAGTGGATAGGGGAGAGCCAGTGGATGTGGTATATTTAGATTTTCAAAAGGCTTTTGACAAGGTTCCACACAGGAGATTAGTGTGCAAACTTAAAGCACATGGTATTGGGGGTATGGTATTGAGGTGGATAGAGAATTGGTTGGCAGACAGGAACCAAAGAGTGGGAGTAAACGGGACCTTTTCAGAATGGCAGGCAGTGACTAGTGGGGTACCGCAAGGCTCAGTGCTGGGACCCCAGTTGTTTATAATATATATTAATGATTTAGACGATGGAATTAAATGCAGCATCTCCAAGTTTGTGGATGACACAAAGCTGGGCGGCGGTGTTAGCTGTGAGGAGGATGCTAAAAGGATGCAGGGTGACTTGGATAGGTTAGTTGAGTGGGCAAATTCATGGCAGATGCAATTTAATGTGGATAAATGTGAGGTTGTCCACTTTGGTTGCAAGAACAGGAAAACAGATTATTATCTGAACTGTGGCCAATTAGGAAAAGGGGAGATGCAACGAGACCTGGATGTCATTGTACACCAGTCATTGAAGGTGGGCATGCAGGTACAGCAGGCGGTGAAAAAGGCAAATTGTATGTTGGCATTCATAGCAAAAGGATTTGAGTACAGGAGCAGGGAGTTTCTACTGCAGTTGTACAAGGCCTTGGTGAGACCGCACCTAGAGTATTGTGTGCAGTTTTGGTCCCCTAATCTGAGGAAAGACATTCTTGCCACAGAGGGCGTACAGAGAAGGTTCACCAGATTGATTCCTGGGATAGCAGGACTTTCATATGAAGAAAGACTGGATCGACTAGGCTTATACTCACTGGAATTTAGAAGATTGAGGGGGGATCTTATTGAAACGTATAAAATTCTAAAGGGATTGGACAGGCTAGATGCAGGAAGATTGTTTCCGATGTTGGGGAAGTCCAGAACGAGGGGTCACAGTTTAAGGATAATGGGAAGCCTTTTAGGACCGAGATGAGGAAAAACTTCTTCACACAGAGAATGGTGAATCTGTGGAATTCTCTGCCACAGGAAACAGTTGAGGCCGGTTCATTGGCTATATTTAAGAGGAAGTTAGATATGGCCCTTGTGGCTAAAGGGATCAGGGGGTATGGAGAGAAAACAGGTACAGGGTTCTGAGTTGGATGATCAGCCATGATCATACTGAATGGCGGTGCAGGCTCAAAGGGCCGAATGGCCTACTCCTGCACCTATTTTATATGTTTCTATGTTTCTACGAATTACCTAGCTTGAATCTCCAGAAGGGATCTCAGGATCATGAAGCACCATTACTGCAAATGTCCTCAGGATGAGACTTCGCAGGCTTGCTTGACTAATCTTAAATTCCGACGTAAGAGAGATTGATCCAATATTTCAAGCAAAAGCATGGGAGTTTGCCCTAACAACCCAGTCAATACATAACTCTCAACCACATTCAGCTGTACTTGCAACCTCATTACCATTTGTAGAACCTTTCTGATCTTCATTTGGCTTCTCTCTGTACTGTGCTGCTGTTGCAAAACAAGAAATTTTGAATCATATTAGATAGTGATTATACACCTGATTCTGAGCCTTTAGGAGATTACAACTGTGTTAGTTACAATAGACTCATTTATAATTGCTTTGCAATCCCGTAGTGTTTTCCCACAGCTCTGCAAATCTTTTACAAGTTTATGTGCAACTTATGGACTTTGATATTGAATTGCAGTTCATTGCCCTTATAGCTAGAAGATTCTAAAATATAACAACTTAGATATTAAAAATCTATGCTCAATTCGTCCATTCTGACTAAATTCCCTGCCTGAGCTGTTCATAACTGCCTGCATTTGGCCCATTTCCCTCTAAACTTTTCCTATCCGTGTACCTGTCTAAATCTATTTTAAGCATTATAATTGTACCCACCTTCACAGTTTCCTCTGGTAGCTTGTTCCATGTATGCCTCGGCCACTGTGTCAAAAATATTCTCCTCAGGTCCTCTTTAAATCCTCCTCACACCTCAAACATATGTCCTCTAATTTTAGACCCCTCTACCCTGATTATTCATTTATGGCACTTGTGATTTTATTTTCCTCCCTGCAGTAACCCCTCAGCCTTTACGCTCACTGGAAAATGTCCCAGCCTAACTAGTCTCTCCTTATTATGCAGGCTCATTGTACCTTGATACATGTGATAATAAACCAATTCCAGTCCCAGTAATATGCCTTCTTCATCTTTTTTCCCCATCTCAGTGTGATCCTAATCCTAGTTCATGGATGGTTTGCTAATTGACTCAGATCTGGGTCCTTCAGTTATTGCATTTGCTGCCATTGGCAAAAAATTCTTCCAATCTCATATCCAAAATTTCAATCTCTATCTGTTCTGACTCCCCACCTTGCATGTCAATACAACTACAGCTTGCTTTGGCAACTCCTCTGGTCTGTGACCACAACAAACGGCAAAGTTGTAGATACATTTCAGTACTTCACAGGAACAGCCTCCCCCAACCCCCACAGAATCTGTCTATTCTTCTTGCGGCCTCCATAAGGCAGCCAGCAAAATCAAAGACCCCTCCCACCTTGAACATTCTCCCCTCTCCCATGGCCCAGAAGACACAAAAGCTTGAAAGCACATATAATCGGACTTAAGGATAGCTTCTACACATCTGTTATAAGACTATTGATTGATTCCCTTGGATGATAAGGTGACACTTGACTTCAAAATCTACCTTGTTATGGTCTTGCATCTTATTATTTACCTGTACTGCACTTTCTATGTAACTGTTACTCTTTATTCTAATCTGTTTTGTTTTATCTTGTACTACCTCTGTGCACTGTGTAATGAATTGTTCTGTATAAATGGTATGCAAGGCAAGCTTTTCATTGTACCTTGGTACATGTGATAATAAACCAATTCCAAACTAGTTAATGATTTCCAAATAGATTGGCCCATTGTTAATTGAGAAGTAATCACCGAGCTCACATCCACATTTTACACTAGATGGAGCTATGGAGTCTGGCAAACATCCTTCATTGGTATTATAATGAATAATATATTATAAATCTCCTTTATTTCATTATGGATTAGATCAATCACTTTAGGCATAATTGCTGGTTTTCCCAGTGGATTTATGGTTCAAGTTTCTAATCAAATTAATTGCATAATCCTAAAAGAAAACTCTCTCAAAAGCCAGCATAAAGAGGCATCATAAAAGAATCTGTTATTTCTTAAATTCTTGAATATTTTTATTTACTTATTTTTAACTTTTTGAGATACAGCATGGAGTAGGCCCATCGGATTCTTTGAGCCCTGCTGCCCAGCAAACCCCGATTAGCCCAAGCCTAATTACACATCAGTTTACAACGAGCAATTAACCTACTAACCAGTACACCTTTGGATTGTGGGAGGAATCCGGAGCACCAAGAGAAAACCCACACATTCCACGAGGAGGATGTCCAGGCTCCTTACAGATGATGTCAGAATTGAACTCCAAACATTGACGCCTTGTGCCGTAATAGCATCATGCTAACTGCTATGTGACACCCAAGAGCGGTAGCTGTGGTGTAAATATTACTGTGAAGAAAAAAAATCAGGTCTGTCAGACCAAAACACATTTTTTTTTAATCAAATGTCCACTATGTTATTTGTAATTATAAACTTATAAAAGCAAAGGCTAAACCATTGACTTAATGTTGTTGAACATACAGTATATTAATTTATTTCTTCAAAAATTAAATCTATCTTTAAGATGTTAAAAGTCTTTCAAACATGCTCACTGCTCTCTGTGTGCTACAAATACAACTTAGTGGTGACAAATGGGTGCATGCTGTCAAATTTGAGCAAAGTGGTGTTCAAATCAAATTCAAGGACAGTGAAAACTATTACAATTGAGAAAACCGTGGTGAGTAATTCCCCAGTGCAATGCATTGGCCTACCCTTTTGATTAGAAACTCAGCTGGATCAAAAATATATATTTTGTGGCAGCAAGAGTCGGTCGGAGTCGCCTCCTGACATGACAAACCCTTTCGACTATCTACAACTCACAAGACTGGAGTGTGGTAGACTGTTCCCCATGTATCTGGTTGACTACAGCTCAAACAATGCTCCAACAACATTAAGGACAAAACAACCTGATGGATTGGTGCACCATCATCTACACTATATATTCATAGAACATAGACTAGTTCAACACAGCAACAGCCCCTTTGGCTCACAATGTCTGTGTTGAGTGTAATGCTGAATGAAGCCAAGTGTCTGCTGCCTGAACCTGATCCTTATCCCTCTATTCCCTGCATATCTACACCTAACAACCTCTTAAGCACCACTACAATATCTGCTGTGACCCCTCAGCCCCTGCAGCCTGTTCTGGGCACCCATCATTTATAAAACTTGCCCTGCACAGCATCTTTATATTTTCCCTCTAATCTTAAATGAATATCTTCTGGTACTCTAGTACTTTATTCTCTCAACCAATTACACAGTGGCGACAGTGTGAACTATCTACAGCAGGGGATGCAAGGACAGGAGGTGTATGAAAACAGCAACCTTTGGTTCTCTTCCAAGTGACACATCATTCTGACTTGGAGGGATATATTGTTCTTTCATCAAATCCTGAAACTTGCTTCTTAACAGAGCTTTGGGATTACCTTTACCCAAGAGATTGTAGTGGGTTAAGAAGGCAGCTCACCAACAGCTTCTCGAGGGCAATTGAGGACGGATGATATATACACACAAAATGCTGGAGGAACTCAGCAGGTCAAACAGCATCTACGAATCAGTCAATATTTCGGGCCACGTGGATGCTGTCTGAACTGCTGAGTTCCTCCAGCATTTTGCATGTGTTGCTTTGGATTTCTAGCACCTGCAGGTTTTCTTGTGTTTGTGCATAATAAATGCTGGCTTCATCATTGATACTTGCATCTTGACAATCAATAAATAAGAAAAAAAATGCACTGAAAATCCATCACCAGCTCTTGGAGTGTCTAATATAGACTGATCTGACGTTTTCTTCTAGCCAGCAATCTCTTAATTTAACATCAGTTTACATTGATTCTTTATTCTGCCATCATTTCAATATTCAGCCAGACAGCCCCCAGCCTTTCAGTTGTCAATACTGTAGTTTTCACAGTTTAATTTCCTTTTCAGACATGCCAGGTACAATGATAAATATGTATTTAATCCACCGTTGCATACATTACTTTGAATCTGGTTCATTTTCACAATTGAGTGTTCGTTAAGCAGATCTCTTGATCTTTATTTTTGGAGCTCAATTTGTCTAAGAAATTACTGCTTAATAAAAGCAAATTTGCAATTAGAACTCTTAAACCTTAACTATAAGAAAATAACTTTCTTAACTTTACAGTTTTAAACTTGAGTAATTCAAATCTCTATCCTGTTTGAATCATTCACTTTTAATTTCTCTGCATTTGAAACATTCATCTAATCCTTCATATCTAATTTAACATTTCTGGATATTAAATTAATTTTTTTAATTTATGACTTTTTGCTCTCTTTGAGTACCCTTGGAAGGATGCATTTTACTTAGATTTGAAATAAATAACATAATTCTGCTTGTTTCATCAATTAAGACTTAAATCCTGTCTGTTAAATTCATTTTCTTGCTGCATCAATTTACCATAATAGGTGATTAACCTGCATGTGTTATACTTAATGGAATAGTTTGTATCAGAGAGTGAAGTGAAATGAGATGCTTACAAATGAACTGGTAGGGAGTTGAATACTCAATAGGTTTACCTATATTAAGAGGTTATTACTTATACACATCTTTTGGACTATCTTTTCAAACCAATCATTCAGTTTTCAAATGGACTCCCAAATGTGCGAAGATAAAATCAGCCACCTAGGACGGGGAGATAGAACAGAAACAGGCCCTTCAGCCCATTGAGTCTATGCCAGACATCAAGCATCTATTTGCAATAATCCAACATGACTCCTGTATTGCTGTCCCCATATTCCTACCTGATTCCATGCCTGGAGTCCACCTATTGCCAGGACTGTCCACAACTTCTGTTGAAAATGCTGAAGGGTTTCATCTCTGCCCTAGGATCCATTTCACAATTGCTGTTGTTAGGGACAGAGACAGTCACAACGACTTCATAGATTTCCAGATAAAGTTAATGTTGTGACTTAAATTGGTTGTTGAGAATGTGTTCAACTTCCTGTCCTGAGAATAGCCAACGACGTTAAAGTGTGAATGGGTAGAGCAAAATTGATAGCCTTTATATCTACCCCAAACAGTCTGGAGTGCTGGTACTGGCCAGAGTCATGGATGGGTACCTGACATATCCTGTGTTACATTGTGTTTTACTTATTAAACTGACTTAATGTTATTTTATTCAATGCCCATGATTGCACAATATAGCTGGCTCCTTGGAGCCCTGTGCTCAAGGAATTTATTATATGGAGTGTGGCTTGTTGTAGTAAAGCTCTCAACAAGCTCATCCACAACAAGCTCTACCTACACCAAGCTCAGTTCACATCATGCCCCACCCACAACAAGCCTACCATGAAATCTAAACACAAGCGATCCCGCAGATGCTGGAAATCCCAGAGCAACACACACAACATGCTTAAGGAAAACAGCAAGATGGGCAACACGTATGAAGGGAATAGGCAGTCCACGTTTCAGGGAATATGATGAAGGATCTCAGCCTGAAACATCAGTTTTTTATTCCCCTCCATAGATGCTGTCTACCTTGTTGATTTCATCCAGAATTGTGTGTGAGTTGCTCCCATTTACTTGCCCACATGGAGCCCCAGATACAGTCATCTCCTACAATAAGCCCCACCTATAACCTGCAACATATTGTGAGTTACAACATTAAATGGTTTCCACTTCAATCCAATTACCTTCTGTGACACTAATTTTAAAAAAATACTGAGGATTAAAATAAAGCATTGCATTTCTTACATTTGTTATCAATGCTACATATTTGTTAAGCTCTGCAGTTGTGGTCCCCTAATATAGGGAAGATTTCATTAAGCTGAAATACTGCCCAAAAGATTGACATGGATGCTTCGAGCACTTGAGGTTCTAGAGAGAGGTAAAGCAAGCTACCTTTTAACACAGCTGGTAATACATATATGGATCAAGACGCCAGAGGTAGTGTTTGACAAAAACAACATTCAAAATTCATTTGGATACGTACAGAGGAAGGGCTTAGAGGGATATTGGCCAAACACAGAAAAATGTAAATAGCCCGGTGGGCATCATGGTTAGTATGGCCGAGATGGGCCAAATAGCCTGTTGCTAAGCTCTATGTTTCTTTGACTCCATATACTGTGGTCCACTGATGAATGGCTGCCTGGCAAAAGGTATATAGCATCGATTACCTGTGAAATATTTGGAGGTTTGGATGGATGGAAAGCTGGAATTACTCACTCTAGAAGGAGAGTAACTTGTTACATTTTGCTTCAGGGTGTTTATCAATTCCTATTTAGTGAACAGACTGCAATTAATAAGTTGCAATCTGGTGCTTCAAAAAGTACATTGGAAAACAGAAGGAGAATGCATAATTCAAGCTCTGGGATTAGGCATATCCTTTGGAAAGTTCGTTTTTTATTAATTACATAAATTAAGTGTAGGATGTGAATAAAAGAAAGGTGTGTAAGCAAACATGTTATATTTATATGCAGACAAAAACTCCTTCCTTGTTATTTTGGTATTTCCAATTCATTATAACTACAATATGTTATTCTGATTGTACATAGAGCCTTAATCTTGAACCCCATTGTCTGAGGTATCCTCATTCCGAAGGTGGGAATCCTGCTTAGAATTTCCTTACTGCATAGCCCTCTATTTTGCTAAGTTCCATGTAATTCCAGTGAATTCCACGCACCCTCCACTCTCTGTGTGAAAAACTTACCTCTGACGTCTCCCTTGTATCTATTTCCAAGCACCTTAAAACTATACCCCTCATGTTAGCCATTCCAACCCTGGTTACAGAATCTGTTGTTTTGCAGCAGTGTTACAGTGTAAAGATATAAAAATATTACAATTTATAAAACAAATAACTGGTGCAGAAATAATGAAGTAGTATTCATGGGTTCATTGACCATTCAGAAATCTGATGGACAAAGGTACGGTGTTCCTAAATCTTTGGTGTTGGGTCTTCATGCTTCTATACCTCCTCCATGACGGTAGTAATGAGAAGGCAGCATGTCCCAGATGGTGAATGATGTTGCCTTCTTCAGGATATACTGTAGAACTTAGATCATAGAACAGTGCTGCACAATACAGACACTTCAGCCCACAATGTTGTGCTGACCCATATAAACCTACCCCACAAATGAGAAAATCTGCAGATGCTGAAAATCCAAGCAACACACACAAAATGCTGGAGGTACTCAGCATGCCAGGCAGCATCTATAGGAAAAGAGTAAACATTTGATGTTTTGGGCCAAGACCCTTCTTCAGGACTGAATGATCTTGGCCCAAAACATCAACTGTTTACTCTTTTTCTAGATGCTACCTGGCCTGCTAAGTTCCTCCAGTATTTTGTGTGTGTTGCTAAACCTATTCCATGATCAATCTAACTTTTTCTTCAAAACCTCTTGAAGAGGTCTTGTCAGTGAAAACCAGATCCAGGAAAAACAAAGGCAAACACCAGGAAATCTGCAGATGCTGGAAATTCAAGCAACACACACAAAATGCTGGTGGAACGCAGCAGGCCAGGCAGCATCTATAGGGAGAAGCAATGTCGACATTTCGGGTCGAGACCTGACGAAGGGTCTAGGCCCGAAACGTCGACATTGCTTCTCCCTATAGATGCTGCCTGGCCTGCTGCATTCCATCAGCATTTTGTGTGTGTTCCAGGAAAAATAAACTCATATTTAGTTTTTTTTGCTGTATACATTCCTATAGGGAGCTGCCCTTTGCTGATTTCTGTTTGCAACTTTCCACAGTCCATCCACTGTTACTAGATGAAGGAAGATAAAACAGTGCATGGGGATAAAGTACTCCTGAATCTGTCTGTCTCAGTTCTGTGCTTGTCTATATTTAACTGCTCTGTTCTAGGAGGCACTTCGCTCGAGCATAAGGCCTTCTCCCCTGCCCTGCGTTAAAGAAGCAAGCTGTTATCTCTATCATGTCTGTTTCAGACTTGGACACATCAATGTGGTTCAACACTAATGGAGTCTCATGATTTAGAAAATGTGATAGCTGATCAGAGCAAAATAACAGAGCAATTAAAATATTCTTTCCTGAACTTGCATAATGCATCCTGAGGTACTTGATCAAATCTCATCAAAACAACTAAGACAACTGCAGATTTAATTTCATATAAAGAAATAAACTATAAATAAATCTGGTCTTTTTTTTAATGATGACCACACAAAATATCAACTTACAATAAAGTCATGTTTGTTTCACTAATAGTCTTCAATAAGTCACCACCTTGTTGTGGTGGAAAGGCTTGTGAGATCCCTAGAGCTCAGCTCCTGGTAGTGTCACCCACGGCAATAAGGCCAAGGAAGAGGTTGCAGACAATGTGTGATCCAACCAAGACCGCAGTGGTGGAGGAGATGGAAAATGATGACACTTCACCATGCCAGCGAAGGCAGGGGAAGGCTGCAGCAGTGAAGGGGTTCCAGCCACTGGACCCTGACACTGATCAGTTAAGTGGCTGCACATGCAGTCAGTCTTCCCCACTTCAAATAAAGTCACGCACAGGCATTCTCCATTAAGAGATTAACCCATCAGACCCAACACAAGTGATCGCACTACTACAATTATTTAGTGGATGAAACCTGTCTTTCTAACCAAGTCTTGTCTATACATGGATCCTAGTTGACTCACAGCTGTCTTCTCCTTTCAAGGGCTGTGAAGGATAGTCAAAAAAGTGACAGTTCTAGTGACAACCACAAATAACTAACCTCTCATAGCACATAGCAAGATGATTCACTGCAAGCTGCTCTCCGCAGATCCTCTCATTTCTTCTATTATAATCATTCCACTCTCTTAAATCTAAATTCTACGTCTCTAAGAGTTACTGCACTTCATTCTTCATCCTAATATTGTTTTACCTTGTGCTACTTCAATGCACCATGTAACGAATAGTTCTGAATGTACAGTAAACAAAACAAGAATTTCACTGTACCTAAGCACATGTGACGATGATATGTGACGATAATTTGGATGACACAGTGGCTTAGTGGTTAAAACGATGCCTTACAGTATGGGCAACCTGGGTTCAATTCCTGTTGCTGCCTGAACATTCTCCCCATGACCACGTGAGTTTCCTCTGGCTGCTCCAGTTTCCTCCCACAGTCCAAAGATGTACCGGTAGGTAGGCTAATTATCCTGTGATTAGGCTAGGATTAAATTGGGAGATTGCTGGGCAGGGTGGCTCAAAGGGCTGGAATAGCCTATTCTATGCTGTATGATTAATAAATAAACAAGCAAACCAACCTACTGACCAATCAATCATCCAAATCCAAAGCAACTATGGCTGCATTTGGAGTATTCTCTGTGCATCTTGTAATATATGGTCTATTTCTTTTAGAGCAATGACCCCCCCCCCCCCCCCACACACACACCTCAGCACTACAGATTGATCTGTTACCTATGTATGTTCATTGATTTCTCTATCTCTCTCTCTCCCTCTCTCTCACTGCAATGTGAGTACACCAAATTTAAAGCCATCTCCTGCATGTGTGTTTTTATTTAATCGATACATAGTTGTGCACAGGCGCAACAAATTGGCGATGAGGATGGGATCTAAACTTCAGAAAATATCACAAACTGCACCAACAGTTACAGGATAAAACAGCAGGAGTTAAACAGCATGAGAAAGCCAAAGGAATGTGTGCATAACAGTGAAAGACACACTGAATTTTAAGTGAAAATAATGTGGTGATGGCTTCAGTTGGGAAAGATGATGAATTTGATAGCACTAATGATGGCTGGGAGTCATATATCGAGAGGGTTGAACTGTATTGTAACAGGAACAAAGTGGAGAAGGAAAAGGAAGCCCCTATACTTAGCTCAATGGGCTCAAGAACGGACAATCTTAGTAACCCCTGCAAAGCCAGCAAGCGAGACATCTGATGAAATTGTTACAATTTTACAAAATCACTTGAGCCCTAAACCGCTGGCAATAGCTTGAGTTTACAAAAGGAGCCAGTCAAAAGATGAAAGCATTTCTGAATACATTGCAGAATTGCACAAACTTTCCCAGTACAGTGACTTTAGAGATGGACCTTCTGATGCACTAAGGGACAGGTTTGTATGTGGCATGCTTGGACAAAACACTCAAATGAGGCTACTGGTAGAAAGAGAGCTAACCTTAGAATGGGCATTGACCATCACAATATCATTAGAGACTGCAGCAAAGGATGCAGCTGAAATACAGAAAAGGTTAGAATGTGAAATGCACAAAATGTCCCTGAATGATGCAAAAATCCAAAGAATTTATTGATGTGGCAAATCCTCCCATGATACAAGTGACTGTTGGTTCAAAGAAAAAGTGTGCAGAAAGTGTCACAGACAAGATCACACAAAGAGAGTGTGCAAGATAGACAAAAAGCACAACCAAGTGAAAAGTCTCAAATGCAAAACTAAGCAAATGCATTAAGTTAGCGAATGTAAAACAGAATCAGACAGCAAAGGGTCTGACAAAAGTGAACTCTCATGCCTAGAACTGTATAGTATAACTGAAACAAATCACAAAGTCATCTGGATCACAATAGATGTGTCTGGTGTAAAACTGAAAATGGAGCTGGATACAGGCCAAGAAGTGGCTCCCGAAGGCAAACTGAAAGCAAATGTAATGTATGGAGGCTGAACACAACAGTTAGAGCTTTATTTGTTGAAAAGTGGAGGGCCAGCGCTGTTCATATGTGAATGGTTGTGAAAAATCCAAATAGACTGGCACTCAATCAAAGCTCTCAATGTGGCATCAACAGGCAACTGCAGCTCAAATGGTAGCACTGACTTGAGGCTACTACAGCTGCTTAATGCTAATTAGAAGGTGTTTGAGAATGAAATGGATAAACATATCAAAGACTTGGTCAGAAGCTGTTTAGGATGGCAAAATGTTCAAAATGCAACCTTACAGGCACCATTACACCCGTAGGAATGGCCGGATTCACCATGGAAAAGAGTACATATTGATTTTGTTGAGCCATTCACGGACTCCATGTTTCTGATTGCTGTAGATGCTCATTCAAATTGGCCAGAGGTTATACCAATGAAGTCAACCACCTCTGCAAAGACTGTCTCCGCTCTGAGGACCATCTTCACCAGAAATGGCTTACCAAAACAAACGGTGAGTGACAATGGACCACAATTCATGTTAGAAGAGTTCCAACTGTTCATGAAAAAAATGGCATCAGACATTTCAAGTCAGCTCCTTAACACCCAGCAACGAATGGGTTGAAAGTTTTATCCAAACCTTCAAGAAGTCCATGAAAGTGATGGATAAGCAGGACATTTCTCTACAGCGCAAGCTGGACAACTTCCTTTTTGTGTATCGGAACTCTGCTCATGCAACGATAAATCAAACACCTGAAATGCTGTTCTTGAGCAGGAATCTGAGATCTCATATAGATCTCCTGAAAACAGACCTCCAGAGGGAAGTACAGAATAAACAGTTCAGCCAGTTGCCAAGTGAAACAGCAAGGAGTTTCGAGATTGGACAGGAAGCCCTAGGAAAATTGAATGTTTTGTACATATACAGTTTTATGTTGCATTAATCTAAAGGAAGTGTAACGTATGGATCTATTTCTTTTAGAGTAATGATCCTCCACCCCACTAGTGCTATGTATTAATCTGTTGTCCACCCATGTGCTGTTGTCTACACATACGCATTGGTCTTGCTCTCTCTCTCACTGCAATGTGAATGCACCAGTTAAAGCCATCTCCTGTTTGCATGCTTTTATTTAATTGATATGTAGTTGTCCACAGACACAACAGTTCTGTTCACAACATTCCAAGAAGCAAGTGAAGGCCTCAGGGAGAATGCAGAAGAGGTTTACCAGGATGCTGCCTGGATTAGAGAGTATTTGCTCTAAGGAGAGGCTGGGCAAAGCTGAATTGTTATGGCTGGAGTGTTGGAGGCAGAGAGGGGAAGCATATAAAGTTATAAGAATTATAGATAGGATAGATAGACATTTTCCCAGGATGGAAATGTCAGACATTATTGGACATAGTTTTAAGGCGAGAGGGGGAAAGATTAAAAATTAATGAGGCAAGTAATTTACACAGGACGTGATAGGTGCCTGGAGCTAAAAGGCGAGAAGGTGGATGCTGTTATGTTGGTTCCTTAGCAAAGACAAACCTTGCATAGGTTTACAAATGTTAACACATGTACTAACAAGAGACAGCCATGGCTTCTAGCTTCACACTTCAGCACACCAAGAGCGTGTGTGTCCGACCAGTCAACTGTGTGGGTAAAAATGCAAGAACTATTTTATTTACAGGATAGAACAGTCATGCTTCAGTTCCGTCACATTTTACTTGGGCCCACAGCCCGGCAAGCGTATGTGTCCTGTTCGTCCATTCACCAATGCTACTTCCAGTTTTGGGTGAACTGCCCACATTGCACACTGGGAGTTGAAGTTCTTTTTTACGTACAGACATAATTACACAGGTGCAGATTGGACAGCAGTGCTTATGAGGCATTTAGACAGACTCAAAAACAGGCAGGGGACTGATTGCAATAGGTTACATGCAAGCAGATGTCCAGTGTACCTTGGTTAGGACGACCTGACCTTAGTGGACTGAAGGGCCAGTCCCTGTTCTGTCCTATACACACAGAATGCAGGAGGAACAAATCAGGGAGCATCTATGGAGGGGATTACACAGTCAACATTTTGGGTGGAGACCCTTCATCTGGGCCTGATAAGTGAGTCCTGATGAAGGGCTTCAGCCCAACGTGTTGACTGAATAACACGCTTCTTAGGTGCTACGTGGCTTGCTGAGTTCCTCCAGAGTTTTGTGTATGTTGCTCAAAATTTCCAGCATAACCAGAATCTCTTCAGTTTCTATGACACTATAATTTATCGGACTGAGCTTAGGTCAGTTAACATGAAAGAGGAAAAGAGATAGATTTTTTCAGCGGTTAAGCTGACTTAAGTGGAGAGCAGTTGAGAAAGGAACATTTAATTTTGGTCGCTCGTATTTGTTTAATGGTATTTTTACAGACTATTGTTTGCAGAGGCTGCTCCATGGAAGGTTTGACTGATAAACTGGCTTGGAGGCAAATTTGCTTTCCAGTAATCTCTAAAACAAGATTTGACTTGTTTTAATGGTGTGAATAAATTAATTGCATAGCCTACCACCTACAGAGAAGGGATCACTTTATTGAGCTTCCTCTCACACATAAATGAATGCATCTTCGTAATATTATCCCAAGGAAATATTTCTGACTGTAATCTCTTTATGGTAGTTAGGAGACCATTTCAGTCTCAGCCTTGCTGCAATATTAAATGTCTTAATTTCCAGTTATGATGCTGAAATGTCAGCGTCATCCCTTGTGGTAGCAGACAGTAGCCTTAATATTTGTAAAGGTAATGGTATGTGATGGTACCCAGAAAATATATCCCTGATTATGGCAGAAAATGCAAGGAAATTACATCAGTGTACAATAAGACCAGGTTAACTGTAGAAGGGCTCAAATGAGCTTTGATTGAGTAAGATGCACAGACTTTATTTTTAACAGCTTTTAGCCTACTAGGCATTTGATGACATTCCTCCCTTCATACAGCAGGACAGTCAATTCTCTATAGGTGCCTGGGGCAACAAGTATGCAAAGCCACTCTCAGAGTAGAAAGTCATTTGGAAAAGGTCAGCTTCAAACTTTACAATCTGGATAATGCTCTCGGTGATTTCCAGATTTGCTAGAGTGTTGGTAACCTCAGCGAATGCTATCGGTAGCTGATGCAAGTCATTCAAACACAAACCTAATCTCCTGAACACTTTTAACAAAAATATATAGCACCCTTCCAAGCTGCATGTGCTGTTTTTACTTGGAAATATATAACCATTCTTTCATCAGTGCTGGCTTCCAATCATGGAATGGTACTCCATCTCCGAAACCTGCGGAGCTTCAAAAATACGTCTCCTTGCCAACTTTGCAAGTAGGAATGGACACTAAAGTTGTTGACTGGCAGGAGGCAAAGATTGGGAAATGAGAGGATCTTCTCTGGTTGGCTTTCTGCAGGGGTTGATGATGGGACCTCTTCTTTTCACATTATATGTCAATGATGTGATTGATGGAATTGATCGCTTTGTGGTCAAGTTTGCAGACAATGCAAAGATACAGTAGGTAAAGGGCAGGTAGTGTAGAAGAAGCAGGAGGACTTCAGATGGACTTGATCAGATTAGGGGAATGGACAATGTGTGGATCAAAAATAGTGTAGGGAATTATCAAAAATAGTGTAGGGAATTATCTGGTCATGCACTTTGGTAAAAGGAATAAAGGCATAGACTATTTTCTAAATGGGGAGCCAATTCAGAAATCAGAGAGGCAAAGGGACTTGTGAGTCCTAGTACAGGATTATATAAAACTTATCTTGCAGATTGAGTTGTTTGTGAGGAAGGGAAATACCATTGTGACATTCATTTTGTGAGGGCTAGAACATAAAAATAAGGATGTAATATTGAAGCTTTATAAGGCACTTGTTAGACTGCGCATGGAATATGGTGAGCAGTTTTGGACTCCTTATTTAACAAAGGGTGTTGCTGGCACTGGAAAAAGTCCAGAGGAAAATTGCAAGAATGATCCCAGGAAGGAAAGGGTTAATATATGAGTAGCGTTTGATGGCTCTGGGCCTGTACTCACTGGCATTTAGAAGAATGAGGGAGGATTTCATTGAAACCTAGCGAATATTAAGATGCCCAGATAGGGTGGATATGAAGGGTATGTTCCCTCTAACGGAGAAGTCTTTGACCAAAGGGCACAACCTCAGAATACACGGATCTCCTTTTAGAACAGAGATGAGGAGGGATTTTTTTAGCTAGAGGGTAGTGAATCTGTGGAATTCATTGCCGTGAGTGGCTGTGGAGGCCAAGTTATTGGGTATATTTGAAACAGAGTTTGATGGGTTCTTGAATATTAAAATTGTCAACGATTACATAAAGAAGTCCGGAGAACAGGGTAGGAAGATAATAAATCAGCCATGATGGATTGGTGGAATAGACTTGGTGGGTGAATGGGCTAATTCTGCTTGTATGTTTATATAATTTAGTCTAAATCCCATCTTTGCCCGCGTTACCCATATTCATTAAAAAGAATAAAAATTGTGAATTGAGGAAAAAAAGCTTCAATTTATGTAACACATTCTACTTTTGTAAACTTTTCAATGAATAATTATTTCTATAAAATGCCAAAATACATGGCCAATAAAACAGTTAGCTTGTACTCTCCTATACCTCCTGTACCTGATAAAGTGGCCAGCCAGTGCATACTTGTGACCTTCTGCTACTGTAGCCCCTCCATTTCCAGGTTTAATGAGTTATGCATTCAGAGATACTCCTTTTCACACCACCGTGTAACACATGGCTATCTGAGTCACTATCACCTTCCTGCCAGTTTGAACCAGCCTGCTCATTGTTTTCTGACTTACTTCTCATCAAAAAGGCACTTTGCTCATAGAAGTACCACTCACTGTGTGTGTTTTTTATATTGTTTTTCACACTATTCCCCGTAAACTCTAGAGATGTTGTGCATGAAAATCCCAGGAGATCAACAGTTTCTCAGATACTCAAACCACCTAATAATCGTTTTGCAGTGAGTCACTGAGATCACATTTCACATAGGGTTGCTGCCACATGATTGGCTGATTAGATATTTGTATTAAGTGTACTGGTGTACCTAATAAAGAAGCCAGTCAGTGAATATGGCAATGCCAGACAGAGAAGCAAACAGATAGAAGACAAGCACCCCCCAGATATTAACAGAACCTGTTGCTCATTCACGTACTGGAATCATTGACATCAACCCCAAAAGGACCCCAAAAAGCTAAGTGAGTTCATTCACAAGAACGGAAGATGACAGGCCTAGGAGTAGCTTATCAACACCTTCAAGCCTGCCTCACTATTTAACATAATCATGGCTGATCTACACTCACCTCATCTCCTCTTTGTTCCATTTCCCCATGACCCTCAAGTCCTTAAACTTTCAAATATTCATCTACCTCCACTTTAAATGTGTCTGATGACCCAGATTTCACCACACTCAGCAGCAGAGAATTCTAGAGATTCAGCATCCTCTGAGAGAACAAATTTCTATGTACTCAGTTTTAAATGACTGGCCCTTTATTATGACCTGGATTCTAAATCCTTTCAATACCTCATCTCTAGTTACTCCTGTGGTCCTTCCTGATGCTGTAGCTCTTTCTCCATCTCTTGCACAAGGTCACAGTAGGTAAGCTCAGCCCATTATCTACTCTGAACTCTGGACTTCCTTTTTGACCTCTTTTCTCTCCACCTTAAGACCATTCTTCAAAATCACCTCAGTTGCTCTAATATATCCTCATGTTACTTATGCTGTAGGCACATCATAGAATCATAGAGAGAAACTGCAAGGCACTGATGGGGTAGACCTGCCATAATTTAATTTCTTTATGTCCTGCTGGGTCTTGCGATCATAAAAACTATATTTATAAAAGATAATAACAGCTTTAGCTGGCCCCATAGTAGCCACTGTGTCTGCGCACACCACTATTTTAGCAGAAAGGAAGTGGGAGAGGTGGGTGGTGTGAAACTAGAGCACCCAACAGAAACTTACAGACTCAGAGAGGACATACAAACACCTCACAGAGAGCATCAGAGATCAGGATTGAAGCGATCCCTTTTGTGATGTGAGGCAGTAGCTCTGCCAGCTGTGACGCTATGATGTCCATGGTGGGGATCACAGCATGTCCTCAGGACTGAAGAACAAGTCAGCATTGATGAAATCTGAAAAAAAAACATGGTTGTTTCCAAATATACATCAGCAGATATTTCTCCCTCTTCTGTGCAATCTTTTCAAACTTAATTAGGAGGGGGGAGAAAGATATAGCACTAAGCAATCTGCTGGAGGAACTCAGTAGTTCAATCAGCATCTGTGGAGGGAAAAGAATTGTCAGTGTTTCAGACTGAAATCCTGCATGAGGACTTGAATGGACTTTTCCAAAACTGCCTTGTCTTACCTCTTGCGCTTTATTTGTTAACTTGCACTTCCCTTTCTCTAACTACAACACTATATTCTGTCTTTTGTTTGCTTTTTATGGCATGATCTGTCTGGATCTTGCACAAACAAGTTGTTTCAACAGTATCCCAGTACAAGTGACAATAATAAACCGATTGGAATTGGAGTTGGTTTGTTATTGCCACGTGTATCAGCTTGTATTGCATGCTGTTTAAACATCTCACATCATTACACAGTGCATTGATGTAGAACAAGGTAAAACAATAACAATGCAGAATAAAGTTTAACAGCTACAGAGAAAGTGCAGAGCGGGTAAACAATAAGGTGCAAGGACATAATGGTTGTAGATTCTGAGCACAAGAGTCCATCTTATTTTAGTAAGGAAGCATTTAATAGTCTTATAACACCTGGAAGAAACTGTCCTTGAGCTGGGTGTCCTTGCTTTCAGGCTTTTGTATCTTCTACCTGATGGAAAAAGGGAGAAGAGAGAAGGTCTTGGATGAGTGAATTGTTTATGCTGACTGTTTTACAGAGGCAGCAAGAAATATAGACAGTACCAATACTAATACATTTAACAGACATGGTCAGTTTCACAACTGTCCTTGGTTATTTTAGGTCGCAAGGCTGCATGTTACTGCCCTTGAGAAGGTGCTGTTGAGCCAACATTATGAACTTCTGCAGTCCGTTTGACAAAGCGGCATTAGAAGGTTACCAAAGGTTTGAGTGAGTAAGATGCAGAGATATATTTTCCCGATGGGACAGTGTAAATCCTGAGGAGATGGTGCAATTGGTAATCCTTTGACATGTTTACAGAATAAATCCATTTTGTGCCTCTAATTTCTCAACACTGTCTCTTTAAATGATTTAACTTGACGTTAAGAATTCCTGTCAGGGGCACAGAGAGCAGCAAATCCCAGAGGTCTCGACAGCCATGTTTCATTCAGTATTTAACTTAATTTAAATGAGAGCATCATTCTTTATAGTTACTTGAATATTAATACAACTGGATTAGGAACATGTTAGAAAATGTCCTCTTATTCCCTTCAGTCCCTGTAAAGGATGATTTATTGCATTTGTTCTGTTGTAGAATTAACACATTTAAACCATATGCATGTCTCATTGAACACCCTAAAGAAACCACTTTACCATTGCTGATTAAAGTCTTCACAAAGCTTGCTCAGTTTTGCAGTTCATTCAGAATTAATTGTCCTCTCTCCCGGTGAATGAACGCTCTGTTCCAAAATCTAATTCCCACTTCAGGCGGGTAAAGTTCATGGCATTACATGATCCCACTGCTGTTTGCAGTTAATGAGTCCCATATGCACTCTAGCATGTAACGATCCTTGTGAAGTCAAAGATATGCTCAAGAGCTATGACCGAATGTGGATTGGATAACTAAGTTTACTTGGACAATGTCAGGATCATTAGCAAGGTTAGCATTTCTTGCCCAGTCCTTCAGAAGAAGGCGAGCCAACTCCTTGCAGAGTACAACAGGGAAAAGAGTCCATGTTGGTTCATCAGTCCGATTCCCTTTAATTCCTGCACCCCACTCTACATTCTCTTTTTCGCATACCCATCAGCTCCCCTTTTAATTCCTTTGCTACTCGCCCAAACCAGGGCAAATTATAGCACAAAATCTCACTAATAAATTGTCCTGGCCCATCCACGTAGACAGTATGGTCAAAAAGACAGACTAGTGCTTTCGCTTCCCTAGAAGTCTAAGAAAATTCAGTATGACTCTTTGACTTTCACCAATTTTTACAGGTGCACCATAGAAAGCATCCCATCCAGATGCATCACTGCTTGGTATATCTAGGATTGCAAAAAATGGCGGGGAGTAATAAATGCAGCCTAGTCCATCATGGAAACCTGCCTCCTCACACTTCCCACTGCTTCAAGAAAGCACGCAACATAATAAATGACCACTCCCACCAGGGCCATTTTCTCTCCTACCCCCTTCCATTGGGTAGAAAATACAAAGGTATGAGAACATAGACCAATTGGCTCATGGGCTGCTTTTATTCTGTCATCAAACTCTTGAAAGGACCTCTTACAGGATAAGGAAGAGTTCTTAATCTCACAATTCACCTCATTATGGCCCTTGTACCTTATTCGTCTACCTGCACTGCACTTCCTCTGTAACTCTAACACTATATTCTGCATTTGTTCTTTTTTCCATCTGCACTACCAAGAAATATTTATGTATGGAATGATGTGACAAGTTGGCATCCCAGCCAAATCTTTTCACTGTACCTCAGTAGCAATAGCACAAGTACACCAATACCAGTTGCCAGTCTTTGGTATGTAGGAGGAAACTGGAATATTTGGGTCAAACCTAAGCGGTCACAGGGACAAGCTGGGATTCTGGAGCAGTGAAGCAGTGATGCTAATACTATTCTGCTGCCAAGCCACACAGGAATGGCTCCCCAAGTTGTTGTCGGGGAGTAAGCCCAAGGATTTAGACAGATGGCAATGAAGAAACAGTGCCATGTTTCCAGTTCAGAATGAATTTGAGGGGAAGGTGCCAGCATTCTTGCTGGCATTCCTTTTCCTCGATAGAGAGTCATGGAATCATAGATGAATTCTTAATCCCACAATCCACCAGATCACTGGTCTTGCATTTTAGTCAAAACGTCCTTCAGCCCAACTGGTCCGTACTCACCAAGATGCCTATCTGAGCTACTCTCATTTACTTGCATTTAGCTCATACTGTGGTAGATGGTGGAAGTTTCCTGTTTCAAAAACACTGAGGATGAATCCTCGGTAGTTTGCTCTGATGCATCTTGAAGATAATATACATTCAGTCCTGAGTACCTCCTGTCCCAATAATACCAAACTCAGGTTGAAGCAGCAACTCCCCACATTCCATCTGGGTAGATTGACAGCATGAACATTCATTTTTCTAACTTCTGCCAATTTCTCCTCTTCCTCCCTCTTCTTATTTTTCATTTCTCATTCTGATTATCCTCTCATCCTTTCATTTCTTCTCACCTGCCCATCACTTTCCTCTTGTCTCCTCCTGCTTCCCTTTCTTCTCTGGTTCACTGTCCTCTCCCACTAGATTCCTTCTTATTCCGTCCTCACCTCTTCCACTTAATCCCTCCCATTCTCTCATCCCATTCTTCCTCCCTCATCCAACCACCTTCCTCCTCAGCTAGTCCCTTATCACCTGCCAGCTTGTACTCCTTCTTTCCCATTGCCATCACATTCTGTCTTTTGTCCCCCTCTTCTCCAAACTTGATGTAGGGTATCAGCCCAAAACTTCAACTCTTTGTTGATTTTCTTCTTCCTTCCCTAGTAGTTACTGGGGTGTCTTTTTTTTTTCAGTTAGTTGGGGTTCGCTTTTTTCCTTCTTTTCTTTTTAATTTTTTTCATTATCATATATTATTCTTTTTGATAATTTTTTTAGCTTTATTAATTATATATATATCAACTTGTTGAAGTTTTGTATCATTTTATAGCTGTAGAAGATTATGTATCAATAAAAAAAATTTTTAAATGAAAATGAACTCTTTGTTCCCTCCATAGATGCTGCCTGACTCACTGAATTCCTCCAGTACTTTGTGTGTACTGCTCAAGGTTTACAGCATCTGCAGAATCTCTTGTGGTTAGGACAGAAATTCCCTTTTACAAACTCAGGACGGTTCTGAACATTATATCGACAAACAGAAATGCAGCCAAATTCTCAAAGCAAGTCCAATAAACAAACAATAATGATTAATTGACCAGTTAATGATGTCACTCCTGTGAGAAAACTTGCTCTATGGAAGGCAGTAAATAAATAAATAAAGTGTGGTCATAAAGTCTGCAGATGCTGGAAATCCAAAGCTACACACACAAAATGCTGGAAGAACTCAACAGTTCAGGAAGCATCTATGGAAATAAACAGTCAACGTTTCGGGCCAGGGCCCTTCATCAGGATACAAAAGGAAGGGGGAAGACACCAGAATAAAAAGTGGGGGAAGGGAGCTTGCTGGAATGTGATAGAGAAAGCCAGGTTGGTGGGAAAGGTAAAAGAGCTGGAGAAGAAGGAATCTGTTGGGAGAGCAGAGTTGATCATAGGAGAAAGGGAAGGGGGAAAGGAGGAGAGAACCTGGGATAAGTGATAGGTAGGTGAGAAGTGGAAGAAGGCCAGAGTGGGGAATAAAGGAAGAGGGATTGCGAGAGGATTTTTTTTTACCAGAAGGGAAATCGATATTCATGCCATCAGGTGCTGCTATTGTCACCAAGTAAATTGAGAGATAACTTATGTCTTGGTCACTAAGGAGACCTTTCCTTTGCCTTGAAAGAGTTCTGTGGGATCTTGCATGTCCACCTAAGAAGGTAGATTCTTTGATAGCTCGTCTGCAGATAGGACTTGTGACAATGCAGCCCTGTATTACTGGGAGTGCCAGCATAGACATGTGCACTTAAATTTTTGGAGTCCGACATGATTACACTATCTTGTGATTCAGACAGAGTGCCTTTAATATGCACAAGAAATTCTGAAGGTGCTGGAAGTCTTGAACAACACATGCAAAATTCTAGGTGAACCTGTTAGGCCAGGCATCATCTATGGAGGGGAATAAGCAAGTCAATTTTTCAGGCCCAGACCATTCATCAGGACCTGTTCTTTGAGCCAAACTGCATAACCCTAATCGCTACCTCTGAATAGCAACACTGTGATCAATTTGCAGTACAATGGACTTTGTATTTTTGATTCTGATGCTGCTGTCTCCTATATAATTTTGTGTAATTTATTTTTCTCTTGTGTTTCTGATGCTGTGTGCTTGTGTTACTGCTGCAAATAAGGTTTTTCACAAACATAATGCACACATGTTCTTATGCATATGGCAAGAAACATGAGGTGACAAGTGAAGCATGAATATCTGTGCTTTCTTTTCTATGAATAGTGGACTCACTGTGATTCATATTCTTCCTTTTATTTTGTTTCTCTGTGTTGAAGATCAATGTGTAGGAAGACTTCTTGGGGAGGAATGGGAAGAAAATTGTTTTCTTTTATTAATCCAGGAAGGTTGACATCCTGCCTGACACTTTCGTTCTGCCAATGGAATGGGACTCGAAGTAGGATCAAATGTAGGACACATATCCTGTTCCAATCTCAAGTTGCATTTAGTGGCTGGGATATTCCTGATTTAGTGGTGATGCTATAGGCAGCACCCTATTACTGGACACATACTGTGAACCAGAGAAGAAGCAACAGAAGGTCCTATTCCTACAGAGGCTTCTTCTTCTCCTGCCTTGACCTTCTGGGTGAAAAATCCATTTATAACCATATACCATATAACAATTACAGATTGGAAAGAGGCCATCTTGGCCCTTCTAGTCCATGCTGAACGCTTACTCTCACCTAGTCCCACTGGCTCGCACTCAGCCCTTAACCCTTCATTCCTTTCCTGTCCATATACCTATCCAATTTTACTTTAAATGACAATACCGAACCTAGCTCTACCACTTCTACTGGAAGCTCGTTCCATACAGCTACCACTCTCTGAGTAAAGAAGTTCCCCCTCATGTTACCCTTAAGCTTTTGCCCCCTAACTCTCAACTCATGTCCTCTTGTTTGAATCTCCCCTACTCTCAAAGGAAAAAGCCTATCCACGTCAAATCTATCTATCACCCTCATAATTTTAAATACCTCTATCAAGTCCCCCCTCAACCTTCTACGCTCCAAAGAATAAAGACCTAACTTGTTCAACCTTTCCCTGGAACTTAGATGCTGAAACCCAGGTAACATTCTAGCAAATCTTCTCTGTACTCTCTCTATTTTGTTGACATCTTTCCTATAATTCGGTGACCAGAACTGTACACAATACTCCAAATTCGGACTTACCAATGTCTTGTACAATTTTAACATTACATCCCAACTCCTATACTCAATGCTCTCATTTATAAAGGCCAGCATACCAAAAGCTTTCTTCACCACCCTATCCACATGAGATTCCACCTTCAGGGAACTATGCACCATTATTCCTAGATCACTCTGTTCTACTGCATTCTTCAATGCCCTACTATTTACCATCTATGTCCTAAACTTAACGAGCCCAGTGGAAATTCACAATAAACTCAGCACCAGTCTAAATGTTGCGATTTGTGCTTAAATGAGCTGAACAAAGCTAGTCAAAAAGATTGGGTGATCTTTTCTGTGGGTATTCCATTATTTGATGCTTTCTATTTGGTTTAAGTTCATAGCGGAAAACTGAAATCTTTAAAATCCAATGATTTAACGTCCATTTTACATGGATAGGAGAGAATGCTTCCAATAGTGGGACACTCCTGGACCAGAGGGAAATGCCTTGGAATAGAAGGACAGCCCTTTAGGACAAAGACGAGGAGGAATTTCTTTAGCCAGCGGTTGGAGAATTTGTAGAATCCATTGCCACAGACTGCTGTGGAGGCCAAGTCACTGGGTATATTTAGAGTGGAGGTTGATAAGTTTGTGATTAGTAAGGACAGCAAAGGTTATGGAGCTGTGACAGGAGAATAGGGTTAGGGGGGAAAATAAATCATCCAAGCGATCCATTCTCATGGCGAGTATCAGATCCCCACCATAGATTAAAAACTTTTCCTGAGCTGCTGTCTAATCTAATTGACATAAATCAACAGTATTATCTTCTACTTGCTGCCAAGGTAAATAGATAATTCTGGTAAGTTCTGTCTGGCGCTTCCATGATGTTGTGCACATCAGTTAAATCTCCCCTGTGTCGCCGATGCTCCAATGGAAGTTACACCAGCCCTACCATTTTAGTCAGGATACTGTAACAGAAGCTGCTCGCAAGCATTTCTTCTTACAGGCCCATGCTGATTATAGCAGTCTTGTTCTACTGAGGCAAATTGGATCACTTAGCACAGACGGGTGCACAGTATGGCGCATTCTAAAGGAAAAGGTGCCAATAACGAGCATTCAGTTAATGAACCGCAAAGCTTCCAATTAGCGCTGTGAAAATGATAATTTAGGTGATCAATATGGTGGTGTATTTAGCGTACCAGCCAACACATGAGGAACATCACCCTAGAAAAAAATGATAGACAACATTACCGTGTTATTATTCTATGGGATTAATTAATTACACAAAAAATACAAATCAGGCACAGAGTTTGCACAATTGACAATTGTCCTAATTACTAGTAATTGCCTTCATTTAGATTACAGCACTGCCAGTGCTGCAGTTAATAAATTATGTGAACGTTAATTTGAAACTCCACTGTCACTGTTACATCCAAGGTTGCATATTGCAACTTTCTGTTTCCATTTTGCGCAGGCTTTCGTTGATTCCCATCAATACCTGGCTCAAGCCAAGAAATGTAATTGGGCCTGACCCATCACATATCAAGATAGCAAATTAGTTGGGGGGGTGGGCTATTCCAACTGCATTACAGAACAATGCAAAAACCAGTGCATCCAGCCAATTGAAAGCAAAATAGCTGCTTCTAATTTGGTACAATGATGCTTCAGTGAAAAAAAAGTGCCACCATTAATGTTAAACACATTTATGACCATTTGCAATTTTCATGGATAATTAACCAGTCCATTCTCACATGCAGAGATATCCATACTAACTCTAGGTTTAATCTAAACTTCTCCAACTAGAACAAAATTAGCTCTTGCTCACAAATTAGAGCTAAAATTCTCCAGGGCTAGTGAACGTCAACCCATGCCTACCTTTGTAAGCAACAGAGTATACATTTGTGAGTTGCTTGAAAATGTAATATTACAATAGTGTGCATGTTGTTGAATCATTTTCCAAATACTGCAATTAGGCCTGCTGGATGAACTCATACAATATGAATTGAAGGTTGGGTGGTTACCACAGCTGTTCACTTCCACATCAATCCTGATAACTGTAAATAAAAACAAAAGCATTCTTGAAATAAATGCATAATATTTTCCAGACAAATTATCTTATTTTTTTGGCAGACACCTTATGTTATTTGGCATTTCTAGATGAAAACAAGCCAATGAAAGGAACAAAATTGAGAAAACAAAGGCAGCTGCACTCTTGTGTAGACAGGAAGGAGGCGTGTGAAATTGTGCTCTTGGATGTTGTCAAGGAATAGAAGACATTTTAGCTAAAGATTCAATAATCCATCTTGCCCCATCCCTTCAGATGATTACTGATTGTAGAACATTTCTCTCATCACTTTTATTTCTAATGACATTACTTGTTTGGAACATCATTTGAAAATGCAGAACCAGTTTCCCCCATGTACACTGTTGACACATAACTTAAGCATTCTTTGTTCTTTACATTATTCATTATGGGTCATATGTAAAAGTACGTAAAGGGCATAGTCATCGCTTTACCATATCATATGGGCACGCCTTGCTGAATGTAAAACAAAGTACACATGTTATGCCCTGGCTCCATGTTTTTCTTTCAATTAGTTTTGTCTTTTGAAATTGTAAAAGTTAACTGTGGCAATGAAGAAGTTTTAAATGAACCTAAGACAACTTGCTCCCTGTTGAAGCACAGTGAGATGTTCGAGTTAAGAAAAAAGAACAGAGCATGTTGTTTCTTTGGGAGAGTTCATAGCTAGTGAGTACAGGGTGATAATAATAGTAATGAATCACTTTTTTAAAAGCAGAAATGTTTGGCTACATTGTAAAGATAGGCCCTTACGATTCCACAAGAGATAACTGGATTTTGTATACTGATCAAAATAAGAAGTATTTTGAAACAACTGAAATAGCCAATGCAAAGCAAGTGCCAGTTTTGCTGACTGTAGTAAGTGGAAAGGCATACAGTTTGCTTTGAAGTTTTCCCATCCCAACCAAGCCAGCCGAAATTAGCATTACTGATATCATGAAAGTATTGCAGGGACATTTAGAACCAAAACCATTGTTCATTGCGGAATGCTTTAGGCTTCATAAGAAGAATCAAAAGATATTGTTTGAGCATTGCCAGTTCGGTAATGGGATTAAGGATGCAGTAAGGGATTGTTTAGTTTGTGGAGTCTTACAAGAAAGCATTCAAAAATGGGTCCTAACTGAAGCACAACTCACATTTTTAAAAAAAGACGGTTGAAATAGTTGTATCAATGGATGAAGTTGAGCTCCAGTCAGGAAGGAAAGTAAGCATGAACACATTTGCAATGTCAAAATAGGAACCTGCCTGGCTGAACAAATTGTGTTACCTTTTTGGCAGTGGATCACATATACCTGACCAATGTAGGTTTAAAGGCAAAATTTGCAGAAAATGCAACAAAGTTGGACACATACAAAGAGCATGTTGAGCAAACTAAAACAAATGGACTGCACAGGGAAGAGATAAAGATAAGTCAAGTTGCAGTTTCTAAAGAGCATTAGTCTGCCTGTTGTTGATGAAATGTCTGATAGTATGAGAGTGACACAGGACTGAGTAGCTTTGAGATTTAAAATATGTAAAATAACAAGCAATACGGCTTTCTCCAGGAGTGAAAGGGAAATTCATTAAAACTGCATTGGATTCTGGCTCAATTGTTCCAGTCATTCCACAAAATGAGTTCGAATGGCATTTCAAAGATACTGAACTGAAGCCTGAAGGTATCCAACTAAGAACTTATAATGGAGAAAGATAACTTCTGTGGAAATGAGAGTGAAACAGTGAAACTATTTGTAACAGTGAAATACAGCAACCAACAAGCCACCTTGGGCTTGTATGTGGTAAAAACAGCAGGGCAAGCATTGTGGGGTTGTGAGACAAATACACATTAACAATTGTTTATCATGCCAAATCCCCTGCAATAGAGTCAACTGAAACTGAACTAAGAAAGGTACTGTATGAGGCCATGACATTGGAAAACTCAGGCATATCAAGGGTAAAAGAGTGCTAAATGAAAATTCCACACCCAAGTTTTAAAAGCCCATCAAGTTCCTTATACTACTCATGACCCATTAAGCTAGATTGCATAGAGGCTGAAGAAAATATTTCCAAGGTAGAGTGGGGTTCATTAGCAGCACCAATGCTCCCAGTAGCCAAGAAGAATTGGGTCTGTTGGGGTCTGTGATGACTTTAAGGTCACCAACCCAGTACTGAAAGTAGATCAGTATCCTCAGCTCAGGATAGAGGATATATTTATAAACTTTTCTGGAGTGATATACGTTGGCAAAGTGGACTTTGCTGAGGCCCACCTACAGATGGAGATGGAGGAAGAGTCCAACGTGCTTCTCACCATAAACACTGACAAAGGGCTTTATCACTATAAAAGACTTATTTTTGGAGTAGCATCTGCACCTACACTCTGGTAGAATGGTGGGGATCAGATGCTGCAAGGCTGCCCAGGTATTCATTTCTACCTGTAATAATGACAAGGACCAAAATCTCAAGGCTGTGTTAAAAAGATTAGAGGGTCATGGGCTCAGAGCATGATGCAGTAAATGTGTGTTTTTTAAGCAAATCATCGCTTACTGTGGTCACACCATTGACGCACATGTATTACACAAGTGTGCAGAAGAAGTTCAAGTACTGGTGGTTGCCCCACAAATAAAGCACATGACACAATTGTAGTCCTTTTTAGGATTTGCCAATTACTATAACAGGTTTCTGCCAAACTTGGCTACTATGTTCCACCCCTTGAACTCATTACTACAGATCGAGAAGAAATAGCAATGATCAAAGCAATGTGAGGTAGCTTTCCAAAAGACAAATGAAATGGTCACACATCATGATCCATTTGTCCAGTGAATCTTGCCTGTGACATCTTGGCTTATGGTATAGGTGCAGTCATTTCACGTGTTATGAGGCGTGGAGGTGAACACCACATAACATTTTCATCGTTCCCTTATGGCTTCAAAGAAAAATTATACATAGATTAACAGAGAGGCTTTCAGTCTTGTTTGGTGGGGTGTAAAACATTTCAACCACTATTTGCATGGGAGAGAGTTTACCTTCATTAATGATCATCAACCACTAGTGACCACTTTCAATCCACAGAAGATTGTTCCACTAACAGCAGCATCACAAATGCAGATATGAGCTCTGTTTATTGAAGGCTCAATTACAAGATCAAAGTCAAGGGGACAAATCATCACAGAAATGCTGATGGGACGTCCCATTCACTCTTGTTTTTAACTTGCGTCAGTTTCCTGGTGTTTAAGTATTTTTTAACAGAACTAGTGAGAAAATGTTCAATACTAAGCAACAGTTTATTCCCTTCTCTCCCCTTCCTTGTCTAGAGTATAATAGGATACTTACTTGCTGCCATCAGTTTTTGAACAATGATAAAACTTTTAAAAAGCTGAAACTTACAACAATCAGCCAATGAAGGAAGACTGCCTGATCACGGTACGCTGTGCCTTGCAAATACTAATGTATGAAAACAGCACACCACACACACAGATGTCCATAAAAGTCTCATCCCTATCCCATAAAGCTTTATCTTTGAATATATATATTCCATGAGTGATTATGCATGCAATATACACCAGTGTTTTTAAACCAAAAGTTGTGAAAGGTACCGTTGCTCTCGACACTCTGATTTTAATACAGTGAGAATTATGACTTCCTCTAAGCCAAGCCCCTCTGTGTTCAAAGTAAAGTTGTTATCTGGCTAAGTACTTTTCATGAGGGCATTCACAGTAAGTACAAAGAAACACAATAAAATCAATAAACGAGCTTACCCAACAGTACGGACGAACATCAATGTGGAAAAGACAACAAACCATGTTAATACAAAAAGAGAAAAAAATAATAATATAAATAAATAAGCAATAACTATTGAAAACATGAGAGGAAGAGTCCTTGAAAATGATCCGGAGTTGTGGGAATAGTTCAGTGAGGTTGAGTGAAATTATCCCCTCTGGTTCAAGAGCCTGATGATTTCAGGGTAATAACTGTTCCTGAACCTGGTGGGGTAGGTCCTGAGGCTTCTGTACCTTCTTCCTGATAGCAGCAGTGGGAAGGGAGCATGGCCTGGATGGTGGGGTTCCTTAATAATGGATGATGTGCTCATTGAAGGGGAGAGCGTTACCTGTGGTGGATTTTCCATTCAAAGGCATTGATGTTTCCATACCAGGACATGACTCAACTGGTCAATATACTCTCCACTACACTTCTCTAGAAGTTTGTCAAAGTTTTGGATAACATGCCGAATCTTCTCAAACTTATAAGGAAGTAGAGGAGCTATAGAGCTTTCTTTGTAATGGCACTTTTATGCAGGACCCAGGACAAATCCTCTGAGGAATTTGAAGTTGCTGACCCTCTACACCTCTGATCCCCCGATGAGGACTGAGGCATGGATCTTCGATTTCCTCCTACTGTAGTCAATAATCAGTTCATTGGTCTTGCTGACATTGAGTGAGAGGTTATTGTTGTGGCACCACTCAACCAGATTTTCAATCTCCCTCCTATCTGCTGATTCGTCATCACCTTCGATTTGGCCAATTGGCATTGGTGTCGTTGGCAAATATAAATATGACATTGGAGCTGTGCTTAGCCACACAGTCATAAGTATAAAGTGAGTAGAACAGGGATTTAAGCACATGGCCTTGTGGCGCACCTCACTGATGGTTTTTGTGGAAGAGATGTTATTGTCAATCTGAACTGGCTGAGGTCCCCAAGTGAGGAAGACAAGGATCAAGTTGCACAAGGAGGTATTGAAGCTTATTGATTAGTTTTGAGGGGATGATCGCACTGAATGCCAAACTGTAGTCAGTGAAGAGCATCCTGATGTATGCACCTTCATTATTCAGATGTTGCAGTGTTGAGTGAAGAGCTAATGAAATGGCATCTGCTGTTGATCTGTTATGACAGTAGGCAAATTGGAGTGGATCCAAGTCACTTGTCAGGCAGGAGTTGATATGCTTCAGCACCAACCACTCAGAGCACTTCAGCACTGTTGATGTAAATGCTTTTGGATGATTGTCACTGAGGCAGATTACCATGTCCTTCTTAGGCATCTGTATAATTGAAGCCTGCTAGATGCAGATGGCTACCTCAGACAGCTGAAGTGAGAGGTTAAAGGTACCAGTGAACAATCCAGGCATTTGATCAGCACAGGTTCTTAGTACTCTGTCAGACACCCCATCAGGGCTGGCTGCTTTCTGTGGGCTCATCCTCCTGAAGGATACTCCCTCATCAGCCTCGGAGATTGAAACCACAGTCTCACCAGGGGCTGTAGGGGTTTGTGAAGATGCCTTCATGTTTTGGTGGTCAAAGTGAGCATTAAAGGCATTGAGCTCACATGGGAGCGAAACCTTGTTGTCACCTATGCTGCTAGGTTTCATTTTGTATCAGGTGATAGCATTCGAGCCTTGCCACAGCTGTCACGTATCCTTTAGTGATTCAGTTTTGGTCCTGAATTGGTCAAGGGTTCATACCTGGACCTCTTGTATTTTGCTTGGTTGCCAGACCTGAACTGATTTTCACCAGATTATGGCTCATCCAGGACTTCTGATTGTGGAAGACCAGATGATTTTGTAGGGACACACTTTTCTACATAAAGTCCATGACAGAGTTTAACATCGGTAGCTGAGCGAAGGGCGCTGAGTAGGCTACGGTCAATTATGGATAACTCTGAACATCCTCTACATAGCACCATCCTGAGACAGAGAAGCAGTTTCAGCGACAGGTTACTATCGATGCAATGCTCCTCAGACAGGATGAAGAGGTCAATACTCCCCAATGCCATTAGGCTTTACAATTCTACCGCCAGGACTTAAGAACTTTTTAAAGCTATTATTAATGCTTTTTGAGATGGTGATTTAGATGCATATCACATTTTTTTTTACTGAGTTAAGTATTGTATGTAATTAGTTTTGCTACAACAAGTGTATGGGACATTGGAAAAAAGTTGAATTTCCCCATGGGGATGAATAAAGTATCTATCTATCTATCTATCTATCTATCTATCTATCTATCTATCTATCTATCTATCTATCTATCTATCTATTCATTCAGATTCTCTAACGTGTCCTTGAACATGACCCTGTCCACCAAATTGAAACAATCTGTAGCCTCTCCTCGGGCTCCCACGACTGCCTCATCATTGTCTTTAGCTCTGGAGTCTCTAGATATCGAACAGTAGGCATTCCTAATCATACATTACAATAACAATGGTTGTGTGGGTTGGGACTTCGTGCTGCATGTGATTAGGCAGAGATTTCTTCAAACAAGTCTGACTGAAGTCTCTGGCATTGATTTGAAAGGTGTTTTGGTAGGCTGTTTCTCTTTTACTGTCTCTTTTACTGACCACAGCTCTGCATACATTGAGTGCTTACCTCATATAGGCCTTTAGCAGTATGTAAGATGCAGTCAGGATCACAGAAAAGAAATCTCTTGGTAAGTAGAAGGTTTGGCACTTAATCATTGAATGTCTCAGGTAGGGAAAACAAGAGTGTGACAAAATCGCTACATCTGAGCACCACAGATTTTATTATAAAACACAGACCCTACCTTTTTGCCTTCTTTGAATCAGCAGTGCAGTCTATCCAGTGTACAGAGAAGCCTTGGATCTTACCAACATATCCAGCACATCTAATGTCAACCACGTTTTCATGAAACACAAAATGCAGCAATCTCTCATTTCCCTCCGAAACAGCAGTCTTGTCCATAGGTCCTCTATCTTGTTCTCCAGTGACTGTGCATTTGAGAATAAGATACTGGGTGTAGATTTGTGCCTTCAGGGTGTGACCCCATGGATGGCCCAGTTCCTAGCCAACGTCGTTGGCGGAAGATCATGGGAGATTGAAACATTGACACAGCAAGTGTGAGCACTGCTGTTGAAGGTCCCTGCCCTCAAGTGAGTGAGAGTTTGTTGGTCCTTGAGTCGGGAGACTTGGACAAGTGATACAGCAGATTATAACCTTGAAACAAGTGAGCTGCTGGTCTCCCCTTCTCATTTGTTGCAGATATCTCTCTCCCTCGCAAAAGAGAGAGAGAGAGTCTGTTTGAGATGTCAAAGTGCTGGATGGACTGTAGGTTTTTGATGGACTCTAGATGAGCTTTGCTATTGCTTGCATGGTGGGTGGTGGGGAGCAGTTGATGCTTTTGCTGGAGCAAGTGGGAGGAGGGAGACGGGGAGGGTTGAGTCTTTTGCTGTTGCTTGTGATGGGTGGGGTGTGTGCTTTAGGGTTCTAACATTTCTGTCATTTATTCTTTGGTTTGTTTTTTTTTGTTTCATGTATGTCTGTGAAGAGTAAGAATTTCAGGTTGTATTCTGCATAATTTCCATGATATTAAATTAAATCATTGACCATTTGAATTTAGGGAATTAAGTCAGGTGATTTTCAAAATAGTGAAAGTGACTTTGCCTTACTTCCTGTTTACAAAGGACTTCTCCATGAGAATCCATGGAAACCGATGTACTGATGACGCTGCAACAGTTCAAAAATTACTTGACTTAAAGTGCCTGGAGATAACATATTATTGAGCAAGGTGTAACTGAGGTTTTCAATGGCATGGAGGTTTTTCATAATTGTTGGTTATGTTAAATGTGAGGTTGAATTCCCTATTTAGAAATGCATTTTTAAGATGCATTTTAAAAATAAAATACAGTTTATTTTTAATTTTCATTCTGTTTATAATGTTACTGTTTCTATCCAAGGCACCTTCTTTAGTTCTGCTTTCTGCAATGTTAAGATTATTTTCTTGACTCCTTCAAAGTCAACGTTAAAGTCAAAGTTGAGATTACTGTCATAGGCACAAATCCATATGCCCGGGTGCAATGCAAAATTTACTTGCAGTAGAATCACAGGCACATAGCATCATATAAACAGCATTCAAAATGAAAAGCATAAATTAAACATAAAATATACACTATCTTTATGAGAAAGAGCACAATTAGAACAAAAATAAAACAAAGTCGTTTTCAGTGTAAAGTGATCAAAGTGGTCGTAGTGTTGCTCAGCTGCTGTGATTAGGGTTTTGCTGGTTGGTTCAAGATCAAATAGTTGAAGGGAAGTGACTATTCTCAACCTGATGATGTGGAATCTCAAGCTTCTATACCTTTTTCCTAGTACTAGCTACAAGAAAATGGCATGGCCTAGATGGTAGGGACTTTTGACAATAGATGTTACGTTCTTGAGCAAGCACCTCCTGTAAATATCATTGATGGCAGAGAGGGATGTGTCTCTGATTATTGGGCTGTGTCCATAGTTTCTGATTTGATGTCATAGAGAACCACAGCACAGAAACAGGCCTTTGGCCCATCTAGTCCATGCTGAACTATGACCTGTACCTGACCTCAGCCCTTCACACTCCTCCCATCCTTTAACTTATCCAAACTTCTCTTAAATGTTGAAGTTGTAACCACACTCACCACTTCCACTTAAAGCTCATTCCAATTCTCACCAACCTCTGAGTGCAGAAGTTCACCCTCATGTTCCCTTAAACATGTCACCTTTCACCCTTAAACTATGACCTTGAGTTCTAGTCTCACGCAAGCTCAGACTTATCTGTAGAAGCCTCCTTGCCTTATCTGTACCTTTCATAATATTGTATACTTCTATCAAGCCTCCCTTCATCTGACCACACTCAGGGAAAAAAACGTCCTAACCTGTTCTAGCTTTTCCTATAACTCAGGACCTCAGGTCCTGACAACATTGGAAGAAGGCACATGAGAGGCAATATTTCATTAGGAGTTTGAGGAGATTTGCCATGTCGGCAAAGACGGTAGTAAATTTCTACAGATATACCACAAAGGACATGTCTAATTGACTGGGATCAGAAAAAGCTGCAGAGGGTTGCAAACTCAGCCAGCTCCATCATAGGCACCAGCCTCTCCAGCATCGAGGACATCTTCAGACAGCGATGCCTCAAAAAGACGACATTCATTACTAACGACCCCCTTCACCCAGGATGAGCTCCCTTTTTATTCCAACCATCAGAAAGGAGGTACAGGAGCCTAAAAACACATTCTCAACATTTTAGGAATAGCTTCTTCCTCTCTGCCATCAGATTTCTGAATGGACAATTAACTCAGCTATGAACACTGCCTCACTATTTTTGTTCTCTTTTTGCAACTACTTATTAATTAAGATTTTAGTATAGAGTATATTCCTTAGTTTTTAAAATTTAACTTTATTTATTTATTTAGAAATATTGTGCATGATAGGCCCCTCCAGCATAATGAGCAGCACCCTAGTCTAATCATATGACAATATACAATGACCAGTGTGGGAGGTAACTGGAGCACCCAGAGGAAACCCACACAGTCACAGGGAGAACGTACGTACTCATTACAGATGGTGTCAGAATTGCACTCTGTATTCTGAATGCCCTGAACTGTAATAACATCATGCCAACAGCTGCACTACCGTGGTATACTTTAAGTACTGCATTGTACTGCTGCCACAAAAACAACAAATTTCATGACAAATCATAAACCTGATCCTGACCCAGATTCATCTTTGCAAATTTTCTCTGCATTCTTCAATATTATTGATATTTTTCCTATAGGCAGGTAACCAGAACTGCACACAATACTTCAAATTAAACTTCACCAAAGTCAGCTTCAACATGACATCCCAACTCCTGGACTCAATACTTTGATCTATGATGGCCAAAAGCTCTCTTTGCAATCCTATATACTTCTGACAGCTCATTCAAGGAACTATGGATCTTTATTCCCAGATTTCTTTGTTGTACCTCACTCCTCGATCCTACCTTTTACTGCGTAAGTCCTACCCTGGTTTGCTCTCCTAAAGCACAACACCTCACACTCACACTTGCCTGTAATAAATTCTATCTGCCATTAATCAGCCCATTTTTCCAGCTGACCCAGATCCAGGTGCAATCTTTGCCTTCCTTCCTGTCCACTACAACCCTAATGATGCATTAATAAGAATTTTCCAAGGTGCATCGCTATTCAGTCAACTTCAAGGTGTCATTGTAGTGGATGCCAATAGTGTTAGCTAACAGGCTTGAGATCTAGTTGTCCAGCCACATGTAAAACAACACACTGTATTCAACAAACTAAGCTTTGGAATATCTCACCTGACATCTGTTTTACATCTTTTCAAAGGTTATGTTGCTGAAAGTTCAAAATTCAAAGTACGTGTAAATTTATTATCAAAGTATGTATACGGGTATGTCATCATATATTATCCAGAGATTAATTTTCTTGCAGGCATTCACAGTAGAACAAAGAAATACAATAGAATCAAAGGAAAAAAAAACTTTACACAAAGACTGTCAAACAGCAAATGCCCCAAAAGAAGTCAATCTGTGCAAATACAGAAACAAGGGTAAGTACATAAATAACATTGAGAACATGAGTTGTAGAATTGTAAAATATGAGTTAAAAGTGAGTCCAAAGTTTGTGGAATCAGTTCAGTATTGAAGTGAATGAAGTTATCTATGCTGGTTCAGGACCCTTAAAATTGAAAGGTAAACTGTTCCTCAGCCTGGTGATGTGGGAGCTAAGGCTCCTGTACTTCCTTCCAGATGGCAGCAGTGAGAATTCATTGCTCTCTCTGGTAACATTCTAAGTAATACTCATTTTAAGATTGCCAATTTACATAAGAAATAAGGCAACAGTTCAAAGAAAGGGGCTGGAAATTCAGTTTAGATCTTCAAAAAGCAGGCTTTCCTTCATCACATACTAGTCAGATGGATTCAAGCAGAAGATAATGATATGAGGAAGAAATGATAGAAGGAAGGACAAGAGGCAAGGTGGAGATTGATGCACACCACAAGCATCAGTATGGATAGACTGGGACAATGGCTTTTGTCTGCGCAGTCAATTTTATACAGTCCCAGATAGATATTAATCACTGTTGCCAAACATCCCTTCAAAACCAGCAGACATGTGAGAGATAAAGAAAACAATTTGCATTTATATGTCAGATTGGTTGTTAGATAATTGGATCGATGTTTACACAGCTCAATGACCCAGATCTTTTGATTAAAAAGGGGAAAAAAAGCTAATTAAATCAAGGGTCAGTCTAATCTAAGTTCAAAGACAGAATTTGAATATCAAAGTCAAAGAGGGAAAGGAAACTACTCTGTTAGCATAATATCATAAAGTAAAGCAATGGAATTAAGGCAGATGCAGCAACTGGTCTCAGCTGATATCCATATCAACAGCAAATGTTTTCATTTATATAGTATCATCACTGCTCTAAAATACCCTGGTAATCCTATTAGATTCCTTCTTCTGAAGTCTTTTGACTCTTCCACCTATCACCTCTCAATTTTTCACATTATTCCCACTTCCCCTCCTTCCTCATGTTTCTAACTTCCCCCTCCAAAATGGATATTTCAATCACCCATCAGCTTATGTTCTTCCTACCCCCCCCCCCCCCACCATCCCCATACTCTTCTATTCTGGCTTCTTCTCTCTTTCTTTCCAGTCCTGATGAAGGTTCTTGGCTCAAAACATCGACTGTTCATTTCCCCCCATAGATGCTACCTGACCTGCTGATTTTGTATGCATTGGTCAAGGTATTCTGTGATACTTGACAGAAGCTTTAAAGTGGATAATAGGTAAATTGTTTTATTACTGTCACATGTACTGAGGGTCAGTGAAAAAATTGTTTCGTGTACCATCCATACAGATCATTTCATGTCAACGGTGCTTTGAGGTAATACAAGGTTAAACTATAACAAGGAAGAATTAAATGTTACAGATACAGAGTAAGTGCCTTTCAAGCAAACAGTAAGATGAAAGGGCTATGATGAGGTAGATGGAGAGGTCTAGAGTCTACTTTAGCATCCTAGGGGACAATTCAATGGTCTTATAACAGGTGGATAGAAGCTCTCCTTGAGTCTTTTGTATGTGCTTTCAGGCTTTTGTGTCTTCTGTCCAGTAGGTGGGGGAGAAAGAGGGAATGTACACGATGAGTACAATCTTTGATTATGCTGACTGCTTTACTGAGGTGGTGAGTAGTGCAGGCAGTGTCCACAGAGAGGAGGCTGGTGACCTGAACTGTGTCCACAGATACCTGCAGTGTCTGGCCATCAGAGCAGTTGCCATAATGAGCCGTAATGCATCTGGACTGGGATGTCTTCTATGGCGCAATGATAAAAATTGGTGAGGGTCAGATTTCTTTAGTCCCCTGAGGAAGTACAGGTGCTGGTGAATTTACTTGACCAAATACATTGTGACAATGAGGCAATGTTTGGCATTTAAGGAACATATTAAGTGAAGAGAGAAGCTTAGGGAGGGAATGCCATAATTTAGGACTGGACAGCACAAGACATGGTTACCAGTGGTGGATTAATTAAACCTGAGGAAGTGGAGAAGTGCAGAGATTTGGGAATCAGGGGGATATTACAAATCAAAAGAGGAGAGAGAACCCAGATATTTCTGAAAAGAAAAATGTGAATTTTAACCTACTGAAAAGAACATTCTAGTAACAACTTCCCTCAGTATCCCTCCATCTTACTTTTGTTTTTCCTCATCCTTGTGGTCTCTCATCCCTTCTCTTCCTCCACCATCATGACCTGACCTTTGGTTCCCCTCCTCCTTCCCTTCTTTCCATGATCCACTAACCTCTCCCATTAGAATTCTTCCTCTTCAGCCCTTTAACTTTTCCAACTATCACTTGCCAGCTTCTCATATCATTACCGCCCCTCCATCACCCACCCAGCTTCTTCCTCACCTGGTCTCACCTATCACCTCTAGCTTGTACACGTCCCACTCCCCTTTCTTCTCATTCTAGCTTCTGCTCTCTTCCTTTCTGGTCTTGATGATGTCTGAAACATTGTTTGCTTTTTCGCCTCCATAGAGGCTGACTGAACTTGTGAGATCCTCCAGCATTGTGTGTATGTCGCGTAAGATTTCCAACAGCTCTAGAATCTTCTCTCTTTGTGAATTAAAAAAAATTCCAGACTGGTTTTCAAAACAGCTGAAATACAGCTTCTCTTTTAGAGTTAGCAGATGCTTTTAGTGGATCAAACCCATCAAATGATTCACTCTGCATTTTATCCACATAATTACCTTTCGAATTGAATTCTGTACCTAAAGCTTTCTGGCTCAGGAAGAACCAATGCTACGCACCGCAAATGATAAAGGCAATAGAATTTCAGGGTGTGAGAGCATCAATTATACTAGCATGGCAGCAGCTACATTTCATTCGGAGTTTGATGAGATTTTGTATGTCACCAAAGACTCCATCATATTTCTATAAATGTACCATGGAGAGCATTCTGACTGGTTGCATCACTGTCTGGTGCGGAGGAGCCACTACACAGGATAAGATAAAGCTGCAGGGGATTGTAAACTCAGCCAGCTCCATCATGAGCATTATCCTCCATCCTCCCCATCACTAAAGACACCTTCAAAAATCAATGCCTCAAAAAATGTGACATACATCATTAAGGACCTCTACTACCCAGGACATGCCCTGTCCTTGTTACTACCATCAGAGAGAAGGTACAGGAGCTGGAAGAACAGCCTCAATTCCCCAACATCAGATTTCTGAATGGACAATGAACATATGAACATTACCTCATAATTTTTGCCTTTTTTTGTATTAGTTATTTAACATATATATGCGTAGGAGTATGGGAAAGGGGCAGGGAAAGGGGAACCCTGGTTGGGAAAAGGGGAGGGAGGAAGAAGCACCAAAGAGACATTCTGTAATGATCAATAATCAATAGTTTGGAATTAAGTGACTCTGCCTTGTGTATCAGGGCTGGGTGTGCCTGCACCTGCAACACCCCACCCCTGGAACTCCTTCTCAGCTACATAACCCACACACCTCCCATTGTGCTCCACATAGATACAATTTGGATCCCAGTTAATTAGGCTATTGGTTAATCAGGACAGCCACTTAAAGAACAAAAAGTAATTGGACAAATAGTGTTCCATTTGTATATTTAGAACACTATGCCACTTAATTGGGACACGTGACTATTGCTGTACATGCTAACCAGCATCAGTCGCATGCACTTACCTAGCCATTAGTCAGTTGCATCTGTTTGTAGTTAAAAAGCAGTGCTTTTTGTCATTGATAGTTGGTGAAAAGTTAGCGGTAAGACAATTCCAAACTGTTTCATTCACAGTGGTTTCAAGCATTTAGGTTTGGGGATGCCAGAAATGGCCAGGGGGTGAAAATGAAATGATTTCCCTCCTTCAACAAGTTAGGACTATGAAGAACTTGAAGGTATCGACAATCATCTTGAATATTATAACGAAAATGAAGATTTGAGAGACGCGATCATTGGATGCATTTATGGGAAGGCAGTCCATTACCTGCACTAGGTGTCTACACTGATTTTGTTCATTTACAAAAGAACATGGCAGCATACATTTTTTAAAAATTCCTCCATCAATAATGATTATGAACTAATACACAGTTTTATAGTACTATAGCATTCTCATTTGTTTTGCGTTTCATTTAAATACATAATTTGTTATTCAGTTTAATAGTAGTTTGTCTTTTTGTACCTTTTTGTCACACCACCCATGTCAATCCACCCCTCTAAATGTAGTCACCAGAGATGAATAGTGCTTGTAAGAAAGGCTACTGCGATGCCAACAGTCACTCTGAGTGAGCTGAAGAAGTCAGTGGCTGCAACTGGAGATTAAATTCATGATTCCCTAATCTTTAAGGCTTTGCACAAAAAGGAGTACTTATGGAAGAGTGGCAAGGAAAAAAGCCCTAGCTTAAAATGAAAGCATATCCTTGTTTGTAAAGGCTTTACAAACTGTCACTTAGAAGATACTGTAAAGATATGGGTGAAGGTCTTGAGGTTGGGTGATACTAAGGTGGAGCTTTTTGGCCTCAACTCTAAGTAGTACTTGTGACATTAATATCACACATCATCCAAGTAACACCATCCCCGATGGAGGTACTATCATGCTCTGGGGATGCTATTCAGCAGCAGGGACTGGAAGTCTGGTCAGGATTGATGGGAAGATGAATGCTGCTGAATCGGGAGATCCTGGATGAAAACCTGTTAGCCTCTGACTGCAAGCTTAAACAGGGGAGCATGTTGGTCTTTCAGCAGGGAACGACTTAAAGCTCACTGCCAAAGCAACCATGGAGTGGCTTCAGATGAAGAAAATTGATGTCTTGATTGGCCCATTCAGAGTCCTGACTTGAACTCTATCAAACATGTCTGGCAGGACCTTAAGATTGCTATCCACTGCTGCTCTCCAACTACCTTGGCACAATTTGACCAGTTTCGCAAGGACGAATGGAGAAATCTTACTTCATCATGTTGGGCATAGCTAATAGAGACTTATCCAGAAAGTCTACAAGCTCTAATAGCTGCGAGAGGTGGCTCAACTAAATACTGAGAAATTGGTGGTTCAACTAAGTATTGATGAATACTTTTGAAATGGTAACATTTCAGTGTTTGAATTTTTGGTTTTTATGCTTTACAGTTTTTCCTGCTTTTTTTTTGGGGGGGGGGGTGGGCTCTATAGTGATAAAAGGAGCATGTGATTCACAAATAAAAATTCTCAGTTAAATTGATCAAAATCGATGGTTGTAATATTTATGTGAACAAAGAGTTGGGGGTTAAATACTTTTACAAGGCACTGTATATATAGGTCAGCACAACACTGTGGGCCAAATAACCTGTATTGTGTTGTATTGTTCTATGTTCAATGATTAACTAGTGTTAGAGTTACAGAGAAAGTACAGTGCAAGCAGCCAGTAAGTTGTAAAGCCATAATGACATAGATCGTGAGGTCAAGGGTCCATCTCATTGTACATGAGGACCATTCAGTAGTCTTATAGTGGTGGGATAGAAGCTATCCTTGAGCCTGGTGGTACATGCTTTCGGTGTCTGATGTGAGATTAGACACTGAAGGCAGAATGTTATTTTGAAGAGATTGAATTCAGAAATGATCAAGAGGTTAGAATTTGAGGAGCAGAGAAGTCTCAGAGATTGTGGGCTGGCGGTGGTTTCAAGGAAAAGCAAAGTATGGAAGTAATTTTGAAAATGAAAATTTTAATGTTTAGGATCCCTTTAATTTTCATTCCCAGCTTCTTCCCAACAGCCCTCAATATTCGATTAGGAATCAGTCTTATGTCTCTTTGACAAATTCCTCGTGTATCTGTTTTGTGTTTTGTTGACAGGACCAGTCACACTATTTTTAGTCCCAGTCGTCACTATATCATAATTGTTTTCTTGTTTGATTGCATTCAGAAAAGAGATTGAAAGTAATGAGCCAAAATATGAAAAAGGAAGTAGGAAAAATAGCTTGTTGTAGGGAGGCCAGCGGAACTAAGTAGACTGGTAGATTAGCATGGATTATATTGCATCGTACTGCCAGTCAGTTTTGGGATTTAGAAACGATGACAAGCCTTTCAAACACTATAATGGGTATGAAATAAACTTGTAACATATATTACTGACTACTCTTACAGTTGGTTTCGGGCAATATGATGTGACCGCATTAAAAAAAATACCCTGTTTAATTCTGAAGTTGAAAAATCACAAGTCAATATAAAGTGTCACACCAATAATATGATGGTGCCATTTTCTTTACTGATTTCAGAATGCAAGTGACTAAGATTACTACTTCTAACATTCCATGACAGCTATTACATATGTGGAAATCACTTCTTATTTTATCTTTTATTGATCTTTACTTCCAGAATGTGATGAACTTGCAGTGATTTTTCTCCCTCCCCCAAGCACCAAATGAGGGAATTATGTACTGTGCCCGAGCTTGTCTGATACAAACACAGCCACAAGCACGCACACCAAAGGAAAACAATGAATAATGTAACAAGAGCAACCAGCGAACAAGGCCTTACTTTCTTGCTTTCTAATTTGCGCAGAAATTTCAAACGCATCTGCAGATCCCTCTCTATTCCCAGTCTCCCACTTTTCAGATGGTGGAGCTAATGGGGTTATAATCTTGTAATTAAGACAGATAATTTTTAATTTCTCCAATGACACTTTATTATGATAATCTTGTTAAGATTATAGCATTCATTTGTACCTGCACATTATGATTTGGCTTGCATGGAAGTTTTTATAGCTACCAAGCCTCTAAATAATTAAACACGCAGGAAAATAGAAGCTGCAAGGATCTGCTCTTTACCAGGAACAAAGTCATCCTTTACCCGGCATGAATCCATTAAGGGACTCAGCGAGCAACGGCATCTCATATTTATTGGAGCTACCAGCAAGCGAAGATAAAACTTCATTAATTGAACCTTTAATTCCGCATTTAATGAAACCTTTGTATTCAACCAATATAAATTGTACACTTTGACAAACAGGATTTCCAAAGCAAATCTCATTAACAGAAGTGGCGAGAGTGAAATTGATACTTGGTTCAAACACTCGCAGTGAATGTGTGATTGAAGGAAGTCTCCTAATCACAGTGGCCAAACTATACTGCTCTTCAGTTAGTTGATAATGCCTGAGTTTTGTTTTATTGAAGGCAAGATATAGCAAGCTTAATAGTCAAAGGACTATTGATGTTTCAGAGCATTTTGACCTTCAGATAACCCATGTTGAATAACACTTTACTTGGAATTACATGGATAAATTGCTTTAATTTTTATTTCAGAAGTATTGTTTCCTCTACAAATAAATCACTGAGGAATGAAGCAAGACTTGCTGTAAGTTATGAAGGCTCTTAAATGGTACGTAACTTTAAATCAAGTTTACGGGTGCAGGAGTGAATAGGAGCAGGTGGCCATCCCTCTTCTGTCTTTAGACTATTATTCCAATGCTATCCAGAATGTTTTTCTTTGCATTCCCTGCCCTGATAATACACACTCTCTATGACCTCCTGTACCCATGTCCTGATTCCCACAGAAATACGTTCAGCTACCGCTAGCATGTTTCCACATTAACAATGATCACAGCCCTTTTACACTTTGACTTTACAAATCCCATCACTGTATTCAGAGCACCATGTCCACTCGTCCCAACTCTGCTCTCCCTTCCAGCACACCCCCTAAAACTGGGACTTCCGCACTCAGAATCAGGTTCATTATCACCAACAAATGCTGTGAAATGTGTTGCTTTGCAGCAGGAATACAGTGCAAAGCAAAAAGGGCACTATAAATTACAAATACTTATATATATAAAAAGAGAGAGAGAGAGAGAGAGAGAGAGAGAGAGAGAGAGAGAGAGAGAGAGAGAGAGAGAGAGAGAGAGAGAGAGAGAGAGAGAGAGAGAGAGAGAGAGAGAGAGAGAGAGAGAGAGAGGGAGAGAGAGAGAGAGAGAGTGGATTCCAGTTCACTGGGACACATTGGGACTGCAACATTTTGGCACAATTAAGCAACTGTGCCAATAAGCCGACTGTTTGCTCTTTTCCGTAGATGTTGCCTGGCCTGCTGAGTTCCTCCAGTATCACACCAATGCTATCTTAGGTGCCTGCGCATCCAGTGTAATTTAGTAACACATCTGTCTCATACACCACCCTGCTGCATTGAAAGTGATACATAGCACACCAGGTCGGGGGGGGGGGTCAAACAAAACAGAAACAGGTCTTTCACCCCAACAAGTCTGTTGCCTTCTATCAAGTGCTACTTATATAGTTCCTCATATTGAGATCAACCTCTCCACCACACCTCCCCACTCCCCACCCCACACAGGTCCCACCACTCACCTACACGCTAGGGGCAATCTACAGTTTCAATTCATCCAAACCTCCTTGGGATGTGGGGGTAAATCGGAGCATCTGAGACGGTAACAGGGAGAACATATAAATTCAGCACAAGCATTGCCCGAGGTCAGGATTGAAGCTGGCTTATGGGTACTGTAAGAACACAGTTCTAGCAGCTTGCGCAGAGTGTCATCTTGAGCAGGGTAAAAGTTAGGCATATTCAGGGATGACCACTCTCGCTATGTGGGAAAGAATAGGCAGGAAGTGAAGATGAATGGATCAAAGGGAGAGGGCACAATGTTTACAAAGGGAAGGGTATCAGCAGGGATCAGCCTGATCAACCAGTTCCTGCTAGGTCCTGTCATTTGAACTGGCAGGAGATGGACAGGAATTTCATCTGAATAAGCACGTCATGTCAAGCAAAACTCTCGGGAAGGAAAATCAAAGCAAAGCTGGAAGATCTTAGCCTGATTTAATCAGTGGATGCATATAACTCTCTGACTAAAGCAATTTACTCAGCTCCTAGATGCAGGCAGATCACACCAGCTCATCAGCATGTGATGGAATTGCAATGACATGCTGCAAAGTGAAGGAGGTTAATGAGACGTTTTGCGACTGTCTGCCACGAGCCACGTGTGTGAAACTCAAGACAGTGCACCAAGGCCAGTTCAGTGTTAATCTCAGTCACACAGTCGTCCAATGTCATTACTGGTAGATGTTAGGTGGGACAGAAAGTTAAGATCTGGACTGAGCAGAATATGACCGCTGACAGTTTGAATCCAACCAAAGGTTTTCCGTTTGGGCAGCCTCCAATCTGACGGTATGAATATCGATTTCTCTCTCTCTCCCCTCCCCATATATTTCCCATTCCTCATTCTGTTTCCAAACTTGTCATGGTATGGAGGTTTGCATGCCTCAATGACCCAGAATGCTATGTTGGCTGGAGTCAGGGCTTTAGGTTTTGGCAAAGAGGAGAGGCCACAATAAGTGTGGTTCACCAATCCTCCAGTTTAGGGAGTTCAGCTCAAGGTGAACAATCTAGACTGATCAAACAAGGCTGTTACAGAAACATCTTTCTACATCTGTGTGCATCGGTATTTCTGAGTCTCAACCTCAAATTTATATGAGTAACTGTCGTGAAAACTGGGCTATTGACAGGATAAAGGAAGCCCTGAACACTGCCAGAGATGGAGGACCCTCATTGCTGCCCAAAACACAGGTGGTGTAACAGGCAGAAAGAAGTAAGCAGTATTCTATTTGCCCTCTCACCCCTTCTCTTCTCCTCACCTGTCCATCATCTTCCTTCAGTTCCTCTCCTCCTTCCCTTTCTTCCATAGTCCTCCATCCTTTTTAGAATCTTTCTTTCTCAGCCCTTTACCTCTTCCACCTATCACATGCAAATAAAATGGAGATACTGAAGAATTCTAACCTCGGTGTGGCAGCACCTTCTCAGAAGGTATTTGTAGTCCTGTTACAAATGTGAATTTCAAAAGCCACACATGGCTTGTCTACTAAATTATAGTGTCTCTATCTGCAGATAACTTCTCTACGATTGCTGATAGTCAATGAGATACATTCTGTGGTGAACCATCACCATTATTAGATCTGCTGCATTTGATGGATGCTTCATAATTCATGAGATATCCAGGCTGATCCAGTTGTGGTTGAAGATCCTTATTGACAAAGGATGGAGTGCTGCTGCTATCAGGCAATGGGCAATCATTGCATTGCATTGAGGACTAATGCACAAGCTGAGCGAAGGAGCAAATGAAACTAACTTTGTGATAAGCTAGATTAAACCAAAATATGAAAATAACAGGTCTCAGTTCAACTATTATTGATGGCTCAATTGAATAATGATAGGATGTGAATTCTTACATGGTTGTCAGTGCTATTCTGGTATTGTGGTGCACCCAGAGATTCAGTAATTATCATTGAATTCTGTGTGCAGGATTCAGCATTTTTCACTCATCTTAAGTACTTAGAGACAAGAAACATATGCACATGACTCTGTCACACTGGTTTACTATCAGTAGCTAGTGTCAGTTACCTGGAAATTATTGACAACAGTGATTAACTTGCATCTTTGGAGTTTTAGCTTAGATGAACGCTGAATGTTGTGTGCCTCAAATAGCCTCTGGCAAACAAGTCCAGCTCCTGGCCTTCATGTGAGGCTTAGCTACTAAACTCAGCAGAACTGACAGGAGGAAGGGCAAGGGTGGGTTACTTGTGCCTGAAAACTAGTTGCTTCAGGCAGATGGGGCTCGTCTGCTGAGGTCGACAGCTCATCTGGAAGGAAGAAAACTGATCTCAAACCATTGCTGCCTTGCAGCTATACGCACTCATGGAGAAGGTTTTGGGAGTAAAATCCTGAGGGAAAAATCCAGAGCTGGAGTCCCTCAGGCAGTCCTATATTGAGTTCAACCCTGACTGGCAACTCCAAAGATGCTGCTGGTGCCAAACTGTATCAGTCTTTGCCCTTCCTTTAGGTCCATCAGATGCATGAAGAGGGAGAGCTTGCTACATGGGCAACAGCTTGCTCTCCATATTGTCCTGCCCTGGCTTGCATATCCAGACAGCTAGAACACAACATCCATGGTCAACCCTGACCAATGGAGGTCTTGCCATTTTTTGTTATAAAACATGCAGCACACAGCTCTTACAGATTGCAATACTTGATATTTTGCTAAGTGGTGTAATTTAACAGTTTTAAAGGTTGAACTCTCTATAAGGCAAAGTTTTGCATTAAATATTTAACAGTTAACTTAATTCTGACAAAACCTGCAGTTTCTTTCAATGATGTTCAATGAAAAAAATGCTTCCTGTTTGTTGTGGTTTACCAGTTAATTACGAAGCTGGCTGGAGCTGATATTTTGATGATAATTGTCAGTGTGGATTTGATGTTCTTTGGGACTTCCATCGGTACATGCAAAGGACACTTTATGATAACACAGTGATAACAGTATTCAAAACTTGGACTTTTGGTAAGAATGGGAAGTGAGCAAGGTCGTTAAAATGGATGATCTGTTTAAATTTCCAAGTAGAGATGAATTAATAAGAAGAATCAGTAACAATTCCTGAGAAGAAAAAAAATTTAGGGAACAGGAGAAATCTAATTGAAACAGGCATCAAAGAAAAGTAATTGTTGGCTTATCTTAAAAGGATTTACACTAATCCTGTACATTTAATTAGATTAGTAACAAGACTGAATTATAATTCTCACCAGAAGATAGAGTGCATTTGGATTTCCAGAAGACATTTGATAAGTTGCCGCAAAATTTATTGCTTAAGCTGAGAGGTCATGACTTTGGAAGTACTATATTAAAATAAATAGAAGATTAACTACCAGAAAACAGAGATCAGCAGATTGTCAGTCACATCTTAGCAATGCACAATGGATGCCAGTACTTGGACCTCAAGTATTTACAATCTATATTGATGATTTTGTGTTGTGTATTGTTTCCAAAGGGAAACAACTTATTTACAATTGCCCGTTTCTCTGCTGGTGATTAAGGCAGCAATGAAGGTCCTCCATCTCTGTCTGTCGATAGTGTCACACTCAGATGCAGAATGATTCTTCACTGCTGTTACTGCAACAAATCTTTTTGACCAGTTCAAGTTGCTAGCCCTGAGCTGAACCCCCAAAACTGGAGGACTGGTGGACCCACTATGAGTCTGGCCTCTACCCTTTGACCTGTTTGGCATGGGTGACCCTACCAAGAGTCAAAGTACAAGGCCCTGAGTTCAGCCAACATAGCTCTCTGGGTCATTGAGCACACAAGCCTACAAACTCGAGAACAAGGTTGTGGACTGCTTGAGGGAAAGGCTTGAAGAAATTGGAAAGAGCATGAAAAAATGAAAATAACTAAAAAATGTGATGGATGAGCTTATTAATTAACAGAGAAGTAATATGTTAATGCCTTTAATTCCTCAGAAAGCTAAGATGATTCTTACCATTTTTATAGATGCACCTGAGAAACCACCCTACCCAGATGCATCACAGCCTGGTCTAGCAACTGCCCTGCCCAAGCCCATAAGAAATTACAGGCGATTATGAACACAGCCCAGACTATCACACAAACCAGCCTCCCCTCAATAGAAACAGCACACACAAAGTGCTAGAGGATCTCAGCAGGTCAGGCAGCAGAATCCATGAATAGCTCACTGCCACAAGAAAACAGCCAACATGATTATTGACCACTCACACCCCGATCATTCTGTCTTCTCCTGTCAGGATGAAGATACAAAAGCTTGAGATCGCAAACCACTAGACTCAAGGATATACTCAATTCTTGATAGACTCTGTATATACTCTATATATTACTATATTACTGAATATAGGTCTCTGTAACATCTGGTGACCCAGTGATCTGTGTCTCGAAGCCAATGTCAGAACATCTATCAGGAGGGTGATCTGTCACAAGGCACCTGGCCCAGTAGGGCTCTGATAATCTGTGCTAACCATCTGGTGGGAGTGTTCAAGGACATCTTCAATCTCTCATTGCTACTTTCAAAGGTTCCCACCTGCTTTATACCAGTGTCCAAGAACAGCAGGGTGAGCTGCTGCAGCAACTATTGCCCAGTAGCACTCACATCTGCAGTGATGAAGAGCTTTGGGAGGTTGGTCATGACTAGAATCAGCTCCTGCCCAAGCGAGGACCCGGACCCGCTGCAAGTTGCCCATTGCTACAATAGGTCTACAGCAGAGGCAATCTTATTGGCTCTCCACTTGGCTTTGAATCACTTGAGCAATAACAATACCTAGGTCAGGCTGCCGTCTGTTGATATTAGCTCAGCGTTGAACACACTCATACTCTCAGTTCCAATCAACAAGCTCAAAAACCTGGGCCTCTGTACCTCCCTCTGCAAATGGACTCTTGACTTCCCCACCAGGAGACACCAGTTTGTGTGGATGAGAAACAACATCTCCTCGCTGACCATCAACACTGGTGCACCTCAAAGATGCATGCTTAGCCCACTGCTCTGTTCTATTTGCAACTACAACAGTGTGGCTCGGCACAGCTCAAACGCTATCTATAAAGATGCCGAACATACAACTATTGACACAAGGAGGCATATAGGAGCAAGATAGATCAGCTGTTTGAGTGGTATCTCAGCAGCATTCTGGCACTCAACGCCAGTAAGACCAAGGAATTGAATGTAGACTTTCAGGAAGGGGAAGTCAAAGGAACACACACCAGTCCTCATCGAGGGATCATCAGTGGAAAAGATGAGCAGTTTAGGCCCAGCAGCAGATAATTTTTTTTAGGATTTTCAGAGGAATTGATATGTCAACAAAGACAATTGAAAATTTCTACAGATGTACCATGGAGCGCTTTTTAACTGTTTGCATCACTATCTGGTATGGAGGGGCCACTGCACAGGATCAGAAAAAGCTACAGAAATTTGTAAACTCAGCCAGCTCTGTCATAGGCTCCAGCCACCCCAGTATCCAGGACACCTTCAAAAGTCAATGCCTCAAAAATGTGGCATATATTATTAAGGACCCCCATCAACCACTATATGCCCTCTTCTCATTGCTACCATCGAGGAGGAGGTATCGGAACCCAAGACATACACTCAATGTCTCAGGAACATCTTCTTGCTTTCTGCCATCAGACAAGAGCCCACAAACACTTCCCCTGTATTTTTACAGTACTTATTTAATTATTTTTTGCATATACACTTCTTATTGTAATTTGTAGCTTTAATTATTATGTATTGCAATGTACTGCCACAAAACAACAAATTTCATGCCATGTGCCAGTGATTCAGAGATCATTGGTAAACTCACCACACCGACTGTCTGGCTATCATGCCTGATCGTTTTTTTTTATCATTATACAGATCCCAGCTGTGTAGGTTGATGATCTGGCAGCATTTTCAGTTGTAAGTTTTAAAACAGATAAAACTAAGTTGTTTAAAGCAGCGAGAAGTGCAGACAAACTCAATGGAGGGGCAGCTGGTCTCTGTGATGTGCTGAGCTATGTCCACAACTCTTCGAAGTTGCTTGTGGTCATAGGCAGGGCAGTTGTCATATGAAGCCTTGATGTATCGGGATCGGATGCTTTCTATGGTGCATCAGTATAAAATGGTAAGGTTCAAAAGTGACATGCCAAAGTTCTTTTGCCTCATCGGGATGTAGAGACACTGGAGAGTTCTTATGACTACGGCATCTTCATGGATAGACTAGGATAGTCTGTTGGGATGTTCACTCCAAGGAACTCAAAACTTCAAGTTCACAAATGTTCAGCAGCTAATTTTAGCATCCCTCCCTCTGTCACATTTCCCTCACAACTTGCACAGTTTATAAAGCCATTGATTCTTTCACAGCATGCTGGAACGATAAGCTTTGATTCATATCTCAATTCAGTAACCATAGAAGTACCTTTATTAAACAGCTACCAGCCCCAGTATTGTAAGCACAGCTTGTCCGACTTTTAAGATTTGATTACAGGCACCTACCCAACAACAAATTGTATTTTTCTGGCACAGTTCACACAATGAAACATCACAGGATTATCAGCAAACAAGTACTGACAACAAGCTACATAAGGTGATATTAGGACTGCACACAAAATCTTAGTCAAAGAGGTAGGCTTAAAGTGAAAATTTGGAAATGTGATAAGGGAGGGCATTCCAAACCTTAAATACATAACATATATATTCTTTAATGATACCAAGATTAAACTGAGAGTGAAGAAAATGGCCAGATGTGTAGGATTGTGGAGAGTACCAAGGACATTTTCAGGGAGCAGTGTCTCAGAAAGGCAGCATCCATTATTAAGGACCTCCAGCACCCAGGGCATGCTCTTTTCTCACTGTTACCATCAGGTAGCAGGTACAGAAGCCTGAAGGCACACAGTCAGCAATTCAGGGACAGCTTCTTCCCCTCTGCCAACTGATTCCTAAATGCACATTGAAGCTTTGAACACTATCCCACTTTTTTAATATACAGTATTTCTGTTTTTTGCATATTTTTAAAAAATCTATTCAATATACATAATTGATTTACTTGTTTATTTATTATTATGTTTTATTTTATTTATTATTATTTTTTCTCTCTCTCTGTGCTAAATTATGTATTGCATTGAACTGCTGCTGCTAAGTTAACAAATTTCACGTCATATGCCGGTGATAATAAACCTGATTCTGATTCTGATTCTGATTTGTAGGGTATATAGGGAAATGGCAGAGGAAACAGGGCATGTAGTCTTGGAGAGATTTGAAAACAAGACTCATCATATTATATTTAATATATTTTAACATCCTAAGCAAAGAGCTAATGAAATACAAGTGAAAGGATGTTGGATATAAGGAGTTTCCACTCATGGGCCAGAAATAATAGGAAAAGGTACCTTCAAACATCTGGACTGACTTACTAACTAGTGAAGTTCAAAGTTGATCTATTCTCCTATGCCCATGCACATATATGCACAGGTCCAACAAAAAGTTTACTTGCAGCAACATCACCGAGGCATTCATTGCATCCAGGGCACATTTACTAGAAAAACATAAATAACACATTCTGGATCATTGGGACCTCTTTTGGGGCAGGTGTGACCTGTACAAAAAGGACGGGTTGCACTTGAACCCCAGGAGGATTAATATCTCAGCAGAGCGGTTTACTAAGGCTATTGGGGGGAGTTTAAGCTAGAATTGTTGGGGGGTGGGAACCGAACTGAAGAGACTGGGGATGAGGAGGTTAGCTCACAAATAGAAAAAGCTTGCAGACAGTGTGAGAGGGAGGATAGGCAGGTGATAGTGAAGGGACGTGCTCAGACTGAAGGCTTGAGATGTGTCTATTTTAATGCAAGGAATATTGTGAACAAAGCGGATGAGCTTAGAGCGTGGATCAGTACTTGGAGATATGATATGGTGGCCATTACAGAGACTTGGATAGCTCAGGGACAGGAATGGTTATTTCAAGTGCCAGGTTTTAGATGTTTCAGAAAGGACAGGGAAGGAGGCAAAAGAGGTGGGGTCGTGGCACTGTTGATCAGAGATAGTGTCACTGCTGCAGTAAAGGTGGACACCATGGAGGGATTGTCTACAGAGTCTCTGTGGGTGGAGGTTAGGAACAGGAAGTGGGTCAATAACTTTACTGGGTGTTCTTTATAGGCCACCCAATAGTAACAGGGATTTCGAGGAGCAGATAGGGAAACAGGTCCTGAGCAGGTATAATAATAATAGAGTTGTCGTGATGGAAGATATTAATTTCCCAAATATCGATTGGCATCTCCCTAGAGTAAGGGGTTTAGATGGGGTGGAGTTTGTTAGGTGTGTTCAGGAAGGTTTCTTGACACATCAAGAGGAGAGGCTGTACTTGATTTGGTATTGGGAAACGAACCTGGTCAGGTGTCAGATCTCTCAGTGGGAGAGCGTTTTGGAGATAGTGATCACAATTCTATCTCCTTTACAATAGCATTGGAGAGAGATGGGAACAGACAAGTTAGAAAAGCGTTTAATTGGAGTAAGGGGAATTATGAGGCTATCAGGCTGGAAATTGGAGGCTTAAATTGGAAACAGATGTTCTCAGGGAAAAGTACAGAAGAAATGTGGCAAATATTCAGGGATATTTGTGTAGCGTTCTGTGTAGGTATGTTCCAATGAGACAGAGAAGTTATGGTAGGGTACAGGAACCGTGGTTTACAAAGGCTGTAATAAATCTAGACAAGAAGAAAAGAAAAGCTTAGAAAAGGTTCAGAGAACTAGGTAACGTTAGAAATCTAGAAGATTATAAGGCTACTAGAAAGAAGCTTAAGAAGGAAATTAGGAGAGCCAGAAGGGGCCATGAGAAGACCTTGGCAGGCAGAATTAAGGAAAACCCCGAGGCATTCTACAAGTATATGAAGAGCAAGAGGATAAGACATGAAAAAATAGGACCTATCAAGTGTGACAGTGGGAAAGTGTGTATGGAACCGGAAGAAATAGCAGAGGTAGTACTTAATGAATACTTTATTTCAGTATTCACTATGGAAAGGGATCTTAGTGATTGTTGTGATGACTTGCAGCAGACTAAAAAGCTTGAGCATGTAGATATTAAGAAACAGGATGTGCTGGAGCTTTTAGAAAACATCAAGTTGGATAAGTCGCTGGGACCGGACGAAACATACGCCAGGCTACTGTAGGAGGCGAGGAAGGAGGTTGCTGAGTATCTGGCGATGCTCTTTCCATCATCAATGGGGATGGGGTAGGTTCTGGAGGATTGGAGGGATGCAGATGTTGTTCCTTTATTCAAGAAAAGGAGTAGAGATAGCCCAGGAATTTATAGCCAGTGAGTCTTACTTCAGTGGTTGGTAAGTTGATGGAGAAGATCCTGAGAGGCAGGATTTATGTACATTTGGAGAGGTATAATATGTTTAGGAGTAGTCAGCATGGCTTTGTAAAGTGCAGGTCATGTCTTATGAGCCTGATTGAGGATATGACTAAACACATTGATGAAGGAAGAGCAGTAGATGTAGTGTTTATGGATTTCAGCAAGGCATTTGATAAGGTACACCATGCAAGGTTTATTGAGAAATTAAAGAGGCATGGGATCCAAGGGGACATTGCTCTGTGGATCTAGAACTGGCTTGCCCGCAGAAGGCAAAGAATGGTTGTAGACGAGCCATATTCTGCATGGAGGTCAGTCACCAGTGGAGTGCCTCAGGGATCTGCTCTGGGACCCTTACTCTTCATAATTTTTATAAATGACCTGAATGAGGAAGTGGAGGGATGGGTTAGTAAGTTTGCTGATGATACAAAAGCTGGAGGAGTTGTGAATAGTGTGGAGGGCTGTCAGAGGTTACAGCAGGAGATTGATAGAATGCAAAACTGGGCTGAGAAGTGGCAGATAGAGTTCAACCCAGATAAGTGTAAAGTGGTTCATTTTGGTAGGTCAAATATGATGGCAGAATATCGTATTAACGGTAAGTCTCTTGGCAGTGTGGAGGATCAAAGGGATCTTTGGGTCCAAGTCCATAGGACACTCAAAGCTGCTGTGCAGGTTGACTCTGTGGTAAAGAAGGCGTAAGGTGTATTGGCCTTCATCAATCGTGGAATTGAATTTAGGAGCCGAGAGGTAATGTTGCAGCTATATAGGACCCTGGACAGACTCCACTTGGAGTACTGTGCTCAGTTCTGGTTGCCTCACTACAGGAAGGATGTGGAAGCCATAGAAAGGGTGCAGAGGAGATTTACAAGGATGTTGCCTGGATTGGGGAGCATGCCTTATGAGAATAGGTCGAGTGAACTTGGCCTTTTCTCCTTGGAGCGACAGAGAATGAGAGGTGACCTGATAGAGGTGTATAAGATGATGAGAGGCATTGATCGTGTGGATAGTCAGAGGCTTTTTCCCAGGGCTGAAATGGTTGCCACAAGAGGACACAGGTTTAAGGTGCTGGGGAGTAGGTACAGAGGAGATGTCAGGGGTAAGTTTTTTACTCAGAGAGTGGTGAGTGCGTGGAATGGGCTGCCGGCAACGGTGGTGGAGGTGAATACGATAGGGTCTTTTAAGAGGCTTTTATAGGTACATGGAGCTTAGTAAAATAGAGGGCTATAGGTAAGCCTAGTAATTTCTAAGGTAGGGACATATTCGGCACAACTTTGTGGGCCAAAGGGCTTGTATTGTGTTGTAGGTTTTCTATGTTTCTATGTAACATTAATTTTGCAGAGTTATACAAATGTGTAAATATAGCAAGAAAGATCAATTTCATTGCAAAGTGGTTATGGTGTTGTTGCACTGAGGCAGTAATTAGGGCTCTACAGGTTGGTTCAAGAACCCAAATAGCTGAAGGGAATTATCTATTCTTGAACCTGGTGGAGTGGAACTTCGAGCTCTTGTACCTCCTGCCCGATGGCAGCTGTGAGAATAAGGCACGGCCAGGATGGTGGCAATCCTTAATGGTGGATGTTGCCTTCTCGAAGTAGCTCCTTAGTAGATAATTGTTACATGTAATGGTTGGGGACAAGTTGCAGCTGTCAGCAACAATAAGTAGGTTTAAGATTCAAAAAACTTTTAAAGTCAGAGGGTGTTACACTGTATTAATCGGTGGTGCTCTCGAAATATAAAATTGGAGGTTATTAACATCCTATTCATATGCAAGCTTTGTAAAATTTGTAAGGGTAACGCCTGGCATCTTCAAACTAAAATATTTATTCAGAGAAAGACACCCTTGTAGAGTAGCTTCTTTGATCCTCGAGGAACTGTGGAGCAATTTAGCTATACTCTTAAGGAACGGAATGAAAAAGGCAGGTCCTGCGTGGAACTTACACCACAGGGGGTGCTTGAAGGAAAAGCAGAGATAGATTAAAAGAAAAACTGAATAAACACACAAGAGAGAAAAGAGGAAACGGTAATGGGGAAAATGAAGAGAGGAAAATGATGGATGGATCAGGACATGTGTTTATGATCCTGTTATCTTCCAGCTTTAATGGTTTTGGGGTCTTGAGTCAGTTAGCAGTCTATCCTTTAAATGCCCTGATCAGTCCTCAAAGCTGTTAATGGTAAGCTAATGTTGGCTTGTTCACTAAACCTTAGAAATCACAGTAGGTGGGGGAGGGTAAGAGCTAGATATTGAGTTGTGTCTGCTAGTAGCCCAGAAGGTACACAGGTGTGTTTTCCAGACTCAGCAAACTAAAATGTTAACAAGACCGGAAACCTCTAACTACCCTTGAATGTTTTGTTACCTCATTATAGTGTCACAGTTGGTAAAGCAACTTACTCAAACTACCGGTGAAATGGGCTTCATCCTAATTTCTGATGCTCTCTCTCTCTGTGGAGTTTGCAAGTTCCTTCTATGACTCTGTAGTTTGGAAACTCTGGTTTTCGTCCTCATCCCAAAGATGAGTGGGTCAGTAGTTTAATTGGCCACTGTAGATTGTCCTTAGTATGCAGGTGAGTGGTGTGACCTGGTGGGAGTAGATGGGAATGTGGGGGAAGGGAACAGGAGTGCAAGATTGTTGTGCTTAATGCCCGGTTTGGACTTAAATGAACAAAGATCATTTTTTCATACTGCATGACTCCATATTCTACCACAGATGTCCCCTCCAGTTTGTAGTGACCTGTATGCACAAAAATATTGTGCTGTACACTTTTTTGTGGCCAAGTGACAGCAAAAAAATTGCGTGTTGAATAATTCTTTCAATAAAAGAGTATAATTAAGCCAGTTCTAAAATCTGCAGACAAGTCACCACAAATTCCATGTTGTCAACAACATCTGCATCAGAAACCGAAGGAGCAAATGTGATTGTGTACGATCGTGAAATATACTTAACATGCCAATGAGTCAGGCAGTGACAACCTTCTGTATGCAATTTAAGTTCCTTTGTGTGCTAGTAGCAAAAGATGTGTGCATGCACACACGCACACACCAAGGAGGGAACATTGTCTACCAGTCTTCAAGATGAATGCAAAGATCTGAGGAAGAGTTCAGGAATGATTTCCAAGAATTGTTTCTGGAGTAAGGAGTTTCAGCCACATAATTAAACTCGAGAAAACAATATTGTTATTCCTTTGGCCAATTAAGAGAGGAATTGACAGAGGTGTAGAAGATCATAAGTTCAGAAGTAATCGGTGGAAGTCCAAATTTTGCATTGATGGATGGCTCAAGGACTAAGGGGCATGGGTTTAAACGATAGAGCTGAGATTTGAGAAAGAAAGTATTTTCACAGACAGGTGTTGGTCCAGAACTCACTTCCTTTGAACAGGCTGGAACCATATCAACAAAAGAACTGCGTAGACACACAAACAAAATGTTACCAAGCAGTGAAATAGAGTAATGTGACTCAACAGCTTGCTGTTCAGGGAACTAGCATGGAATTCACAAGATAAATCACCTTGGGAGACTTAGTAGTTCTATGATATGTTATTGATATTGGTTTATTACTGTCATAGGTGCTGAGATATAGTGAAAAATGTTTCTTTTGCATGCCATCCAGGTAGATAACACCATAAGTAAGTACACTGAAGCAGCAAAAAGAAATCAGCACGCAGAATATTGTGTTTCAGTTACAGAGGAAAATGCAGTGCAGGTTGACAAATGAAGTTCGAGGGCCATCACGAGGTAGATAGAGTGGTCAAGAGTGCAAGACTTCATCTATTAGCACATGAGAGATGCACTTAAGCTGGTAACAGCAGGACATAAGCTGTCCTTAGGTCTGGTCATATCTAATCTGTCCAGAGAGAGGACAGAGAAGAGAAAACAACTGGCTTGGCAGGACTCCTTGATTATATTTTACAATTTTAAGGTATGAAGGAGACAATACAAAAACCAAGGTGAAAATCCTAAGACTAAAACCAAGCTCCTTGAGAATGATGTCAGGAGACATTTCATTCCACAAACATATAAGATTATAATTGAAAATTAGCAGGCAAGGATATTATAATTGAAAATTGAGGATTACAGACAAGGGTATATAACTGCAAGATAAGGGGCTGGTTATTTAAGCATGACATGAATAGAAATTTGTCTTGTCAGAGGCTAGTGAACCTCTGGAATGTTCTGCCTCCAAGGGTGGTGGATGTCAGATCATTTGATATATTTAAGGTGGAGACAGAAAATTTGAGGAATTGAGGGAAATAGGGAACTGACAGAAAATAAGCCAATTCAGGTCACCAATGATCAGATTGAATGGCAGGACAGGCTTAAGAGGCCGAGGGGCCCAGTGCCTCTCCTATTTTCTTGTGTTCCTGTGATAGGCTTTTACTTGGCAAAGATGAGCCAGAAAGAGTTAAGTGCCGAGCAGTGATTCAACTGAATCACTGAATAGGCTGAAGGGGAAAGTTCTGCCTTTGTTTTTTGGGGGAGGTCTCAAAGTATAAGCCTGCACCTGATATTATAGAAGGATATAGATACTACCTACATTCCCTGCTGTTAGAGCCCGTGAACTGGGGCACTTTTAAGATCTAGGTATGTCTGAAGTCACATGGAGGTCAGGCTAGGTAAGGATGGCAGATTTATACTCTGAAACTAGGAAGCTTTTTAAATAACAATATTGAGATTTTTGAAATCTGGACTTTTTTTTCTGAATCATAGTTTTATTTAATTCCTCCTGTTGACATAGAGGGATTTGAACTCTTGCCCCTCAGTCAATGGCTCAGAACTCCAACTGCTGGGTGTGTGGCTATCTATGATGCTACCATACCATTCCCCATGCAGAGTGAGCATTAGCTTGTCTTGTGCCCATCTCCAAACTTTGTTTATTTTGCATCTAAAATTCAACAGGATAACAGGTCCAGTACCAGGATAGGGAATGATTCAATCCAATCAGGTCTTTACTGTAGAAGTCTTTGCTCTTTCTTTTGATCAAAATCAAGAGCTGCTGAGCAGAAGACAGATGAAAAAAAAAACACCTCACATAAATCTTTCCTGAGAACTAAAGTGAAAATCAGAAAGTCAGCAGATGTGTCAGCTGGATAATTTACTGGTAGGCAGATGAGTATGGGAGCTGGCTTGAGAGGAGTCACATCCTACATTGGAAATAATCAGGTTCTTCTGCAGCCACAGAAATCACTCTACAACATAGATGGAGAGCAGCTTTAACTGCTCTTCCTGGGACCGTAAGAACTTGTGGAGAATTGTGAACATATCCCAGTCTATCATGAAAACCAGTCTTCCCTTCATTGACTCTGTCTACTCTTCCTGCTAGCTTGGGAAAGCAGCCAACATAATCAAAGCCCCTCTCAACCTCTCTTCTCCCCTTTCCTATCGGGCAGAAGATGCAAAAACCTGAAAGCATGTACAACCAGGCTCAAGGGTAGATTCTATCCCATGGTGATAAGACTATTGAACAGTTCCCTAGCACTTCTCAATTTAATCATCGTAGTCTTTGCACCTTCTTGATTACCTCCACTGCACTTCCCCTGTCACTGTAGCAAGTGCATTCTGCATTCTGCTATTTCCTTTGCTTTTGAACTATGTCAATGTACTTCTGCATGGAATGATCTGTCTAGATGATACACAGAACAAAGTTTGTCACTACACCTCGGTACATGTGACAAAAATAAACCAATTACTAATTACCAGTCAAGATCATGCATACATTCTTAAAACAATTTGTCTGGAACTCAGGAACACTATGCAAAGCACATTCAGTTATGTCCACAGAGCTTCTCTGAATTTCAGCTGGGTCATCTCAAAATAATTTGTTTGAGAATGATTGTAAATAGTACAGGGTGAAAACTGTGGTTTTGCTTGCAGTAAACACACTCAAGCAACACACACAAAATGCTGGTGGAATGCAGCAGGCCAGGCAGCATCTATAGGAAGAAGTACAGTCTACGTTTTGGACTGAGACCCTTTTTCAGGACTAATTGAAGGAAGAGATGGTAAGAGATTTGAAAGTGGGAGGGGGATGGGGAGATCCGAAATGATAGGAGAATACAGGAGGCGGAGGGATGAAGCTAAAAGCTGGAAAGATGATTGGCAAAAGGGATACAGAGCTGGAGAGAGAAAGGATCATGGGATGGGAGGCCTAGGGAGAAAGAAAGGGGGAGAGGAGCATCAGAGGAAGATGGAGAGCAGGCAAAGAGTGATTGTGAGAGGGACAGAGAGAGAAAAATGAGTGAAAAGAGAAAAAAATGGAAATAAATAAATGAGGGATTGGGTAAGAAGGGGAGGGGGCATTAATGGAAGTTAGAGAAATCAATGTTCACGCCATCAGGTTGGAGGCTACCCAGACAGAATATAAGGTGTTGTTCCTCCAAGCTGAGTGTGGCTTCATCTTGACAGTAGAGGAGGGCATGGATATACATATCAGAATGGGAATGGGACATGGAATTAAAATGTGTGGCCACTGGGAGATCCTGCTTTCTCTGGTGGACAGAGTGTAGGCATTCAGCGAAACGGTCTCCCAGTCTGCGTCGGGTCTGACCAATATATAAAAGGCCACACCAGGAGCACCGGACGCAGTATACCACACCAGCCGACTCACAGGTGAAGTGTCGCCTCACCTGGAAGGACTGTCTGGGGCCCTGAATGGTGGTGAGGGAGGAAGTGTAAGGGCAGGTGTAGCACTTGTTCCGCTTGCAAGGATAAGTGCCGGGAGGGAGATCGGTGGGAAGGGATGGGGGGGTGGGATGAATGGACAAGGGAGTCGCGTAGGGAGCGATCCCTGCAGAAAGCAGAAAGAGTTGGGGAGGGAAAGATGTGCTTGGTGGTGGGATCCCGTTGGAGATGGCAGAAGTTACGGAGAATTATATGTTGGATCCAAAGGCTGGTGGGGTGTTAGGTGAGGACAAGGGGAACCCTATCCCTAGTTGGGTGGCAGGAGGATGGGGTGAGAGCAGATGTGCGTGAAATGGGAGAGATGCGTTTGAGAGCAGAGTTGATGGTGGAGAAAGGGAAACCCCTTTCTTTAAAAAAGGAAGACATCTCCTTCGTCCTGGAATGAAAAGCCTTATCCTAAGAGCAGATGCGGCAGAGATGGAGGAATTGCAAAAAGGGGATGGCGTTTTTGCAAGAGACAGGGTGGGAAGAGGAATAGTCCAGGTAGCTCTGAGAGTCCGTAGGCTTATAATAGATATCAGTAGATAAGCCGTCTCCAGAGATAGAGACAGAAAGATCAAGAAAGGGGAGGGAGGTGTCGGAGATGTACCAGGTAAATTTAAGGGCAGGGTGAAAATTGGAGGCAAAGTTAATGAAGTCAACGAGCTCAGCATGCATACAGGATGCTGACCTTTTTCCCCTTTTTTCTCTTTTCTCTCTCTCTTTTCTCTTTCTGTCCCTGTCACATTAACTCCTTGCCTGCTCCCCATCTTCCTCTGGTGCTCTCCTCCCCCTTTACTTCTCCCTAGGCCTCCTGTCCCATGATCATCTCCCTCTCCAGCTGTGAATACCTTTTGCCAATCAGCTTTCCAGCTTTTAGCTTCATCCCTCCCCTCCTGTATTCTCCTATCATTTTGGATCTCCCCCTCCTCCTCCCACTTTCAAATCTCTCACTATCTTTTCTTTTAGTTAGTCCTGACGAAGGGTCTCGGCCCGAAATGTCGACTGTACTTCTCCCTATAGATGCTGCCTGGCCTGCTGCGTTCCACCAGCACTTTGTGTGCGTTGCTTGACTTTCCAGCATCTGCAGATTTCCTCATGTTTGAATAAACGCACTCATCCGTTTTGTCCTGAATCTGGTCGGTAGGTGGTTCAAGAGTGGGGCAGGAGGTCAGTTGGATGCAAGCTCGTTTTGGACTCTGCATTTAGCTAGATAGATATGTAACTGACAGATATGCAAGTGAAAGATATGCACAGTGAAAATATGCAAGATTTTGACAAGACAGATATGTCATTAATATGCTGACCACAAGTGGATCTCCATAAAGCTACAGAGTGAATGATCTGAGCTAATCTGGTATCATTGGACATGGTACTCTGTAAGTTTATTGCTTCTCCGTGTTTAAGGAATGCTGAGACCCATATAACCATGAAGACTATCTCAACTAGGATCCTTGGTCACCATGGAGGAGTTAGGTCGAGTTGTTTGTTTTCTGTGCTGTATGAGTTGAACCTCTACAAAGCAAATGTATACTCACTGTTGTGTGTTTAGTTCAAGCTACTGAGGATGAAGTTCTACCAAGAATTCACACCCAGGGTACATTAAGATTGCATCGATTTATAACAGCTCTTCTTCTATTTATTCTGCTTTTATAAGAGGTCATTAGCCCCTCGAGACTGTTCTGCCATTTTGTAATATCATTAGTTATCTCATTCAACTGCTCAACCTACTCCCATTTCCTCCCTTTTCCCCAGTGTCCAAAAATATGACAAGCTCAGCCTTGAAAATTCTCAACCACAATCCTAAATTAAAGTTTCGATTTTTGTCATAGGCTTTCCTTACCCAGTTTATAAATGTAATGAAAATGTGTTTTTTTCCCCAGCAGTAATCCAGTACCTTATAAAATTAGGGCAAATATTGATTAACACAAAATAAAATTAACACAAATGATACAGAGCTTACATTTGTAAAATAAATAACAAAATCAACATAATTACACTAGGCAACACGAGTGAATCTACAGATGCTGGAAATAAAAAAAAAATTAAAATGCTATCCCTTTCTCTCAATTCCTCCGCCTCCGCCGCATCTGCTCTCAGGATGAGTCCTTTCATTCTAGGACAAAGGAGATGTCTTCCTTTTTTCAAAGAAAGGGGCTTCAATTCGTCCACTATCAACTCTGCCCTCCATCGCGTCTCCCGTATTTCACGCACCTGTGCCCTCACCCCATCCCCCCGCCAGCCCACGAGGGATAGAGTCCCCCTGGTCCTCGCCTATCACCCTACCAGCCTACAGACCCAACGCATAATCCTCCATAACTTCCACCACCTCCTATGTGATCCCACCACCAACCACATCTTCCCCTCCCCCCAACTCTCGGCTTTCCGCAGGGATCGCTCCCTACGCGACTCCCTTGTCCATTCATCCCCCCCCCATTCCTCCCCACCGACCTCCCTCCGGGCACTCATCCCTGCAAACGGAAGAAGTGCTACACCTGCCCCCACACTTCTTCCCTCACCACCATCCCAGGCCCCAGACAGTCCGTTCAGGTGAGGCACCACTTCACCTGCGAGTCAACTGGGGTGATATACTGTATCCGGTGCTCCCGATGTGGCCATTTATACATTGGGGAGACCCGCCGCAGAGTGGGAGACTGTTTCACCGAACACCGGCACTCAGTCCTCCAGCAGTGGTGGGATCTCCCTGTGGCCACACACTTCAATTCCACAGACCACTCCCACTCCGACATGTCTGTCCGTGGCCTCCTCTATTGTCAAGATGAGGCCACACGCAGGTCGATGGAGCAATACCTTATCTCCTGCCTAGGTAGCCTCCTTCCTGCCGGCATGAACATCCAACTCACTGACCTCTGTTGATACCCCTGCCCCCCACCCTTACCCCCATCCTTATCTATTATTTTAGTCTGGTTCTCTTTCTCTCTCTTTTTTCCCCCCTCGCTATAATCTCTCCCCCCAGCCCTACCTTTCTTTCTCTTTTATTTCCCATAATTCTCCACCTTCCCCTAGCACATTTCCCTCCAGCCTATCACTTCCCAGCTCTCTACTTTATCCCTCCCCCCACTTCTTATCCCCCCCTCGACCATCCCATGTTACTTCACTCCTGATGAAGGGTTTCGGCCCGAAACGTCGTTATTACCTCCTCCCATAGATGCTGTCTGGCCTGCTGAGTTCTGCCAGCATTTTGTGTTTTTTATAATTACACTAGATCAGGATTAAGAGAGAGAAAATAATCTAAGTCCTTGGTAGTGTTTTTCAGGCCAGTTCAGGAACCAAAAGGCGGTGGGGAAGAAGTGCTGTTGAATCTGGAGGTGTGGTTCTTCAGGCTCCTGTACTTCCTGCCGAGTGGCAGAATCAAGAAGAGGGCACAGCCAGGATGGTGGAAGTCCCTGATGATGAATGCCACCATTCTGAGACAATGCCTCTTATCAATGTCCTTAGAGATCTATACATGTGATGTAACTGGCTGAGGAGATGATATCAATGTGATCAATGAAGGATTCACTTAGCTAGTTGGCTGGTGGTTAGTGCAGCCTCAGTAAACTGAAGGGCTTTTTCTCTCACTATAAATTGATAAACAAAACTTTCCATCCCAAAGCTTTAATTGTTTTCTCTTTCCAGGATGCTGCTTTGCTGGCCAAATTCTTCCAGCACTTCACGTTATCAGATGCCAGCATCTTTAGTCTTATTTAGACCGTAAGACATAGGAGCAGAATTAGGCCATCTAACCTATCGAGCCTGCTCCACCATTCAATCATGGCTGATCCTTTTTTTCTATCTCCTCCTCAATCCCATTTCCCGGCCTTCTCCTTGTAACCTTTGATGCCATGTCCAATCAATAATCTATCGATCTCTTCCTTAAATACACCTAATGACCTGGCCTCCACAGCTGCATGTGGCAACGAATTCCACAAATCCACCACCCTTTGGATAAGAAATTTCTCCGCATCTCTGTTTTGAAAGGGCGCCCCTCCACCTCTGTATCTCAGATTCTTGGATTTTATCCTGGTTTAGAAAATAGCCTGCACATTTATTTCTACTATTGAAGTGCATGACCATGCATTTTCCAACATTGTATTTCATTTGCCACTTTCTTGCCCATTCTACTAATCTGTCTAAGTCCTTCTGCATCCTACCTGTTTCCTCAACACTACCTGCCCCTCCACCAATCTTCATATCATCTGCAAACTTGGCAACAAAGTATCTATTCCATCATCTAAATCATTTATATACAGCATAAAAAGAAGTGGTTCTAACACCGAACCCTGCGAAACACCACTAGTCACTGGCAGTCAACCGGAAAAGGATCCTTTTATTCCCACTCACTTCCTCCTACCAATCAGCCAATGCTCTAACCATGTTAGTAACTTTCCTGTAATACCATGGGCTCTTAACTGGGTAAGTAGCCTCATGTGTGGCACCTTGTCAAAGGCCTTCTGAAAGTCCAAATATACAACATCCACTACAAGTCCTACTATCCTATTCAAAGAATTCCAACAGGTTTGTCAGGCAGGATTTTCCATGAAGGAAACCATGCTGACTTTGTATCGTCTTGTCCTGTGTCACCAAGTACTCCATCACCTCATCCTTAACAATTGACTCTAACATCTTCCCAACCACTGAGGTCAGACTAACTGGTCTATAATTTTCTTTCTGCTGCTTTCCTCCTTTCTTAAAGAATGGTGTTTTCTGTATTCTTTGGAGAGCTTGTGGGAAGCAGAAGAACAGTAAGGGGAGAGCATAGCAAGCATAAAAAGTACTTGGAGTTAACAATGGAGCTCTCGATACTGAAGCTGGCATTTGGCCACAGATTGTTCAAAAACTGTGAGGTATGGTGCCGACCAATGAACCACAGGTAATTTGGCTGAGAAAGATGCCATGTCAGAGGACTGCAGCCAAGAAGAGAGTTATTCAAAAGTCTTGTCAATGCTGTATCAGTCAGTTCCCTGAAACCCACCCAAACCTTGTGCTCCCCAAAAAAACCTGAGATGAAACAGACACAAATGCTGGAACCTGGACCAAAAAAGAACAGATTGCTGGAGGAATTCAGCAGATTGAGCAGTGTTTGTAGGATGAAAGAACCTATGAAAGTTTCAGTTTGAAACCCTGCATCAGGTCAGAAATGGCCTTAAACATCAATTCCTTTCCTTATGCAGATGATACTTGACCAGCTAAATTCTTCAGAAAAATTGTTTGTGGCTCCAGAGGGAAATCAACAGTTGACATTTACGATGACAAATAGGCACCCTGAAGTTATTAGAGTTACAAAATAGTGTTTGTGAATTCACACCATGGGACTTGAATTGAGCTGAGATGGACTGCAGATGTGCTGGTGAAACACGCACATTTTTCTATTTAGTGGAATCTAACAGCAGACATCTTAAATCACTGTGTAACACCAGCTGTATTCCAGTAAAATCGTCCACATCACCTGTAAAATGAAGTGAGAAAAGACAACAAATCCCCTCCAAGACTTACATTTCAATCACTGAAACCCTGATTACACTCATTTGGTTTAATTAGGCAAGTCATACCCTTGCCTGCTGAGCCCAGTCTCTGAGAAACATCATGTTTGTCTCTCACAGGGGAAAAAAGAATTCAGCCCTTAAAGCCTCCTTGGAAAGAATGCAATATCTGCATACAGTACTGTGTATCAGTTGCTTATAACAACTCATAGTACTGAAAATTTCAAGTCATTACATTGAGAGCTAAGACACAGCCGGATGGCCCATCACACTTCTGCTATGGTGGAGTCTGCAGGTCCTACATTGACATCATCAGTCACCTCAGAATCCACTGAAAAGGATGGAAGTACATTAGTACTTCATCTGTCATACTGCTCCACTAACTGCTGTTTAATCTACCCCTGGTGCTGTCTGTGTGGATTATGCATTTCCACCTGAGATCAGGTGGGTTAATTGTTGGTGGACAATTTCTTCAAAGCTGTGCAATTTGGTGAGTTAATGGGATAATGGGTGGTAGGAGGCTCGGGGGATGTTATAGATACATAAGGGAGGATGGGCTAGAGGAAATTGTAAGCGCTGTGAGAGGCTGACAGAAAGGCCAGGTAGATCATTGGGCAAAACTGCAGTCATTGGGGTGAGATGCAGTGTAACATCCGGACAAAATCTGAAAAGGATGAACAATACAGGACTGAAAGTGTTATATCTGAATGCATGCATGCATGTAAGGTACAGAATGAAATAGATGATCTTGTAGTGCAATTTTAGTTTGGCAGGTAGGACAATATGTGTATACTGATTTATGGCTTAAAGAAAGTTATAGTTGGGAACTTAATTCCAAAGATACACATTGTATTGAAAGGACAAGGTAGGATGGCAGAGGGGGAGGAGTGGTTCTGTTGGTTAAAATGTAATTAACTCCTTAGAAAGAGGTGACATATGATTAGAAGATGTACATGGAATCCTTGTGGGTAGAGTTAAGAAACTTCGAGGGTAAAAAGATGCTGATGGGAGTTACGTACGGGCCTCCGATCAGTAATCAGGATGTGGGCTACAAATTACAAAGGGAGATAGAAAAAGCACTTAAAAAGGGCAATGTTACAACAGTCATAGGGGATTTCAGTATGCAGGCAGATTGGGAAAATGAGGTTGGTGCTGTATCCCAAGAGACCGAATGTGTAGAATGCCTGTGACTTGGCCTTTTAGAGCAGCTTGTGGTTGAGCCCCGAGGAGAAAGGCTATTCTAGACTTGGTGTTGTGTAATGAATCGAATTTGATGAAGGAGCTTTAGGAATGAGTGATCATAATATGATAGAATTCACCTTGCAATTTGTGAGGGAGAAGCTGAAGTCAGATGTATCAGTATTACAGTGACGTAAAGAGAACTATAGAGGCACGAGATAAGAGCTGGCTGAAGTTGATTGGAAGGGGACATAAGCAGGAATGACAGCAGAACAGCAATGGCTGCAATTTCTGGGAGCAATTAGGAAGGCATGGTTAGATATATCTCAAAGAATAAATATTCTAAAGGCAGGATGTCACAATTGTGGATGAATTGGAAGTCAAACACAACATAAAAACAAGAGACAGGGTGTATAATGTAGCTTCCATCTATATAGATCATTTCATCACATCAGTATATTGAGGTCATACAAGAGAAAAGCAATAGCAGAATGCAGAGTGAAGTGTTACAGGAACAGAGAAAGTGCAGAGCAGGTACACAATAAGGTGCAAAGGCAACGACCAGATAGATTGTAAAGCTGTCCGTCTGATCGTACTAGCAGATTGTTCAATATTCGTAAAAATGTTCAATAGAAGCTGTCTTTGAGCCTGGTATCAGACAGAATTAGGTTTATTATCACTGATATATGACATGAAATGTGTTGTTTTATGGGAACAGTAACAGTATAGTGCAAGACATAAAACATACTATAAGTTACAATAATTTAAGTAAAAACAAGCAAAAAAAAATGCAGGATAGTATGCGCCTTCAGACTTTTGTATCTTCTGCCCAGTGGGAAAGGGGAGAATGGGGAATATCTGGGGTAGGTGACGTCTTCTCTTATGTTGGTTGCTTTACTTCGACAGCGAGATGTAGACAGAATCCATGGGGGGGGGGGGGGACTGGTTTCTGTGATGTGCTTAGCTGTCTACAATGCTCTTCATCTTCTTGCAGTCTCAGGCACAGCAATTGCCATACAAAGCTGTGATGCCTCCTGAATAGGATGGTTTTTATGGTGCATCTATAAAAAATGGTAAGGGTCAACAGGGTCATGCCAAATTCCTTTGCCTCCCATATAACCTTGAGGAACTGCTTGAGAAGTTGAGGAGGGGCATTGGGAACCGCTCGCAATTGTTGGGAGTCTTCTAGGATTAAGAGAAAAGTTGTGTTCCAGTTCTTTTTATGCCTTCAGGACATTGCATAATATTTCACAACCAATGAAATGCCTTTTAGAGTGCAATTCATGCTGTGATTTAGAACATTTGTCATTGGTTGACTTTTATCAAGATTCTAACTTCATACCAGCTATTGCTACACACATTGTAAATTGATACTATGTAGGAAACTCCCAAGATATTAGACTGTAGAATGTTACTTCATCCTGGTAAGAGAGTGGAATTGTAAGTTAATAAAATGAATGAAATGAAGCCAGCTCTGCAAAGCTCTTATAATGGAAATTTCCCTTTATTTGATCTTATTCAAAGATATGGAGAAAATCTAAGTATATTATATAAAATAAGAACCACAACAACCAATTCCATGGAGAATCTTCAAATTTGATGGTCACATCTTCAGCTATCTGATTTCTGAGTTCCTGAATTCCACCTGTAGACACTTCTACTTCTCCCTCGATGTTTCAATCTATCTCTGTGATCAAAATGGAAATAATAATATTGAGAAAAAGCTAGAGATGCTGGGAATCTGAAATAAAACTCGAGGTCTTAGCCTGAAGGCCTAGAACAAAGAAAGAGTCTTTGAGTGAAGCTTTAATGCTGTTTCATTTTCCACTGATGCCCAACCTGCTGAGTGTAATTGATAACTGGTTTATTGTTTCATGTATCAAGATACAGTGAAAAACTTTGATTTGCATGCCATCCATACAGACGACTTTAAAACATGAGTACCAGGCTGAAGGACAGCTTCTATCCCATTATTATAAGACAACTGAATGGATCTCTTGTACGATAAAGATGGACTCTTGAACTTACAAAGTCCTAGTCACTTTCTTTATTTTCTCCGGCTCTCTACCTACACTCCTGTTTCACTGTAACTGTAAAACTTTATTCAGCACTCTGATATAGTTTCCCCTTGAACTATCTCCACGACTGTTGTAACAGAGTGATCTATTATAGAGGACATGTAAAGGAAAGTATTGCTCTGTACCTCAACACATGTGACAATAATTGTTGGATACGTGGGTTAGGATGAAAGAAAATATGGCTGGAGTCACTTAGCACTTCAGTGCAAGGGTGTTTATTCTGTGCGTCAGAAATCAAACTTAGAAATATTAGTGAAAATAGTGAAAACAAAAATGCCAATATTTATAAAATAATATCTACAGGAAAACACAATAATAGCTCCATAGTTATTCTTGTCCCATTGTAAACTCTTAGAAGGCCCTACCTCTTTCTTATATTGAGGGCGATGAGCTCCTTTTATTAGGCACTGGGACATATCATCTTTAATTACCAACAAAGTTAACTTAAGACTACACATAAATTGGAATATAGTGCACCCTACAACATAGTTACAATCATATTATAAAATAAACAGTATCTACCTTAAATATAGTATACAAACAAAATATACACGTTTATAATCCTCATTACTAAAGAAATGGAATATTCAGCCGTATGTGGTGGGAAAGGCACTGCAAAGCCAACCCAGGTGCATCAGCTCTCTTCAGGACCCAGTAGATACCATGTGACTGCAGGAAACGACAGCCTGAAACAGCAGAATGCTCAACACGTTCGCACACTTACAATAATATCCCAATTTAACACTGAGCTAGGACAGAAGGAACAGCAATAACAGAATACAGAATATAGTGATGCATAATCTGTGGTGCAAGTAGACAATAAGATGCAACAGCTATGATGAAGTAGATTGTGAGATCAAGATTTCAACTTTATCATATGAAAGTTTGAAGAGATCTGTTCAGGAGTCTGATACCAGTGAACAGAAGTTGTCCTTGAGCCCGGTGGTATGTGCTTCCAAGCTTTTGTAGCGTCTGCCCAATGAGTGGGGGAGTGTTTCGATGATCTGCCCTTAATATCACCTTCAGTGTCTGGACGTCAGTCCTCGGTCTGTTAATTTCCCTACGCTAAACTTGGAGGTTATGGATTATTGGCCATCTCAACATTTAGATATGGTAAAAGTTATTATAAAACATTTCAGGCTGCTGGAAGTGAGAGAACAAATGAAACTGCATGTATTCTCACACACTTACACTGGTTATTGCAAAGTATACTTCTTGTTGCCACATCCAGTACTCCCAAAATTCTTGCTGCACCTCTGATATTCACAGAGGATGCATCATGACGAACGTGGACGAAGTGACTTATATCCTGCAATGCTATTCTTTATATCCCTAGGTTCCTCGTTATTTGTTCTGTTTGTGCTATGTGGTAGGCAAGTAATTAACACTAAATTGATGAAGAATTTGAAATAAATTTCAATTCTAAATAGGAACTAAATTGAAGCCCAGATTGTAGAGTAGCAATATTTTTCATTGTACCATCTGTTCACATTCCCGATGTCATCTCAGTAAAGGAGTGCCATCAGATGATTGCAACTGTTTTTTTTTAAATTTTCAAGGCAGGATTTCTGCATTTCTATGCAAGCCGTCTAGACTGATGATTCAACACAGTTCTGAGGGTCTATTGCACTTCTGGAGGAGCAGCCGTTTAGCTAGGGCATTAAACCAAAATGCTGCCTGCTCTTTTTTGGAGTATATGAGATCAAGGGGTAACCTTATAAAGCTGGATATAATCATAAGGGTGAATGGACTCAGTTTGTTTTCTAGACAATGGGAACTAAAAACCAGAGGGCTGAGTTTTAAGCTGAGAGTCAAAAGATTTAAGAGACCAAGGGACAACTTTTGATGCAGGGCATGGTAGGTGTATGGAACTACTTGCTAGGAGAAGTGGTTGAAGGCAGATACATAACAATAGTCAAAAGACATTTGGATAAGTACATGTACAGGTTCGGAGGGATATGGGGTTCTCAATATTTATTGTTTATTTATTTGTTATTATTATTTTTTATTATTGTATTTGTACAGTTTGTTGTCTTTTGCATACTAGTTGAACATCCAAGTTGGTGTGGTCTTTATCAAATCTGTTATAGTTATTATTCTACAGATTTATTGAGTATGCCTGCAAGAAAATCAATATCGGGGTTGTATATGGTAGCCTATACTGCATGTACTTTGAGAGCAAAATTCACTTTGAACTTTAAATCACAGGGAAATGTATTGAAGAGGTAAAGCCCTGGTCCAAGAGTGAGGAAGTTTCTGAAGTTTCGCTGATTTGAGTACAAGCAAGATTGTCAGATACATAGGTGAGGGTGAGGAACAAGCCAGTGTTCAGCTCACTGTTCCACAGGGCTGACACACTGAACTGAGGCTGTGGCCTGCAACTAACAGACTCCTAGATCGGCTGTGACTGGCTTTGAGACTGTAGACTCACTTTCACGAACTTCTGTTCTGAATGATATTTGCTTACTTTTATTTTTTCCATGATTTGTTTCTTTTTCTACACATTGGATGGTTTGATGGTCTTGTTTTCACATGGATTCCATTGGATCTGTGTTTCATGGCTGCTTGTAAGGAGATGAATCTCAAGGTTGTAGATATGTGGTATGCATAGTTTGATACTAAATGTACTTTAAACATTGAATTTTTGAAATGGGACTAACTTGGACACAATTGTTGGATGAATCAATTGAGCTAAATGATCTGCCTCCATGTTGCATTAGTCATTTACTCTGTGTTTGAAACTGGCATTGTCTTAATTTGTTCAGAAACTCGAAGAGGACTGACAAAAACTGCCAAAACTCTTGCATTGCTTTGAAGTGTGCTGAATGTTGTCACATAGGTAAATGCAGTGATACCTCTGAATAGACAAGGAGCCCCACTGTGCAGAACAAGAGTTCATTAATCTGTCTTTGCTGGTGTTGACTGAGCAACTGAATGTCAGTCAGGACATTGAAGCAATCTTCTAGTTATCTTCAAACAATACCGTGACATTGTCAAATGCACACCAGTCAAAAAGCAATGATTCAATATCTCACCAACACTTCATATACACCAATTCACTCCAGTAGCAATGGACAGGAATATCAGTCAGCTTAAAAATGCTACTTATTGTATGAATTACCTTTTCATACTTTAAAAAAAATATTATCTGCATTCCAAACTGCTCCTTAAGGATTTCCCTTCAATTTTTATATTCTAGACTGATTTACAAAGGGATTCTTTTAATTTCCAGCACTTACAGAAAGTCTCATATAAAAATAACATATAATTTAAACACGAGCAATCAGTGAAATAATTCTGCATTCTTCATTTATTTATTTAGAGATACAGCATGATTCAGGCCTTCCCGGCCCAATGAGCTTTACCCCTCAGCAACCCACCTACTTAATTGTGGCCTAATCACAGACAACTTACACTAACCTACTAACCAGTCACATCTTTGGAATGTGAGAGAAAACCACAGCACCTGGAGAAAACCCATGAATTCCCGGGAAGAAGCATTCAAACACATGATGGAGAGCCTTGGATCTGAGCTCCAAACTCCAAGACCCTGAGCTGAATAGTGTCACGCTAACTACCATAACAGCTCAAATCATACTGCAGTCAGAAACAACAGATACTACAGATACTGTAGTCTTTTGCCTTTTATGTGTCACTTTACTGAAATGTGTGGCGTTGCTGCTTTTATTGTGCAAAGTTTCTCCACGAGTTCCATCTGCTTGAAAAGGCAAAGAGACTGGAGATGCTGGCAATATAAAATGAAAACAGGAAATGGTGGGAGTACTCAGCAGGTGAGACTGCATCTGTGGAAAGAGAAACAGAGCCAATGTTGCAGGTCTTCTCTTCTTGCTATAAAGTCAAAGAAAGGTTCCAGTGTATTGTCACATGCGCAGGTACATGCATGCACAGGGGCAATGAAAAACTTGCAGCAGCATCACAGGCACATTGCATCAAAAAGACAACATCCAGAAGAAAGACAATAAACACAAGCTATCGACAATTTTTTCAAAGAATACAATTTAAGTAAAAATTAGTTCATCTTAGCGCAAAGTAATTAAAGTGTTGCAGAATTGTAACAATTCCTGTTTTGATGGTTCGTTCAAGAACTAACTAGTTGATGGAAGGTAACTGTTCTTGAACCTGGTGGTGTGGGGCATTAGACTTCTATATCTGCAGCCTGATGTTAGCTGCGATAGGTTAGCATGGTCCAGATGGTGGGGATCTTTGCTGATGGATGTTGCGTTCTTGAGGCAGGGTTTTCTGTAGATGTTACTAATGAGGGGGAGAGATATTGGACCAAGTCTACTCACTGCAGTTTCTTGTTTTCCTGAAAATCTGCATTGCCATAGCAGACAATGATGCTACCAGTCAGGATTCTTCCAACAGTGTATTGTGAAATGATCAACCTCCTTAACCTCCCAAGAAATATAATATCAAATACACTGTAAAATTTAAGACATGTGACTTGCAATGGCTCAGTGCTCTCTGTCAACAAATTTAGTAGGTACAGTGTCCTACTAATCACAGTAGAGGAATCAGAGGTCACCCATTGCTCCACTAATGTACTTCCAAGAGTGTCGTTTGTAGCTGTAATATTATTCATTGAATTATATTTAAGTAGTACATCTTATATATAAATAGCCAGGCTTAAACAGGAAACAATCAAAGCATTGACTATGACAGGTCAATCTCGGGAGTATAATAAAGGAGTGTAACTTCTTTTGAGATTTGATCAGTCCTATCTGTTTTGGGACTCAGCATGTTCAATGAATTTATCTTGGCTTGCATACTGGGACAATGATCAGCATGATAAAATATTATTTCAATTAGAGCTCTCTGTTGTGTATTTCAATGATAATTCCAGGATTACAGATTGATGCTTGCAAGTTGGTTGTGGCTATATTCTTCATATAGATGCCTGGCCAAGATAATTATTAAACCTATCTTGTTAGTAAACCTAGCTTACTAATAAGTCTAGTTTGCTTCCAAGCTGAATTGTGGCTCTAGTTAATCTAGCTAGTCAGTAAGGTTAGCCAATTAAAAGCTAGTTGGATAAGTTGCATCATTAGTGAATAATTCTTATCTAGTTCCATGGTCTGGATTGTTAGGAAATTAGCTGGTTAATGAAACTGAAGGTACAAGAGGCTGTAGATGCTGAAATTTGGAGCTACAAGCATTCTGCTTGAGAAGCTCAGTGAGTTAAGTATCATCTATGGGGGGAAAGGAACGGCTGATATTTCAGGTCAAAACCCTGCAACAGGATAACGGAAATCTTCTTCAAAGTAGCCACATCTTGAAGAGACCTTCAAAGGAATAGTACAATAGGAACTGAATGAGTCAAGCAACATCTGTGGGAGGAAAGGAATTGCTGATGCTTTGAGTTGAAACAATGCATTTGGACTCCTGATTCCATTGCTCCCATAGGTTCTGCTTCACCCACTAATTTCCTCCAGCAGATTGTTTGTCGATTCATAAAACATGTTTTATGAATGTTCACATGTCCATCAAATCTTTGACTTTTTTGCCACTTACTGTACCTACAGAGTTAAAGCAGCCAGTTAACCTTCCAGCACATTCCTGGGACATGGGAAGTGAGCAGAACTTTTGGAGGAAGCCCATACAGTCATGGAGAGAGCATTCAGATTCCACACACACCACACCAGATATCAAGATCAAATGCAGGACCTTGAGCTACTAGTATTCAGTTAGCTCTGGCAGATAATATGTTTTCATTCTCACAGTGAGGATTGTTGCCATTGCCTGGTGAGAAAGCTTTACAACTTTTCAATTAGTGAATATATTGTACAGTTGTGTATCTCAAGTGACAATTCTTTGACTGGAGGTTTAAGCAATTCACACCAGGAGGTTTCTCTAACAAGGAAGAACATCTCCCATATTCCTTCTTTATTATTCAAACACTGGGGAAGCATTCACTGGATTTTCGCGAACGTGAAGTCCCACACCTATAGGTTCAAGAGCAGCTAGTTCCCTTTGTCAGTTTGATTCTTGAACCAGTCAGCAAAATCCTAATCACTGCAGTTTAACAACACTGTGACTTCTTTGATCACTTTGAGATTCTTTCTTTGTTCTAATTACACACTTTCTTTTAAAAATGGTGTCAAGTTAATATTCAATTTATGTTTTTCTTGTGAATGCTGCTTTTATGATCTATATGCCGGTGATGCTGCTGTAAGCAAGTTTTTCATCGCACCGATGCATATACATGCACTTGCGAAAATGACAATAGACCTGACTTTGACTTTGTCTTTAATAATCTGTAACATATACAGTATATAACTCCAAGAATCACAGAGGGCAGGTTCTGCAATAGCACTGTTCACCTGGTGAGCTAATAGGGGTCTGGCACTGCCCTTACTATACAACAGTGAAATGATAAAGCAACACTCACATACCAATTGTTTCCTTCCAGGCCAACAAAGACGTTGCAGTTTTATCAATGTGGAATGTGATTGCCTGGGGGGTTTGAACAATCTAAAAAACCAGTGTAGAGACTGAGGAGTGAACTTTGTGAAATATCCTTGTGGAAAGGTTTGCTTGAGTTGTTAGGGAGGTTTTGAACTAGTTTTGCAGGGGTCAGAAATTGGGGCAGTTGGTGTAAAGTTAGATTTAGAGTGTAGCGAGATTGTGAGGAAGGATAGGCAGTGGAAAGAGCATATTTGCAGCCAGTCGGGTGGGTTGCAATGTGTCCATTTTAATGCAAGCTGTATCAGGAACAAGGGTGATGAATTAAGAGCACGTGTCAAGACATGAACATGAACATTACAAAGACAGTAGCTAAAAGCAAGGGCAGAAATGGCAGCTGGATGTTCTGGAGCTGAGCATCCAGCTGCCATGGATGTTTCAAAAGGGAGAGGGAGGGAGGGAGGTAAAAGAGGTAGGGCAATGGCATTGCTAATTAGTTACAACTGCTCAGAGTGAGGAGGTCTAAAGGGATCATCTACTGAACCAGTATTTGTGAAAGTCAGCACTAGGGGACTAGCAGAAGATTGGAGGCTGGCAAATGTTATTCCTTTCTTCAAGGAAGGTAATAGGGTTGACACTATAAATTATAGACTAGTGAGTCTTACATCAGTGATGGGCAAACTATTGGTGAGGACACTTAGAGATAAGATTTACAAGTATTTGAAGAAGCATAGTCTAGTTATAGATAATCAACAAGGCTTTTTAAGTGGTAAGTCGTGCCTTAGGAGCCTGATTGAATTCTTCAAGGAAGTGACATAACAAATTGGCAAAGGCAGAGCAGTGGACGAGGTGCCAATGAATTTTAGTAAGCTGTTTGACAATGTTCTCCATGGTAGGCTCCTTCAGAGAGTCAGGAGGCATGGATTCAAATTGCACTTTCCTACAGAAGGCAGATGGTGGTATCAGACGGAGCATATTCTGCCTAGTTGTTGGTGACCAGTGGTATTCCACAGGGAAATGTTCTGGAACCCCAGCTTTTTGTGAATTTTATAAATGACTTGGATGAGGAAGATGAAGGATGGGTGTGTAAGTTTCCAGATAATGCGAAGGTTGATGGTGCTGTGGATAATTTAGAAGGTTGTTGTTGGTTACAACAGGATGCTGGGCTGAGAAGGGGCAGATGCAGTTCAAACTGGAAAAATGAGAAGTGATTCATTTTCGAAGGTTGAAATTGAAGGCAGAATGCAGGATTCTTAACAGTCTGAAGGAACAGAAGGATTTTGGTGTCCATGGCCATATATTCCTCAAAGTTGCTATGCTAGTTGATAGGCTAGTTGGTATGTTGGCTTTCATTAGTCAGGGGATTGAGTTCAAGAGCCATGAGGTAATGCTGCAGGTCCATAAAACTCTGGTTGAAGTATTGTATTCATTTCTGATCATTTTAGTATAGGAAGGATGTAGAAACTTTAGAGAGGGTATAGTGGAGATTTATCAGGATGCTGCCTAGATTACAGAGCATATGAAAAACTTGAGTGAGCTTTTCTTTTTGGAGAGAAGGAGGGTGACAGGTGACTTGATTGAAGTGGTGAGAAAAAGAGACAGAGTGGATAGCCAGAGACATTTTCCTAGGGTGGAAATTTTTAGTATGAAGGAGGATAACTTTAAGGTGCTTGAAGTAAAGTTTAGAAGAGATTTTACACAGGCAGTGGTAAGTGTGTGGAATACATTTCCAGGGCTGGTAGATACATTAGGAACAATTAAAAGACTCTTAGATAGTCACATGGATGAAAGAAAAATGGAGGGCTATGTGAGAGAGAATGGTTAGATTGATCTTAGAACACTGTTAAAGGGTTGGCACAACATCATGGGCTGAAGGGCCTGTGCTGTGCTGTAACATTCTATCTAATATTATTTCAAAGAAAAGGTCAGGTAAACTCTCCCACTCAATAGTTATCCCTCAACACCTGCTTGCATAACTGAGACAGCCATTATCGTAATCTACAGTAATTGGTGTGACATTGTGGTGCATTGATGCCAGACAACAATGACAACACTTCAAGAGTTAAGGGTGATTTTCCATTGTACCTACAATGACAGGAAACCTGTGTGGGGAAGTTTTTAAAGCAAAAAGCCGTTGCACTGGGGCCCTCTTAATCTCCAAAGTCCAGGTCTAGTGGTACGAGTAGTCATTACACTGGGATCTTCCCTGGTAGCAGTGGTTGACCATGACCTTTTCTGTGCCTCATCATGCCTTTCACTCTCAACAGAGCTTTGCTGAATTGTCTTCCTGGCCATTAGATCTCATTCACCGAGTCCACCGGAGCTGACTCTGCACACTAGAACAGACATGTCCCTGCCTCACTGACGTATGGGGCCCGCAGGCTGCCCTCACCTGGTTTAGTCTGGTGTGGCCAATATTGCATGCAAACAGGTGAGAGTTGAGTGTCCTATGTTGGAGACCGAAGGTGAGTGAGCTGTCACAGACTGGACATGACAAGCCCGTTCACCAGAGGTTAATACAAAAGTTAATATATTGGTCCAAAAACACCATGCATTCTTGAAAGGTACTAAATAGATGGAAGTACTTTAGCCTTTTGAACAGTCAGTGGTCAGGTTGCCGTACCTGAATCCTGTCCAATCTGTGCGTGTTTCAGAAACCTAGTCAGATCAAAGCACTGATCATGGATAACTGATGCTACAGAGTCTTGGTAGTGACCACTCAGAAACATCCAGTTTACCAGGTCGGGTTTAATGAGGCGTGCTGCTTGCAGTAATTCAGACTGGCCACTGGGTGGTGCAAGATACTCTTTCCATCCTCAGCGAAGGTACATGGAAATTTACAGTATGATTTAGTTCTGCAATCGATCGGCTGAAAACACTAACAGAACAGCAAAATCTACAGAGCTGCAAATACTTACCTTAATTTTTTTGTATCACACTTCAAAAATAATAATAAAACTTTGCATCTGATTCATTCGCAAGCAATGCACAAAACGCCGGAGGGAAATAGACAGTCCATCATTCACTTGATGGTTTTAACCACATACTTTATTTTCATAGCACACTTAATGAAAGAAAGCATGTCAAGGTGATGTAAAGGTTGTACTTAATCATATAGATAAACAGCACAGAGAAAGGCCCTTCAGCTCAGCTAGTCCATGCTATGGTTCCTTCTTGAGCTAGTTCCATTTGACTGCATCTGGCCCATATCCCTCTCAACCATCATGTGTGCAGTTCCCCGCACAGTCGAAAACATCTACAAGAGGCAATACTTCAGAAAGGTGACATCCATCAACAGGCACCCCCACCATCCAAGCCATGTTCTCCCCTCAATGCTGCCATCTGACAGGAGAGGCAGGAGACTGAAGACGCACATCTCAGAGTCCAACAGCATCTTCTTCCCCACTGCCATTTGGTTCTTGACCCCACCTGAAAACATTAATTCTACCTCAGACAATATTTTCCTTAGCTTGCAGTAATGTCATTAATTTTATTTTTTGCTTATTGTATCATGTAAGTTCTGTATACATTTTATTAATTGAAGTTTAGGCAATTTATATTTGTCATGTTTGTAATGTACTGTGCAGCTGCTGCTAATTGTCATTTATACCCTGCCTTTATACCCTGGGTATGTGCACCTATGGTAATAAACTTGACACTTGGACTTTTCCTCTTCATGAACAGGTTCAAACATCTTTTCAGTATTGCAATTGTACCCACCTCTACCACCTCTGGTAGATTGTTCCACCCTCTGTATGAATAACTATTAAAAATAATACTTCACTCTGAAGAACATAATTCCTGTGAGAACATGAGCCTCTTTCCTGAACCATTGCAGCCTTTCCAAAGATAATCCTCCCAGATGCTACTAGGGAGAGATTTCCAGGGAAAAAAGAACCTGCTCTGATGGAGGCATGTTGGTGTATTTGTTGGTTATTGGGTTATTTGTAATATTGGTCACAGGTGCAGTGAAAAACTTATCCTGCATGCTGGTCATACAGATCAAATCATTACTCAGTGTGTTGAACTAGAATAAGGTAAAACAATAACAATGCAAAGTGTAAAAGGGACTGAAGAAAAATACAGGCGAGATGAAGTACAAGGTCACTTATTGATTTATTTAGTGATTCTGCACAAAATAGGCCCTTCCTACCCTTTGATCCGTATCATCAACAATCTACTGATTTAACCCTATCCTAACCACAGGACTATCTACAATAACAAAATCACCTACTAACTGGTACCGGTACGCCTTTGGACTCTAGAAGAAAACCGGAACTCCTAGAGGAAACCCAAGCATTTCATGGGGAGGACATACAAACTCCTTAGAGGTGACATTGAAATTAAACTCTGAACTCCAACTGTAATCCTGCCATTATGGACATTTACACTACACGCTGCATCTGCAAAGCAAACAGCATTATGAAGGACCCCGCGCACCCCTCATACAAACTCTTCTCCCTCCTGCCATCTGGGAAAAGGCACCAAAGCATTTGGGCTCTCACGACCAGACTATATAACAGTTTCTTACCCCAAGCTATCAGACTCCTCAATACCCAGAGCCTGGACTGACACATTGCCCTATTGTCTTGTTTATTATTTATTGTAATGCCTGCTCTGTTTTGTGCACTTTATGCGGTCCTGGGTAGGTGTGTAGTCTAGTGTAGTTTTTTTCTGTGTTGTTTTTTACGTAGTTCAGTCTAGGTTTTGTACTGTGTCATGTAACACCATGGTCCTGAAAAAAACATTGTCTCATTTTTACTATGTACTGTACAGCAGTTATGGATGAAATGACAATAAAAGTATCTTGACTTGTCTTGACTTAATAGCATCACGTTACCTGGTACCCGACCAACACCCTGAGCTGTAATAGCATCGTGCTGACTGCTATATTATTGTGAGTAAAACGGTCTATCTCATGTGCAAAAGGTCCATTCAGAAGTCTAGCGACAGTGGGACAGAAGCTGTCCTTGAGCCTGGTGGCATGTGCATTCAGGATTTTGTATTCCCTACCTGACTGGAGAGGAGAGAAGAGAGAATGTCCAGGGTAGACGAGGTATTTGATTTTGCTGACAGCTTTACTGAGGCGGCAAGAACTATAGATAGAGTCCATAGTGGGGAAGCTGATTTTCATGATGTACTGAGCTGTGTCCACAACTGACAGTTTATTACAGTCTTGTGTAGAGCAGTTGCCATGCCAAGCTGTTCCCCATTTAGTTAGGATGCCTACTAGATCTGTTAATCGTCAATCCCATTTAAGGTGATAACAGTGCACTACAACATGGAGGGTGTCATTGGTATGAACAGGGGACTTGCACTGCAGAAGGACAATGCCAACATCCAACAGGTATCCACAACTAGTAAAATTACAAAACTTCAGAAAATGGTCTGAAATATGGCCAATGGAATTTAATACAGATAGGTGTGAAGTGTTACACTTGGGGAAGAAAAAACCAGGGACAGACTAACTCAGTGCATGGTAGATTACTGGGAAATGTGACAGAACAAAGGGACCGGGTAATACAGATCCATAATTCCTTGAAAGTGCCATCAAAGGTTGATAGGGTCATAAATTGCGCTTTAGGTATACTGGCATTCATAAATCAGGATACCGAATACAGGAGTTACAATTTTATGTTCAAGTTGAACAAGACACTGTAACGATGTTTTTAGAGTATTTTGTGCCATTATGATCAGCAACCTGCAGGACAGATCTCAATAAGCTTGAAAGAGTGTGGAGAAATTTTACAAGGGTTTTGCTGGGGCTTAAGGTCTTGAGTTATATGGAAAGGTTGAATGGGTTTGACTTTATTACCTAGGATACAGGAAAATACACAATTATGAGGTGTAGAGATGGTGTGATGGATATTCACTGTCCAGGGGTAGGGGGTCTTTTCTTTCTTGCCAAGCTTGATTTTCTAAAAATAGCAGTTTCTAGAGATCAAAATATAGTCTGCGAGTAAGTTAAACTGCCAACCAATATTCTTTGTTTAGCTGCTTGCCATAAACGGGAGCCAGTCGGCAGATCTTAGTGTAAACAATAATCAGATTGAAGTTAAAAGGACAGTTCTGCAAACAAGCACTGTCGGTACAGCCAGAGACTTGTTGGCCCACAGTGTGGAGGCTGACAGCTCAAGTGCTGCAGTGTAAAACAAAGGGTTATTCAATTTCAAACCAAGCAACGGTGGCTAAGTTGTTTATTTCAAGGAAGCTTAGCACGTCAAATAGCTGATCTATTAATAGTTGAAAGGTCTGTACACTCAGGGAGTTAGCTTCACAGCATTAATTGTGGGTATCTGGGATCTCTGTCCCCAGAAGCTTTTAAAACACTTATGTTGAAAATATCATGTGAAAAATCATACAAGTGGTAGAGAAATGGCATAAATGTAGAGAACAGTCCAGGCTTATCAGGAATGCTCCAGAAATGTCAATAAGAATGACAGAAACATAGGCTGAACTAGAATCCATTTGACTTCCATGACAGGCGTTATCATGGCCTCTTATAATCTTATACATCTCTAGCAAGGTAACTCATTGATTACCATGTGAAAAAAGTGTTGTCCTCTTGTTGGTTAACTCATTGCTTGCCACAGGGCTGGCCGGACAACCATCTCCTTCAGGACTTGGCCAGCCCAGACAGCAGTGATGACAGAAGCTACTCATAAACACAAGAGATTCTACAAATGCCGCATTTCCAGAGCAACATAAAAAAAACAAATGTTGGAGGAACTCAGTAGGTCAGGTAGCATCAATGGAGAGGAATAAACAGTCAACATGTTGGGCCGAGATCCTTCATCAGGAGAAGCTACTCTAGATGAAAGGACACAGAAGTCCCCACATTGAGTACAGTTTATGCACTTGCCTCTTCCAGTTTCTTCAGGGTGTTGCTCACTACAGGGAAGAAATCACTCATCGGCTGAAGGAGGACATGTAGTGATCCTTCAGCAGGAAACTTCCTTGCCTATGTCTGAGCTGATACCACAGGATTAGAATCAGTTTAGGATTTTGAGGGTCACTCCGTCCATCTGTGCCACCATCTCTGGTGGATCTGTCCTGCCTGAGGGATCACCTAGGGGCTGTGATGCTGGAGTCAAACACATCTGTAGGGAAGGACTCCGTGAGTACAGCTATTTTAGAACTGTCCCTGGGGCAGCTCCCCAAATTTTGAGCCCAGTCCCCAGATGTTTCTGAAGAAGACCCTGACATGACTAAATTTGACAGTACTTGATGTTTCTAAGGAGGACATTATTATGTCTAAATTTGATCCCTAGGTTGCTCATCTGGTTTTATTTTTAACTTGTTTGAATGTAACAACAATGGTTCAGCTGATTAACCTGTGAGACCACATGGGTGGCTGTGACCCCACATGAAGACCAGACATAGACGGATGATATCAGCCGAAGGGTTTTGTACATCAGTGCACTAACTTTTGCAGGCATCACCACAAACACTAATTATCATTGCTGCAAATTCCGGATTATTAATTGAATTTAAATTGTGCATCTGCCATGGAGGGATTTAAACTCCGGTCTATGGATTGTTAATCCAAGATTTCAGATTAATTTAACAGCTGTGCCTTCACTGAACCCAAAGAGACATTAGTGTAGATGACCAGAAGCAGGATTGTCATAAAGGAGGGAAATGTAGGGAATTAGAGAGTTTAAGAGAGAGAATTCTGGAGCTCGAGTTTCATTTTATTTTCAATGTGAATCTGAATTCCTTTGGAATGGAGTAGGTGCTCAAGATCTGCTAGATTTTGTTCTTATTATAATATATTCCTTCTTTTCTCTCCTTTTTTTTAATCCTTAAATTCTCTGTATGTCTGCCCATCTGTCTCTCTCCTTCTCTCCCCCTCTCTCTTGTTTCTTCCAAGTAGGTGGTACTCTGAACACAATTTTCACCCTAAAACATATGACAAGAGAACTTGGCAAGATAAGAAATTGACACACATGGGAAAATATATAAATGTATTAAAAATACATCAAGTAGATAATTAGCTGAAGGCTACTTTTGCAATAGTTCTGAATAGCATTAGAATTGAAGGAGAGAGTTTGTGTTAAAGTGCTGATTTCATAAGCTGTAAAAAATGATTATTTTACAATGTGATTATAAAGTCGGATCCACAGGCAATAAAGAATGATTATCCCATAGTATGATTATAATAATCTTAATATAATATTGGCAGATTTGGAACTTTGACAAATTGAGGAGGAGCCAAGAGTAAACGATGATACAGACGTATGTTATTGAAGTTCAGCTGGATAAAAATCTAAAGTAGGATGATATAAAATTTGACATAAGTGACTTTCCCTATGTAGAGGACCTATGAATCTCTCCCAAGTCATTGCTTAGATTTTTCATGCCTTGACACTAAAATATCATTCATGTCCTTGTGCTAATCTAAGAACTTAATATGATGTCAAATTGGTCTATTCAACTAACAAGTAATGGAACCTTGAGGCTGTGACATTATAAATCAAGATAGAATATCCTACCTGCCTTGTAGATAAAACAGTCCGAACTGCTTTTATTGATACTATCAGAAGACCCTCAACAGAGCTTGTGAGACAGATGAGGCAACTCTTCAATAGATGTATTACTGTATTATTTATTACAATAGATTCTTTAATTGCTTAGGGCTGAATAAGCATTAAGCACAAGCTCGGTAATCATCCACACACCACTTCATTCCCTTCTCAAAGTTTTGAGAAGGCTCAGGAAACCTCACAGTAGACTGAGCACTGAATCAATATAAGAAGCAGAAGAGATTCTGAAAATGCTGGATGGACACACACACACACACACACACACACACACACACACACACACACACACACACACACACACACACACACACACACACACACACACACACACACACACACACACACACACACACACACACACACACACCACCACCACCACCACCACACCCCCCCCCCCCCCAGAGGAACTCACCAGTTCAGGCAGCATCCATGGAAAGGAGTAAAGAGTCAACATTTTGGGCCAAGGAAATGTCTCAGCTTAAAATGTTGACTGTTTATTCTTTTCCATAGATACTGTCTGACCTGCTGAGTTCCTCCAGCACTTTATGTGTGAAACAATATTAGTCTTGGACAGTCCAATTCTCTGTCAAACCTTTTAAGCAGCAGTATCCTGCTCATCTACCACATTCCCACCCATCCTCAGTAAAGGCGAACTGCTGGATTTTTTTTATCATCAATGTACAGGAGCATCCTGGCGTTTATTGCCAATGCCTTTATGCTAAATGTTGTTAGTTTGGCAGGTGTTACTGAAGTTACCAGGACACTTAACTACCGGGTATTCTGCAGACATTATACACAGAAAATCTGTGTAGAGGTGGTGTAGAGGCTGAATATTTAAGGTGATGGTGTTACGAACCCCGTAACTGGGTCACTTACCAGCAAAGATAGAGACATCCGTTGAAGTCTGAGGATACTATTTTTAACAGTATTTATTAGTAAAAATACACAAAAATAATATCAATGCAAATATACAGATAATATACGTTGTCAATACTAAATCTAAAAGTGCGGGTATAATAATAATCAATAAGAAATAAGCTCTATCGTTGTCTAGGGGATAATGTATTGTCCGATGGAAATATAAAGTTCACTCAGTTCATGCAGGCTGCAGCCGTTGGGGACCGCTGTGTTGCAATTGTTGGAGAGAGAGAGAGATTTGGAGAAAAACTTGCAGGCTTTCCTTTATGATTTCGATCCGTCAGGAGTCTCATTGTCGTGGCCGTTCACTTGTGTCCTCTCCTTTAGCTAAAGCCATTCTTCTGTGATGAGCCCGCCACCCTGGCAAGGGAGGACGCACACGAGCTCTCACCGGCGTTCGCTATAAAATGCTATCACGGGATTTCTAGCGTTTCTCCTGGTGCGCCTAAAGGGGTTGTTCCCCAGACCCTCTTTTATCCTTACTCACGGGGTCTCAGATGTCAATCAGGTTGGGATGACGCAATCCCTCAACCAGACCACTCTGGTTGTCCCCTGAGGGGTTTCAATGAATAGTACAGTACTCAATACACAATTCTGTCTCCAAGAGACAATGGCATTTTATCAGTGGTTCCGTTCCGCTGATGTCAGGACACATTCCAAACCTTGTGTATTCTGGATGTCTCTCTCTCATTTCCTGGGTCCCAGACCCAAAATAATAGCGATCTTGCGATTTTCAAAAAGGAGGGGGCGACTTTGTACCCTTCGGCCCCTCAGAGTTGCAATTCGTAACAATGGTCTTGGTACTAATTAAGAAGGCTGCTTTGTCCTGCATGGTGATGGTGGAGAAGCGCACAGAGTCATAGGGAACAAAAAGGCCCTTCAGCCCACTGACTGCAGCCTAGCCACCATTATCCGATCTGCTCTAAGCATACAATAATCCTGTCTTTTTCTCCCACACTCCCAACAGCTCCTTCAGCTTTCACCACTCACCTACGCATCTGGGACAAGTTACAGCTGCTAATTAGCCTATCAACCAGCATGTTTTTGGGATGTAGGGAGAATGTGTAGTGGGATCCCAAAATCAGGAATGAATCCAGATCACAGGAGATGTGAGGCAGCAGTCCGTGTAGCTGTGCCATCAAGCCAGCGTTATTGGAGTCGAACTCCCCCAGGCAAGTACAGAGTCACTTTTCTGAAGCCTTTCTCAAACTTTTTGCCCTGGAGGAACCCTTGAAATAATTTTCAGGTCTCAGGGAAACCCTGAATAAAAATTATTATACCTAGAGCTCACGGGTATGTGAGCGTGAGCAGTAAATCCAAAAATAATTGTCAATGCTCTTTTGAGTAGAGAATGAATTTTTAGTTAACCTTCCTTGAAAAAAATTGCTAGTTAAGCTTAGCTTACCTTACTGGAAATTAATCTCTTTCTTTCCCTTTCATAAATTTTAAAATCTGATAAGGCAAACATAATAAATTTCTGTTAAATTACTGGCTTAAGCCAAAATGGGATTTTTTTTTTGAAAGGTAGGCTCAGTAGATTTAATGTAAATAAAGGTTGTAAATTTGTTTTAATTAATGCTATTTACAACTTGAATATTTATTGACAATGTTGAATAGTAAATTTATTAAAAACTATAAGCCAAAGCAAGATGAATAAAAATATAGCCTAAGACATAATTTTATACAAGACTTTGAAAAAACATTTTCTTACTAAGTGACATGATCAAGCTCAAATACAGGCCTAGCATGTGAAATCAGTGCTTGTTTTTTGCTGCACAAATATTCAATACTCGGTCAGGATTTCACCTTCAACTGAAATCGGATTATATCTATCCTTGCTCTTGATACTTGCTGAAAAAAAAGCTTGCTCACACATGTAAGAAGTTGAAAACTGCAGCAAAATGTTCATTGCTTTCCTATGAATGGCAGGATACTCTTCTTTCACAGAAATCCAGAACTTGTTCAGGGACAGGTCAGTAAATCTCAGCTTGAGTGCACGATTAGACTGCATCTCACATAGTTCTTCTTCTTCTCTCAAAGGGAAGTTCTTAGGTTGAGCAGAAGATTTAGAGAAAGCGTCCCGCACCCAGTCACACACTTGTGTTGAAAGAGAGGAAAAATACTGTTCAAATTTGTCTTGCAGTTCTTCCAGGTGATCTTCAATAAGACCCAAGACTTTCTGATATCCTTCCTCACTCTCAAGCCCAAGCAGCAGTGGAAACATTTCAAGGTTTCCCTTTGCAACATGATATTTCCAAAAATTAAGTTTCCTTTTAATTCCAAGAATCTTGTCACATGAAGTCAAAGCATTTTCTCCAGGGCCTTACAGAGACTAGTTCAACTCATTCATTTGATGAAAAATGTCTGCTAAGTAGGCTGGTTTCTGCAGCCATTCTTCATCTTCAAAGGATACAGCAAAATCTGACCTACTATTTTCTTGAAAGAACTCCTGCAATTGACCTTTCAGCTCAAGCACCCTATTGAGATCTCTTCCTCTGCTAAGCCACCTGATTTCTGTACGTAACAGGAGACTGGTGTGCTCTTTGTTCCGGTTTCCACACAGCTTTTTAAACATTCTCAAGTGTACTGGTCTTTGTTTAATAAAGTTAACCATTTTTGTAGCATCATCCAGAACAAAATTTGGCCTGTCCCCTAAAACCCTCGCTAATTTTTATAGATGCACCGTAGAAAGCATTCTTCTAGGTTGCATCACAACCTGGTATGGAAGTTGTCCTGTCCAAGAACGGAAGAAGCTGCAGAAGATCGTGAACATAGCCCAGCACATCACACAAACCAATTTTCCATCCTTGGACTCACTTTACACTGCACGCTGTCGGAGCAGTGCTGCCAGGATAATCAGGGACACGACCTACCCAGCCAACACACTTTTTGTCCGTCTTCCCTCCGGGAGAAGGTTCGGGAGCTTGAAGATTTGTACGGCCAGATTTGGGAACAGCTTCTTTCCAACTCTGATAAGACTGCTGAACGGATCCTGACCTGGATCTGGGCCGTACCTTCCAAATATCCGGATCTGTCTTTCGGTTTTTTTTGTACTACCTTATTTTCCCTTTTGTATTTTCTAATTATGATTTATAATTTAAATTTTTATTATATTTTCTTCGATTTGTACTCCAGGGAGTGCAAAGCGCAGAATCAAATATCGCTGTGATGATTGTATGCTCTAGTATCAATTGTTTGGTGACAATAAAGTAAAGTAAACTTTTTTCATTTCACCTCCAAGAGTTTTTACATCAGCACCTCACTGTTCTGAAAGTGTGTTATGACAACTTCAGGATTTTCTTTTTTAAGAGAAACAAAACTTCTCATGGAGCCAACCATTGCTAGGGCACCATCAGAACAGATGCCAACACAGTTCCTCCAAGACAGACCTTTTTATTTCCAGATATGAAGACAAAACATTAAATATATCTTGGTCTTTGCTTGTTTCGAGCAGCTCTTCACAACAGAAAAAGTTTTCTTAAATTTCACCATCATTTACAAATCTTACAAGTGCTGCAACATGACATTTATTGATGAAATCGACTCATCAACCTGCTTGGAGAGCCTGTTGTTTGCGGTAATTCAGGAGGGAGAGCCTGATGTCACAGCACAAGTTGGGCGAATTCATTCAATGTTCAGAAAACGCACTTCGTGCTGCTCATCAGCCAGTACTGTTCTCACCTCCGGGCAATACGACGCTCCCCAATTAGCAATGGCCTCCTACATCTCACATAAACAACTGAGAATGGACTCAACCAAATAAGCACACTCCTACTGCACACTGTCATACTGGGCAGAGGCCTCCAACGAGGTTGCTAACAGGGGGCTGTGAGGTCACTGCACCCCACTGTGAGTGCTAGCAGCATGCATTGCACAAAGTTCAAAAAACTATGTTTTTTTTTAAATCACGATCTCTTGCGGAACCCCGGTTGAGGCACCCTGCTCTACTCTAAGGAAGATAGAAAGCAAAGGAAGAGAACAATGGGCAAAAAGAAAAAAAATGTAAATAAAATATATATGGTTATTTTATACTAAAATCTAGCTCAGATTAAACAGATAAGAGACATTGCATTGATAGGGATAGCCTAAGAGTCAGTCAGGTTGAATGGTGTGACAGAGCCTGCAGTGAAATTACAGGAAAAAGTACTACAGTTACTGAAAATTAACTGAACAGTTATGGAAAAACAGGTGAGTTTTTCGTTCAGTCGCTCAATGGTTCCATTTAATATCAGGAAATGTTTACAATATACAACCTGAAATTCTTACTCTCTGCAGACATCCTTGAAACGGAAGAAAAACCCCAAAGAATGAATGACAGAAAAATGTAAGAACTCCAAGGCTCCCGCCCCCACCCCCATGCACAAGCAGAATCAAACTTCCTCCTCCCCCTCCCCCACTTATTCTAGAATAAAGCATTGGCATTCCCACCATTCACCTCACCGTGCCAGCAGCAGCAACGCCCCCAAGGAGAGACCATGATCTGCAGTACATCAAAAACTAACTGTTCACTTCAACATTTTCAACATCCCACAGGCCCTCTCTTTGATGAACATAGAGAAACTGATATCACTCCTTCCACAATGAAAGGCGAGACAATAGTCGCTATTTCGACGTTAGTCAATCTGAAGCATTGCTTTTTATTTTGAATTCCCTGACTTGAGAATTAGCTCCAAACTCTCCCTCACTAGTGAGACAGAGAGAGAGAGAGACAGAGACACAGAGAGAGAGAGAGAGAGAGAGAGAGAGACAGAGAGACAGAGAGAGAGAGTGAGAGAGTGAGAGAGAGAGAGAGATTTATCAATTAATGAATGCAGAGCCCTCCTACAGTCCCTCATGCTGCCTTTGATGTTCCAGTTCTTGCTACACTTCATTTCACGACACCAGTGAGAATTTGTACCCACACAAGGCACAAGGCATCCAACCTCAGGCCAAACTTGGACATACTGAAATGCAGTCGATCAGTGAGCTCCAAGAATGGAAACACAACATCGTACAGAACCGCCATTTTGAGTGTCGTTGTAGATCAAAGATCCCAACAAGACCCCAGCCATCCTGAATAAGATTAATAAAATAGTCCGACAACACCATCCAGTCATTTTCTGGGACTAAGAGCTCATTCTCCCAAGCTGTAAGTCATGTAGAGTCAGAGTACAGCACAGTAACAGGCCCCTCAACCCATCATGTTCAAGCTGACCCTTTGTCCATTTTCACAAGTCCCATTTGTCCATTTTCACAAGTCCCATTTGTCCAAATTAGGACCGTATCTTTCTTTACCTTGTCTTTTCAATTGCCTCTTAAATGTAGTCATCTGATTCCACCACCTCTTCCAAAAAAATTTACCGCTCAGACCCCTTTTAAAATCTCCCTCCCACCACAAACAACTTATAGATTTTGATGCCCCTGACTTGTGGAAATGAGTCTGAATATATACCCTATCCATGAATCTTATAGCCTTACATGCCCCTTCAATCTTCTACAACTGAAGTCCTCCAACACAGGAGCTCTTACATTTCCTTTATTATTTCTCTACAAGTCTTCAGCATACTTTGCAAATGCTAATTGTCTGCAGAGGCTCGACACTTGTGCATGCAGCTATTCACAGCTGGTAACGTAGTTGAAGCCTCATTAGAACTAGTTAATTGTCATTTCTTTTGCTTGGATTTAGAAGCCATTATTTCTTTTAATTAAAAGTTAGGAAACAATGAGCATGTTTGAAAAATAAATCCTTGCATTTGCTTTAGTGTTTGGAAACACTGAGTGAATCTTCACTTCAAAGTTCTCCTCAATCAGTTGTATAAATTAGGCTAAATAGTCACATAAACCAATTGTGTTCTGAAGTAATTGCAAATGATTTAATAAACAATGAAGGTATTGTAGATTTTGGAGGCAGCGTGTAAAGCATCGATGGTACTCTATAGGAAAGGGCAAGCTAAAATGAATTCCTTAGCAAAAAGTCTTCTTTGTGTTACCATTGCAACATTAAAATGAAACTAAGTGCATCGAGGCAGATGTAAAATACACAAGCCCACGGATTTTAGGTAGAAAGAGGAGGAATCAATAGATTCAGAAATGAAATGAAAACAAAAAATTCTGTGAATGTAAAAAGGGTCAGGCAGCACCTGAGGAGAGACGGAGAAGGAAAGAGTTAATAATTGGGGATGATAAATTATCATGGAATCGGAATATATTTGAGAATTAGTTCATTTTAGAGGTGTTTTGGAGTTTGATTAAACTTCAATAATAATTTTGGCAATCTAAGTATTCAAGCTGCATAAAATTATTATTCTTTATAAAAATGCTGAATGATTATATGCACATTCAAAGTCACAGTATCTTGTTAAAATGAGAATATTCCTGTTGTGTATTTAATATTTCAGTATTGTCTGAGTAATATTGTAAATATGTTGGTTGATTAAGCATTCTTGGTCACTTAAATAATTCATAACCAGTTATATGTAAAAGTACATGAATGGCGTACGTCAACACACTGCTACATAATTTATGCTGATCTCGCTCAAAGTTAGACTTGCATTCCAGACTACTCTAGTTTTCTTCTAATTTAGTTTTATGTTTTGGAGTTACAAAGTATTACTGATGATGAGTAAGTTGTAAATGAAACCAAGGTGACTACCTGCCTATAGTGAGACATTCAAGTTTAAAAAAAATCAGTACAGAATGTGGTTTCTTCAGAAAAGGAGACCGTCAAGATTAAAAAAAGGCAGGGCAAAAAATGGACTAAATCCATAAGTATATTTGAATTTCAAAGATACTGGACTGCAGATATCTAAGTAGGAACTTGTACTGGAGAAACGATAACTCCTGTCGGAACGACAGTGAAATACAATAACCAACAAGCTACATTGGGCTAGTAAGTGGTAAAAACAGGAGGGCCAGTGAGTACATGATTGGCTGAGACAACTACAACTTGATTGGAGATCCATCCACCATTTCCATGCCACATCCCCTGTGATAGAGTCAACTAAATGCAAACTAAGAAAGGTATTGGGTGATGTCACAGCACTGTTCAAGAATGGCATTAGAAAACCCAAACATATCAAGAGAAAAATAGTGTTGAAGGAAAATGCCACTTTCAAGTTTTATAAAGCCCGTAAAGTTCCTCATACAATCTGCGTAGGGAGTGAGCTAGATCGCATGGAGGCTGAAGGGATTCTTCCCAGATTGAGCGGAGCCAATGGGCAACACTAGTGTTCCCAAGTGTTGTCAAGAAGAATGGGTCAGAATCTGTATTGATTTTAAGGTCACCCTCAATCCAGTACTGAAAGAAAATCAGTACCCTCTGCCCTGGATAGAGTATATTTTGATCACAACATTGACACATAAGTTTTACACAAGTGTGCTGAGAAAATTCAAGCAGTGGTGGATACCCCTAGGCCAACTAACATGTCACAGTTGTAGTCTATTTTTGGGATTTGTCAATTACTACAACAGGTTCCTGTCCAACCTGGGTACTATGCTTCACCCCTTGAACTCGTTACTACAGATTGGAATGAAATGGCAATGGTCAAAGCAGTGTGAGGTAGTTTTCCAAAAAACAAAAGAAATGGTGACGTCAGACACTGCACTCACACATTATGATCCATTTGTCCAGTGAAGCTTCCCTGTGATGTCTCGCCTGATGGTATAGGTGCAGTCATGTCACATGTGATGAGTGATGGAAGTAAACACACCATAGACTTTGCATCATGATCCCCTCCGCTGCAGAGAAAAATTATGCATAGATTGACAGTGAGGCCTTCGGTCTGGTTTGGGGTGTAAAACATTTCAACCAGTACTTGTATGGGAGAAAGTTTTCCCTCATGACTTATCAACAACCACAAATGTCCATTTTCAATTCACAGATGGGTGTTCTACTTACAAAACAGTAAAATGCAGAGATGTTCTCTGTTCTCAGAGGGCATAATTACAAGATTGAATACAAGACTAATCAAGGAAATGCTGATGGATTGTCCCATTTACCCTTGAAAAAGGAAATAGCTGAAAAATTTACGAAGGATGTATTCTCCCTAATGGAAGTTGAAAATCTCCCAGAAATGATCCAAAGGGAAAAAAAAATAACATACTCACTATCTCAGGTCTACGTGGCCACCCAACATGGCTGGAAAGTGCAAGAGAAATCCCAATTCCCCCATTTTTACCAGCACCAGGATTAATTTGGCCTTGACAGAGGTTGTGGGGATTGAGAGCTGTTGTACCATCCAAGCTGATAGCTAAAGTGTTGGAGGAGCCACATGGCATTTATCTAGGCATGGTCAAAATAAAAATGCTTGACTGGTGGCCTGAGGTAGATCAGCAGATAGAGCAACTTGCCAGGTACTGTTTGGGATGCCAACACATCCAGATGATGCCAGAGCAGCTACCTTTCCATCCCTGAGGATGGCTTGCATTACCCACACAAAGGATTCATATGGATTTTGTCAGACCATCCATGGGCACAAATTTCTTGGAAGTAGTGGATGCAATTACAAAACAGGCTGTAGCGTTCCCAATAGTCTCCATTACAACCACACACACTGTTGATGAGTTGGGCAGCTTCTTCTGAAGGACTGGTGTTCCAGAACACTTAGTCAGTGACCATTGACCACAGTTTGTGGTCCAGCAGTTTCCATCATTCCTGAAATTGAATGCAATAAGACGTACTGCATCTGCACTGCCCCTCCCCCCAACTACAAATGGCTTGGTGGAAAGGTTTGTCCAGAATCTAATGAACACACTGCAAGCAATGTCAGTAGAACACGCCACCATGACACTGAATCAGAAGCTCACTCTTTTCCTCCTCCAGCACACTCCACAACCAACAACTTACCAACTATGCCATTCCATGGTCGTCCCTTGCGCTCACGTTTGGATCTTCTCAAATCCAATCTCAGAAGGAGTATGCGGGACAAATAGCTAAGACAAACTGAGGGATCCTTAAGCAAGGAGGTTCGATGTTTTACTCCTGGACAAGCAGTCCTGATGAGTGACTATGGAAATGATCGAAGTGAGTACTCGGAAAGTTTAGGGCATGGCTAGACCACTCTCCTCTACAGTGAAGGTTGCTTCTGATATCATCTGGAGTTGACACACTGATCAGTCAAAGAGAGCAGGGTCAATTGTTAGAGAAGAAAGGTGCCCAGAGCTTTCAGGACCACCTTCCGCAGTCCCAGTATCAACTCCAACAACTACCACGGAGGAGGCCCCAGTACCTGAGATTGTTTCATAACCACAAGTCTCACCTGCCATGCAGAGTGACCTCTCATTGTTAGGAAAGACGCTATCCCATAAGACTAAGAAAGCCTCCACAGCAATTAAATCTTTAGACCTGAATGGACAATTTAAGCTTTATAATATAGCAGTTGTATTACAGGATATAATACTCTGTGTACTATAAAAAGTATTCATCCACTTGGTTGTTTTTATGTTTTATTGTTTTACAACATAGAATCACAGTGGATTTGATTTGGCTTTTTTGACATTGATCAGCAGAAAAAGACCTTTGTGTCAGAGTGAAAACGGATCTTTACAAAGTGATAAAAATTATTTACAAATTTAAAATACAAAATAATGGATTACGTAAGTATTCACTCCCGTCAAGTCAGTATTTAGTAGATGCACCTTTGGCAGCAATTACAGCCTTGAGTCTGTGTGGATCGGTCTCTATCAGCTTTGCACATATGGACACTGCAATTTTCCCCATTCTTCTTTATAAAACTGATCAAGCTCTGTCAGATTGCATGGGCATCATGAGTGAATAGCCCCTTTCAAGTCCAGCCATAAATTCTTAGTTGGATTGTGCTCTGGGCTCTGACTTGGCCATTCCAGGTAGTTAACTTTGTTGTTTTTAAGCCATTCCTGTGTAGATTTGGCTTTATGCTTAGGGTCATTGTCTTGCTGGAAAACAAATCTTCTCCCAAGTTGCAGTTCTCTTGCAGACTGCACCAGGTTTTGCTCCAGGATTTCCCAGTATTTTGTTGTGTTCTTCTTACCCTCTACCTTCACAAGCCTTCCAGGACCTGCTGCAGTGAAGCATCCTGACAGAATGAGGCAGCCACCACCATGTTTCACAATAGGGATGACGTGCTGTTAATGATGTGCGGTATTTGGTTTATGCCAAACATTTAGTCTGATGGCCAAAAGAGCACAATGTTGGTTTCATCAGACCATAGAACCTTCTTCCAACTGACTTCCAATTCTCCTCCATGCCTCCTGGCAAACTCTAGCCAAGATTTAATGTGAGACTTTTTTAACAGTGGCTTTCTCTTTACCCCTCTCCCATAAAGCTGCAACTCGTGAAGCACCTGTGCAACAGTTGTTGTATGCACAGTCTCTCCCGATTCAGCCATTGAAACTTGCAGCTCCTCCAGAGTTGTCAAATTTCGCTTGGTGGCCTCCCTCACTAGTTCTCTTCTAGCATGGTCATTCAGTTTTTGAGGACGGCCTGCTCTAGGCAGATTTACAGCTGCACCATATTCTTCCCATTTCTTCATGATTGACTTAACTGTACTCCAAGGGATACTCAATGCTTGGAAATTTTCTTGTATCCATCTCCTGACTTGTGCTTTTCAATAACCTTTTCATGGAGTTGCTGTGAGTGTTCTTTTGTCTTCATGGTGTAGTTTTTGCCAGGATACTGACTCACCAGCAGTTGGACCATCCAGATACAGGTGTATTTTTACTACAATCAATTGAAACACTGACTGAACACAATGATCTGCATTTATCTAATTATGTGACTTCCAAAACCAAATGGCTGCACTATTGATGATTTGTTGTGTCAACTTCAAGTGGGTGAATATTTATGCGATCAATTATTTTGTGTTTTATGTTTGTAAGTTATTTCAATCACTGTGTAAAGATCGATTTTCACTCTGACACAAAAGAGTCTTTTTCTGTTGATCAATGTCAAAAAAAAAGCCAAATTTAATCCCTATGATTCAATGTTGTAAAACAATAAAGCATGATAACTTCCAAATGGTGAATAATTTTTGTAGGCACTGTACTGTGTATGTGTATATCTATATATATGAGTTATAGCAAACCAGGTAGAAGTGTTGTGTATTTATTATTTTAGCAATGTCTGAGTAATCTTGTAAATATAATGTTTGAGTAAGCATTCTTGCTGATTTAAATAATTAATTATGCTTTATATGTAAAATCACCTGAGTGGCATGCATCATCACACCACTACCTTATACGTGCACATCACGCCTAAATTAAAAATAAAAGTATACTTGCATTCCAGACTTCCTTGTTTTTCTTCCATTTCATTTTGTGCTTTGGAGCTGCAGAACGCAGCAATTCCCCAATTCACTATTGTCACACCACTCACCAGGTCACTGCATAGTAACGAGAAGTGGTCCATGGTCTGCGAACATGTTCAAACTGTGTATTGTTTTACTGAATCAAAGTGAATAAAAATGTAAGTTCTATATTGTTCATTTTATTGCCAGCACAGAGTTTTATCAGTAAAATAAGATTAATTTTTTTCCATATTGGACGTTAGATATGTTTACTTATTTTAGTACCAATTTAAAATGGAAATAATAAACACATAGATGCTTCTTGGGAATTACTCCTGGCAAAAATATCCATTTACTAAATTACAAAGGGAAAATGCAATATTTGAGTAAGTGCATGATAACTCATGCTTCAGTTGAAATTAAGCACTTCAGAAAATTATTAAGCAAAGTACAATTTCAAGCCACATTAGGGCACACATCAAAAGATTCAGTCAAAGAAGCCGGTTGAATCTGAAAGGAAATAAAGGGTAGAAGTGGAAACGTGTATGAAAGCAAATGCAGTACCAGGAGTCTTGGTAAATGAAGGTGCAATACTTTAAAGATAAATTTATTTGTTGCATATATACAATGCAATGTGTCATTTGGTCAACAGCCAGCACAGTCCAAGGATGTTATATCACCATGCTTCCAGTGCCAAAATAGCATGCCCACAACTAACTAACCCCAACCTGTAATCTCTTTGGAATGTGGAGGAAACAGGTTTCACTTGGAGGAAACCCATGCGGTCTGAGGGGAACGTACAAGCTCCTCAAAGACAGTGGCCAGAATTGAACTCAGGTTTCTGGTATTGTTAAGCATCACGTTAACCACTGCATTACAATACCACCCTAATGGTGGGAAGATTCAAATCTTGAATATTCATGAGACCAGAAATAAAGGAGCATGGAAGGACAGTAGGATTAGAAGAAATAATGGAGATATGTAAAATGATTTTTGATAATTTTTGACAATTTAAAATATATCCTTCAAGAGATCTTAATATAATTCTTGGATGCACAGTTGATAAGGCAATACCTCCAGACTTTACCTGTAGTAATTTCAAAGCTGCCAAACATTCAATTAATTCAATTATTCATCATCAACTAATATATATTGCACCTTAACTGCAAACATCTGTTCGTTAGCCGATTCTGCAAACTGTGAGTGCTATGAATAGTTACATTTTATGTCATGCACACTATAATCTTCATTCACTTCAGACTTAACCAGGATTAATGTCAGTGGATGCCCTAATATTAAAGTACTAGGCTGCATCTCAGAGACACTCGACTTAAATGCAAATTCAGAACAAGCTACTTTAACCCCGTTAATCTGTCATTGAAGACACAGTTAAGATGTTACATGCAATCCTTACCATTACAGCTGATGCACGTGAGTAATTTTTCATGCACCTAGACTCACAGCACTATAGGGAATCTTTGAATGGATACTGTCCACAAGAGGCCACTCAGCCTTTTTAATGTCTGTACTAACCCCTGACACAGCGAATCATATCAGGTTGAATATCTTGCTCCTTCTCCAGAGACAGACCAATAAGTTTTCTTGTGGATTGAATTGAAATTGTTTTATTATTGTCACATGTACGAGATACTGTGAAAAGCTTTTGTTTCTCATGCCATCAAGCCATTTTGTGCCAACATTGAGGGAGTAAGAAGAAAACAGAATGGAAAATATGGTATTACATTTACAGAGAAAATGCAGTGCAGGTAAATAAAGAGCCAGGGATGTGCTGTGGTTAACTGGAAAATCAGGAGTTTAAGAGTTCATTTTTAGTGTATGAGAGATCTGTTCAAGAGCTTGATAACAGTGGGATAGAAGTTGTCCTTGAACAAGCTTGTATGGAGTCTCAAGCTGCGTTCTCACTGGTGTCATGCCAAATTTCCTTAGCCTTCTGATGAAGTAGAGACAGTGGTGTGTTTTCTTGCCGATAGTGTCTACGTGGCTGGACCAGCATGTTGCATGGACCAGGACCCCAGTGTTAGTCATGTTGGTGGTTATGGGGTCATGTACAGTTCTGCACAGGTGAGGGCCTTTGGTTTCTTTTCCTTGAATGCATGAGTAAAACAAACTCAATCTTATAACAATCCATTATTTCAATGCCACCATTATTGAGGATAGTTTCAAATTTGAATCTCAGCTTTAAGCCATTTCTCGCCGATCCTGGCCTATTCCCTTCAGTGAAAGTGTGTGTTTGAGAAAAGAAAAACCTTGAATTGATATAATATTTCAGTTACTCAAATTTAATGTGGCCTTGAGTGCATTTGCTTCTTAACGTTTTTAATGAGAACATGGTGTGGGCTGATAGTAAAGAAAAGAACAGTTGAGAGTTAGGAGGGATTTGTACCATTTTTTGTAGAGCACAGCCATGAGAGATCAGTCAGCAAAAATATTAATATTTAATTGAGATAACAATGAACAGTCATTTATTGAATGCAAGATTAATAATATATTTTGTTAACAACAGAGTGTGAGTCTTGCCTGGAATGAATAATGAAGGTAATACATGAGAATATGTTTTGAATATTGCAGAATGATTGCTTGGAGTGGGGTGATTAACATTCAAGATGGCATCCGGTGGGGAACTTGTGGTCTCACTTTGCAAAAACAGCTAAATCTGTTGTACTGGATTTGGCACAATGGGGTGCATTCTGGTGAAATCTTTGTAAATCATTGTCATTATTTCATTTCATCAGCTATTTCATAATTCAGTGTAAGTCATAGCACAGAACCAAGACATTCAGGCCAACTGGTCAATGGCAAAAAAGATGTCCCATCCAAAGTTATCCTATGTCCCCCTAAATCTTTTCTATCAATGTACAGCACTATGCAAAAGTCTTAGGCATGTTAATATAGCTAGGATGCCTAACAACTTTCCACAGTATGGTTGTAATTTTACGTAGGTATTGCACTGTGTAGGGCTGCAAACAAAAAACAACACATTTCATGACAACACCCAGGCCATGCTTTCTTCTCGCTGTTGCTCTCAGGTGGAAGGGACAGGAGCCTCAGGGCCCACATCACCAGGTTCAGGAACAGTTAGTATCCCTCACCCATCAGGCTCTTGAACCAATATGGATAATTTCACTCAACTTCACTCAGCCCTTCACTGAACTGTTCTCAGAACTGATGGATTCACCTTCAAGGACTCTTCATCTCATGTTCTCAATATTTATTGCTTGTTATTATTACTGGATTTTTATCTTTTCTCAGCTCAGGCTGGTAAAAGCTGAGGTGTGAGCATAGCCAAGCATGCACATTTCTCAATTGCTAGGAACTTAGACTGTTTTAGTAGTGCTGAGTCTTGTAGCTTTCTGGAGATTTACATAAATATTTCAGTGTAGGCCTAATTGTTTAATGCTATTGTGTAGTGACTTTGGGATGATAGCAATTGCAGATATTACTATCGGGACAATATATGCTCTGTTCATGTTCCATAGTCTTTCAATTTCCTCTTTTAATTCAGCATATTTTGGTTGCTTTTCATTTTTTGATTTCTGTATGTAATCTGTTTGGAATGACTATATCTATTAAGTAAATTGTTCTTACTTGTGTACCCTATATTATTATATCCAGATGGTTATTATGGAGTGTCCTATATGCAATAATGGATTGTTTATAATATAATTTGTGAGACTCTGACTGGATCCCATTTGTATTTACAGTATTCATTTATGAGGTGTATTTTAAAGCAAGATTTTGGTGAATGATGTTTGCCACTTGATTGAGCCTGTGTAAGTAATCAGATTGTGTTAAACTGCTGCAGGATCCTGTAATGTGTTGGATTCTTTCAGGTTTCTCTACCTTTTTTCTACCTTTATCCTGTTGAATTTGTTGGTCTTTTATTATGTATTTTGGATTTTTTTTTGTGTTAACCACCTGGTCCTGTGTTGCCACAAGCAACCCTTCTGCTTCAGGGAAGAGGCCTCCAACTCTGAGCCAGACATTCGATGCTTCCTTGTTGACATCTAGTCTGCTCAGAACGTGGGGATGTCTTCCAAGGAGGATCATGCTCTTCATTGGGTAACATTTTCTTCAATTGTGATAATGTCTTCATTTTTCTGGGTTTTGCTCTAATTTAAGATTAGGGGTGTATATTTCTTATCGGAAATGAATATGCTTGTGTGGAGTGCTGATTTCTGTTTTTGTTGATGAAAGTATATTCTAAGAAGTTTTATCTGACTGTTGTGTAGATTTTATTCTGTTAATCCTCTTCCTCGTTCTGCTATTATTATTATTATTATTATTTCTTTTTTCTTTCTTGTATTTACATAGTTTGTTGTCTTTTGCACATTGGTTGTTCATCCATCCTGTTGGGTGCAGTCTTTCAATGATTGTATTGTGTTCTTGTATTTCCTGTAAATGCTCACAAGAAAACAAATCTCAGGATTGTATATGGTGACATATATGTATGTTGATGATAGATTTATTTTGAACTTTTGAATTTGATTTATCCTTAGGTTTTTACAGGTGTGCCCCGTTTTTCAAACGTTTGCTTAATGACACCTCGTTGTTACAGAAGACCTACATTAGTCACCTGTTATTGCTAACAGAAGGTGTTTTCACTGTTACAAAAAAAGGCAGCGGGCGCCAAGCAGCCAAGCTCCTCCCCCGGAACTGCATTCTAGCCAGCATTACTTAAACGCGTGCCTGTGAGCATCTGTGTTTTATGTTGATTTATTTGGTGCATCCATTAGCAAGATGAGTTCTAAGGTATCGGAAAAGCCTAAAAGAGCGTGTAAGGGTGTTTCACTTAGCGTAAAACTAGACATAATAAAGCGTTTTGATCGTGGTGAACAAAGTAAGGACACAGTGAATTTGGCTAAGGGTTTGTGAAAGTTGACGAAGATGACGTTGAAGAGGTTTTGGCATCCCATGACCAAGAATTGAGAGATGAAGAGCTGATGAAGAGGAAAGGTTAACAATCGAAGCCGAACACAGTAGCGAACGGCCCGAAAGTGAAGTTGTCCAGGAACTGAACGTGAAGCAATTGCGTGAGATTTTCACTGAGATTGACAACGCTGCAATGATTGCAGAAAAGTATGACTTTAATTTTGAAAGGATACGTAGATTTAGGGCATAATTGCAGGATGGTTTGAGTGCTTACAAAAAACTGTATGATAGAAAAATGCGCGACGCTAAGCAGTCAAGCATACTGTTGTTTTTCAAGCCTTCCACATCAGCCACAGCAGATGACGAAACTCGACCTTCGACATCGAGGCAGGCAGACATAGAAGAAGATGACCTGCCTGCCCTGATGGAAACAGGCAACGATGAGATCACACCCCAGTGTCCCACCACCCCAACATCTGATGACTCAGCCTAACACACCATCATCAGTGTGTTCACTGTCTTCCCGATTCCGGTAAGTGAAACTGCACTGGACGTACATTATTTCTACTTTGTATAGGCTGTGTATTTTTATGTGTTATTTGGTATGATTTGGCAGCTTCATAACTTAAAGTTTACTGGAAAGAATGCTTCTGCCGAGAGCACTTGAGCGGAGTGATTTTGCCGAGAGTGCTTGCGCCGAGTGATTTTGCCACAAGTGCTTGAGCCGAGTGCTTCTGCCGAGAGCGTTTGCACCGAGTGTTTTTGCCGCGAGTGCTGCCGAGAGCGCTTGCACTGAGTCTTTCTGCCGAGAGCGCTTGCACTGAGTCTTTCTGCCGAGAGCACTTGCACTGAGTCTTTCTGCCGAGAGCGCTTGCATGAGATTTTCACTACGGTGGACAGTGCTGCAATGATTGCAGAAAAAGTATTCATACTTTATATAGGCTGCGTATTTATCAGATCATTCCTGCTTTTACTATATGTTACTGTTTTTTTTAGGTTTTATGTGTTATTTGGCATGATTTAGTAGGTTACTTTTTGGGTCTGTGAACGCTCACAAATTTTTCCCATATAAATAAATGGTAATTGCTTCTTCACTTTACGACATTCCGGCTTACGAACCATTTCATAGAAACACTCTACCTTCGAATAGCGGGGGGAAACCTGCATTGGAAATTATATACTTTTTAATGTCTTGCATCGTACTGCTGCCACGAAACAACAAATTTCATGACATATGTCAGTGATAATAAACCTGATCCTGATTCAGATAATTCTGCAAAACCTATGAGCATGTCAGTTTTTTTAAAAAAGAAAATAATATTAATCTACGATTCTTTTATTATCTATTTATCGTGAAAATTGGTAACGATAAGCAGGAAAGAAACAATCCTGGAGAAATGAATTCCTTCCAACACGCACTTTCCAGCATAGTGTATCAGCATTTTATACCATGCCATTCAGTAAATGGTTGACAGTAATTCGCCTGAGCAGTCCTGGTAATGTAATGAGCAACTAGAAAGAAGCTTAAGTGGTTTACAGACGTCAGCAGAACCCTGAGATTGAATCATAGGCTTAAAGCTCAACACCGGTTTGTTTATTATTGCTTATAATCCACAAGACATGTCTTTATTTAAATTGCCTTCTCCAACTTTTGTCACTGATACGGCGCAGTGTCACTCGCCACGGCCGAGACAACATGCCATGATTGAAAGGGTAACAAGATTATTCATGTCGTAGTTCATAAGGTTAAACAGTATAACATTACCAGTACACAATTGTAAAAGCGGAGGACTGGTAGCCTGTGCGAAGCATGCACCATTTCGCAAACTCATTTAGCTGCTCGTTGCAAAGCTCCGTGGCTGCTGATGTTGGAACATGGCCCCATATTGTGACACTGACTTTGACTTTGGTAGGTGTACAGTTCACCAACATGCATTGTAGGACGTTAAAAAAAAATCAAAGAAATTGCACAGTTTGAAACTAAAGCCGATATGCCCTGTGATTATTAGAGGTGAAAAGAAGCAGGTTTTCGAAATGGAGTTCAATCCACAGCCCTAATTGTACAGAGCCTTCAGGCAAGTGGGAAAGTACAACTGGTATTGGTATTAGTTTATTATTGTTGCATGTGCCAAATACTGCAGCTTGCTCTCCAAATCATACCGCCCAGGCTTGCGTATCTAGAGAGTGAGGACACAATATCCATGGTCAACTCTGACCAATGGGGGGCCTCACTGTAAAAAGCTTGTCTTCCATACTGTTTATACAGATCAAATCATTGCATAGTGCACTGATCTAGAATAAGGTTAAACAACAACAAAGCAGGATGAACTGTAAAAGCTACTGGAGAAGTGCACTGCTGGTGAATGATAAAGTGCAAAATGATAATGAGGTGGTTTGTGAAGTTGTACAAGAGGCCCATTCAAGAGTCTGACAACAGTGGGATAGAAGCCCTCTTTGAGCCTAGTGAAACATGCTTTCAAGCTTTTGTATCTTTTGCCTAATGCGAGGGCTGAAAAAAGAAAACATTAAAGGTGAGTAGGGGTCTTTGACTATGCTGGATGTCTTACTGAGGCAGCAAGAAATAAAGAGAGAGTTCATAGAGGAGAGCCTGGTTGCGCTGAGATGTGTCCACAACTCTCTGCACTTTACCGTGGTCACAGCAGAGGAGTTAACATGTCAAGCCATTAGGCAACCAGACAGACTGCTTCAATTAAAAATTGGTAAGAGGAAACAAGGATGTGCTGAATTTCTTTGTCCTCCTGAGGTGAACTTTCCTGTGGTTGGACCCAGTCGGGCTATCAGTGATGTTCACACCTTGCAATCTGAAGCTTTCAGTCCTCTCTATCTCAGCACTGTTGATGTGGACAGTCGTATGTGCTTTGCCCCATTTTCTGAAGTCAATAATAATTGTTTTGTTGACATTGATGAAAAAGTTGTCTTGACAGTATATTATTCCTGTGCCTCTTTCAATTGTTGGATCAGTTGTTATCTATCTCCCCCATTAACACATTTATTCATTTTAACAGGTGGGACAGTGAGTCATAGAGCACTACAGCACAGAAATAGGCCCTGTGGGCCATTTAGTTGATAGCAGCCTTGTGCCATCTACCTGGACCTGGACCTTAGCTCTCCAAGCCTCTCTCATCCATGAACCTATCCAAGGTTCTGTTGAATGTTACAATTGAACTCACATCTCTGATTCCCCTTAAAGGTTTTACCTTTCACCCTAAACCCTCTAGTTCTAGTCTCAACCAGCCCGAGGGAAGAAAGCCTGTGAGTGGTACTCCTTCCTCACAATTCCAGAGGCTCAGGTTTGATACTGACCGCCAGTACAGTCCAGTCTGTGTGGAGTTTGCACATTCTCCCTGTGACTGGGTTTCACCCCACATTCCAACGGCATGCAAGTTCAGAGATTAGCTAGCTGCTGTATGCTAACTTGAGCATGAAGGCGAGTGGAAGAAAGTGGCCAAAGTTGATAAGACTGTCAGGAGAATAGGGCACAGGTGGGAGGTTGAGATTGGTAGGATTACAGTGAAGGCTCACATAGACTTGATGGTCTGAACTGTGTCCTTCTGTGTTGAGATAAAAAACTATGTGAGAATGAGCTCATCCAGTAGTTGTTTTTCATCTCCAGGAAATTTTATTCAGAGATAACTTCTAGTTAAAATCGACATAATCAGTGGACCAGAATTTACTATTTTGTGCTTGTAACTTGTTCCTTCCACACAGCCTCCCTTATTAAATAACAGGCGGTGGATTTAGATGAGTAGGACAAGAGAGGATATTTCTAGGGCCTTGGCAGTAATCCTTTATCCTCTTTAATCACAGGTGAGGTTCTAGAGGACTGAAGAGCAGCTGGTGTTGTTCCTCTCTTTGAGAAAGGAAGCAGAATCAGATTCAGATTAAATATCACAGGCATATGTTGTGAAATTTGTTGTTTTGCAGCTGCAGTACAGTGCAAGACATAATAAAAATATCACTTACAGTAATACGTGTATATATATGTGTGTGTGTGTGTGTGTGTGTGTATGTGCGTGCGTGTGTGTGTGTATATATATATATATATATAAAACAAATAATGCAAGAAGAGAAAAAAAATAGCGAGTTACTGTTCATGGGTTCAGGAACCATTCAGGTATCTGATGGCAGAGGGGAAGAAGCTATTCCTGAAACAACTAGAACAAATTAAGAACTTGTCAGCTAGTGAGGCTACATCAGTGTAGGGAAATTATTGGAAAAGATTCTCAAAGATAGGATCTACTTGCATCTGGAAAAGCATCAACTGGCTATGTAAATTCAGCATAGATTTGTGCTGGGGAGGTCATGTCTTACAAACTTTATTGAGTTCTATGAGTAGGTAATGAAGATGATGGATAAGAGTAGAACAGTGGATGTTATCATAGAATTATTGAATGCTGTAGCATAGAAACAGGCTCTTCAGCTTGTATTGTCTGTGCTGAACTGTTATCCCACCCAGTCCCATTGACTCACACCTGGTCCATGGCCCTGCATACCCCTCGCATCCATGTACTCCTCCAAATTCCTCTTAAATGTTGTAATTGACCCACTGGCACTCACTCTACACTCTTGCCACTCTCTGAATGAAGAAGATCCCCCTCAGATTTCCCTTAAATATTCTGCCTTTCACCCTTAACCTATGACTCTAATTCTGGCCTCAGCCAACTTCGGTAGTAAAAGATGGGCACAGATGTCGAGATGTCTATCAGGTTAGTTCAATGCAGAAGGCCACAGAATCACTACAGGGACTTAGAACAGGATCCTAGGCTGGGAAAGATTAGTGCTGTCACTCCATACTGACCTGTGTAGACCACTGGAGGTGATTCCAGGCAACAGGGCCTGTCCTAATAATATGAATGATAAAGAGACTTCACTTGAAATATCGATTGTCTATTTCCCTCCACAGGTGCTGCCTGACCTATTGAGTTTCTGCAGCATTTTTTGTGTTGCTCCACATTCCAGCTTCTATTGACTCTCGTGTCAAAAAATACAAAGCCAAGCCTTATAAGCCACAGTCTTATTTTTTACATACCCCTGTTCTCACCCCCCCCCCCCACCCCCCAATCAGGTTGAAGATACAATAACCTCAGAGAATGCACAATGAGGCCCAGGGACAGCTTTTATCTGGCTGTTATAAGACTATTGAACAATCCCCGAGGATGATAAAATGCACCCTTGACCTCACAATATATCTCATTATGGCTTTGCACCTTATTATCTGCCTGTACTGCCTTTTTTCTCTGAATGTAACACTTTATTCTGCACTCTTTGAATGTTTTCCTTTGCACTACCTCAATGCACTTTTGTGATGAAATACTCTGCATGAGTGTATATCCCAGGTTAGTTAAACCCAAAAGATGTAATGTAAGAAAGCTCCACCTGCAGAGGGAAGAAAATGAGGTTTACCAACTCTTTCTCAATGAGAACTTTGAAAACAAAAGCTACGTGAGAACAAGACGTGGCTGATACAGTTTGGAGAAGTGAGAGAAATGCAGCAAACTATTAGAAAATAAAGATACAACCTGTTTAAAGTGGAATTAGTAGTGAGTATCCCTACCCTACTTATTTGAAAACCTCAGGGTGAAACTCCTGGAGGAGAGTCAATATTGATAAAAGGTATATTGAAGCTATGGCTATAGTAAGCAGCAGCTATAGCAAGACATTACCGGCAGAAACAAGTGTCCAAGACCTCTACTGTATAACTGGGAATTAGTTCTGTTAAATCATTCCAAGGGATTTGGTGAGTTTTACTGTTTAGAGTGCATAATTTGTGTGTAAAATATTTTCAGTATTGCAACTGAGAAATATTTGAAAATGACAATGTGACATTAAGATATTTTGAAATAGAAAATAGAATGTGTATAAGAACTTACAGATTGTAATCCTGTTGTAAGCAGGCCAGTTCTTTATTGTATAAGTTTTGTGAAATCGACTTTCTATGGATGACCAACAATTTCATCCAACAAACCAAGAAACAAGGTGGTGAGCCACCTAAGATTGAAGAACCTGCGTGGGAACAAAATGTTTAATGATGCAGAGGATTTAATATGGTTGGATGTATAAGTTTATTTATCATTCAAAGAATCTGAATTTAATTTTCTGGAAGGAATGATTATTTTTACAGACTTTGATAAGTTACTGAATGAGATTTACTTTGTTTAAAAATTATGGTGTTGGAGAATCTGTCATGAAAAGGAGTTAAGCTGTGTGTGTTTGTGTGTGTGTGTGTGTATATATATATATATATATATATATATATATATATATATATGTATGTGTATATATATATATATATAAAATTACATACACACACACACAGTGGCATGCAAAAGTTTGGGCATCCCTGGTCAAAAATTCTGTTACTGTGAATAGTTAAGTGAGTAGAAGATGAACTGATCTCCAAAAGTCATAAAGTTAAAGATGAAACATTCTTTTCAACACTTTAAGCGAGATTAGTGTATTATTTTTGTTTTGTGCAATTTTAGAGTGAAAAAATGGAAAGGAGCACTATGCAAAAGTTTGGGCACCCCAAGAGATTTGAGCTCTCAGATAACTTTTACCAAGGTCTCAAGCCTTAATTAACTTGTCAGAGCTATGGCTTGTTCACAGTCATGGTTAGGAAAGGCCAGGTATGCAAATTTCAAAGCTTTATAAATACCCTGACTCCTCAAACCTTGTCCCAACAATCAGCAGCCATGGGCCCCTATAAGCAGCTGCCTAGCACTCTGAAAATTAAAATAAATGATGCCCACAAAGTAAGGGAAGGCTATGAAAGATAGCAAAGCATTTTCAGGTAGCCATTTTCTCAGTTCATAATGTAATTGAGAAATGGCTGTTAACAGGAACAGTGGAGGTCAAGTTGAAGTCTGGAAGACCAAGAAAACTTTCCAAGAGAACTGCTCATAGGATTGCTAGAAGGGCAAATCAAAACCCTGTTTGACTGCAAAAGACCTTCAGGAAGATTTAGCAGCCTCTGAAGTGGTGGTGCACTGTTCTACTGTGCAGCGACACCTGCACAAATATGACCTTCGTGGAAGAGTCATCAGAAGAAAACCTTTCCTGCATCCTCACCACAAAATTCAGCATCTGAAATTTACAAAGGAACATCTAAACAAGCCTGACGCATTTTTGAAACAAGTCTTGTGGACAGATGAAGTTAAAATAGAACTTTTTGGCCTCAATGAGCAAAGGTATGTTTGGAGAAAAAAGGGTGCAGAATTTCATGAAAAGAACACCATTCCAACTGCTCAGCATGGTGTGGATCGATCATGCTTTGGGCTTGTGTTGTAGCCAGTGGCAATGGGAACATTTCACTGGTAGCGGGAAGAATGAATTCAATTAAATACCAACAAATTCTAGAAGCAAACATCACATAGATAGATAGATAGATAGATAGATACTTTATTCATCTCCATGGGGAAATTCAACATTTTTTACATCGTCTGTAAAAAAAAAGCTGAAGATGAAAAGAGGATGGCTCCTAAAACAGGATAATGATCCTAAACACACCTCAATATCCACAATGGACTACCTCAAGAGGCGCAAGCTGAAGGTTTTTCCATGGCCCTCACAGTCCCCCAGCCTAAACATCATCGAAAATTTCAAAATCGAAAACCGAAAACCTCAAAAGAGCAGTGCATGCAAGACGGCCCAAGAATCTCACAGAACTAGAAGCCTTTTGCAAGGAAGAAGGGGTGAAAATCCCCCAAACAGGAATTGAAAGACTCTTAGCTGGCTACAGAAAGCGTTTACAAGCTGTGATACTTGCCAAAGGGGGTGTTACTAAGTACTGACCAAGCAGGGTGCTCAAATTTTTGCTTCGGGCCCTTTTCCTTTTTTTATTATTTTGAAACTGTAAAAGATGGAAATAAAAAAAAGTATTCTTGCTTAAAATATTAAAGAAATGTGTCATCTTTAACTTTATGCCTTTTGAAAATCAGGTCATCTTTTACACGCTTTGCTATTCACAGTAACAGAAATTTTGACAGGGGTGCCCAAACTTCTGCATACCACTGTATATTGTAGACATACTGACCTGGAACTGAAACTGAAGTTAACTATAATACTTAAGAATAGGAATTCAATTGGTTTTCTAACTAACTAGAGATAAATAAAAAGGCAAATGTTACTCTGTAAACCTTTAAATTGGGAATACCACTAGATCTAATTAGAGAAATTGGAGTAATAAAAATTATTCTAATGAATCTCAGTGATTCTGACTAAAAAGGAATTTGGTTTTCATTTGATATCTGAGATTTAGAACCTAAGACGGAATGTTGGAATTTTGAATTGCATTTACTTGTAAATATTCTGTATTTATTGCTATTTTTTAATAAACAAATTTATCACTAAAAGTGTGTATTTTATATTTACTGCTTCCTTTCAATACCTAGATGGCTTACTAGCACCTAGTGTAGTGCTATGTAATTTGATTTTCTCATAATGAGTGTGGCGACCAGTCACATGAGATAAGACAAGCGCTACACAGGTGTTAGATAAAACTTGGCAAGCCAGCCAAGAGGCAGTTTATTAGATAACCAGTAATACACTGATTAGTATACAAAGCACTGAAAGAACCTTATTGTTCAAACTCACTTGTTCAATTAAGACCGACAGTGAAAGAAATGGAAGTCATAGAAGAAAAGAGTGTTAAAATCCCAAATGCTGTCTTAGTCAGTGGTATAACAAGAACAGGAAAAAATGAGGAAATAATAGACTTTCCAAAAGAATAATTTACCAATTTAACAGTTTATAAACTTAATCCCATGATTTGTAAACTTAAGGTCTAGAATCTAAGTTCCAAATCTCACTGCAGCATGATATAAATGTATCAGTGTGACAAGTTTCAATCTGCAGATCTGCTGAATTTGTTGTAGGGGACAGAACTGCAGCTGTGTAATTGGACAAGTTATTAATTTGTCATTAAACTATTGTAAATTGCCTGTAAGAGATGAGACATCTTCTGATGAAGATAAAATCAGGAGTAACCTCCTTCTAAAGTCTATTCGCAGGCAATTGGCCAGAAGATTTTTGAGTACACCTTTGGAAACATCAGTCAATTGGCTAGATGTAACTCTTGGGAGAAATGTTGCACAAGACAATAAGAAGCTCCCCCCCCCCCCCCACCCAACAACACCTGCTAAAAGGAATTTGCCCCAGAACTCAGTCTACTCATCACATCTGCACCACTTTAAATGTTTGCTCTCTCTGGTCCACTTTATAATGTGCTGCAGCCATTGTCCACACAGGAGCTTGTGTAAGCAGATCCTAATGTCTGTAATTTGTCTCCAATTGATCTGGGAATTTGCCTGTAGTGAGGAACAGTGTCTGTTTCTTGTCCAAAGCAAATAAAGTCATTAGACACAAGAATGCCAATTAACCATGGCACCATTTCTTGTAAACACATATGTAACATTGTGTACAATGCAAAATCAGTGTAAATGCTGTAAGTTCAATTGCAGAATACACTAGACAAAGCAAAGGCCTGTTTAATGTTGGCATAAATGTGTGATTAAGCAACAACCAACTTTTTGCAAGGAAAAGCTGTGTTGAGTTGCAATCACATTGTGTTCTGATGGGGGTCAGTTGCTTATCCAACTGGCAGCTCCCCTCTAAACTCCGGACAAATGCCAGTAATTACTGTTAATATAACTTCAACCCACTTTCTCTTTTCCAGCCAAATCAAATCAATGGAAAACGGAATAGATACATTGCTCTTGAGCCAAAGGAAATGCCAACTGATCTGCTCAAGGCTGCCAAAAATTCCTGAGTGGTGAGCACAGCTCAGTCGATTACACAAACAATGGGCTTCCTCCCCTCCATAGACCCTGTCTGTACTTCCTGCTGGAAAAGCAGTCAGTACGAAGCCCACAGCCAGAATGGACTTTCCTCTTCATCCCTCTCCCATTGGGCAGAGGTCAGAAAGCACATTCACCAGTTTTAAGAACTGTTCCGATCAAAGAACATCTTATACCCTGGAAGGTGAACTCCTAATCTTGCAATCTGCCTTATCATGGTCATTGTACTTTATATGTCTACCTACACTACTCTTCCTCAACACTACATTCTGCATTTTGTTTTCCTTTTGTTACCTGAAGGCAATTATGTGTGGCATGTTCTGTCTGGAGAACATGCCAAAGAAAGGCTTTTTCTCCATCTGAGCACATATGAAAATAATAGTCAATCAATACCAATAATAACATTGATAGTCAATAGATAGATTGTTGGAAATGTAACCAGAGACTTGTCAGAAAATTCAGTATCTTTTACCAACAGCCCTCCAAGAGGACCATAAACTAGTCACAGGATTTGGAGGAGTGCATGTCTCAATGACCCAGAGAGCTATATTGGCAGGGTCCCCATGCCAAACAAATCGAAGGGTAAAGGTCAAACTAAGCGTGGCCTCCTGGTCCTCCAGGTTCGGGTGTTCAGCTCAGGACTAACATCCCTGACCAGTCAAAAAGAATGTTGCAGATACAGCAATGAAGAATCCTTTTTTTGCTCCCCTAAACGTGTAACAAGCTGTAACTAACTACCAGCAGCATCACAGTATTGGCCTGCTGCAAAATGCACTGCAGAACATCTATCCTCCTCTGACTTCACCTTCCAGCCAATTCAATTCTACCAATGGGAAAGGCTAAAGAAAAGCAGGCTCATGGGAACACCACCACCTACAGATTCCCCTCCAAGTGACATTCCTTTCTGACTTTGAAATAAATCAAGAATCCTTCAACAACACTGGATCGAAACACTGGAACTCTGTCTGCTACAGCACCATGGAAAAACATCCACTCAATGTGTTGCTTTGTTTGAAGCTGGCAACTCACCACCATCTCCTCAAAGGCAATTTAAGGATGGCCATTAATGCCCACATCTTATTAATGAATAAGAAAGTGAAGTCACCAAATGGACTGGAGCTGGACTAAAATTGAAAAGAAAATGAATTTTACAAGAAACATTAAAAAACATCAATTCCAATAAATTATATGCTAAGTATATAAACTTGAATTGTCAAAGTGAAACAGGAAAAGAATGGGCCTGTAATTCATCAGTAACTCTACTAAATGCAGGCAGATGACATTATTAATATTAACATCTTTTATTATAAACACCTTGCCTTTGTAAAATAGTTTTAGTTAAAAAGTGAAGTCTGATTATTTAATTTGGGAAGTGACCTGTTAAAGTGACTGAATCCGACAGGACAAGGAGACCAAATTATCAAATACACTTAAAATGACTGGCAGAATTAGTACTTTTTCTGTGAGTGCTTACAGCAACCTGCTGTAATGATCCATTAGGCTCCCGTCTAAATTCAGCTTGTTGCCACTGTCACGCTGAATAACTTTTCCTCCCTGTCACTCACACAGCCATCATCAATGTCCACTGCAGGTTAAGTGCCTTAAAGTCAAGGTAATTTGATAAGTATAACCATGACAATTACTAGACTACTTTGAAATGCCTGCACAGCACAGTTTGACTTTAAATAAATCCTAGCTTCCAACACTAGAATATTTCAGGACAATTTGTTTGCCATTGCTGTAGAAACTGACATTTGATAGCTCATTAACTCAACCTGTAACCTTATGTGGAGAATTTAATCCCTATTTATCATTGCAGTCATACATAGATTTGGAAGATAATATTGCCTTAAAATGAAATAATTTTGACCAGATATGATTTTATATTGGCTGCATAGTAATTAATATTGAGTGTATATGAATTAATATAACTTCGTAATATGATTTTGACTTTAATACCAGCTCTATATGAACTCATATTCATTATGTATAAATTACTGACAACAGTGATTTTGGGCTTATATGAAGTGGAGTTGATGATAAATCAATTAATAATTTTAATGAGCTGATATTAGCTTTATAGAATATGATACCAGCTGTAAATGAATCAATATTGGAATGCGTTTTTAAATAAATTCCATCAATTATAATCTCTTTTCTTACTCCTTTTCATCTCTAAAATATTGTGGGCTCATCATTTCAATTATCCCTGCAAGTGGCCTAGTGGCTTCACCTGCCCATACACCTCCTCTCTCAGCTCCATTCAGGGTCCCAAACAGTCCTTCCACCTGTGAATCTTCTGGGGTTGTCTATTGTGTCCGAGGCACCCAATGAGGCCTCCTCTACATTGGTGAGACCCTTGTGAATGGGAGGAATGCTTCATCGAGCACCTCAACACCATCTGCCACAAGTGGACACCCTGGGGGCCAGATACTTTAATTCTGTTTCCCATTCTCATTCCAACATGTTGGTCCATGGGCTCTTCTTGTGCCGAGATGAGGCCACCCTCAAGATGGAGGAGCAACACCTTATATCCTGTCTGGGCACCATCCAACCTGATTGTATGAGTATTGATTTCTCCTTTGTCGTGAATAAAACTCCTTTCCCCTATCCCCTCTATTCCCACTCTGATCCTTTATATCTTCTCACCTGCCTAGAATTACCCCATTGGTCTCCTCTTCCTTTGCTTTCTCCTATTGTCCACTCTTCTCTCCCATCATATTCTTTCTCCTCCAGCCCTTGGTCTTTCCCACCGACCTGGCTTCACCTATCACCTTCCAGCTCGACTCTTTCCTCTTCCTCCATCTTTAATTCAGGCATCTCCCCCCGTACCCTCTCAGTCCAGAAGAAGGGTCTTAGCTTAAAACATTGACTGTTTATTTTTTCCTTAGATGCTGCCTGGCCTGCTGAATTCCTCCACCATTCTGTGTGTATTGCTTAGTCCCCAGTTCAAACTTCTTTTTCCTGGAACTCCTTATCCAAGATTCCAATTTAATGTTTCTGGCAGTGTGGGAAAGTGACTTTGATGAAAGTCTTTATAGACACCTCATTTAGTTGTGACAAAGTTAATTCATTCCAATATCTGCAGTCTTTGATTCCATTGCTGACATTATCTTTCTTCAAGTGTGACAGTGGAAAAATGTGTATGGAACCGGAGGAGGTAGTAGAGATACCTAATGAATACTTCGCTTCAGTATTCACTACAGAAAAGAATCTTGGCAATTGTAGGGATGACTTACAGGGGATTCAAAAGTTTGAGCATATAAACATTAAGAAAGAGATGTGCTGGTGTCACGGTCCTGATCATTACTTCCCTATCTTGCTCCTAATTTCCTTTGTGCCACGATTCCGACCGTTAATTTCCCATTTCATTCCAATTCTCTTTGATGACGGCACACCTGGATTCCATCTAGACCTGCTGAGTAAGAACCCCGGCGTTACAACCACTAGTCGCCAGATCACAGGCGTTACCTGTGTGGTGATTAACGCTTCCCCGCCACTTAGAACCGTGTGCTCCAGCTTCAGGGTTACCATTGAAACGCCATCTCTACATGTCAAGGCTCTGTGTCAAGGTCCCTCCTGTTTGCCATGCAACGTTCACGTCCGCGTAAGCATCCTAGCTCAATCTCCGTGCCTGTGTCCTGCTCTTGGATTTGTTTCCTTCACTCCTTGCAACAGCTGGAGCTTTTGAAAATCATCAAGTTGGATAAGTCGTGGGACTGGATGGGATGTACCCCAGGCTACCGTGGGAGGCGAGGGAGGAGATTGCTGAGCCTCTGGTGATGATCTTTGCATCATCAATGAGGACGGGAGAGGTTCTGAAGGATTGGAGGGCTGCAGATGTTGTTCCCTATTCAAGAAAGGGAGTAGAGATAGCCCAGGAAATTACAGACCAGTGAGACTTACTTCAGTGGTTGGTAAATTGATGGAAAAGATCCTGAGAGGCAGGATTTATGAACATTTGTACAGGCATAATATGATTAGGAATAATCAGCATGGCTTTGTCAAGAGCAGGTCATTCCTTACAAGCCTGATTGAATTTTTTGAAGATGTGACTAAAGATGTTAGGATGTGTATATGGATTTCAGCAAGTCATTTGATAAGGTACCCCATTCATGGCTTATTAAGAAAGTGAGGAGCAAACACGAGGAAATCTGCAGGTGTTTGAAATTCAAGCAACAGACACAAAATGCTGGTGGAACGCAGCAGGCCAGGCAGCATCTATAGGGAGAAGTAGGAGGGGGAGGGTGCTCCCCTCCCCCTTTCTTTCTCCCTAGGCCTCCCGTCCCATGATCCTTTCCCTTTTCCAGCTCTGTATCCCTTTTGCCAATCACCTTTCTGGCTCTCAGCTCCACCCCACCCCCTCCGGTCTTCTCCTATCATTTTGCATTTTCCCCTCCCCCTCCTACTTTCAAATCTCTTACTATATTTCCTTTCAGTTAGTCCTGACGAAGGGTCTCGGCCTGAAACGTTGACAGTGCTCCTCCAATAGATGCTACCTGGCTTGCTGCTTTCCACCAGCATTTTGTGTGTGTTGCTGAGAAAGTAAGGAGCCATGGGATCCAAGGGGACCTTGTTTTGTGGATCCAGAACTGGCTTGCTCAAAGAAGGTAATGAGTAATTGTAGATGGGTCATATTCTGCATGGAGGTCGGTGACCAGTGGTGTGCATCAGGGATCTGTTCTGGGACCCCTTCTCTTTGTGATTTTTATAAATGACCTGGATGAGGAAGTGGAGAGCTGGGTAAATTTGCTGATGATACAAAGGATGGGGGTTTTGTGGATAGTGTAGAGGGCTGTCAGAGGTTACAGCAGGACATTGATAGGATGCAAAAAGGGGCTGAGAAATGGCAGATAGAGTTCAACCCAGATAAGTGTGAGGAAGATCATTTTTGTAGGTCAAATATGATGGCAGTATTAATGGTAAGACTTTTGGTTGTGTGGAGGATCAGAGGGATCTTGGGGTCCGAGTCCACAGGACACTCAGAGCTGCTGCACAGGTTGACTCTGTGGTTAAGAAGGCGTACGATGCATTGGCTTTCAACAACTGTGGGATCGAGTTTAAGAGCAGAGAGGTAATATTACAGCTATATAGGACCCTGGTCAGACCCCACTTGGAGTACTGTGCTCAGTTCTGGTCACCTCACTACAGGAAGGATGTGGAAACTATAAAAAGAGTGCAGAGGAGATTTACAAGGATGTTTCCTGGATTGGGGAGCATTTCCTTATGAGAATAGGTTGAGTGAACTCGGCCTTTTCTCCTTGGAGTGACGGAGGATGAGAGGTGACCTGATAGAGGTGTACAAGATGATGGGAGGAATTGATTGTGTGGATAGTCAGAGGCTTTTTCCCAGGGCTGAAATGGCTAACACAAGAGGGCACAGTTTTAAGGTGCTTGGAAATAGGCACAGTGGAGTTGTCTGGGGTAAGTTTTTTTATGTCGAGAGTGGTGAGTGTGTAGATTGGGCTGCTGGAGACAGATACGATAGAATCTTTTAAGAGACTTCTGGATAGGTACATGAAGCTTAGAAAAATAGAGGGCTATGGGTAACTCTAGGTAATTTCTAAAATAAGTACATGTTCAGCACAGCATGTGGGAGGGCTTATATTGTGCTGTAAGTTTTCTATGTTTCTATGTTTCTATTATCTTGCTTCAAGGATCTCCACCAATCAAAGACACAGATTCATACAATAAAGAATCGGACTCTTTGGCGCACCATTTTAGAAAATAGGATTCAAAGATTCACTGTACATTTATTATGTATGCAGTAAACAACTCCGAGATTTGCCTACTGCACAGGCAGCCATGAAACAAAGGAAACCATGGAACCCATTCAAAGAAAAACATCAACCCCCCCATGTGCAAAAAAACAAATTGTGCAAACAGCAACACAAAAGAACAAGTGGAAACTCAGAATATAAAACACAACGTTGAAAGAGTTCATATTCTGTTCAGTTCGGTGTTTATTATCTGCAAGCCCCCCTGATTCAAAGTTGCCCAAATTAGCAACAAAAAAAGTGACCAGGAACTACTGTCCAATCCACAAATCACAGATCCAGAACTTCAGTACCATCCTCTGACAATATCGAGGGAGAAAGAGATCATCCGAATGCAAGGAGCAGTGAGTGACAGGGAGAGAGACCGTCATAATCAGACACCTTCTCCCCGCAGCAGCGAGCCAGATGCTTGTGGTCAGTGCTTGCCCTCGTGCTGCACACACCTCAATGTTTTCAATCTTCCTCAATGCTTCCATCGGTGAGAACAGCAAGAAATGGAGTTGATCAAGGACTCTAAGCTTCTTGGTCTCAGGGCCACGTTCCTCCCAGAGTCTTCTAAGGTAGGGACATGTTCAGCACAACTTTGTGGGCCAAAGGGCCTGTATTGTGCTGTGGGTTTTCTATGTTCTATGTTCTAACCTTCTCGGAGACAGAAAAGCACCAGATCGTCCAATTGCTCCAAAAACACACCATCAATCTGTAGATCACAGGCTCCAACAGTACCAGAACTGCATTTAAAAGTAAAAGAAGACATAAAAGAAGTGAAAAGAAACAGCTTTGTGGACTGTCAGAGAAAATCCGCCCATGGTAGTGTTGTTCACTGGCGTCATCTTCTAGAACAGTGTCGTACAGGAAAAGGCCCTTTGACCCACAATGTCTTCACTGAACACAATACCAAATTAAACTAAATATCTTCTTGCTCTATAAAATCCCTCCATTCCCATCATATCCATGTTCATTCCCTTGTCCAGATATGTGGCACCACATCCTTTATCATTTTTTTTTAACTGGAGAACCTCCCTGCAATGGTTTCTGTTTCTGCTGCCATACTGCTGCCTTTGGTGTTCCCCAAGGATCAATCCTTGTCCCTCTTGTTAGCTCATCTACTGTAGGAACATCTTTCGATAAAACTCCAGCCTCTGAATTATAGATGCTCAAATAATGTCCAGTTGGTCCACTGAAGCCTCTATCTTCAGCCATGAGAGAGCAAAGGAACTTTCAAACTGGAATTATGAACAGTGGAAGAGAAAATGCTGGAAACAGTCAGCAGATAAGATAACATCTCTGGAGTGAGAAACAGAGTCGATATTTCAGGCCAAAACTTATCATCAGAATGTTTTTAACTGTTATGACAGAAAATCATCAATCTGAAACATTATCTCTACGAACGCTGCCTGACCTGCTGGATGCCTCAGGAATTTATTTCTGATTTCTGGAATTGTAGTCGCTTTGATTTTCATCCGCTATGCCAAAAATTTTGTTCAGTCGTGTCCAGTTTTGTTTGATTATGTACTTGTAAACCACCCAGGCAATATGAATTGATCTGGATGCTATCAAAGTTGGTTGTTTTCAGATAGAAAATGGAACTGGTAATATTTGAACTATTTGCTTTTGTTGGTGCTAGTTAGTGCTTGTCAGATGACAGTAACTCGGTATTGGTTTTATTTATCTACATTGGCTTCAAGGATATCGTAACAGTGCTCATCAGTTTTAACGGCACAATATATGAATATTACTAATACACAAGAGATGATATGAAACAATAGCACACTCGCAAACTGCTGGAGGAACTCAGCAGGTCAGACAGCATCTATGGAAATGAATAAAAAGTCAGCATTTTGGGCCGAGACCCTGCTTCAAGACTGAAAAGGAAGGGGAAAGATGCCAGAATAAAAAGACAGGGAGGAGGGGAGGGGAAAGAGGCTGGCTGGAAGGTGATGGGTGAAGCCAAGAAGATGGGAAAGATAAATGACTGAAAAGAAGAAATCTAATAGGAGAGGAGAGTGGACCATAGGGGAAGGGGAAGGGGGAGGAGACCTAGGGGGAAGCGATAGGCAGGTGAGAAGAGGCAAAAGGCTTGAGTGCGGAATAGAAGAAGCAGATGGGGTGGGGGGGGGAGGGAAAAACTTTTTTACCAGAAGGAGAAATCGATATTTATGCTATTTGGTTGGAGGCTACACTGTTGGAATATAAGGTGTGCTCCTCTGCGCTGAGGGTGGCCTTGTCTTGGATTAAGAGCAAGCTATGGACCAATGTGTCGGAATGGGAATGGGAAGCGGAATTAAAATGTTTGGCCACTGGGAATTTCTGCTATTGGTGGATGGAGAGGAGGTGCTCAGCAAAGAAGACCCCAATTTACAACAGGCCTCATTAATGTAGAGGAGCACTGGACACAACAGACGACACCAGCAGGTTCGCAGGAGAAGTGTTGCCTCACCTGGAGGGATTGATTGGGGCCCTGAATGGAGGTGAGGGAGGTGGTGAACAGGCAGGTGTAGCACTTTGGCTGCTTGCAAGGATAAGTGACGAGAGGGAAATTAGTGGGGAGGGATGATTGGACAAGGGAATCGTAGAGGGAGCAATCCCTGCGGAGAGGGGGAAGAAGGTAAAGATATGTTTAATGGTAGGATCTCCTTGGAGATGGCGGAAGTCATGGAGGACAATGTGTTGAATGCGGAGGCTCATGGAGTAGTAGGTGAGGATGAGGAAATCTATCACTGTTGAGGTGACGGGAAGATGGGATGGGTGCGGAGGTTTAGGAAATGGAAGAGTTATGGGTGAGAACAGCATCAGTAGTGGAGGAAGGGAAACCCCATTTTTTGAAGAATGAAGACATCTTCGATGACCTGGGTAGGAAAGCTACATTCTAGAAACAGGTGCAGCAGAGGTGAAGGAACTGAGAAAAGGGAATAGCATTTTTTACAGAAGACACGGAGGGAAGAGGTTTTGTCAAGGTAACTGCGGAAATTGGTAGGTTCATAAAAGATGCCAGTTGACAGTTTGTCCCCAGAGATAGAGACAGTGAGATCGAGAAAGGGGAGGGAGGTGTCAGAAATGGACCAAGTGAATTTAAGGGCAGGGTGGAAGTTACAGGCAAAGTTGATGAAATTGATGTTTTCAGCATGAAGCAGCACCAATACAGTTGTCAGTGTAGTGGAGGAAGAGTTGGGGAGTATAAACAAGGAAGATTTTGAACATGGACTGTTCTACATAGAAACAATATACAGTTCTGTGAGAACAACATTGGAAATTGGAAGGTCAGTGACTGTTGGTCATCTATTTAATTCCCTGTTACTATTAAACATTGGTATGAATTGCAGTGCATGGGAACTGGTTTTACCCTTGGTGCTGCAGTTCAACATCAGTCTGTCCTTGGCACTTATCAGACACAGAGGCTTTCCAGCTAAATTGCTTTCCAGCATTCCAAATGTTTCCGCTTTTGGCACGTGCCAACTTGCTACCCAGAACACTGAGACCATTCCTTATGGATTACACTGCACACTATTCAGATACAATTGTACAATTGTTGGATCAGTACACGAAGGTCTAGTCTTTTCAATCTGGCTGAAGGCAAGTCACAGCTTATTAGATGACCCACACGGCTTAATTTGATCTGGTTTGCCTCAGAGTGATTTAAATCATTATCAGTGTAGGTTAGTACAGAGGAACCACAGGTACTGTTCACTGCTGGCGAATAACTATGTTGAGTTTGCAACTCACGACATCAAAATGTGCATTAAAATACACCTCTAGGCCCATCCCTCCTCTACCTCTCCCTAAGGATCAGCATATGAATATGTCAAATTTGCTGATTTTAGATCCATGGCTTTCTTTAATCTGCAGGGAATGTGAATTGTAGCTGACTCAATTGTGCCTTGTAAAGACAAAATTAACCCTTGAAACATCACAGAGGTTGCTTATTAATCCTCCTTCTTTCAACCTATAAGCATTGCTGATATGCATGCTACAGCAGTTAATGTTGCTTAAATGCATTAATGACATGTCATTATTCCGGTAGTGGGTGGCATTGACAGTGCAAGCATGCATTGTCCTTTGTTAATTGGTAATGTGTTTATCGTTATCAGCTGAACTGAGATACAGTTAAAAATTATTATTTTGCATGCCATCTGTACAGAATAATCCAAAACAAAAGTACATAGAAGCAGTGCAAAGGGAAGCGCAATGCAGATTACTTTGCAGAAAATGTTACCATTACAGAGAAAGTGCAGTGCAAGTGATCTGATGACCATATGACATAGGAGCAGAAATAGGTCATTCAGCCCATCGAGTCTACTCCACCAATCCTACATAACTGATTTATTATCCCTCTCAACCACATTCTCCTGCCTTCTCCCAGTAACCTTTGACGCCCTGATCAATCAAGAACCTACCAACCCCTGCCTTAAATATACCCAAAGACTTGGCTTGCAGAGCTGTCTGTGGCAATGAATTTCACAGACTCACCAACCTCTGGCTAAAGAGATTTTTCCTCATTTCTGTTCTAAATTGATGTCACGCTGTTCTGATGCTGTGCCCTCTGGTCCTAGACTCCCCCGCTATGGGAGACATCTTCTTCATATCCACTCTATCTAGTACTGTCAATATTCAATAAATAGGTTTCAATGAGATCCACTGTCATTTTTCAAAGTTCCAGTGAGTAAAGGCTCAAGAGTTTTGAAACACAGCTCATATATTAACCCTTTCAATCTTGTGAACCTCCTCTGTACCCTCTTCAATGCCAGCACATTTTTTCTAGTACAAGGGGCCTAAGACTGCTCACAATCCTCAAGTGCGGTCTTACTAATGTCTAATAAAACCTCAACATTACATCCTTGCTTTCATGTTTGGGTCCTCTCAAAATCTAACATTGCATTTGCCTTACTTACCATCGACCTAACTTGCACGTTGACCCTTAAGTGATCCTGCACGAGCACTCCTAATTCTATTTGCATCTCTGATTTCTGCATTTCTGCATTTTTTCCACATTTAGAAAATACTACATGCCATTCATTTTACCAAAGTGCACATCCCTACACTATATTCCATCGACATCTTCACTGCCCGTTGTCCCAATCTGCCTCTAGCAGACACCCTGCTTCCTCAACACTACTTATTCCCACCTATTTTCATGTTCTCCACAAACTTTACCACAAAGTCATCAATTCCTTCATCCAAATCATTGACATATATAGTGGAAAGAGGTAGTCACCACACTGACCCCTGCGGCACACCACTAGTCACCCACAGCCAAGCAGAAATGGCCTCCTTTATTCAAACTCAGTGCGTCCTGCCAGTCAGTCAACCTTCTACCATGCAGTATCTTTCCTGTAATACCTGGGCTCTTATCTTGTTAAGCAGCCGCATATGCAGCACCTTTTCAAAGTCCTTCTGAAAATCCCAGTAACCACCATCCACTGACACTCCTTTGTCTATCCTGCCTGTTATTTCCTCAGAGAATTCCAACAGATTGTCAGGCAAGATTTTGCTTAAGGAAAGCATGCTGCCTTTGTCCTATTCTGTCCTTGCCTCTAAGTACCCTGAAGTCTCAATGTTAATAATAGATCCCGAGCCAGGCTAATTGGCCTCTGATTTCCTTTGTTCCACATCCCTCCCTTCTTAAAGAATGGAGTGACATTTTCAATTTTCCTGCCCTCTGGATCCATTCCAGAATCGAGTGATTCTTGAAAGTTCATAACTAATGTCTCCACAATCTCTTCAGCGATCTCTTGGGGACCCTTGGGGTGTAGCCAATCTGGTCCAGGTGACCTTTCAGTTTCCCAAGCACCTTCTCCTTTGTAACATTAACATCAAGCTTGATGAGGCTGAATTAGAGATCAATAGTTCACCTACATTGTATACAATGCCCATTCTAGTGTCTTATAAGAGTGGGATAGAAGCTGACCTTGTTTGCGTGCCATCCATATAGACCATTTCTTATGTAAATACATTGAGATTATACAAAAAGATGAAAAAAAAATACAAATTCTCCTTTTATTTGGTATTAATGGTACAGCACAGTAACCAGACCTCAATTTCATCCATGCGATCAATTAATCTACTAACCTCGTATGTCTTTGGAAATGTAGGAGGAAACGCACCCAGGAGAAACCCATGGGATTACAGGGAGAACATACAGATGCCTGAACTGACAGCGGCAGAATTGAACCCAGGTTGCTGGCATTGTAACAAAGTTATGCTAACCATTCTGCTACCGTGCCACCCTTAACTCTAAAATAGTGTTACAGATACAGTGAAAGTGTATTGCTCTTGAGAAGATGATAATGAGAGACCTTCTTGGACCATCACAGTTGTTCCGGTGAAAGTGTGTTGGCAGATAGATCCTTAGCTCAATTGTAATATTACTAATTGAAGCTCCCCTGCCCCAAAGATCAATACTCTTGGTGCTTTTAGTGTTTTGTCCAAGTGTTGTTGAATATGGAGAAGCATTGATTCAATATGACAGAACTGTCAAATGACGAAAGGTGGAAATCACCAAGTGGTTGCTTTGCGTACATTTGTTATAAGATTTTCTGGATCCAGAGTTGATAATGTGACTTCCCAAGACTCCCCATTCTCATCTCTGCACCACTAGATTCAATGAATTTGTCTAGCAGGTGACCCAGCTAGGGAGAAGTCTGGCCTATTGCTTGTAAGATAATGATTCTGTTAATGCAACTAAGTGAGGTTGTTATTCAACATTTCCTCGATTCACACTGTAATCCTGCGGTATTTTGGCAAGCATTTTGCAAAGTTGAATTTATTCTGTTCGAACTTGGCAGTTATGGCTTGTTTGATCATTTCAGAGGCAATTAATGAGTCAGCCAAACTTGTATGTCTGGGGTTACATGTAGATGAGACCTCTGCTGAGGGCAATGATTCATTTTTAAACAATAATTAGTAGTTTTATGTTAAATTCCAAATTATTAACTGCATTTAAAAATCCACGACTGCCAAAGAGGGATTTGAACTCAGATTGCTGAATGGAGACACAAAAGACAGCAGATGCTAAAACATGGAGCAACACATAAGATGCTGGAGGAATTGTCAGAATCAGAATCAGGTTTAATATCACCGGCATATGTCATGAAATTCGTTAACTTTGTGGCTGCACTAAAATGCAATACATGATAATAGAGAGAGAGAGAAATAAAACTATGAATTACAGTAAGTATATATACTGTATATGTGTGTGTGCGTGCATAGTTAAATAAGTACTACAAAAAATAGAAATAAAAAAGTAGTGAGTTTGTGTTCATGGGTTCAATGTCCATTTAGAAATCAGATGGCAGAGTGGAAGAAGCTGTTCCTGAATTACTGAGGGCTCTGTACCTCCTTCTTGATGGTAGCAATGAGAGGGCACCATGTCCTGGGTGGTGGGGATCTTTCATGATGGACACCACCTTTCTGCGGCATCATTCCGTGAAGGGAAATGGAGGGAATGGGAATACAGATCTCTGAATTTTCGGTTTAAGGCTCAGGATTATTACTCTAATGCACTGTCATCATATCCTGCACCATTTGTGTTTTATCTGACAATAGGAAAACTGAACATCTGAATTTTCCAGTAACATCAGTAGTATTGTGGAATTTCAGGCAGAAAATGTATGTGACCTCTAACAAAATCTACAATTTCTTTCATTGCTTTTTAAAAATGTTGTGCCAGAAGTGAGCCTTCCGCACAAAACTGGTGACCAGAATGAATTAATCAGCAGACAACTTTCTGCTAACAGTAACCATGTTTGGAACTTCAAAGCATTGCTAAAAAAAAATCAACTTTCCTCCAGCACAGCAATCAACACCATTCTTAGAAAATAAATATTGCTTTTCTTTCCTGTAGAACAGAACCACTATACCCTGACAGAATTAGCATATGTCTGGAATATGTTTTGGATGCTTTCATTTCTTTTAAAATAGAGTATGCACAGAAAGTGGATCTCACCCAGTAACTTGCCTTGTTCAGAAACCAAATATAGAACATAGCAACAACTGCAACTCTATTAAACTAAGTTAAAGTTGAAGTAACAATCACAATGAAGACTTGGCAACATCTTTACTTTCTTAGAAGGTTATTGAGACTCAGCTATCAGTAAAGTCTCAAACAAACTTTCACAGATATACAGTAAAAAGTATCCTGACTAATTGCATCATGGTCTGGTACGGCAATTTGAATGCACAGGCATATTAAGAAACAATTTTCAGAAGTTGACATCAGTGCACATTTCACTTACGTGGACAATGCTATTTTCAGTTTTAAATAAGTCTATAGCATATTAAACATCAAACATCTTCCATTCAAATTCAAATAAAATAACGTACTGTAACATTCCACTTTGATTGGAGATACAGAGCTCTGCAGGTAAGATAATTAGTAATTGGTTTCTTATTTTCATATGTACTGAGATACAGTTAAAAACGTATTGTATATCATCCATGTAGATCCTTCCAAAACGTAAGTACATTGAGCTTGCAGAAAGGGAAAAACCAAATAATAGAATCCAGAGTATAGTGTCGGCATTACAGAAAATAATGTAGTGCATGCAGAAAATAAGGTGCAAGGGTCATTGTGAGGTAGAATGTGAGAACAAGAATTAATCTTTATTGTCAACGAGGTGTCTCCAAGAACTTTACAGCAGTAGGACAGAAGTCCTCCTTGGGCCTGGCAGTATATGATTTTAAGCTTTTGTATCTTCTGCCTGATGGAAGGGGGAGAAGGGAGAATGACTGAGCTGGGAGGAGTCTTTAATTATGTTGGCTACTTTCTTCAGGCATGTACCAAAATACATTGATGACATCCAGACAAATTCACTCCATACATAAGTGCATCAAGGTAGTATAAAATGGAAAACAAAATGGAATGCAGAACATTGTCTTGCAGCTACAGAGAAAGTATTGTGCATGTAGAAAACTAAACTACATCTATTATGACAAGATAGATTGAGCGATCAAGAGCTCATCTTTAGCATAGACACGGACCAATCAAATTCTGGTAGCAGTTGGAGTAGAAGCTGACCTTAAAAGTGGTGGTATACTGTATGTCTTTGTATCTTCTACCTCATGGAAAGTGGTGGAGGGGTAGAGAATAATCAGGGTGTGAGAGATCCTTTGTCATTTAGCTGTTCTCCCAAAGCAGTGGGTAGACAGATTCATTAGAGGAGAGGATGTGTTTTTTTGTGATTGAATGGGCTGTTTCTACAACTCTATATCATTTTTCACACTCTTGCACAGATCAGATGCAATACCAAGTTGTGATGCTGTGTTTCCTGGTACACTTGTAAAACTGGTGATGTCACTGGAGACATATTGAATTTCCTTAGCCTTCTGAGGAAGAGACACTGTCAAATTTTCTTTGCCATAGTGTTCATATTGCTGGACAGATTTTTGACAATTTTTACAGCTGAAGCTTGAATCTCTCAATAATCTCCACCACAGTCCCACTGATACAGACAGTGTGTGTCCTCTGCCCTACTTTCTGAATGACTGTCTTTGATTACAGTTAAGTGCAGAGGTAAAAAAAAAGATAGACAGATAAAACTGAAGTCAAGGAGCATTGAGAAAAAAAACAGTTCACAGACTAAAAAAAATCCCAGAAAGGAAGACAATTGTAATTATTGGAGATAGATCATTCAAACCTGAGTAGCTCCTTGGTGGTCAATTCTATTCAGAACCTCTCAGCAAATGGAGCATTTCACACCCTCAATGTAGCCAGGTTTAGACAAGACATAGAGACACAAGAGACTGGAGATACCAGCTGGAGGATCTCAATGTGACAGGCAGCATCCATGGAAGGAAATGGACTGTCAATTTTTTGGGTCTCAACCGGAAATGTCAATTTTCCATTTCCCACTGTGGATGCTGCCTGGCCCCCTGTGCTCCTCTAGCAAGTCATTTTCAGGTAAGGCATAGGCTGGTAAATAGCAAGTAAAATTTGTTCCACAAAAGTACCAGGAAATGATGATCTCCAACAGGAGAGAGACTCTAGACTTACACTTGACATTCACTAAATACTTCATCATTGACATCCTAAGAGTCTTCACTGATTAGAAACTCATTTAGGCCAGCCACATTAATACTCTACCCATCACATCAGATTTTCCTATGGTGACTATCCCATCTCCTGAAATTTCAAAGCTTATCAATAAGGTAGTTCGGGATCACAATGGAATACTCTGCACTTACCTGAGTGACTATTGCCCCAACAGCGCCCAAGAAGCTGAAACCATCCAGAATAAAGCAGTCCACGTGACTGAAATACTGCCTGCCAGACAGATCATTCAATTCCTCTACTACCAACACACAGCCACAGCAGTGAGTTGCAAAAGAAGGAAACTAGTATGGATCATTGTGCTGTCGTCACTGGAGTGGGACTGTATTGGGCTGAAGTAAAGAAATGAACACTGTCCCCTGAGATCCTTTACTCCATCGTGAAGTCTTCACACCTACGCAATGGTTCAGAAACTAAATATGAGATGGTTAAAACTGCAAAAGGTACCAGTCCAGAGGGACTGCTGAATCTGATGAAGCAGCCAAGAATCTATGCAGGAATTAGCAGAGGACTTGAAAACAGATAAACATTGTGAGTTAAAATTCAGTAAAGATGCAAACTACAGGGGAAATATGAGATCCCCTGTGTCAGATGGACTACGGAAGAGTATGAATGTAATCTACAGATATTACAACAGTGCCAAATCACTGAGAAATTTTGCTGAGCTATATTATCAAAGTAGCAGAGTTTGGAGACTAGGCTTGAATACAATTGGCATACAGTCCTCTGCTCTCAAAGGAGAAAGAAGTAAATCTACATTCTTATTTGAAAGCACAAGCATTATCTTTCAGGGCATTGAGTATAGGAGTTGGGACAAAGTATTGTAGTTATACAAAATGTCAGTGAGACTGCACTTGGAGCATTATATACATTGGGTACCCTGTTGGAGGAAAAACAGCATTAGTCTGGGCAGATGCAAAGTAAATTTACGAGGATGCTGCCAAAATGATCAGCTGGACATCCTCGGTCTTTATTCTTTGGAACACAGGAGATTAAGGGGTAACTTAAAGGATATATAAAATAATGAGGAGGATAGGGGAATACACATAGTTTTATTTATTCCCCAGAGGAGATGAACTAACAAATTAGAGAGCATAAGCTTATCTGAGGGATAACTTCTTCACAGAAGCTGATGGATGTATGGAATGAGCCACAGAGGAAGTGGCCGAGGCAGATACAGTAACAAGACTTAAAAGACACTTGGACAGGTACATGGATAGGAGAGGTTCAAAGAAATGTGGATCAAACATGGACAAATGGGATAGGCTTGGTGGACACCTTGGTCAGTAATAGATGAGTTGGGTTAAAGGATCTGTTTCCATGGTGTATGGTTGAATGGCCTCTTTCCATGTCTATATCACTATGAAATCCAGTGAGAACATAGAAGAAGGAAATGAGATTAGGTGTATTAATTGATTTTATTTTACAATTGAATTGCTGATATTCTATTACCATGAACCCTGTGGGCTGCAGTCTGATTTTTCATCAATGACAGCAGGCTAAAAGGTTTACTTCCCCTCCCCACCTCCATCATTCAGCTTAATTTCACATGTAGTGGTGGAGCAGATTAGATTAGAGACTGTGCAGTGTGATCAGTTGTGCATAATGCAAGCATGATCTCAGAAGCTGCAGGTCACCTGTAACAGAAAGAGATCTTCCCATTTTCGCTGTGGTGTCATTATCACAATTAACTTGAAAACTCTGATTGACTGACAGCAGATTATTGCCAATACAAATAACTGGGAGAGCTGCCTTTTTGTAACATATTTTGCAAGAAGCCACAGAGGATTGTAGACTCAGCCAACTGCATCACAGGCACAACCTACCCTACTATTGAGGTCATTTTTTTCAAGAGGGGGTGCCTCAAGATGGAGGTTATCAGCAGTAAGGACACTCACCATCTGGGACATGCCCTCCTTTTATTATTGCCATGGTGAAGGAGGTACAGGGGCCTGAAGACCCACGTTCAATGATTCAGAAACAGCCTCTACCCCTCCACCGCTAGATTTTTGGATGGTGCATGAATCCATAAACACAATTCATTATTCCTTTCTCTTTGCATTATTTGTTTATTTTTGTAATATACAGCAATTTTTATGTCTTTGCACTGTACTGCTACTGAAAAACAACAGAATTTATGTCATATAAGTCATGGATAATGAATCTAATTATGACTAACCTTTACATGTTTCTCAGACTGCTGCATCCAACCAACAAGAGTGCCTTCAGTGCTGTAATCTTCACCTTAATCTATATGTTCTTTTTCTTCTCTTACTGAATCTTTATCTCATTCATTTTCACAGGCTGCCCTTTGGAATCAAGGATGACTTGATTTCACTCTGACTCTGAGGAGTGTAAGACGTGAATCTTCAGGCTCCTAGGACTTATGGGTCTTTAGGCTCCTATACTTCATCCCTGATGGTAGTAATGAGAGGAAGGTATGTTGCAGATGCTGAAGATCCTTAGTGATGGACGGTGCCTTCTTGAGCATAAACTGGTTATTCCCATTGGGAATGAGGACTAGATCCAATAATGAGATAACTGGAGACTCCCACACCTTGACTAAACACTAGTGTCCATGGAGCCTTACTCCCACACCCTGATTCCCTTCATTTTCCAGTCCCCTCTCCTTCCATCTCCACACTTCTTCATGATTACCTCCTTCAGTCCCCTTCTCCCCATACAGTCACTTTGCCTTCCATCCCTTTCACTCCACTTCCCCTCAGCCTCTTCTCCTCCTTCTTTCCTTCTCAATTCATCTGCTCTCCCTCCCAACCCCCCACCAACCTCTGCCCACCCTCCAATTACCCCCAGCTATTGAATGAAGCTGCGTTCTGTAACTCTCTTCATGAAGATCACTAATTGCCTTCCCCATACCACTAAATAACCATCTCTTTGGTACATCAAGGAAATCCTGAGCAAATGGAGGTAACTTCATCTTCTCCCACTCAACTAACAACTTTGCTTGTTGCTATAATTAATAAAACGCACCAGACAAGCTGTGCGCATAAGCTCCCACAAACAGCAATGCAGCAACAGCCAGGTAATCTATTTGACTGCTGTTGTCGGGGGATTAATATTGATCAGGGCATTGGGAGAAACTCCACTACTCTTCTCTGAAATATCTTCACAGCATTTTTTCAGCCCTGCTGATAAAGCAGGTTTTTTTGTGTTATATTTTACAACATGGACAAAGGCCATTCAGCCTATTGACTCTACGCAGGATATCTGAACCCCCAAGCAATCTCTTTCCTCCCCACTTGTTACCTTCTCATCTATTCTCTCTCGTGCCCATTAACAATCCCTGACTCCCCTGTCACTCACTACACTGTGAGCAAGCTACAGCAGCTAATTAACCTACCAAAGCGTCTTTCAAATGTGTGAGGAAACTGGTGCATACAGAGGAAGTCCGTAAGGACACAGGAAGTAAAGTGCGGACATGGATACCCCATCAAACATCAGAAAATATGGATCAAGTCATTTTTCATCCCAAAGGACTGCCAATAAAAGTTAAGAAGAGCAAGACCAGGATGGCAAAGCAAAGAGCAATCCTTCCATAGGAAGGAACCCGGGTGGGGCAATCAAAATGTCGTCAAAGCAAGCAAAACATTTATATCAACTTTACGTTATTGTAAAAAGCCTTTGCATTTGTTGACCAGGCAAACTCTCCAGGTTACAACAAGGTTCCCTTCCTCAGAACAGTTCATAATTTAAACAGTTTGCAAGTCAGAAATGAGGTTAACCCAGGGCAACCTACAGTTCAACCAGGGTGTTTAATTCAATCATTCAGATTACTCGGCAAAATGCAATGACATTGCAATGGCTCAAGTTCTAACATGACAGAAGCCCCAAAGCAGCCAACAAATTCACCCAGCCAGTCTCTCAAATGCTTATATGAGTGTCCAGGCTCTAAATAAACTGTGAATTCATAAATCAGCAGAATTGTAACTGAAAACATTCAGTAACACAGAAACTTTATTTTTGGTTTTAATGACTTATCAGGCCTAGGGTGCACCTCAGGGTGCTTCTGGATAATCACTGTTCATGATCAATTATGGGAATAATCCCAAGGTTGTGTTGCAGTGAGAGGAATAATGAAAATTCTATTCAGAAGGAAAATTAACCAGCTCTTGTTTAATAGTGAATTGTATTTGAGACGTTTACCTGACAACTTGGAATTTTTTGTCATTGTTAAGCAATGTTTCATAACATCCTTATTCTAAACCTTCTCCAATTTCTGTTGCTTTGCTTTTAGTATTGCTTCTAAGCTTTGAATATTTCTCCCTCAATCTCCCGACCTCTTTTCCTCCTCCCATTTACAATTTTCTTTAAAAGCCGCATCTTTCCCTTTCACTTAGAGTGCTTCTTTGATTTCATCTTTTGCTTACTGACTGCCTTGTGCACTGCTTTAGGATTCTTTACCACGTCAAAGGTTGCGAATAAATGTATCAAAACATGAGGACCTGTTGGAGACCCAAGAGACTGCAAGTGTTGGAATTTGGACAACCAACAATCTGCTGGAGGAACTCAGCGGGCTGCACAGCAGCTGTGGGAGGAAAGAATCTGTAGTTGTTTCAAGCTGAAAACCCAAGACATTGACAATTTCTTTCCCCGCTGGTGCTATTTGACCCACTGAATTTCTCCAGCAGATCATGAGAACTTATGAAATAGGAGCAGGCAGATATATTGTCACGATGCGTGCTGACAGATGACTGAATGTGAGTGTGGAGGAAAGGCAAACTCCCATGTTGAGACAGAAAAAAGAACTTACTCAGAGAAATTCCAACAGAGCATCGGTGGCTTGACAAGGCGACTCTGCGAGACGAATCATTTAAAAAAAAAACACGGATGCCATGATAAATGCTGATCGAGAGTACACTTTAAATAATGACGAAACACAGAAAACCCACGCCAGTCAAAATAAACTTGACAAGATTAAACAGAAAGCACAAGTGCTTAATAACTCTAGATAATACAGCAATGAACAAATCGAAAGCAACGCACCCAAAGTACCAGAGGAACTCAGCAGGTCAGGCAGCATTTATGGAAATGAATAAACAGTCAACGTTTTGGATGGAGACACTCCTTCAGGTTGAGAAGGAAAGGGGAAGATGTCAGAATAAAAAAAAAGGTGAGGGGAAGAGGGGGAGGCTAGCTGGAAGGTATTAAGTGAAGCCAAGTAATTGGGAAAGGTTAAAGGGCTGGAGAAGAAGGAATCTGATAGGAGAGGAGAGTGGACCATAGGAGAAAGGGATGGAGGAGGAACTGCAGGAGGAAGTGATAGGCAAATGAGAAGAGAGGAAATGCCAGAGTGGGTAATAGAGGAAAAGGGGAGGGGGAGGGAAATTTGTTTTTAATAGAAGGAGAAATCGATATTCATGCCATCAGGCTGGATGCAACCCAGACAGATCAGGTAGGATGCTACCAAGACGGAATACAAGGTGTTGTTCCTCCACCCTGTGGGTGTCCTCATCCTGCCACAAGAGGAGGACATGGACCAACATTTTGGAGTGAAAATGGGGATTGGGTTTAAAATGTTTGGTCTCCAGGAAGTTCCACTTCAGGCTGATGGAGCAGAGGTGCTCAACGAAGCGGTCCTGCAATTAATGACGTGCCTCACCAATGTAGAGGAGGCCAGATCAGGAGTGCTAGACACAATAGATAACTCCAACAGATTTGCAGGTGAAGTGTTACCTCACCTGGAAGGTCTGTTTGGGGTTCACAGGCACACAGGGCTTATAATATGTATAAGTATTAAACAAAATTATGGCTGAACTTTTCTCCTTTCCTAGATATCCCTTGATTTCTATAATAAACAGAAAGCTATGCACTCTCTGTTGACTGACCCTCAGTGGTGGTCGATGTTCAGTGTGGTCTTGGTCGTGGTGAATTTGTGGAATTTGTTGCCACATGCAGCTATGGAACCAGGTCATTGGGTGTATTTAAGGCAGAGGTTGATAGGTCCTTGATTGGACATGGTATAAAAGGTTACGGTGAGAAGGCCAGGAACTGGGTTTGAGGAGGAGAGGAAAAAAAGGATCAGCCATGATTGAATGGCGGAGCAGACTCTATGGGCCAGATGGCCTAATTTGCTCCTGTTTTATGGTCTTATGATTCCATGACATCTATCATTATTTAAACAATACTCTCTCTTCCTGTTTTTCCATATCAATCTTTTACTGCCATCCCATTAACACCCCCTTGTCAAAGTGAAGCATTTATCTGAGTATCAAAGAAGAGCAGAGAGCTCAATCCCTGACTGGAGGAATTAAAAGAGCTGCTGCCCCCACAACCAAATAGACTAACTGGTCATTCACTTTGCTCTGCAAAGAAGTTGTTGCGCTCCCTCCCGTTACAACAAGAACAGAGCTCTACCCTCACCGAGTGTCCGGAAGTGAAATTGGTTAACTTCGTTTAACATTGTCACATGTACTGAGATACAGTGAAAAACTATTGTCTTGTGTGCTGTCCATACAGACCATTTCATTACAACACTGCTCTGAGGAAGTACAAGGGAAAGCAATAACCCAATGCAGAATAAAGTGTTGCAGTGGCAGAGAAAGTACAGTGCAGGAAGACAGTCAGGTGCACTGTCTGTGAGGTTAATTGTGAGGTCAAGACTGCATCTTACCATTCTCGGGTACTGTTCAATACTCTTATAACAGTAGGATTAAAGCTGCCCGAGGGCCTGGTGGTGTGTGTTCTCAGACTTTTGCATCTTCTCCTCGATGAGAGGGGGAGAAGAGAGAATGTTTAGAATGGTTGGGGTCTTTGATTATGCTGGTTGCTTTACTGAGGCTGTGAGAAATACGAGCAGATACATGAATGTGTGACTGGATTTCGCTATGTGCTGAGCTGTGTCCACAAAGCTCTGCAATTTCTTGCCGTCTCGGGCAGAGCAGTTGACATACAAAGCCCTGATGCATCCTGATGGGATGTTTTCTATGCTGCATCAATAAAATTGGTTGGGGGGAGGGGGGGTCAAAGGTTAAAAAATTAGTTAGCCTCCTGAAAAAGTAGAGATGCTGGTGAGCAGACATGTGATCCTGTGATATTGTGTACAGCTTTGGTCTCCTTACAGAACAAAGGATATATTCGCCATTAAGAGAAATAACAACCAATTCGCGGGTTCGCAAGACTGTTCGTAAGAGGTTCGTAAGAGTAAAAATCTGAGTCAGCTAAATCTGCATTAATTACTGTGCCAATCAGGGGTTCTGAACCTGGGGTCCATAGACCCCTTAATTAATGGTAGTGATCCATGGCATAAAAAAGGTTGGCAACTCCTGGTTTAGATGAATGATGGAAGATCTTGCTGAAGCCCACAAATGTTTAACAAATTGGATGCTTGGAGGTTTCCCCAGCTGGTAGTATCCACAATGAGAGGTAAGACATTGAGGATGGAAATGGGGAACAAATTCCTTCACACCAGAAACCAACTATCCTGTGGAATTCTCTGCCACAGAAGACTGTGGAGACTAAACCATTGCATGTGTTTGAGTTCAAGTTCAGGTTTATTGTCATGGACAGATTTACCCAGGATATAAATAGCATGGAGGTTAGCCTTTTGCATCAGCACAGTAAGTTATGGACTTGGCAAACATAAGCTGAGATAAACGTAAGTTATTCATAACATACATGACAAAATAAATATAGCGACACAAGTGCAAGATGAGAGAGGATAAAGGAAATCCATTCTGAGGTAGCGTTAAGGTATTTGTTGAAGAAGTAGAATGAGGCTTACAAAGGTCCTGATGGGGTGTTGGGAGAATGCAGGAACATGCTATTCAGAGAGAGGATCAGCAACGATCAAACTAAATGTTGGAGCAGGCATGAAGAGCAATTGACCAGTGGGCTCCTGCATCTGCTTTTCTTTGCTGCTATTTTACTATAACTGGACCCAAAATAATGGCTTTCAATTCCTTAGCTTAGTGCTCAAGTAGTCTGATTTCCTCTGCATCCTGTGTGAAAAAAACCATGAACTATTTCACAAGAAGCACTGAAAGTTCTTCTCCAACCCCTAGTGTTTCTAAACTTGGAAATTATTGTTTGACAACACCCATAAAATATTCATTTCACATTCTGCTGATTGAGATTTTAAAGACATTGTTAACGTGTCTGAAATAAACAGGTTAACACTCCGTTAAAATATTAGGCAGAAGAATGTCATACTAAGTGTTAAATGATTTTATGCTAATACCACACAGTGTACTTTCTTGGCTGTATCTTACTTGACAGATGGTTGAGAGCTGATGTGTTAAATACATGTTTTACAAACGCAAAGGGACATACAACAGTAATATCATCCAACAAAAAGCGGGCTATTATTTTCTTTATTCCCTATCATGAGTGGTTACTGCAAATCGTATTTTCCAGTTGGTGCCACTGCAGGTACCTGTGAATCAAACATCCATATAAACTGACTGGAATATTGTGAGGTCATTTATGAGGCGCATGCAAGAATGACAAATGCTAATCAAAGTTCAAAGTAAAATTTATTATCAGGGTACATACATGTCACCATATACAACCCTGAGAGTGAAAATTTGCACAAACATTTTTCAGAATGTAATGTTAGTTTTGAAAAGTGTTTGAAACTGTTGGAGTTATGATTCATTCAAGTCACTTGGGAAGCTTTGTAACATGTTTCCAAATTTTAATTTCACTCTGTGCAAATAATTAAAGGGTATAAGAATCATTACTATTCCAAAAGGTTGACTTATAGTGCTTTGAAATGTTTGGTTCAGTTTAAAAAGTGTTGGCCAATAATTACAAAAAATGAGTGTGGAGTGCACTGAAAAACTATTTCTTTTTGCATTTAATGAAACCATTGTTAATTCCAATCACTTTGCTTTAATATTTATTGACTGACTCATTTGTGCATTGACTTGAAACAATTCAGGATTATCGTTGGAAAAATTGACATGGAAATTTGACCTAGGAGGGTTACAATTACCAAATTTTAAGAATTATTACAAAGCAAATCAACTTAGATTTATTGCATCTTTTTTTGATGAAGATAAACCGGCATGGATTAGAATAGAACTAGACAAAATAGGAGAAAATATACCAGAAGATTTTATATATAAATGGGAATCTAAATGGATACGGGAAAAGAAAGAATCTCCTATACTAAAACATTTGATTGATTTATGGAATAAGATAAATGTTGATGATGAGATAAACAAAACTTTATTAGCAAAGAGACCTTTAATTCAAAATAAACTTATCCCTTTTACAATGGATAATCAACTTTTATATAACTGGTTTCACAAAGGGATTCGATATATAGGAGACTGTTTTGAAGGAGGTATATTAATGTCATTTGACCAATTAAAGAATAAATATAAAATATCAAATAACACTCTTTTTTGTTATTTCCAATTAAGGGCTTATTTAAGAGATAAACTGGGTCAAACAATGTTATTGCCGAAACCCAATGAAATAGAAACTTTAATTCATAAAGGAAAAATTAAAAAATATATTTCTGGTATGTATAATTTGATTCAAAAACAAGCAATTAAACAAGGCAAAAATGGGAAACTGATTTGAATATTAAAATTGATGAAACAAGTTGGTCAAGATTATGTCTTGACAGTATGACAAATACAATAAATGTTCGACTAAGATTAGTACAATATAACTTACACCACAAAAAATAAATAGATTAAACGCAAATTTATCTGATCATTGTTTTCGATGTAATCAAGAAATTGGTACTTTTTTACTCTTTACTTGGTCCTGTTTTAAAATTCAACCTTTTTGGACAAATTTAAGAGTTTTACTGGAACAAATTATTGGAATACAACTTCCACATAATCCAACATTATTTTTACTAGGCGATATTGAAGGGATAAAATCAAAATCCAAATTGAATAAATATCAGAAAGAATTCATAAAAATTGCATTGGCAGTAGCCAAAAAGGCTATTGCAGTTACTTGAAAATTGGATTCATACTTAAGTATAGATCATTGGAAGAATGAAATTTTTAGCTGCTTTCCACTTGAAAAAATTACTTATAATTTAAGAGATAAATATGAAATATTTCTGAAAATTTGGTGCCCTTATTTACAAAAAATAGGATTAAATATATAGGTGTTCCAAAAATAAAATTATTGGTTATCTGGGGAAAGAAATAAATATACATATTAAAGCTATTATGAATTCCATGGAGCATGTGGGGATCTTCCGATATCCAGGCATTCTTTCTTTCTTTCTTTCTTTTTTTTCTATAGGGATATGTTAGGGGGGAGGGGTTAAGGGGAGGGGGGAAGGGTTGATAATTTTTTTTTCCTTCTGTAACCTATTTGAAAATTCAATAAAAAAAAAATTTTTAAAAATTCAGGATTGATCTTCACAACATATATAGGACAATTGTAAAAATAATAAAATATTGCTATGACACTTCCTTGGCAACATAATAAATAGCACACAACTTTCAGCCTTGATAAGCTGCTGACTTAATTAATTAAAATTTAAGTCCAGAAATCTTGCTTTGGCTTTATTTAAATGAGATCTCAGGACTCAATTCTCAGATCTTTCGTTTTGTGGCCCAAAGCCAGCATACACTCGTCATGCATTAAGCCATTCATTCCTGGGAACATTCTTGTGAACCTCTTTGGACTCTCCTCAGGGCCAACGCATCTCTCCTCAGATACAGGGCCCAAAATCGCTCATAATATTCCAAATGCAATTTGACTAACAACTTATAATGCCTCAGCAGTACATCATTACTTTTACATCTTAGTCCTGTTGAAATGTATGCTAGCATTGCATTTGTCTTCTTCACTACCAACTCATTCTGTATATGAACTTCTTATTTATTTAGAGATACAGCATGGCAAAAGGCCCTTCTAGCCAACAAACCCATGCTGCCCAATTACACTCACATGACCTGCTAATCTGTACATCTTTGGAATGTGGAAGTACACCGGGGCAGACAGAGGAAATCCACACAGTCGTGGGGAGAATGTATGAACCCCTTACAGAGACCAGCAATAACTGAATCCAGGTTGTTTGTGCTGTAATAGCATGTTATTAATTGCTGCGCTGCCATGCCGCCCCTTAAGGGAATCCTGACAGGGCACTCTGAAATTCCTTAGCACCTCAAATACTCTCCTCCTTTAGCAACTAGACTACACCTCTGTTCTTCCCAAAGTGCACAGTTCTCTTCTTGGAAGGGAAGCTACTAGCATGCCCGTTGCTGTCCATCTCGGAGGTTGTGGGTTTGGGAGCTGCTGTCAGAGTGGTATAGTACAGGAACGGTGGTGCATTCGTAGATGGGATGAACAGGAGTCACTGTACACTCATGATACAGGGATGAGCGTGCAGCACAATGGAGAGGCTGTCAGTGAAGTGTACACTAGAGTCATAGAGTTATAGAGCATGGAAAAATTCTAATAACTTTTCGGTGCAGTTCGTCCATTGTCTACCAAGTTGTCTCATTTGGACCATATCCTTCTAAACATGTCCTGTTCACGTACCCGTCCAGGTATCTTTTGTATATTGTACTCATACCTACTTCTCTCAGTTCCGCTGGTGGCTCATTCCCTATATCTCCCACTGTCTGTGTGAAGAAGCTGCCCCTCATCCCTTTTAATTATTTTCCCTCACACTTTAAACGTGTGCCCTCTATGTTCAGACTCACCTACTTTAGGAAAAAGCTATGGCCATTCACCTTGTCTACAATATACAACCCATGGCTTCATAGACCTCTGTCTCCTATGCTTTGTGGGAAAAATGTCCCCACCCACCCAGTCTTTCTTTATAATTCAAGTCCTCCAATTCTGCTAATATCTTTGTGAAGACCAACCCTGGTCTTCAGCCTACTCTAGACCTTTTCATTGCCAACTGTCGATGGGACATTAACCATTTAGACTTTAACACACCTCTCTCCTATTCCAACTTCACTCCTTCCGAATGCTCTGCTCTCCATTCCCTCCACACTAATCCTAACATCACCATCAAACCTGCAGACAAGGAAGATGCTGTAGTGGTCTGGCGTACTAACTTCTACCTTGTTGAGGCCCAGCGCCAACTCTCAGACACCTCCTCTTACTTACCCCTCTAACAGGATCCTTTTCAAAAACACCAGGCGATCGTCTCCCACACCACCGCCAACCTTACTGACTTTGGGGATCTCCCATCCATCACTGCCAACCTCATAGTTCCTGCACCCCGAACCTCCCATTTCTGCCTCCTACCCAAGATCCACAAACCCGCTTGTCCAGATAGACCAGGTATTCCGTTCATGTAGCCTCCAACCTGATGGCATGAACACCGATTTCTCAAACTTCTGGTCATGCCCCCCAACCCCCTCCCCCTCCTCTCCTTCTTCATTTCCCATCCCCCTTTCCCTCTCTAACTTCATGTCCTTGCCTACCCATCAACTCCCTCTGGTGCTCCTCCCCCTTTTTCTTTCTTAAATGGCCTTCTGTCTCTTTTACCAATCAACTTCCCAGCTCTTTACTTCATCCCTCCCCCTCCAGGTTTCACCTATCACCTGATGGTTCTCTACCCCCACCTTTTAAATCTACTCATCAGCTTTTTTTTCTCTCCAGTCTTGCTGAAAGGTTTTGGCCTAAAACATCGACTGTGCCTTTTTTTTCCATAGATGCTGCCTAGCCCGCTGAGTTCTTCCAGCATTTTGTGTCTGTTGTTTGTGAATCTTTTCTGTACTCTTTCCACCTTAATAACATCCTTATTTAGTTTATTCCTTTCTCTTGCAAACACTTGGCTAACTTCTCCTTAAATGTAAGTCAAACACCTGTGGATGATGGAATCTGAAATAAAAGCAGAAAATCTTGAATCACTCAGCTGATCGAACAGCATCTGAGGCAAAAGAAATAGATCACTGCATTCTGGCAAAGATCCTGCACATGAAGCGTTAGCTGTTTCTCTTTCCACAGAAGCTGCCTGACCTGCTGAGTATTTTAGTATTTTTTGCTTTACTTTTATAAGTCCCCCTAAATGTGCCCTCACATTTAGGAAGGAAGAGTGGAGAGGGGGCAATGGGAAGCACCAGAGAAATATTCTCTAATGATTAATAAAACAATCATTTGGGATCGAATGACCTTGCCTGGTGTCTCAGGCTGGGCGTGTCTGCACTTGTGCAAACCCTGCCCTGGAACTCTTTCTTTGCCACTTGCTTGATACCCCTTTAGTAGCGCTTCACCCTCCCCATTTCCAATATCCTTTGCTCCCTTCAGAACTCACTCTCCACTCCATGTTGACAAATGCAGTACTGTGCAAAAATTTTAGGAAGTGTGTGTGTGTGTGTGTGTGTGTGTGTGTGTGTGTGTGTGTGTGTGTGTGTGTGTGTGTGTGTGTGTGTGTGTGTGTGTGTGTGTGTGTGTGTGTGTGTGTGTGTTTGTTGAAGACTTTTGCATAGTCTTACGTGTAAATCAATCTCATTATGAGTCTACTACAGCCCTTCCTCCAGCAGATTATCAGGCTCTGCAATTATATCTGCTTACAGTCTTTAAGGATCTCTATAAGAATTCATCAAGTCCTAATAAGCAGTAAACAAACAGCTGAAGGAACTCAGGAGGTCAGGCAGCATCTGAGGAGGCAGATGGATGGAGAACATTTTGGGTCAAGACCATATACTCAGATGCAACTTAACCCACTAAGTTTCACCACTAGCTTTTTATTTTTTTAAATCCAGGTTCAATATCTTACCTTAACAAGCAATGTTTTCTCCTTAAATTTTAGATCAGAATATGACTCAACACTGACCAGCAGAGACAAACAGTGCATTGTAATTTTGAGTTCCTATTTCTTAAACTAACAAGTCGACAAAGCTCATCTCTCCTTTTCTTTTTGTGGCTAAACAATTTGCTTGCTGTTATAATTTTCTCAAAATTATCCTCAAAGCAATTGAGTTAGGGTTGGAAAATGGCAGTAACACTTAATATTAATTCAGACTTTGATATATAATAGCACTTTATTTAAGAGCATAGTGCACTAATGTCTGCTACAGGTACAATAATTATTAAAAATTTAATTAACTCTCCCTCATAAGACAGAAGAAAACAGCCATTAAAGACCTCCAAGGCAACAAAACATTACTTTAGTCTCCAATAAGCATGGAGATTTGATTCCTTTTCGGTTAAACAATTGCATAGGAAAGCTCTTGTTAGTTATTACTAAAGCAATAAAAGTACTTGCTTTATGACACTATTGGGAAACTTACTGAGTCTGATTAGAATATTTGTTTGCACAGGATCGTAATGTTGCAGTATAAAGATAACTCGTTTATTTTGTGTAGATCTTTTTTAGCAGTCCAACTTAAATACTTTTGTCCAAACTACCTAACCATCATATTTGAGAAACTATTGAAGGTCTTGAGATCAAGCCTTTTACATGATATGTCTGCAGGGACTTGGAATTGCCCAAAGTGTCTGGAAAATGAGCTAAGAAATAGCTTGGTGCAAGGCAAATAGCTGAAGTGTCAAAATGAATAATGGCTAATCATAAAAATCCATCGTACTTTTCCCTGTGACTAAGAAAAAAGAATATTTGTACAAACACCATCCACTTATATGAAATACAGCTTATTTCTAAAAACAGTAGAAAGCCTATTTTATCTTCATTGCAGTGTCGAGAAATACTGTTGAAAATCCACATAATATTAAAAGATATTGTTCAAATTGCACTCAAGAAGTGCAGTGATTGTTTGTAACTGATGGGATTATGATGATGTAGGCTAGTATTAGGTACTGAACTCTACTGTTGAATGCTAAGTGGAAGTAATGTCTGCAGATGTACTTTCAATTGCCACAAAAACTGCAAAGGTATTTTATGTGTGCCATTAGTTTCACTCTTCATGAGTTACATTAAGTTAGCCATTAGCAGCGGGGTTGACTGTGGTCCACTCAAATGATGAAGTACCATTAAAGGAAATGCTTCCCTTTAGCAGGCTCTACAAAAAGAAGTAGATATGGTTATTGGACATTGAAGTCAGGAACACAAATATATGATTGACATTCATGGCAGTTCACATAAAATGGGATTTGGCATGAATGCTGTTAGTTATATTTTCTTTCAAATTGCTCTGGTCATAAGGACTGCTACTATTACAAACGAGAGTCATTGTTTGAATTCTTACGCTGTGCGAAAAATAAGGTATTTTTATTAAAAAGAGAATGGAGGTTTTTTCTGAGGTGTACAGAATTACAGAGCAGAGATTATAATCAAATCATGATCTTATTAAATGCTGGAGCAGACTTCGGAGACTGAGAGGCAGTCTCCTGCTTTGTATTCCCATGTTTGTATTTACAGAAATAGAGAGGAGCAATATTCCTTTTAACCATGTCTGCGTACATTAATAATGAGTTTATATGACTAAATATCTAAGAGCACTCCATGAATTGAGCGCTGCTTGTGCGAGCCTGTCATGGTATACTATGGCATACCAATAGTAGACATAAGGATTAAGACCATAAGATAGAGGAGCAGAACTAGGCCATTTGGCCCATCAAGTCTGCTCTGCCATTTCATCATGTTGGATCTAAATTTATCCCTCAGCCCCAGTCTTCTGCTTTCTCCCCATATCCCTTCATGCCCTGACCAATCAAGAATCTATCAACCTCTGCCTTAAATATACACAGAGACTCGGCCTCCACAGCTGCCTTTGGCAAAGAATTCCACAGTTTCACCACTCTGGCTAAAGAAATTCCTCTTCATCTCCATTCTAAAAGGATGCTCCTCTAGTCTAAGGCTGTGTCCTCTGGTCTTAGACTCTCCCTTCATAGGAAACATCCCCTCCCCATCCACTCTGTCAAGACGTTTCACCATTCAATGTTCCAATTAGGTAACCCCTCAATTCTTCTGAATTCTAATGATTGTAGACTTAGTGCCATCAAACGCTTTTCATATGACAAGCTGTTCAAACCTGGAATCATTTTCATGAAACTCCTTTGAACCTTCTCCAGCGTCAGTACATCCTTTCTAAGATAAGGAGCCCAAAAAGGAGTCGGAAAATCTTCTGCTGTGTGCCTGATGACCCAAGATCTTTGCGACCTTCAGCACAGAGCTCGAAAAAACCGACGCAACGGACTTCTAACATCATAAACCAATGAATTGTTTGTTATGTCTCCCCGCTCGCTGGGAAAATGGAGGCACCTCCTTCTCTCTTATCAGGGAGAGAGAGAACCTGTGGCATGTCGAATACCAGTGTGAAATGCGAAGTCTTTGGGGTAAATACAAATCTGTGTCTTTGCTATTGCTTTGCTCACGCCTGACTGCGATGCTTGCTTTTTTTTTGCCGGTGGGGGGAAGGGGGATTGTTGCTCGCTGCCGCTAAGTCATGGGAGTGGGGAGCTGGGGGGTACTTTGGTGGTCACACTTTTAACTGCTGTTTATTCTTTGGGGCATTTCTCTGTTTTCATGGATGTTTGCAAAGAAAACACATTTCAGGATTTATATTGTATACATCTCTCTGACATCAAATTGTACCTTTGAATCTTTGAACCAAAATTGCTCGCAATACTCGAAGTGAAGCTTCAGCAGTGCTTTATAAAGTCCCAACATTACATCCTTGCTTTTATATTCTAGTCTTCTTGAAATGAATGCTAACATCACACTTACCTTCTTCACCACAGGCTCAACCTGTAGATTAACTTTTAGGTAATCCTGCAGAAGGACTCCCATGTGCCTTTGCACTTCAGATTTTTGAATTTTCTCTCCATTTAGAAACAGTCTACACTTTTATTTCTTCTCCCAAAGTGCATGACCATACACTTCCCAACATTGAATCTTATCCGCTCATTCTCCTAATCTGTCCAAGTGTTTCTGTAGCCTCCCCACTTCTTCAAAACTACCTGCTCCTCCACCTTTCTTCGTGCCATCTGCAAACTTTGCAACAAAGCCATCAATTCCGTCATCCAAGTCATTGACATATAACGTAAAAAGAAGTGGTTTCAACACTAGTCACCGGCAGCCCACCAGAAAAGGCTCCCTTTATTCCCACTCTATGCCATAGGAACTTGAGTAAGTAAGTGTACTGCAGAGGGGACCAATATCCACTAATCCTTACTTGATATTTTAACAGGTGTGTACACGTAGTTGTGCATATTGCAATATGAGTTTATTTTCAATTGCACTGGTGCCATCCAAAACTTGCAGCAGCATCGCAGAGACATAGCAAAAGATAGGCAATGTTCACAAGAAACAAAATCATAAATTGAAGATAAATTATACACATTTTTACAAGAAAGATTGCACTTAGAACAAAAACATCAGTTTTATTGTAACATGATCAAAAGGTGGCCATATTTTGGGTCTATAGTGAGGTAGTGACTAGTACTGTGCCGGTTGGTTCAAGAACCAAATGGTTGAAGGGAAATTACTGTACTTGAGCATGGTGGTGTGGGACTTTGAGTTAAAGCTCCTGCCTGATGGTTGCTGTGAGAAGATGGTATGGCCTGGATGGTGGGGCTCTTTGATGGTGGATGTTACCTTCTTGAGGCAGTGCCTCCTGCAGATAATTTCAGTAGTGGAAATGGATGCATTGGGCTAAGTCCATTACTCTCTGCTGCTTCTTATGTTGCTGTGCATTCAAATTGCTGATCAGATAATGAAGTAACCTGTGATGATACTTTGAACGGTTTGCTCGTTTGTTACGTGGCGTGTGATATGACATGGATGATCACGGTCTTTCCATGACAATGATTGTTCTTGGCAAATTATTTTTACATTAGTGATTTGCCATTGCTTGTGCTGGGCAGTGCCTTTACAAGACAGGTGACCCCAGTCATTATTGATACCCTTCAGAGATTGTCTGCCTGGCACCAGTGATTACATAACCAGGACTTGCGATATGCATCAGCTGCTCTTACTACCATTAACCCCCTCCTCCTGTGGCTTCATGTGACCCTGATGGGTGGGATAGGCAGTTGCTACACCTTGCGCAAGGATGTCCTGCAGGCTAGCGGAGGGAAGAACATGTAGAACAGTACAGCACGGCAACAGGCCATCCGGCCCACAAAGTTCTGCTGAACATATCAAGAACACCCAAAATCTAATCCTTTCTACATAGACCATGTCCATATCCCTCCATCTTCCTTACATCCATGTGCCTATCTGAACATCTCTCAGAAGCCTTTAATGTACTTATCTCTACGCCCACACCAGGCAGCACATTCCAGGAATCCACAACTGTCTATGTAATACACCTACTCCTCACATCCCCCTTGAACCTACGCCCCCTCACCTTCAAAGCATGCCCGCTGGTATAAGGCATTTCAACCCTGTGACACCGATACTCTTCGTCCACTCTATCTATGCCTCACATAATCGTGGAAACCTCTATCTGATCTCCCCTCAGTCTCCGGCACTCCAGAGAAAATCACCCACGTTTATCCAGCCTCTCGTAATAGCACATGCCCTTGAAACCAGGCAGTTCCTGATAAACCTCTTCTGTATCCTATCCAAAGCCTCAACATAAATCCTATAATGAGAATGATACACAATACTCCAGATGTGGCCGAAGCAGAATTTTATAAACCTTACACCTCCTTTGGTAGAGGCATATCTCCACCCCAGCACCCATTTCAACAGCACATCTCTAAAAAAAATTGTGAGAATGTTGGATAATCAACCTCCTTAACCTCCTAAGAAAGTAAAAATGCAAGCACGCCTTTATTGTGATTGCCTTGACATTGAATGCAAGGTAGCAATACCAACTGATGTGAACTAAAACGACAATTTCACCAGAAATATTGCATTAAGATTGAACTGTGGTGGTAGTGGTTAACAAAAAGTACTACAGATTACCTCAAGATCTTCAACTGCTCCGTAACATATAAAGCAGATTCTATTTCCAGTTATAATTGCATTACAGGGCAATCAACTTATGCAGAGGAAGCTCCCACAAACAACATTGATGCAATAGAGCTGACAGATCTCCCAGCAGCAAAAAGTTATACATAAGCAAACCTGCAGAGTGACGAGGTTGGTTGTAGGTGAAAAGTTTTCCAATTTATAAATTGAGGTCAGAGATTTTCCCTGATCAATCTCTTGTCTGCATTATTGTATGTTTTAATACAAAATTTTATTCTAACCATAAAACAGTACAAGGCTTTCTTAAGATTCAGTGTATGAAGTCTATCCACTCACAGCTTTGTCAAATCAATATATTTGTAATGCCATCAAGTTAATGCATTTGTGTACAAAACGTTACTGTCACTCAAATTGGTTCTTTGAACAATACACCTTTCAAGTGTTTGTGTGGCTGTTAGATAAGAGCCAGCTCTTCAGAATCAGATGTTTTAAGTCCCTAGAATGTGGTCCTTTCCCACAGTGCCTTTACTTTGGCTGCACCAAGCTTCAGTGCATCCCTCAGCAGCCTCGACTGTGCCAGTCAGCAATATTCCCTTAAGGACATGTCATGGTAGATCAAAGTACATCTCATGAGGAGGTGATGATCTTCCTACAGCACTTAACATTTGTTTCCCTATGTTCCCGTGAGCAGCCTGTAGGTCGGAGAGTTCTTGGCATTCCACTTGCTTGGGATAAACCTGAATAAGGACCCTTCAAGTGTTTGCAAATGCACAATTCACAAAGAGGTGAGCAGTCATCTCATTCTTATCACATCCATCCCGATAGGAGCATGTTTTGGGAGGGAGACTCCAACTATGCAGGAAGGATCTGACTTGGAGAGCCATTCTCACTGCCACCTAGGAGAATATTTATGGGATTATTGGTGAGCTCTTGCAATGAGGCATTCTGCCAAATGGTTTTGATAATGATATTTTTGGTTGAAAAACCAACTTTATTCATAAAAAATATATGCAAGAAGTACAAAAACAGTGTGTTAGAATTGGAATTGGTTTATTATTGTCACATATACTGAGATACAGCGAAAGGCTCGTCATGCATACTACTCATACAGATCAGATTGTTACTCAGTGCATTGAGATAGTACAAGATTAAATAATAACCGAACGTAGAATGAAGTGGGACAGGAACGGAGAACGTGCAGTGCAAGTAAACAATACGGTGAACAGAAGATTATGAGGTCAAGAGCCCAGCTGATCATACTAGGGAACCAGTTAATAGCATTCTAACAGTAGTTTTGAGGTTGTCCTTCAGCCCAGTTGTAGTGATTTCAGGCTTCTGGATCTTCTACCCGATGGGAGGAGGGAGAAGATAGAATGACCAGTGTGGGGGTGGGGGGGGGGGGGTTCTTGATTATGCTGGCTGCTTTCCAAAGACATAAATGTCTACGGAGGGGAGGCTGGTGTCCATAATGTGCTGAGCCATTTTCATTACTCTCTGCAGCTTCTTGTAGTCACAGGCAGAACAATTACTACGGAATACATTATTAGTGTTGTTCAGTTGATATATTTATTGTGGTACCATTTCTATACATTTGGGCATTACAAAAATTACGGTATTTGAGAGGCTGTTGTATAAGGCTTTTACCCTCAATGTATAGTGGCAGCAAGACCTTAGACTAGTGTTTCCTCACAGAGCCGTTGCATTGGATTAGACAAGCTTTAGTGCATCCCTCAGGTTATACTCACTTACATAGACATTTCCTTGCTCTGTAAAACCAACACGTTTTGTATCTTCTACTTGATGGGGGTGGGGGGTGGGGGAGAGGGTAAGGACAGTAGAGAGAATGACCAACAAAGAAGGTCTCTCACCAGCAGGTCTGATTTGGAATGAGATGCTCACCCAACTCATTGCAGGCTGAGTGTTTGCAAGGAAGATCTGGAAAGGGATGCAAGGATCCTTGTCAAAGTTCATCCTGAGCAGCTGAGTAATGGAGGATTGTGAGATCTAGGGGCTGTTCCTGAGTGTTGATCAGTGATTTCTATTCCATAGTTTAGTTTTACATAATGTTGTTGTGTCTTCAGTTTGCTTTGTGAAGCTTTACATGAAGCTTGTGTACTTAGCCTCTTCCAATATGGCATGCTCTGCCATTTCCCTGGGCAACAGCTGGCATATGGCAGCCTGGATCTCCTGAGGGCTGATGTACAACTCAAAAGAAATTTTTCCCAAGTGATTTTGTGACACTCACCACCTTAGAGGAGATGCTGGTGTTGGAATGAATATTTTTCATCACCGCAGATCTCCGTGGAATAATTCCCCTTCGCTTTTGTATCCTCTCTTGCCTGTTAATTTATGGGCAAGGCTTTCTTGGTGCCCTTCTTGCCAGCTACTTTCTGCTGCTCAGGCATTCTCTCAATGGATTTGAACAGCAGGGGGTGTTGTTCAGTGATTGACATACTCAGGGGGTTGGTGGCACCGCCACTCCTACCGTGCTGGTATTCCCTGCACCTAGTGGAGTAGATATGGATTTCATCTCCTGACCTCTTCCATCTTCACCACTTGCACTTCCTCCCTCCAGATGTTGAGTTAGCACAAAAAACAGACAAAAGTACAACATTTCAACCCAACTGTACCTGGCAATCCTTGCTGCTGTTTTCTAGATTTTAAATGGCAGTTCACAGCTCATTGGGCCTTCTGATCTGCAATTGAATCACATGCCTACTCTGAAAACCCAGCCCTTTTAAACTGAAAGCACTCTTGAAATATCAAGTGCAGATCGAACTTCAGTGTAAATACTCTGAAGCCCTGAATCGAGGCATTAATGTAATCAAAAATCAAAATAATTTTCCTGCTTTTCACAGTGAGCTATTAGCTGAATGCTCATGTTAATCTTGCTGCATTGTTCCTTGAGGTACAAGTTATTAATGCAAAGCGCAATAGACTGATGCAGGAACTCAAAGAGATAAAACTCACTTGGCCTCTCATGTCTGCCCTGCCATTCAACATGGTCTTGTCTTCTCTGCTCCAGATCTCATCTCCTCTTCTGTGTCAGCTTCCCATGACCCTAAACCTCAAATGCTCCAGCCTCCATAAGCCCTAAGGGCAAAAAAAATCCCGAGTTTCCCATCAAATAGAAATTATGACACACCTGTTTTAAATGTCCTCCAGCTTATCTTGTAACTATCAACTCATTCAAGACTTTCCCACAAATGGAAATATCCCAACACCTACCCTGTCATGCCCCTTCTTACATGCTTCAATATCTAAACATAATAAAATTCACACTGCATTGTAATCCAAAACTCATTTCTATTGACCTTCAATGATTTGAGTGACAGATTATGGATGAAGCTCAAACAACAGGGAGAAATTTCTATAGAATTTCAGCTCCCCTGGCTGATAACCTTCCATGATATATTTTCTCTCCACTTGGTCATCGCTGAATCTAATCACTCCATCATCAGCAGCCGATGATTTCAAATGTGTAGAGGGTTCTTCAACCAGAGGACAATGAATCATTGGAATTGCCTACCCAAGAGAGTTTCAGTGTATTCTAGACGGAGATTGATAGACTTCCAGGTGTTCAGTGAATCAAGCAATAGGTAGTTAGATCCAGTGAGGCAGTGCTGAGGCAAAATGTGTTACTAATATTAGAATATCTATACATTTACTTACTTTGCTTACATACGTGTGTATTTTATTCCTGTTATTTCTTTTCCTTTGTATTTGCACAGTTTGCTGCCTTTTGCACATTGGTTGCTTGTCAGTCCCTGTGTTGCTTTTCACTGATTCTATCATGTTTCTTTGTTTTACTGTAAATGCCTGCAAGAAAATTAACCTCAGGGTAGTATATGATGTTATATACGTACTTTGATAGTGAATTTACTTTGAACTTGGAGCTTTAAATAGTTATGAATAGCTTACTGCGATTGATATTTCTTATGTTTATATTCTAGGTTCTGGAATTCCCTCCCAAACCTTCCTACCTCTATATCCTCCCATTAGACATTCTTAAAACTTATCCTTCTTTAACGTTTTGCATGTCTATCTGAAAGTCATCTTATGTTCATCAGTGTCAATTTTGAATGATAATACATGGGGTCATTTTCTTATATCCAAGATCCTATGTAACTGCAAATTGTTTCATAAAATAAGAGCAGCACACATTAATTCTGAAATCAAACTAGGAAAGATAAAAGGCATTTACTCAGCAAGGCAACATCTGTGGAAGAAAGTCAAACATTCAGGGCAGAACTTAAAAAATACCAGTGCTGGGAATTGTCATCATGTCAGGCAACATCTATGGAGCGAGAAACCGAGTAAGTATTTCAGGTCAATGCTGTGGAGAGTGATTAGTTCATAATTAGCATGAACATGGATCCAAGGATGAAGGCATGTAATGAATTTTCTTGCAGAGCTTCTATTCTGGATTTCTGCTCATATAACCTTTTTGGGCACCCTGAGAACAACATGGCCCATGTGTTCCAAAACAACGTACAATGACATTATTCCTTTATTGAGATTACAAGGGTGAATCATGACCAAAATTAGAATGTCCAAAATGGTGTATATTACCAAATGATAAAACAATCTTCAAATAGACCTTAAAAAGTGTTATGCAATTAATTTTCAGCGCAAATGAGATTAAAATTGTGTCACAATATATTTAACCTGCAAACACAGATTTGATTTGAAAACATCACATCTGTCTTTCTCCTCAGTCCTGACAAACCGTCACAGTCTGAAAAGTTAACTTTCCCTCCATAAATGTTGCATGGTTTCACATACAAAATGCTTGAAAACTTCAGCAAATCTGGCGACATCTATGGAAAAGAGTTAGCAGTCAACGTTTTGGGCCGAAACCTTTCATCAGGACTGGAAAGAAACAGGAGAAGTCAGAGTAAGAAGGTGGGGTAGGGGAAGAAGTACAAGGTGGTAGGTGATAGGTGATAGGTGAAACCAGGAGAGGAGGAGGAGTGAAGTAAAGAGCTAGAAGATTGATTGGTGGAGGAGATGAAGGGCTGGAGAAAAGGGAATCTGATAGGAGAGCATGGAAGGAAGGAAAGTGGAGGAGCACCAGAGGGAGGTAATGGGTAGGTAAGGAGATAAGATGAGAGAGGGAAACAGGAATTGGGAATGGTGAAGAAGAGGGTGCAGAAGAGGGTCGAGAAGTTTGAAAAACTGATTTCTTCCATGGTCTTCTCTCCCCTCCTATCAGATCCCCCTTTCTCTAGACCTTTATCTCTTTTACCAATCAATTTCCCAGGATTTTATTTCACGCACTCCCCCCCCCCCCATTTCATCCATCTCCTACCACCTTGTACTTCTTCCTCCCTTCCACCACCTTTTTACTCTGACTTCTCCTCTTTCTACTGACGAAGGGTCTCGGCCCAAAACATTGATTATTGACTTTTTTCCATAGATGCTGCCTAGTCTGCTGTGTTCCTCTGGCATTTTGTGTGTGTTGTTTTGGATTTCAGGTACCTGAAGATTTTGTGTTTGTGTTGCATTATTTGCTGAGTTCATCCAGCATTTTGTCTGTATTGCTCAGTATTTCTAGCATCTGCAGAATCTCTTGTGTGTATGTCTGACTCTGTAGATGTTGCCTCGAGTGTTTTCCGATCTCTTGTTTCATGGCTGCTTTTACTTGTGGTCACATGCATTTATGAACATTACTTCCTCCGGCATTTTGTGTGTGTTGCTTTGGATTTCCAGCAGTTACAGATTTTCTTGTGTTTATAATTTCTTCTAACTGGAGGGCCATAGAGTATTCAAAATAGCTGATGTCAATGATAGTTTAATCGATGAATATAACCTCCATGCTATTAATCGCACTGATAGGTTGGTGCATACAAAAGCACCAGGAGATTCTAGCTTCACTGTGAATATGTGTTGAAAGGTTGCTGGTGGAATGTGATGAAGAGTGATAATTTAACTGTTGATCCTTTGAACCTATCTGATTTCAAATGTGATAATTTCATTTTCTGTCAGTTTGACTCTGCTTTAACTTAAGGTTGGGGACACAAGAGACTGTAAATGCTGGAATCTGGAGTAACACACAAAACACTGGAAGAACTCACTGGGTCAAGGAGCACTGAAGGAGGGAAGAGTTTTGTATTCACATCTGGATGCATCACGACTTGGAAGCTTTAGAGAGAATGCAGAGGAACTTACCAGGATGCTGCCTGGATTAGAGAAGATATCATTTAAGGATAAGTTGAGCAATCTAAGACTTTTCTCTTGAGAACAAAGGAGGATGAGAAGTAACTTGATAGAGTTGTAGAAGATGATAGGTTTCTAAGGTGGTCATAACCCGGGGTGGTGGTGGGGATAAGCTCCCACTACTATAAAGTTCTCCAAATGGCATGCGTCTCTAACGACCTCTGACAACCAAGTCCAACTCTTGGCCTTCACGTGCGGCTTAGTTACTAGGCCTGGTGGAAATGTTCCTACTGACAAGAGAAGGGGGAAAGGCAAACCACTGGCGCCTGAAAACCAGTTGCTTCAGGCAGGTTGGGCTCATCAGCCTCGGACGGAAAGAGAGGGAGAACTCTGATTTTAAACCTCCGCTGCCTTGCGGCCATCCCCACACACCCACAGGAAAGGCTTTGGGTGTAAACCCGAGGAAGAAATCTGGAGCCGGGGTCACTAAAACAGTTTGATGTGGTTTAGAACTTCATTCTGGCAACCTCTGTGACGACACTGGTGCCAATCTGTATCAGCGCTTGCCCTTCCCTTGGACTACATCAGTGACATGGAGAGGGGGAACCCACTGCATTGGCAATAGCCGGTTCTTTAAATCTTCCCACCCAGGCTTGTGCCCTGGAGAGGACAACGTCCACGAGAGGCGCAAATCCATGATTTCCTGGGACTGAGAGCTGCCTACTACTATTACTACTAAGAGAAGTTGATAAAAGGCATAGACAGATGGGACAGCCAGAGACTTTTGCACAATTTGCATTATTTGTCCTCTTTTGCACATTGGACACTTGCCAGTCCTCTTCATGTATAGTTCCTCACAAATTCTATTGTATTTCTTTATTTTGGGGTAAATGTCTGCAAGATAATCTATCTCAAGGACATATATTGAGGTATATATGCATATTTTGATAATAGATTTACTTTGAACATTGAACTTTTCCCAGGAGGGACATTGCTAATATGAAGGAGCATAATGTTAAGGTGATTGGTGGAAAGTCTGGGTGGGGGATATCAGAGGCAGTTCTTTTAACACAGCGAGTGATGGGTGTGTGCAACATGTTTCTAGGGGTGGTGGTAGAGGCAGATATGGTAGAGACATTTAAGAGCTCTTAGATAGGGTTAGAGTGATCTTGGAGTAGGTTACAATGTTGGCACAACATTGTGGACTGAAGTGCCTGTATTGTGATGCACTGTTCTATGTTCTATAAATGGACAGATGATGTTTTGGGTCAAGATCCTTCACATTTAGACTGAAAGAGAGAGGGGAGGTAGCCAGTATAAAAAGGTGGAGTTGGCAAGTGAGATGTAGAACCATGTGAGGAGGGATGAGGAAAGGGTGGAAACTGCAACAGAGGCTGGGTGGAACTAGGGGAAGGCAACAAAGGGTTGCAGAGATTGTATGTGATTGGAAAGGAAGATGGAGCATGGAATTAAGTCAGAGAGATGGGGAGAACAGATATGGAGGGGATCCAGTGGGAGGAGTATGTGGGTGATGGGCAGATGGAGTGGGTGCAGGAAGAGAAAGAAACAAGGTGATGGGGTCTGAGGTGGATGCAGGAAGAGCTGAGTAGATTTTCTATTTTACTACATCAATGTAATTATGCATGGAATGATCTATCTAGATTTCTTCACTCCATCTTTGTACATGTGACAATAATAAACAATTACTGAAACTGAAATCTCAATGATATTTGACTTAGTTAATTTTTCATGGCCCATTCCTCCACATTGGAGAAACCAAATGCAGGTGGGGTTCAGCCGGTTGAGATCCTAAGCTCAGTTCACAGCAGTGATCCTATTCCATCCTATTTTAATTCTAAACTCCACTTCCATTCCCATCTGTCTGCCTGGATCTTCCGATCCTAGAGAGAAGTCCATCACTGCTAGAGGAACAACATCATCTGTCAAGATTCTTTGCAACTGCCTGGAAAGATATTTAAATTTTCCAATGTTCTCTCTCATCTTTTTTCATTGTCACGCTGACCTCCCTTTCTTGCCCTACTACTGCAAAATGCCTTTCTAACAGTCAGTATTTACATCTCATTTCCCCTGGTGTGTTGCTACCTATCTGCATGAAATGCCTTCTTTTCCTCTTGCACCTCTCTCCTTATCTCAGATTCACTTATAGAACTGACTCCCCTCCACTTCTTCCTCACAGGCTGGCTAGGCTAGAGCTGTATGCCTTGGAAAGTAGGAGAATAAGCAACAACCTTATAGAAATGTCTTCAAATTATGAGCGGTATAGATAAGGTAGATGTTAGCAGTCTTTACTTAAGGTGGGAGATGAGGGTGGGTTGGGGGATGAAAAATAGAGGGTATAGTGTGAAAGGGGAAAGATGTTAAAGGGATCTTAGAGGTGACTTGTTCATACAGAGGGTGGTAGGTACATGGAGCGATCTGCCAGTGTAAGTGGTTCAGGCAGGTACAATAGTATCATTTAAGGAGCACTTTGATAGGTACATGGAGGGGTGGGGTTTGGAAGGATATGGGTTGAATGTTGGAAATTGGAACAAGCTGGGTGGGCACCATAAATGGCATGGACTGGTTAGCACAGTGACCTATATCCATGCTACATCATTTGATTATTCTCTCTGAGGAATGTCCCTGACTCAAAGAAGGTTAATCCTCCTATCACCTGCCAACTCTTGCCCCTCCCCTACCGTCCGCCTTTTTATACACACTTCCCCTACTATTCTGTCCAGATGAAGGGCCTCAAACACAATGCCAGTTGTCCATTTTCCTCAGTAGATAATGTAGGCACCTTATGTGCTGATCCAAAAAGTCAATGGCTTCTCTTTCCACAAGTGTGTTGAGTTCTTGCGGAATTTTCTGATTTTGCTCCAGAACCTGTTGCTTCGATCATTTATTACCATATATCACCATTTGGACCCTGAGATCCATTTTCTTTGGAGTAGAATAAATCCATAGAATAATAACCAAAACAGAATCAATGAAATACTGTACCAACTTGGGCATTCAAAAGATGACAAACTGTGCAACAATTAACAATTATAAATAAATAAGTGATAAATATTGAGAATGTGAGATGATGAGTCCTTAAAAGTGAGTCCATTGGTTGTAGAAACATCTCAATGATGGGGGAAATGAAGTTTAGTGATGTTAACCCCTTTGGTTCAAGAGGCTGATGTTTGAGGAATGATAAGTGCTCTAAACATGGTGGCATAAGGCCTGAGGCTCCTGTACTTTCTTCCTGATGGCAGCAGCAAGAAGGAAAATGTCCTGAGTGTTGAGGGGGGAGGGGGGTCCCTGAATACCCCATTTTCCCTTTTGAGATCTAGAAAGGTACATTATATACCACAGGTTATGCCAACATGGGATATATTTCCATGGAACTAAACTATCCAACACCATCATAATGAACACCTCGACTTGAATATTACCCATGTGCTATGTTTGCTGAGCTGTTATCATTAAATGACGAGTCCAAACCCCTGATTGAGGTTAGACTGGGTATCAAGTCAAATTGAATGTATTGTCGAATGTTTAAGTGGAGTGAGATACAGGTGCAATGGAAAGGTTGATTGTAATAGTACAGGGACATATATTCGGACAATACCCATAAGTTATACATAAAGTTAAACCAGACAGTGAGGATAAAAAGACTGTACAACACAGGACATTAAGTAAGAGAAAACCCATGTCCATGGTGGTACAAGAGGTCGTCTGTAGTGTTCCACCATTGCTGAGGTAGAGTTAGGGTGTACAGGTTGGTTTAAGGACTGGATAGATGCAGGAAATTAGCTGTTCCTGAACTTGATGGAGTTGGAGCAGGCCTCTGTACCCTCCTCCTGTTGCTGACAGTGAGAAAAGGGCATGGCCTGGATGGAGGGGATTCGAGAATATAGATGATGCCTTCTTGAGGCATCTCCTCCTGTAGATGCTGTCAATGGTGGGGAGGGCTGTGCACAAAATGGACTGGATTGTATTCACTATCCTCTGCAAATTATTGTCTTCCTGTGCATTGTAATTAAAGTATCAGGCCGTGATGTAACAAGTGAGGTTACTACAGCTGTGCATCTGTGGAAATTTATTAGATTATTTTGTGATATGCTAACTCATAAGGCTTTCCAATGATAGTCAGGGACCAATGATCACCAGGATGCATTTTTTTTTGTCTTCAAGTGGGACTCAGTCATTTTATCAAAGGCTGCACAGTGCGAAATAAATGCATTCACAGGGTTTTGCAAATTGGAAGATGTCATGGCAATTTAGTTAAGTTATAGGATGAGGTCTTTTGTAGAATTCCTGCGTGTGATTGCAACTCAAAATGAAGAAGGCATTAAGTGCTCTTGTGCATCAGTTTATAAGCACTTCATTCCCCTTCAAATTAGGAGACTTTATTGGAAAGATGTGGGTAAATTGACTCCTCATATCTTCCACATTTACAACAGTGTCTGCATTTCAAAAGTGCTTTGTTTGATGTGAAGTGTTTTTGGATTTTCTGGAGTTCCAAAAGGCATTACAATAATTAACCTTTGGTGTTAGTGGAGGAAGGAATATTCACAAGAATGATAGGGTCAATGTTCACAGCCTTTTCTTCTCAAGGGAGTGGAGTCTCATTACCCAAGCTGCCAACTCACAACATTTGCTTCTGTACAGATGCTGCTTGCCTTACTGAGTTCTTTCAGAGTTTTTTTTTTATATTTCTTTTTATTTCCCAGTTCTGAAAAAGGGTTCTGGGCCTAAAATAACGTTTAATCTCTCCATGGGTGCTGCCTGAACTGTCTCGTATTTCCAGCAGTTTCCACTTTGGTTTCAGATTTTCAGAATTGTATTTTAATTTTTATTTTGGATTGCTCACCTAGATGTATTAAATTAGAAATCCATATTCTGCAGTGCAATCTATACTCATGTGACCAGTTTATTAAGTACCTCCTATAGCTAATAATGTGGCCACTGAGTGTATGTTTGTGGTCTACTGCTGCTGTAGGCCATCCACTTCAACAGTCGACGTGCTATGCATTCAAAGATGCTCTCTGCTCACCAGTGTTGTAACGCATGGTTACTCGAGTTATTATCACCTGCCTGTCAGTCTGAACTAGTTTAACCATTCTTCTCTGACCTCTCTCATTAACAAGGTGTTTTCACCCACAGAACTGCTGTTCACGAAACGATGTTTTTTTATTGCACCATTCTCTGTAAGCTCTAGACCCAGGAGGTCAGGAATTTCTCAGATACTCAAACCACCCCATCTAGTACAAAAAAAATCATTCCATGGTCAAAGTCACTTGTATTACATTTCTTCCCTATTCCCAATGTTTTATCTGAACAACAACTGAACCTCTTGACCATGACTACATGCTTTTATGCATTGAGCTGCAAGCACGTTTTGTATTAATGAGAACCACATATAACATCTGGTTACGTTGACTTCACGGCCTGCTACAGTAATTACAGAAAGTAGATCATAAACACAGGAAATTCTGTAGATACTAGAAATCCAGAGAAGCACACAGAAGTGCTGGAGGAAATCAGCAGGCCGGGCAGCATCTATGGAGAGGAATAAACAGTTGATCTCAGGACTGCTGATGAACAATCTTGGCCCAAAACATCAAACTGTTTATTTCTCTTCTAGACACTGCTAAGCCTGCTGAGTTCCTCCAGCATAAAGTAGATGGACAATTTCTTGCTTTAAATAGGTAGCATATTAAAGGACAGATTTTTACCCTAATATAGTTATTATTGCTATAATTTGGCATAACATCCTTACTTTGCTAACTTACTAGTGTGATTTCCACAAAGTAACATGTAAAATAACATAATTGTGTTTGTTCCTTGACATAAACATTTTTATTTCAAGAACACTTTATTTACGGAAGGAAAACATAACAATTCACTACAAGTGGAAGCAGAAGAGAATGCAGACACAGTAATCCGGAGCTGTGTTGCAGGCAAGAGCCTGAAATCACAGCCATCCATCTGCTTCCTGAGATTCCACAGTAATTTTTTCATGTTCTGCAGTCCCTTGTGTCTCGAGATGGACTTCTGAATTGTGGGTACTGTTACAATCATGCACAGCAGAGCAAGGAACCTGCACATAGCGAGCTTGTATATGTTAACAAATAGATCATAAGTTTTCAGATGCTGGTTAAAGAGATTGGTTTGGATTCCAGATGCTCTCCTTTGAAGCCCCTTGAAGTGATAGAGCACGTTGATCTAATCAATTGTTGATGAGCAAGCAGGTTGGTCAACTTGTGTGTCACACAGCCAGCAACGAAAATCTGATTTACATCCACCATAGAGAAGAGATGATGCCACAGTTTAAACCTTACATCTAAAATATGGCAGATTTAAATATATATCAGGCATTGATGTGTCCTTCTCTATGCTTGGCATGCAAGACAGTAACATATGCACTCACTTTCTGAAACTTAGTTATATTCTGTACAACCTCCCTTACACATCAAGCATGCCATATTAGCAGACAAGAATCACCACTGCCTCTACTTCCTCTGGAAGTATGACCCTTTTACCTTCATCAATGCATCATATCCAGATACATCACAGCTTGCAATGGCAACTCTTCTGCCCATGACAACAAGAAACCACAGAGCTGTGCATACATCTCAGTAAATTGCAGACCTAGTCTCCCAGCCATGAACTCTGACTGCACAAAGCACTAACATCATGAAAGATACCGTCGAAGACATTCTCCCTGACCCCCACCATTCCCAACACTGGAATATTAGCTTATGTCTGAATGTACATGCAGGACTTGAATGCACAACACCTCATTTAGAGCAAATATTTTAAATCAGGAGAAGTACAGATACTGGAAATTTAAACTAAGAGCAGAAACTCTGAGCATTTCAGGCAGCATTTGTGGAAAAATGAAAAATTATATTTACAGTTGGACACTTTATTGTGAATATGAACTTGTGTTCTCTTTGGGATACAATGCAAGTTTAAAGATGAGCACTTCATCTCCTGACTGGACACACTGCAGACTTTTTGACTTAATGTCAAACTCTCTAATAACATAGGCAGAAGTTACTGAAATAACCAACAGGTCAGGTCACATCTGTGGGCAGAGCAACAGAATTTATGTTTTATAGAAACATAGAAAACCTACAGCACAATACAGGCCCTTTGGCCCACAATGCTATGCCAAACACGTACTTACTTCAGAAATTACCTATGGTTACCCATAACCCTCTATTTTTCTAAGCTCCAAGTACCTATCCAGGAGTCTCTTAAAAGACCCTATCGTGTCCGCCTCCACCATCCTCACCGGCAAGCCATTCCACGCACTCACCACTCTCTGCGTAAAGTCTTACCCTTGACATCTCCTCTATACCTATATCCAAGCACCTTAAAACTGTGCCCTCTCGTGTCAGCCATTTCAGCCCTGGGAAAAAGCCTCTGACTATCCACACGATCAATGCCTCTCATCATCTTATACATCTCTATCAGTTCACCTCTCATCCTCCGCTGCTCTAAGGAGAAAAGACCGAGTTCACTCAACCTATTTTCATAAGGCATACACCCCAATCCAGGCAACATCTTTGTAAATCTCCTCTGCACCCTTTCTATGGTTTCCACATCCTTCCTGTGGTGAGGTGACCAGAACTCAGCAAAGTACTCCAAGTGGGGACTGACCTGGGTCCTATGTAGCTGTAACATTACGTCTTGGTTCTTAAGCTCAATCCCAAGGTTGATGAAGGCCAATCCACAGAGTCAGCCTGCGCAGCAGTTTTGGTTGTCCTATGGACTTTTACCCAAAAATCCCTCTGATCCTCCACACTGCCAAGAGACTTACGATTAATACTATATTCTGCCATCATATTTGACCTACCAAAATGAACCACCTCACACTTATCCGGGTTAAACTTGATCTGTCACTTCTTAGCCCAGTTTTGCATCCTATTGATGTCCCGCTGTAACCTCTAACAGCCCTCTACACTATCCACAACACCCTCAACCTTTGTGTTAATTTACTGAACCATCCCTCCACTTCCTCATCCAGGTCATTTATAAATATCAAAAAGAGAAGGGGTCCCAGAACAGATCCCTGAGACACACCACTGGTCATCAACCTCCATGCAGAATATGACCCGTCTACAACCACTCTTTGCCTACTGTGGGAAAGTCAATTCTGGATTCACAAAGCAAGGTCCCCTTGGATCCCATGCCTCCTTACTTTCTCAATAAGCCTTGCATGGGGTACATTATCAAATGTCTTGCTGAAATCCATATACATTACATCTACTTCTCTACCTTCGTCAATGTGTTTAGTCACATCATCAAAAAATTCAATCAGGCTTGTAAGGCACGACTTGCCTTTCACAAAGCCATACTATTTCTAATCATATGCTGCCTCTTAAAAAGTTCATAAATCCTGCCTGTCAGGATATTTTCCATCAACTTACCAACCAGTGAAGTAAGACTCACTGGTCTATAATTTTCTGGGCTATCTCTACTCCCTTTCTTGAATAAGGGAACAACATCTGCAACCTTCTAATCCGCCAGGACTTCTCCCATCCAATTGATGATGCAAAGATCATGGCTAGAAGCTCAGCAATCACCTTCCTTGCCTCCCATAGTAATCTGGGGTACATCTCATACAGTCCCAGAGACTGGTCAAAGACCATTTGTCAGAACTTCAACATGAAATGTTGACTCTGTTTTGCTTCCCCACAGTTGCAGAGTGACGTGCTGAGTATTTCCAACAATTCCCTGCATTCCTGCATTCTGCTTTTTATCATTGTCCAGCTTCAGTTACACTCATTTTTCTTTCTTCCTGCATCAGAACAGGACATTTCTGCCAATGTACTTTGGCTGCATTTCTTTCTGGATCAGTGTAACTATTCATGTCCCACAGTCTTACTATTTGCAACACCTAACACAAATAGAGAAGTTTAATGTACTTCCAACTGCTACATTAACTCACATAGGGTCAAAGAGTTATGCAACAGGAGAACAGGCCTTTGAGCCTACCTTGCCCATGCCAAGAAAATTGTCTATATGTTTCCATTTGCCTTTATTTGCTCGCTAATCCTCTAAACCTCTACAATCCATGAATCTGCCCAAGTGTCTTAAACATGGTACTTGTATCTATCTCTACCACTTCCTCTGGCAGCTTATTCCATATATCCACCACCATCTATATGAGAAAACTAGCTCCCCAGGCCCAATTTATATCTCTCCCCTCTCAGCTTAAAACTCTATTCTGCAGTTTTGAATTCCCCTACACTGGGAAAAAGATCGTGATCATCCTCCTTACTTATACCCCGGCATGAAGTTAAAAAATCTCAACAAGGTTACCCTTCGGCCTCTTCCACTTCAGGAAAATCATTTCTAACCTATCCAGTCTCTCTCTTTAATACTCAAGCACTCTACTCCCTTTTAAATCTTTTCTGCATCATATCTGGCATAATTAAATCCTTTCCTATAGAAATCCAGCCAGAAGTTACATTCCAACCAACATACTGTACAATCATATCTATCTCCTTTGCTTTACCCACCCTTTCTCTACAGCTAAGAAGTTCCTAAACAACAATACCGGGAATGAAAGGGTAACATATGAGAAGCGCTTGATGACTCTTTGGGGTTTTGAAGAATGAAGTGAAGGGGATCTCACTGAAACCTATTGAAGTCCCAAGACGGAGTAGACGTGGACAGGTTATTTCCTATTCTGGGGGAGTCTAGGACCAGTGGACATTGCCTCAGAACAGAAGGAAGTCTCTTTAGAACAGAGATGTAGAGGAATTTATTTAGGTGATGTATCTGTGGAATTCAATGCCATTGACTTCTGAGGAGGCCAAGTCATTGTGTATATTTAAAGAAGAGGCTAATAGGTTCTTGAATAGTAAGAATGTCAAAGACTACAGGGAAAAGGCAGGAGAATAGAGCTGAGGGGGATAATATATCAGCTGTGATGGAAACGCAGAGAGGCTCAATGGCCTGAATGGCTTTATTCTGCTCCCATGCATATGGACTAATGAAAAATATCTCGATTTTCCCTCTTTCCCAGTTCTGACAAAAGATATTGGACCTGAAACTTTTACCCTGTTTCTCTTGCCACAGATGCAGCCCGTCCTGCTGACTGTTCCTGCTTCCTTTACAGAATAAGTGTCTCCCACAACTGGGATGTGGGCTGACAGCGAAAGAAGAAGCAGCTTTAGTTATATTACAACAAAAAAAAAGTTTGCATCGCTTTTACTTTTGGAACAAGGTCATTGCACAGAACATCTCAACTTACAAACTCACTAATAATCAGTGCTTGAGGATTTTATTTATTCATTGCTCGGATTCTGTGTGAAGAAGCAAATTTTTGCACCTCCAGTCAAAAATTGGTATGGTGCTTAAAAAGTAAATTCTTTGAAGTTATTTATTTGATTTTATTTTCAAATAAACTTGCTTTGAAATTTGTGTCTTTGCAGCGAGTTTGCTTTTTCTCATCTGTCAACAGTGGCGAAAAGATATATCAAGATCAAAGTTAAGGCCACAGATTTACTTATAATTCACAATCAAGTTCCAGAAAAACTCTTTCATTCAGTAATAGGTAAGAATTGAATGGCATCAGCATCAAAAGGCAGGGGAAGGCTGACTGACTCATTGAGCCTGGTCCTCACACCACCATTATGGTTATTGAAGGAATGCATCTTTCAGAACCAGGGTCAGAATCAAAATCAGGTTTAATATCACTGACCTGTGTCATGAAATGTGTTATTATGCAGCAGCCATACATTGCAATACATAATAATGAAAAAATGTTAAAAATATATATGCAAAAATTTTATGTGCAAAATAATATGTGCAATGATTATTTATTTAAAGATAAAAATAATGAGGTAGTGTTCATGGGTTCAATGCCCATTCAGAAATATGATAGCAAAGGGGAAAAAGCTGTTCGTGTATCATTGAGTCTGTGCCCTCAGGGTGCTCTACCTTCTCCCTAATGGTAGCAATGAGAAGATGGTGCATCCTAAATGTTAGGGGAAAGCTTTTTTGAGATTCCACCCTCAGCCGTCACCTTCACCACAACATTAGAAGGGAAAAACACGAAGCAAGAATCAGTCCAGAGTCAAAAATATTCTCTGCAAGACTTTTCCAGAAACTCTTGTGAATGAAACTTTCCCAAGAAGTGACAAGTTCAAGTTCAAGGTTGAAATTCAACTTTATGTCATAGGCATGCCTTCACAGGGTATAAATGCCTTGAAAATTAACTTTATGCCACAACACCACAGTACATTTTAAGACAGTGACAAATAATAACTGTTATACTCCATTAACATAAATTATGCATACATACATGTAAAAGGAGCAACCAAATAAATGACACTAGTGCAAGATTGAGAGAAAGGTAAAACATACCTTAGGTAGGGTTAATGTTTTTCAAATAAGTTCAAAAGGCAGTGGGGAAGAAACGGTTGTTGGTCCTGGAGGCATGGCTCTTTCGGCTTAAGGGTTTTATATGGTCTGTTATCCCTGCCTAGGAGAAAGGACCAGAGCTTGGAGAGTTACCACTCACCAGAGTAGAGCACTGACTTCAATACGCTCGAATCTTGGGACCGTATTTTAAGCAGCAAATGTCACACGTGCGGAGCATGGGTGGCAGCAAATGCAGAACACAAACACGTTTTGTGGCGTTAACCAAAATAGAGTTTATTAATAGTTACAAGGAAAGCCAAAAAGCAAGGGTTGTTCAGAGGGAAATCAAGGAGTGAGCAAAGCAGAAGCCCGAATAAGCACGGTTGGACTCAGACTCAGGGCCTGGGCTTGGACTTGGGCTTGGGGCCTGGACTTGGACTGGGACTCAGGGCTCGGACGTGGACTGGGACTCAGGGCACAGACGTGGACTAGGACTTGAAACTCGGAACTCGGAACTCGGAACCTGGACTCAGAGCCCAGAACACAGAACACAGAGCTGGGACTCTTCTTGGACACAGAAAGCCAGAGCCAGGACTCTTCTTGGACACAGGACACAGAGCTGGGACTCTTTTTGGACACAGGACACAGAGCAAGGTCTCTTCTTGGGCACAGGACACGGACGGAGAGACAGAATTCAACAACTCAGAGTAACAGCAAAACAGCGGGACCTACTCAGCGGAGACAAGAACACAAAGAGACAAGATCACACAATGACAGCCAGTTCTTTATCTTGACAAAAAATGGCTCCAAGTAGTGGCAAGCTCTCGGCATGGCCCAGGAACTACAGACAGGGACTCTTGTCTCACTGTGGTGAACTAGATATACCTGTCTGACTGCTCCTGTGGCTCCTCCCACAGACCCCTGTATAAAGGCGACTGTGGGCTGCTGCTCTCTGCTCATTTTCCCCAGGATGTAGTGTTGTTTATTCTTCCAGTCAATAAAAGCCGATATCTCGCTTCCTAAGTCTCAGCGTGAGTTATTGATGGTGCATCAATTTTATTGACTGGAAGTTAAAACATGGAAACCGTTTTACGCCCAGAACGCTTAGATTTGGACCCCCAAGACCCTGAAGCAGCTCTTGCCTTTGAACACTGGCTTGTATGCTTCCAATCATACTTGGAGGAGGTTCGTGCCACCGACTCAGCTGTTAGGCTCAGACTTCTCCTCTCGAGGGTCGCCCCAAAAGTTTATTCATTCATCAGGAACCTCTCGACCTATGAGGGGGCGCTTGACGCCCTCAAAAGACAGTACCTGTGGCCGGTGAACGCAGTTTATGCCCGGCCTCGCTTGGCAACACGAAAACAGCGGCCTAAGGAGTCGACTGCTGAATTTCTCTGAGCTCTACAGGCACTCGTGCAGACTTGTGACTGCCAAACGCTCACAGCGGAACAGCATGCAGAACTCTTGGTCCGAGACGCTTTTGTGACCGGAGTCAAGTCAGTGTATTTGCGCCAGCGGCTGCTGGAAAAAGCTGATCTTACCTTACGCTCAGCGATAGAGACGGCTGATACGTTGGAGGCTGCACAGCTGTACGCCGAGGCGGTCCAGCCGCGCGATTCCCCGGTTCCGAGCGAATTCGCCAACGCCGCTGCCAGTCGCGGTATCACGAACTCCTTGAATTCGCCAGGCATAAAACTCTGTTACTTTTGTGGGCTTCAGAAACATTCCAGAAACAGCTGCCCGACTCGCGAAGCGACTTGTTCCAGCTGCGGGAAGAAGGGCCATTTCGCCAAGGTCTGTAAATCTAAACCGCACCCGGGGTCGAGCAGCGCTGCGTCTGAGACCTGGGGGCCGCCATTTTGCATGCCCGGATGTGAACAACCATCTTTGCCGCCGTCACCATGCCCCGCCCCTACCTACCCGTGTGCGACCTGGGAGCCGCCATCTTGCATGCCCGGATGTGAGCGGCCATCTTTGCCGGCGTCACCAGGCCCCTCCCCCGACTCGCCCTGTTCAACGCTGGCTACCGTGACCCTCGATCAAAGCGCTCTGCACCAGCTCGCAAGGTCGATGATGGACATCCTGGTGGAGGGGCACAGGACTAGCTGCCTGTTTGACACGGGCAGCACTGAGAGTTTTATTGACCCGGCCACAGTGAAACGCTGTGGACTCGTGACACGGCCGGCACGTCAGAAGATTACCTTGGCTTCTGGGTCGCATTCCACAGACATCCGGGTGGGTTGTGTAGCGACATTGGTGGTGCAGGGCACAGAGTATCGGAACTTTGCGTTCCTGGTCATGCCTCGACTGTGCGCACCTGTGCTGTTGGGGCTCGACTTCCAGAGCCATCTCAAAAGTGTGACTATGGCATATGACGGGCCCCTCCCACCACTCACTGTCAGGAATCCTCAGTTTGGTGGGACTTCGCCATATACTCCGTTACCACACGCACATACACACCGAACCACACATCCCGCCCAGCACCATGCCGATAGCTGTGCTACTGACACTACTTGCAGCCTCTCCACCCTCAAGATCCCTCCCCCATCGCTGTTCACCAACCTGACCCCCGACTGTAAACCGGTGGCGACTAAAAGCAGGAGGTACAGCACAGGGGACAGGGCCTTTATTCATTCAGAGCTGCAGCGGCTGCTCGGGGAGGGGATCATTGAGCCGAGCACAAGCCCATGGCGGTCCCAGGTGGTCGTTGTTCGGACCGGGCAGAAAAATAGGATGGTTGTGGACTACAGCCAGACCATCAATAGATTCACGCAGCTTGACGCGTACCCCCTACCCCGCATTGCGGATATGGTCAACCAGATAGCTCAGTACAAGGTGTACTTGACAATAGATCTGAAATCCGCTTATCACCAGCTCCCCATCCGTCAAGAGGACCGCCCCTACACCGCCTTTGAGGCGGGTGGCAGGCTCTATCACTTCCTGCGCGTCCCATTTGGTGTCAAAATGGGGTCTCAGCCTTCCAGAGGGAGATGGACCAGATGGTGGACCAGTACAAACTGAAGGCCACATTTCCCTATCTAGATAACATCACCATCTGTGGTCGCGACTGGTCAGATCACGACGCCAACCTCCAACGATTTTTCCAAGTGGCCGAAGCTTTGAACCTCACTTATAACAAGGACAAGTGTGTGTTCAGAACCACACGACTCGCTATCCTTGGGTATGTCGTGGAGAACGGGGTCATTGGCCCTGACCCCGACCGTATGCGCCCCCTGTTAGAACTCCCTCTTCCCACCACTCTCAAGGCCCTCCGGCGGTGCCTGGGTTTTTTTTTCCTATTACGCCCAATGGGTCCCCCATTACGCAGACAAGGCCCGCCCCCTGGTCAGGTCTACCACTTTTCCCCTCTCTGCCGAGGCCCGCGTGGCCTTCAGCTTCATTAAAGGGGACATTGCCAAAGCAACGATGCATGCGGTGGACGAGACCATTCCCTTCCAAGTAGAGAGTGACGCCTCTGACGTCGCACTGGCTGCTACCCTCAATCAGGCAGGCAGGCCAGTAGCATTCTTTTCTCGTACCCTTCAAGGCCCTGAAATTCGGCACTCCGCGGTGGAGAAAGAAGCCCAGGCCATAGTGGAAGCTATTAGGCACTGGAGGCACTATCTCGCCGGCAAAAGGTTCACCTTGCTGACCGACCAGCGCTCGGTTGCGTTCATGTTCAGCAACCAACAGCGGGGCAAAATCAAAAATGATAAAATTTTGCGATGGAGAATAGAACTCTCCACCTACAATTATGATATCCTGTACCGGCCTGGCAGGCTCAATGAACCCTCTGATGCCCTATCCCGGGGACCGTGTGCTAGTGCCCAGCTCGACCAGCTGTATGCCCTTCATGCCCATCTTTGCCATCCGGGGGTCACCCGATTTTACCATTTCATTAAAGCCCGGAACCTGCCGTACTCCCTGGAGGACATCAGGACAATGACCAGGGACTGCCAGATCTGCGCTGAGTGCAAACCGCACTTCTACCGTCCTGACACTGCGCAGCTTGTCAAGGCCACCCGCCCTTTTGAGCGACTGAGTGTTGACTTTAAGGGCCCCCTTCCCTCCACCGACCGCAATGTCTATTTTCTCAGTATTATTGACGAGTACTCGCGATTCCCCTTTGCCGTTCCCTGCCCCGACACTACTACCACGTCGGTCATAAAAGCCCTGTGCCAGCTCTTCACTCTGTTCGGATATCCCTGCTATGTCCACAGTGATAGAGGGTCCTCCTTTATGAGTGAAGAGTTGCGCCGGTTCCTGCTAGCTAGGGGCATTGCTACTAGTCGAACCACGAGTTATAATCCCCAGGGGAATGGCCAGGTGGAGAGGGAGAATGCCACAGTGTGGAAGGCCACACTTTTAGCCCTTAAGTCAAAAGGGTTGCCGGTCTCCCGATGGCAGGAGGTCCTCCCTGAGGCACTCCACTCTATCCGCTCCCTGTTGTGTACGTCCACTAATGCCACCCCTCACAAACGCCTATTCTCTTTTCCCAGGAAGTCTGTCACTGGGACCACACTACCAGTTTGGCTGACGTCCCCGGGGCCAGTGCTGCTACGTAAACATGCGAGGAGTAATAAGTACTCGCCGCTGGTCGAGAGGGTTCACCTCCTGCATGCTAATCCCCAGTATGCCTACGTGGTCTTGCCTGATGGGCGGGAGGACACGGTCTCTGTCCGCGACCTGGCGCCCGCCGGAGCAGCAGACCACTACCCCGAACATTCCACGGTAACTATGAACCCTGTACCCGAGGTGACACCGCACACACCGTGCCACACCCAGACTCCTCACGACGCTCATGTACCGGGCATCTCATACGCGTCTATTCCGGGGACCTCGCACACACGCGAGGGATCCCTGACACCTCCAGTTGGGACAGAACCAACCCACTCTCCACCTCCGGTGCAAACACAACCTCCGGCACCTGTGCCATCACCACCTCCGGCACCTGTGCAATTGCAGCAGGAGCTATGTAGATCGCAGCGAACGATTCGACCACCTGATAGACTTAACCTGTAAATATACTTGGGGACTTTTTTTAAACAAAGGGGGGGTGAATGTGGTGAACTAGATATACCTGTCTGACTGCTCCTGTGGCTCCTCCCACAGACCCCTGTATAAAGGCGACTGTGGGCTGCTGCTCTCCGCTCATTTTCCCCAGGATGTAGTGTTGTTTATTCTTTCAGTCAATAAAAGCCGATATCTCGCTTCCTAAGTCTCAGCGTGAGTTATTGATGGTGCATCACTCACTCCGGCAGGTTAACTTGATGGACCTGTTCCAGCGAGGTAGCTTAGTGGCTCACTCAGGTGAGGCAACTTAATGGGCTGGCTCTGGCGAGGAGAGGTGACTTACTGGCACTTGCTTCGGGGAGAAGACTTGACTTGCTCCGGTGATATGATTTGGCTCACTTCCGCAAGGTGACTTGTTATCACTTGCTTCGGTGACGTAAGGTGACAGCTGGTGACGATCTAGAGCCGAAAAGCTGTAAGCCAGAAACTAAATACTGCCGGTTCAGCTGAAAATCAAGAGCCCGAGAAACACAGGGAAACAAGGAATAAAGAAAAACAAGGAGTCAATTGTCCCGATCATGACACTAACAAAGGACATTTAAAGGAACCAGGGAATCACTGATCAGGATCATGACAGCAAATGGCAGGAGCTGTATTTTTAACTGACAAAAGACCAAATTCCAGATCTGCATTTTTCTAATGGTCAACTAAAAAGAACAATATTCTGCACATTCTCAAAAAACTGAAATATTAACAGAAGATACTGGAAATGCTCAGCTGGTCAGGCTGCCACTGTGGAGGGAGGAACAGAAAGAATATGTCCTTATGTCAGATTTTAACCCTCACAGGAAGTGGGTGTCAGAAGATTAAAATGGAGTCTGATAAAAAGATGTTGCGTTGAGGAAAAATTCATTATTAACCAGTCCCAAATATCATCTTCATTGAGCAAAGCTCCTGTTTCCATGCAGCATCACTCCAATGAAAAGCTCAGAACTATGTATTAGAGTTTTGGGTTCCTCCACGAGAGGTATGTTATGGAAGCATCGACCCTACCAAGGTTTCTTAAGTTTCTAGGCTCTTAAGTTTCAGTAACTTCGTGTTTCATTCTTGTACAAAGCATTTTAAATTGGCAGACTGGTTTATGATTGTCATGTGTACCGAAGTACATTGAAATACTTTGTTTTGCATGTCATCCATGCAGGTCATTTTATCACTTCAGTACATTGAGGTAGAGCAAGGGGAAACAACAACAGAATGTAAAATAAGATGTTACAGTTACAGAGAAAGTGCAGCGCTGGTAGACAATTGGGTGCAAGGCCAGGATGAGATAGATCGTGAGGTCAACAATTCATCTCATTGTTCTAGTGGACTATTCAATAATCTGTTGGCTGCTTTACTGAGAGATGTAGACAGAGCCCATGAGGAGTGGCAGGTTTCATTGGTGTGCCGAGATATACCCACAATTCCCTACAGTTTCTGTGGCCTTATAGTTGCCATGCCAAGCCTTGGGTTGCATCTGGAAAGAATGTTTTCCATGGTGCATCAATATAAATTGGCAAGGATGGACAGGGACATGAAAAATTTCTTTAGCCCCCTGAGGAAATAGAGGCACTTGCTAATTTTCTTCACCCATCCTGTTAAATGTTCCTAGTGAGACTAATAATGAACTTTATGAACCTTCTCTGAACAGCCGCCGGGGTAAATCTCTCCAAAAATAAAGAGGCATAATCTACCCACAGTACTCCATCTGCAGCCTCAACAAATCCAGCATTATTATCATAGTTGATTTCATGCAACGTTCCATCAATTTATGTACAACACCTGTACCAAAGGAAAACTAAAACACACTGAGATACAGAAATTACTTGAAAATCTAAAGAGCAACATCTGTTTAATATCTGGCAAGAAGCAATAAAAGTCATAGTTAAACACATTTATGCTTCTCCTCACATCATTTGGGTGTTTAAAGTGTCTGCCTGTAATATTGAGCATTGATTGATGCGTATTGTGGTTCAGCTCTGTTTTTAGTGGTTTCAGGAAATAATAACATACAACATTATTGTGGATGATGTAAGACATTATGCAGCCACTGAACTAATTTGGAAGAGTAGCATTTTGTGAGGTAGTAAATGGAACAGTCAATTGGTGAACATGGTTACATGACCAAACCATCTGGTTCTTGTGAAGAACAAGTAATAGTTTATTATTACATAAACCAAGAGACAGTGTAAAGCTTTTTTTTATATAATATTTACACAGATCAAATCCTTACTCAGTGCACTGAGCTGAAAAATGATAAACCAATAGCAATGCAGAGAGAAGTTGTAAAAGCTACTGAAAAGAAGTGCAGTACAAGTGAATGGTAAGGTGCAAGACCAGAATGAGGTAGGCTGTTATGCCAGGAGTCCATCTTATCATAGCAGAGGTCTATTCAATAATCTGAAAACTGTGATAGAAGCTGTCCTTTATGAAGCTTGAAGTGAACCAGCCAGCTCTTCTTCAAAAGGGATCGACCCCCTTTCGCCAGAGCTATTATGTAGAACTACCTGTTGCAGAGCCGTATTATCCTTTATCCTACGGAACAATATCCTCAGCTGCTGGGAGACTTTAATTGTAAAACTATTTTGAGCTGGTATAAACAATTTTATCCTGGCTGTCAACATTAAAAGTTTTTCTCCTTCTTTATTACAAAAATATACACTTTCCTTTCAAAAGACACACACAGAAAATGCATTACAAACAGTGCATGTCTATCTTTACATTTATCCAAGCCAATATATTTTGTTTACAATACATCAGGGTTTTCTTTTTAAACAATAGATCCATGATCATTTATCACATTCAGCTGTGAAGCAGGATACGGCCCCCAAAGCGAAGTTAAAAGTGTTCACAATGAAAGGTATAACGGACCAGTTAAAACAGCAGCCACACACACTACTTAAAACACCAGTAGAATCTCTTACCTGTCTTTTATAAACATTTTAAAAAATCCAGTTAGATGCATGTTTCAGCATTGTCTGCTATTATAGTCATGGGATTATAGGGCATGGATACTGGCTTTTCGCCAATCTATTCCAGGCTGATCATGGTTCCCACCCTGCTGGTCCCAAATGCCAGCATTCGGCCCATATCTTGCTAAGCACCGCTCCTCCACGTACCTATCCAGTGCTTCTTAAATGATACTCCTGTACCTGCCTCAACCACTTCCTCTGGCAGCTCGCTATATATACCCACTGACCTCTGGGTGAAAAAAGTGGCCTTCCATGTCTTTTTAAAATCTTTCTCCTCTCACCCAAATCCATTCCTCCCCAGTTTTGGACTGTCCTACCCTGGGGAAAAAACTATTACTGTATCCACATACTTTATCTATGACTCTCATAAATGTAAACATTTCTATTAGATCACCCCCTCTTTCTCTTACATTCCAAGTAATAATGCCTAGATTGGCAAACCTCCCACTATAACTCAAGTCCTCAATTCCTGGCAACATCTCCTTAAATCCTTCCCCACCCACCTGGCCTGAGCTATTAGCTTCTGGCTAGTGTCCTTCCCCTCCCATCACCTTTATATTCTGGCATCTTCCCCCTTCCTTTCCAGTCCTGACGAAGGGTCTCAGCTGGAAATGTTGACTGTTTATTCAATTACATAGATAGTGCCTAACCTGCTGAGTTCCTCCAGCATTTTGCATGTGTTGCTCCTAAAAACTTTCTTGTTTTAACTTGTCAAAGTAGAAGTTATTTATACTGACAAGCCTTAAGGTTGAGTTTATGTATATAGTCTTTGAGGTACATCTCACTGCTGGGAAATAAATAATCTTTTGCTTGATGAAAATATTTTATACCATGATAATTAGGAACGAATTATGATTGTCAGGGGTTGGATTTTATCCAAAACAAACCATCCATTGCATATTAATGAGGCACAGAAAAAAATGAAGCATCTAGTAGGATAGACATCATGGCCAAGAAATTCCATTGACCCTCTCAACTTCCTCAGGAGGCTAAAGAAACTTGGCACGTCCCTATCGATTCTTCCCAGTTTTTATCGGTGCGCCATAAAAAGCGTCCTGTGAGGGTGCATAACAGTTTTGTATGGCAACTGCTCTGCAAATGACCGCAAGAAACTGCAGAGCTCAGCACATCACAGAAACCAGCTTCCATTCTGCAGACTCTGTCTATATTTCTCACTGCTTCAGTAAAGCAGCCAGTATGATCAAAGACTGCATCAATCCTGGATATTCTTTATTCTTTCCTCTTCCATTGGACAGTAAATACAAAAACCTGAAGGCATTACCACCAGGCTTAAGAACAGCTTCTACTCCATTTAAATAGTTCAATAAATTGTAATCTTAACCTTACAATCTACTTCATTATGCTCTTGCACCTTATTTTTACGAGCATTGCACTTTCTCTGTTGCTGTTAAACTTTATTCAGTGTTGTTATTGTTTTACCTTGTTCTACCTCAGTGCACTGTGTAATGATCTAATCTGTATGAAGAAAATGCAAGAGATGCTTCTTAATGTACTTCAATACATGGGGCAATAGCATAAGCCAATTCCAATTCCAAAACAGCAAGGAAAGATCAAAAAAGTAAGTAAAGGGTTAATCCAACCAAAGAAATCAGACTCCACGCAAGAATCAGGATGAGGTTGAAGTAGAGCAGGCCTCTGCACTGGACAATGTGGAGATTAAGGAAGAAGAAGTGCTGGATCTTCTTAAAAACATTAAGATTGATAAATCCCCATGGTCGGATATGATACACCCCAGGTTGTTGTGGGAATTGAGAGAAGAGATCGCAGGAACATTAGCTATGATCTTTGAATCCTCTTTGGCTGCAGGGGAAGTGCCGGAGGACTGGAGAATGGCAAATGTAGTTCCCTTGTTTAAAACAGGTAATAGGGTGAAACCTGGGAACTATAGACCGGTGAGTCTTACGTCGTCTGGTATGCAAACTACTGGAATGGATTCTTAAGGTTAGGATCTACGAGCATTTGGAGAAGTACAGTCTACTCATGGATAGTTAAAATGGCTTTGTGAAGGGGAGATCATGCCTCACGAGTCTGATTGTGTTTTTTGAAGAGGTAACAGAAGAAATTGATTAGGATAGGGCAGTTGATGTGGTTTACATGGACTTTAGCAAAGCATTTGACAAGGTCCCTCATGAGAGACTCATTCAGAAAGTCATGAGGCATGGGATAAGTGGAACCTTGGCTGTTTGGATAAAAAATTGGCTTAAAGGAAGAAAGCAAAGGGTAGTTGTGGAAGGAAAGTATTCTGCCTGGAGGTTGGTGATTAGTGGAGTGCTGCAGGGATCTGTCCTGTGAACCCTGCTGTTTGTGATTTTTATAAATGACCTGGATGTAGAGGCAGAAAGATGAGTGAGTAAGTTTGCAGATGACATGAAGGTTGGAAGAGTTGTGGATGGAGCTGTGGGTTGTCGAAGGTTACAAGAGGATATAAACAGGCTGCAGAGTTGGGCAGAAAAATGCAGATGGAGTTCAATCCGGATAAGTGTGAGGTGATGTATTTTGGAAGGACAAACCAGAAGGCTGAGTACAGAATTAATGGTCAGTTACCTAAGAGTGTGATTTTTTACATACCCCGTAACTGGGTTTACAGACCAGCAGAAATAGAAGAATCCATTGGAGTCTGGTGGTACCAAAAACTAAAGGTGCTTCATCTCTCTCTCTCATTAGCAGCATAGCAATAGTTCATAGTTCTCGGGGGGTGGGGGGAAATGGTTAACTCTGCACCTCATTTCCATCAGGTCTGTTCAGCACTCATAACAGGATGAACAAAGGGACCTTGGGGTTCAAATCCATACATCCCTCAAGGCCACTGCACAGATTGATAGGGTAGTTAAGAAGACCAATGGGATGCTAGGCTTCATTAACAGGGGGATTGAGTTCAAGAGTAGAGAGGTCATGTTGCAACTCTACAAATCTCTGGTGAGACCGAACTTAGAGTATTGTGTTCAATTCTGGTCACCTCATTATAGGAAGGATGTGGAAGCTATGGAGAGGGTGCAGAGGAGATTTACCAGGATGTTGCCTGGATTGGAGAACAAGTCTTATGAAGCAAGGTTTAGCAGAACTGGGACTTTTCTCTTTGGAGCATAGAAGACTGAGAGGGGATTTGATAGAGGTCTACAAGATTATGAGAGGCATAGATAGGGTAGGTAGTCAGTACCTGTTTCCCAGGGCACCAATAGCAAACACCAGAGGGCATATGTACAAAATTAAGGGAGGGAAGTTTAAGGGAGACATCAGGGGTAAGTTTTTTACACAGAGGGTTGTGAGTTCCTGGAATGACTTGCCAGGGATGGTGGTGGAGGCTAGAACATTAGGGGTATTTAGGAGCCTCTTGGACAGGCACATGGATGAAAGAAAAATGGAGGGTCATGGGGTAGTGTAGGTTTAGTACTTTTTTTAAGAATTATATGGGTCGGCACAACATGGAGGGCTGAAGGGCCTGTACTGTGCTGTAGTGTTCTATGGTTCTATGGTTAATCATTCTCAAGAAAGTGTGCAACCTGGCTCATGAGGAGGAACAGAATCCAATCTTCTTAATCAGTGATTGCAGGCTTACAAAGCATCATTCCAATCTGTGCCTCAAGGCAACGCAAGCGTAACTGCTAACAAGCTGGCCTTCTTCAGTCCTCTCAGAAGTGAAGGACTTACCAATTCATGACTCTGACCAGATGTCAAGTTTGTACTTCCCACTATTTACCATGTGAGTACAGGAAAACTGACAGCAGACTTCAGTTTTGAAATTACTCCAGTGACCAGAATATATTTCAGACACAATGCAAGTAAAACACAATCATCCAATAAATGTGATTGATATCAGAATCAGGTTTAATATTACTGACATAATATTCCTGAGTCCTCAGGCTCCTGTGCATTCTCCCTGATGGTAGCAATAAGAAGAGAGCAATGCCTGGGTAGTAGGGTGTCCTATTCACAACCAATAAGAATGCTTACGCAACATCGTGGAGACAGATTTGGGCGACAGTTTTAACATTGCCTATACAAATTCTAAATATCTTTATTTTCATTGCTGGCAGACCAGAAAATGCTGTGGGTGGGTGAAGTATCATCCATCTTATGCTCTGAAATAATGAAAGCTGAGGTTTCATTAGACAGAAGGTTATAAAATTATGAAAGGCATGGACAGTTAGAATCTTTTAACCAGCATAGAAATTTCAATTGCTAGAGGCCATGCATTTTAGGAGCAAGGCAGAAAGCACAGAAGAGATGCACGGCTCTTTTTTTTCACAGAGGGCGGTAGATTCCTGGAATGGGCTAACAGAAGTAATGGTGGAAGCAGATATGATACTGCCATTTAAGTTTCTGTTTGATAGACACAAGGATATGCAGGAAATGGAGGGATAATGATTATATGCAGGCAGAAGAGATATAATTTAACTGGGCACAGATATTTTGGGCTGAAGGATTTGTTTCTGCTCTGCATTATTCTATAGACTATGTTCTATCAGGTACAATAACTTCAACAGGACACAAATGTATAGGAAGATCTGAATGAATCAGACAGCAACTATGGAAGGAAATGGGCAGTTAATATTTTGGGTAGGGAAATTTCATCAGAATTGGAGAGAAAAAAGGGAGGTGGCCAGTATTAAAGGTTTAGGGGGAAGGAGTTCCCCAAACTAGCTGACTAGTGATAGATGGATCCATGTGTGAGAGATGTGACAGGCATAATGGCAGAGGGGAGGAGTGGAAATGTGGTTGGAAGTTGAAAGGTGATAGGTGAAAATAACAAGGGTCTGAAGAGAATGGATTCTGATGGGAGAAGACAGTGGGCATGAATAAAGGTAGGAATGTTTGAGTAGTGGGCAGATCAAGAGAGTGGAGGAGGGGAAAGAGAAGGGGTAATGAATGTAAGGAAAAACAAGTGTGGGACAGAAAGGAACTTGGGAAAATCATAATCAGATTCAGAATCAGATTTAGAGTTAGGTTTATTATCGGTGATATATGTCATGAAATTTTGTTGTTTTGTAGCAGCGGTGCAATGCAAGTCGTACGAATTTACTATTACATATTTTTATTACTATGTCAATTATTTAATAATTGCAGTGTATTTAATATTTAAGTAATATGTGAGCAATCTTGTATATATGTTGGTTGATTATGCATTCATGTTCATTTAAATAATTTATTATGGATTATATGTATAAATACGTGAATTCCACTGTCGTCATGCTTCCACCTGATACATGTGCTCTTCACTTAAAGTAAGCATGAAGCTAGACTAATGTTTTGGACTCTGGTGTCTTCCTTTGAATTACTTTAATGTTTTGTAATTACAAAACATGACAGTAATAGCATTGGACAAGGCCCAATAATTAATGTAAAATAGAAATAGTATGGTAGTGTTCATGGCTTTGCAGCTTCATAGATTGTTCATAAATCTGCTGGGAAAGAGGAAGAAGCTGTTCCAAAAATATTGAGTGTGGATTTTCAGGCTTCTGTACTTCCTCCCTGATGGTAGTAATGAGGAGAGGGTGTATCTTAGGTGGTGAGTGTCCTTCGAGATGGATCCCGCCTTCTGGAGGCACCAACTTTGGAAGATATCTTTGATGGTAATGAGCCTTGTCTCCACACCAGACTGGTTGTTATGGCATAAATATGTTAATACTGTCATTGGCTATCTCCCCTTTTTCTTTCCAGTTCTGATGGAGGAAGCACAACAGAAACGCCAGTCACCCACTTTCCTATGTGGATGCTGACTGACCTGTTGAAACCATCCAGTATTTTGTGTTTCACTCCAAATTTCCAGGATCTGCAGTCTCTCTTGTGTCTCCACTTTGTCAGTGTGGAGAGGGGCTAACAGAGGCTATCAGGAATTAGTGAGTAAATGGAAGGCTCTAAAGTATGGTGCATTAACCTATGTAGGCTGTCAGGCAGTGGAAATGGAATATTTTAATATTCACTGGTTTCTGTAATCAGAATACAAATTTACCCAAACCAACAGTTCTTCCATCGTCTGTTCTTCATTGATGAAGAAACTAATTATATTCATGTGACCGACATTGGTAATAGACCACAATAAAATTGTTTTATTGATAACTGATGCCCATTTATATTATAAACTTTTAGGGACATTATTGGTGTTTTTATGTTGAAAGTAAATTTATTATCAAAGTACTTATACGTCACCATATACAATCCTGAGGTTTATTTTCTTCTCTCTTCCTTTTAAATTCTGTTGGAATTATTTGAAGAAGTAACACAAAGGATAGACAAAGGAGAATCAGTTGATATTTTATGGTCTTAAATCAGTGGATTTCCAGAATGCCTATGACAAGGTGCCACACATGAGGCTGCTTAACAAGCTATGAGCCCATAGTATTACAGAAAAAATTCTAGCATGGATAAAGCAGTGTCTGATTGGCAGGAGGCAAACAGTAAGAATAAAGGGAACCTTTTCTGACTGACTGCCAGTGACTAGTGACGTTCCACAGGGGTCTGTGTTGCAACCGATTCTTTTTATGTTATATGTCAATGATTTGGATGATGGAATTGCTGGTTTTGTTGCGAAGTTTGCAGATGATATGAAGATAAGTGGAAGGGCATGTAGCTTTGAGGAAGTAGAGAGGCAATAGAAGGATTTAGACATATTAGGAGAATAGGCAAAGAAATGGCAGATTGAATACAGTGTCGGAAAGTGTATGGTCATGCATTTTGGTAGAAGAAAAGAAAGGGTTAACTATTTTCTAAATAGAGAGAAAATATGAAAAACTAAGGTGCAAAGGGTCTTGGGAGTCCTTGCACAGGATTCCATAAAGGTTCATTTGCAGGTTGAGTCAGTGGTGAGGAAGGCAAATGCAATGTTAGCACTCATTTCAAGAGGACTAGAATATAAAAGCAAGGATGTAATGTTGAGACTTTATAAAGCACTGGTGAGGCCTTACGAAGAGTATTGTGAGAAGGTTTGTGCCCCTAACCTTAGAAAGGATGTGCTGAAACTGGAGTGGCATCAAAGGAGGTTCATGAAAGTGATTGCAGGATTGAAAGACTTGTCATATGAAGAGTGTTTGATGCTTTGGTCCTGTATTCATTGGAATTCAAAAGAATGAGGGGTGATCTCATTGAAACCTATCGAATGGTGAAAGGCCTTGATAAGGTGAAGACGTGGAGAGAATGTTTCCTATGGTGGGAGAATCTAAGACCAGAGGGCAGAGCCTCAGAACAGAGGGGCGTCCTTTTAGAATGGAAATGAGGAAGAATTTTTTTAGCCAGAGAGTGGTGCATCCATGGAATTCTCTGCCACAGGCAGCTACGAGGGCCAAGTGCTATGTATATTTAAGGCAGAGCTTGATAGCTTCTTGACTCCTCAGGGCATGAAGGGATGCAGGGAAAGGCAGGAGATTGTGGCTGAGAAGAATATTGACTCAATAGGCCAAATGGCCTAATTTTGCTCCTATATCTTATGGTCTTAAATGCTTCTATGTTATTAACATTATGTCTTTTCTGTTATAGTTACTTGATGTAAGGAATATTTGCTGAATTCCTTTCTGCATTTATTCATTTATGAGTTAATTACTACCGTTTTCTCTAAAAACAATAGTTTTAGTCTCAACCCCAGGTAAAACACCTTCTCAAGATGACCTTGTCCAATACGATTATGTAAATGAGAAATGCATCAGAAAATGTTGGGAATACTCAGCAAGTCTGGAAGCATTGTGTGGAGAGAGAAGGAGTGAAAATGTTTCAAGTGATTAACCCAAAAACCCAGATGTTGGAAAATCAGATGTTGGAAAGGTCAACTCAGCCTGACCTGCTGGGTGCATCCAGCATCTTCTGATTTTATTAATTTTAAATTTTAACTCTCTTTCTCTGTTTTCCAATATTTAACATGCCGAGCATCTCAACTATTTTTAAATCAAATTTGCAGCATTTGTTTTTTCATTTATAAAATAAACCAAAGTTGAGTTCATTGTCGTATGCACAAGTCCTGCTGCTGCCTGTAAAGAATTTGTATGTTCTCCCTGTGACTGTGTGGGTTTCCTTCAGGTGCTGTAGTTTCCTCCGACAATCCAAAGACGTACCAGTTGGTAGGTTGGTTGGTAGATCATTGTGAATTGTCCCATGATTAGGCGACGGTGAAATTGGGGGATAGCTCGGCAGCACGACTCAAAGGGCTGGAAAGGGCTACTCTATGCTGTATCTCAATAGATAAATAAATTCATATGTGCATCGGTACAATAAACATCTTATTTGCAGCAGCATCACAGACACACAGCAAAGAGATAATCAGCGCTCACAAGAAAATACAAATTAATTATTAGTAAGCAATTTTTATGAGGAAGAATGCAAAAGTCATATACACAAGTGCATGTATATGTACAAGCGCGATGAAAAACAGCAATACAGGCACATAACATCAGATATGCTGCATTCACAAGAAAGACATATTAAAATAACTGATGCACAACTTTTATGAGAAAGAACATGGTTAGAATAGTAAAAAAAGTCAATGTCAATGTCGTACAAAGTAGCAAAGCTGATCACAGAATCACTACACTGAGGGTTGTTCAGGTTGCTTCAAGAAGCAATGGTTGAAAGGACGTAGCTGTTCTTGAACCTGGTGCTGTTGAACTTCAGTTTTCTGTACCTCCTGCCCGATGATAGCTGTGAGAAGATGTCCAACAGGCTGACTGATTGAAAATATGTTTGTAAGTTTGACTGATCTGAAGACAAGGCAGTGTGAAATAGTACTAACTGCAGTACTAACTCAGATGTTGAGGATATGCCACATATAGCAAAAGAAAAACGATGATTTTTTGTCGAAGTTTCATACACACGACTACTTTAATTTATGAATGGAGGAGAGCTTACATCACAGATGTTTCCAGCAGCAGAGTCCCAGGAAGCAGAATTGATCTTAGTTACTGTCTGATCTATTCCTGCTCCTAATGCTACCATTAGCTGACATCACATACCAGGTTTAAATTCTACTACTAGGATTAGACAAAATCCCCATTTCCTTTCATTGATCTGTGCTGCTTAAAGGTACTTTCAACATCAATTGACTATCACCCCGTTAGGTTTAAGCTAAAACCCTGGCTAATTGCCAGTCTAGGGCTACAGGCAATCACTGTAGACCTGGAGAAAGATGAGAACATAACATCAGTCCTGCAAAAAACAACTTCACTCTACTGAGAACCCACTATTTAATAACACAGGTTTGCTATGCCATCTTGCAGTCAGTCAGGTCATAGAATCTTACAGTGTGGATTTGGGCACTTTGGCCACACTATGTCCATCCTAACCTCCTTACCCATCTATATTAACCCCGTCAGCACTGTCTCACTGCCTCATAAACATAGAGATCATACCTGCTCTACCACCACTTCCACTGGCAACGTGTTCTGGATGTTAATCACTCTCTGTGTTAAAAAAAAAACTCATTGCTCAGATCCCCTTTAAAACAACTGCCCATCACTTTAAACCTCCACCCTCTTTATTTTGATTCACTTACCATGGTAACATTATTCTGGCTATCTACCCTGTCTACGCTTCTCACAATTTTACCCAGACTCCTTCACTTCAGAGAAGACAAGTCCATTTTGCCTGATCTGTACACATGAATGGTTTACTCCTTTGGTTCCTAAGTGGGCCCACAATTACCCTAGCTATCCTCTTGCTCTTAATGTACTTATAGGATAATACATGATGCTCCTTAATCTTACTTGTCAAGGATATTTCAAAGTCTCCTTCCCCCCCCCCCCCGTTAATTTCTTTTTAATACACCCTTACACTTCCTATATTTTTCAAGACACGTATCTGAATACAGTTTCCTACAGCTGCCATACGCTTCCTTTTCTCCCCCCAGTCAGACTTTCAGGTCACCTTTATGATTCAAAGTTCCTTCCATTCACAATAATCTAGAACTGAGAATTGAAGTTTAACACAAAGTACGCTGCAGATGCTGTGGTCAAAGCAACGTGTACAACATGCTGAGAGCCTTCATCACCTGAAATGTTGACTGCTCGTTTCCACGGATGCTGGCCCACCTGCTGAATTCCTCCAGCATGTTGTATGTATTGAGGATTGAACTTATAAGCAGAGGTCGAATAAACTGGGTCTGTTTTTCCTGAAATGTAGGAAGCTGAGGGGAGACCTTATGAAGGTTTATAAAATTATGAGGTTCATGGATAAGATGCTTTGTCACTGTCTTTTTCTTCCAGGCTATGGTAGACTAAACTAGGTGGGATAGATATAAAGTTAGAGAGGAAAGAGTAAGCTTTTAACAAAGGACACTGAGTCTTTGGATGAAATTGCAAGAAGTGGTAGAGTCAGATGTAATTGCAACACTTCAAAAGAAAACATTTGAAGAGGTATATGATTGGAAAGGTTTAGACTGAATTCAGCCAAACGCAGGCAAATAGAACTAAATCGGGAAAGCAACTTGGTCAGCAGCTGGACCAAAGGTCCTATTTCTGTGCTGTATAATTAACCCTATGATTCTACATGGAAGCTGAAATAAATGTTGGCATCTGATCAACATATCCAAACATTTTCGGTAGATCCTGCGGCCCCATAAGTAGCAAACTATTCCCTTTAAAATCAACGCATCTCTTATCTAAGTGAATAACATTTTACTATGGAACAGAATCACATAACGTGGCTGCTCCATCGATTTGACTATTTATTCTGAAGTTCGGGGAATTACTGGCAGTCAGAAATTATCACTCAAGCCCATTTGCTCTTTTGAAGGTGATGGTGATCTGACTTCTTGCACCACTCTAAACCTCGATGAGTCCAGAGGTAAAAGCCTGAAGGAGATTTAAGGGTTTGGATAAACCGGGCCACGGGCATCTGAAAGTCAAACCCATAGTTGGTTTAGTCCTCGGGTCTAAGCTGAAAGGTCAAACCTGTGATCGGTGAGTCTAGGGATCCGAAGTTGGAGGCCCACTGTTGCAGAATCATAGAGTATGGGGCCAAGGACTGGAGACTCGGAAGCGGCCTGTCTAGGGGTTGGAGACCTGTCTGGGTGTATGAGTGGGTGGGTGGATGGGAGTGTGGAAAAGGGGCTGTTTTCCTGTTGTTGCTTTGTTGTGTTGCTTTTATTGCTGGTAATTGTGTTGCTTGTGAAATTTGTAGGCATGTTATTTTAGCACCAGAATGGGAGGTAACACTTGTGGGCAGCCCCCAGCACATTTTGGGTGTGTTGGTTGTTAACGCAAGTAGCACATTTCATTGTATGTTTCAATGTACATGTGATAAATAAATCTGAATTTGGTGAAGATACGCCCATTGTGCTGTTTGGGCATGGGCTGTGGAGTTCAAGAACTTAAACCCATACAACAAAGAAATACCAACTTAATCTAAATCTTTAATTTGGTGGAGAAGCCACATGCGGCTGTTTCTTATGTGCCTACCTTTACGGCCAAGAGGATAAGGCGTCATTCTAGTTATCTGAAGGTCACTAGTTCAAGCCTTAGCTGAGGCAGCGTGTTGTGTCCTTGATCAAGGGACTTAACCACACATTGCTCTGCGACGACACCGGTGCCAAGCTGTATGGGTCCTAATGCCCTTCCCTTGGACAACATCGGTGGCGCGGAGAGGACAGACTTGCAGCATGGGCAACTGCTGGTCTTCCATACAACCTTGCCCAGGTCTCAGTCATCATCGAAAATCGATGGACAGCCAAAGAAGAAGAGAGACCTTTCTCATCCAAAGTGCTGATAGACATTGTGGATTTAGAAAGTGCTCTTCAACTAGTCCAGGCAAGTAACTGCAATGCATTTTACAGATGGTTTGCACTGCAGTCTCTGTGTGGCAGTTGCAAATGCAAAAAATGTTTAGGATGTTGGATGTGGTGCTGATCATGAAGACTGCTTTATCATACCTCAGGAGCTACAGTTATCTGGACAAGTAAATCGTATTCCGCAAGAGTAATGTGATCACTCGACTCAAGCATGGTGTTCTGCTAAGGCAGGAATTCCCAACCTGGGGTTCACTGACTCCACAGTTAATGGTAGGGGTCCATGGCATAAAAAAGGTTAGGAACCCCTGTCCTAAGGGATTGTCTATTGGTGGGTCCTCAGCTGGCTGTAGAGGCCCATCCAGGATCCACATATTCTAGTGCAGTGGTGGCTACGGTTAGTGGTTGGGTCATCTGGTTGTTCAGTTTCTCCTTTCACAGTGGCAGTATGTTCTCTGTGGCACAGTGGTGGTCACTGTCTTGTGGCACAGCTCCCTGGTGAACAGGTTTCCTCCAGGTGTATCTGTTGAGTGCAATGACTTCTTGGTATTTAGATGTAATGTTGAATTTCTTCAGGATGATTTTGATGTTATTTTTGAGGCACCTCCTTTGCTCGCTAGGGGCTCACTGACCTTCCTTCAACTGGGAGTAAAGAATCTGTTTGGAGAGACACGACTTAGGCATTGGAATGACATGACCAATCAGTTGGAGTTGCTTTACAATGCAGTGTTGTGACTTGTGGATAATGGAGAATCTTTGAATTCAAATTCATTTATTTATCACATGCACAGGCACAGTGAAATTCATTATTTGTGAGTTAACAACCAACACAACCTTAGGATGTGCTGCGGGCAGCCCGCAAATGTCACCACTGTTGTGACTGTGATTGAAGTCACTGGAGAATCACTGAAGCTCTTGATGTAGAAGTATTTATTCAGCACAAGCAGCAGACATCATTCTGGAGACTCACGAACCCAAAGGTTTGACACAGTACAATTTCAATAGTTCCAATGACATTGTTTCTTTCAATAGTTTGGATTGACACTGTTTCCATAACTACAGTGACAGATGCCTTTAAATGTTTAACAGCTTTGTCATAAAGTAATTCACTCAAATAGTATAAAAGCTTCTTGGGTCAAAAATCCCAGGTACCAGAATGAATGTTGTTAGGGCTGCCTCTGAGTACACAAATATTGTGTGTACACAAAAACTATTCAGTGCCTATACCTGTGACCATGTTTGATATGTTAGGTGACAAAATCTGTCTGGTCTACCAGCTTGCACTCAAGTCACAATGGTGCAAGTAATTTAGCTGTGTTGCCTGGTTTGATGCGAGCCGATTAACACAACCCTGTTGTCTTAAAGTTAGGCTCTTGTATATGCAATATCTTAGTCTATGGAGCATCCTGTACCTTTAACTTTAAATTACTTGCAAATTACAAAAAATACTGAAGACTAATTGCAAGTTTCCTGAACTTACTACATTTACAGTAAAATCTGAAAACGGGTTCTTGTATGAATATCTGCTTTATTCACATAACTCCTGAAAATTTGCTAACAACTACACATTCCAGTGCCTACATGGCACGCCCACAATATTCAGCAGAACAACACAAGCAACAACGACAATACAGTAACAGCAAAAAAAAAAACCAAGCCTGTTTCCTCCCTCCCGTTCACACAGACCTCCAATCCCAGGACAGGCTGCCAGACTGGCAGATTCTCAGACATGGGCCTCCAACTTCTGTTTGATCTTCAACCTGTGGGTTTCAACCTTCTTTATTTCTGTTGCTGTATCATTTGTTTCTTTTTGGGAGCTTTTCTTCAACCTCCCTTCCTTGAGCCCTGAGCTCCGCTCCAGGAACTTTGCCATTTCCACACTGAATTTCCTTGGTTCTGTTGACTTCAGGCCCGTTTTGGCCAGCTGAATGGCCATTGGTCCTTTCCTGGCTGTGTAACAATTCAATCAACTTAATTTTGTCTCTTAAACTTCAAAATTGAATATGCTGCCAGCAAAGCATTGGACCAGTGCCTCTTAATTAACAGCTATTAGACTGCTGGATTTTGTTTACTATTTTTTTAACGAGGATATAAAGCACAAGTTGTCAATCATACCAAAAATTCAATGGATTGAGTGACTGTAATTGTGCATTCATATAAAATCATTTGTTTCAAGAAGTTCACAAAAATGGAGTGTAATGGTTTCAAACTTTACAGTTTAAAAGCCCTGTTTATGAGTAAAAACATTTTACTCTCGAGTTCCTTTCATAATTTCTACAAATATTCTTTACCCTTCAGATAGAGGAAAAATATTCTTGACTTCAAGGTTTCTCCATTGAATCACAGAACCTGAAAAAAAAACCAAGCTCATTCAGCCCAATAAATCAAGGTTGGCTGGGGAAAATAAACTACTTAGGTTAATGAGAAAATCTACTGCTTGCTTGGTAGCCTTGTATGTTATGGTACATCAAATACATATGGTACTTTTAAATGCAATGTATTTTATTTGACTCCATCACCCTTTCAGAAGTTCAAGACACTTACCAATCTCTGCATGTTATTTTTTTTATAGCTCCCCTCTAATTCTTCGATCATTGACATCGAATCAATACTGCATGCTTATCTTTCTGTCTGCTTAGTGAAGTCAGCTTTTCACATTTTCCATATCTGTCACTTGTGTTGTTTCATCCAACTCACTTAATGTACCACTAGTGAATCTGCAGATGCTGGAAATAAATAAAAACACAAAATGCTGGCAGAACTCAGCAGGCCAGACAGCATCTATGGGAGGAGGTAGTGACGACGTTTCGGGTCGAAACCCTTCATCAGGAGTGAAGTAACATGGGATGGTCGAGGGGGGATAAGAAGTGGGGGGAGGGACAAAGTAGAGAGCTAGGAAGTGATAGGCTGGAGGGAAATGGGCTAGGGGGAAGGTGGAGAATTATGGGAAATAAAAGAGAAAGAAAGGTAGGGCTGGGGGGAGATTATAGTGAGGGGGGAAAAAAGAGAAAGAGAACCAGACTAAAATAATAGATAGGGATGGGGGTAAGGGGGAGCAGGGGTATCAATGGAGGTCTGTGAGTTGGATGTTCATGCCGGCAGGTAGGAGGCTACCTAGGTATTGCTCTATTGACCTGCGTGTGGCCTCATCTTGACGGTAGAGGAGGCCATGGACAGACATGTTGGAGCGGGAGTGGTCTGTGGAATTGAAGTGTGTGGCTACAGGGAAATCCTGCCACTATTGTTCGGCAAAATGGTCTCTCAGTCTGCGGCGGGTCTCCCCAATGTATAAATGGCCACATCAGGAGCACCGGATACTGTATATCACCCCAGTAGACTCACAGGTGAAATGGTGCCTCACCTGAAAGGACTGTCGGGGGCCTGGGACGGTGGTGAGGGAAGAAGTGTGGGGGCAGGTGTAGCACTTCTTCCGTTTGCAGGGATGAGTGCCCGGAGGGAGGTTGGTGGGGAGGGATGGGGGGGATGAATGGACAAGGGAGTCATGTAGGGAGCGATCCCTGTGTTTTTATTTTTATTTATTTTCAGTTAATGTACCCCTGGATTCCCCTGTTCCAATGAAATTAACCCTTTGCTTAAACAATCTCTTGGAATAACTGTAATTCTCCAGTCCTGTCAACATCCTCATCGATCTGCTTTCAAGATTGCTTAATGTCATTTTCTGCACACAGGTATAAAGGAGAACAAAACAATTGTGACTGTGGATCTGATGCAGCAGCAAAAAAAAAACACAGAAGATAAACTACACAATAATACTTAAAACACACACAATAAATATAAATACGCACTTAAAATAGCTTACTGTATATAAATTACATGTTCATAAGGTGATGCTGGGCTGTGCGTAAGGTGACAGACAGGAAATAATAAAGTAGTGGTGGAGATAGTGGATGGAGATGTTGATCAGCCTTACCGCTTAGGGAAAGTAACTATTTTTTAGTCTTGTTTTGTCCTGTTGCGGATGCTATGTAGCCTCCTCCCTGATGGGAGTGGGACAAATAGTTCCTAAGCAGGGTGGGTGGGATCCTTCGTGATGCTACTGGCTTTTTTCTAGTACCTTTCTGTATATATGTCCTTGATGGCAGGTTGGCTGGTGCTGGTGATTTTTTGGGTGGTTTTAACTACATGCTGTAGACTTCACGTCTAGTGAAGTGCAGTTTCTGTACCAAGCAGTGATGCAGCTTGACAGGATGCTGTCTACTGCTCCTCTGTGAAATGACTTGAGTATGGAGGTGCAAAGTCCTGCCCTCTTCAGCCTCCTCAGAAAGTGAAAGCGTTGGTGAGCTGCGTGGAGCGTGCTCTGGGACCATGGGAGGTTGTGCACGACATTTCCACTGCTGCGCCGCCGATGTAAAGGAGGCTGGGAGTGGAGCGACGTCTCCTGAAGTTGATAATCATCTCCTTGGCCTTGTTGACATTAACGAAGAGGTTATTTGTCTGGCACTAGACATAAAGCTCTTCCACCTTCTCCTCGTAGGCCATCTCATCACTGTTGGTGATGAGCCCCATCACGGTCGTGTCATGGGTGAACCTGATGACGTGATTGGCCATGGAGTCATGTGTGTGCAGAGCGTACAGCAGTGGACTCAGTACACAGACACGGGTAGCGGTGGCACCCATGTTGAGCATGATGGCACGGGAGAAGCAGCTGTGCATCCTAATTTTGAACCCTTTCCACTGTTATCACATTCTTCCTACAATGCAGTGATGCCTTCATAGCAAGGTAAATCATCGAAAAAAAATCTAATTAAATTTTCAGCAATTTATGCCCAGACAAATTTATTGTCGACTTTATTACTTCCCTCTGGATGTACTGGGGTGGCATGGTAGTGCATCGGTTAGCGTAATATGTTACATCGCATGTGATCGGGTTCAAGTCCCACCACTCGCAGCTGAGAGATTGCACGTTCTCCCCGTGGCTGACTGGGATTCCTCTGCATGCTTCAATTTCATCTCACAATCAAAAGTTGTACAATTTGGAGTTAGTAAGTTTTAATGATGCTATGTTGGTGCCGGAAGCATGGTAACACTTGCGGGCTGCCCCCAGCACGTCCTCAGACAGTGTTAGTCATTGAAGCAAATGAGACATTTCACTATATGTCTCGATGTGCATGTTACAAATAAAGTTAATGCAAATCTTACATTTAGTGGTTTATTTGTTGCTTAGCTCAAAGTATCCATTTATTAACACAATATTTCTCCACACAGATCCTCCCCAGATTCTGTCCCTGGGAGCTATTCATAACCTGAACACTTTGCAAGCTGGAAATGCAGCCACAAGCCAAGTTCCCAGACAGGAGATGCCTGCAAACTGGCAGCACTTGCACACCCATCTTGCTGCTGTTCCGATCACCCATTCATAGCTACAGGGTCTTCCATAGTCAGGTGTTAACTGGTGAGCATGCATATATTCTAACAAGTAGGAAAATGACATATGTGTTGTGTAATGCCTGAGTTTTGCTGAGAAAGTTCTGCCTGTGACCACAAGAAACTACAGAGAACTGTAAACACAGCTCATCACATCATGGAAACTTGATGGAAACTTCATGGAAAGCCCCCCCCCCCCCCTTCCCCCTTCCGTATGATCAATCTACACTTCTCGCTGCCTCATAAAGAAACTGATATAGTTAAAGCCCCCGCCCACCCTGAGCATTCTTTCTTCTCCCCCTTCCATCAGGCAGAAGGTGTATAAGCCTGAAAGCGCATACCAACATGATCAAGAACAGCTTTAACCCTGCTATTATAAGAATATTCAACGGTCCCCTTGTGTATAGATAGTCCTCACAAACTACCTCATGAGGTCCTTGCACTTTATTGTCTACCTGTACTGTACTTTCTTTGTAACTAGAACATTTCATTCTGCATTCTAGTATTGTTTTCCTTTGTATTACCTCTCTGCACTGCTGTAATGAAATGATTTGTATGCATGGCATGCAAAACAAAGCTTTTCACTGCACTTTAGTACAGGTGACAATAATAATCCAATTCAATTCTGTTCAATCAGGTTCCTGAGGCCCCAGATTTTTCTGGTGTCAAGTGGAACTTGATGGCCAAGAGCGTCTTAGACTTAAGTATTACTTTAGAAGTATGTTGTTTTATGTTTTGTAACTCCAAAATTTATCTGATTGAAAGGAAAATGAAGGAGCTGGGAATGCAAGTCTAACTTTGTTTTTACTTTTAAGTGAGATACATGCATGTAATGTCGTGGCGTGATGATGTAAGCAATTCACTTATTTTTACATAAAATCCGTAATGAATTATTTAAATGAACAAGAATGGTTAATCTAACAATATGTAACTGGGTGACCATTGAATCCTATTCATTATCGTTAAAAAGTGTACTTAGGTATCCATCCGGGTAATGCTAGAATTAGTCTGTGCCTTTAAGTGGAGATGGTGACATCATTACGCACACGCGGGATAGTGGGGAGACCATTTTGGTTTCTGCAGAGGAAGCTGGTGGAGCTTTGGGATTAAGTTCCTCCCAGAAATACAGGGCCTGGTGAGAAAAAAATTTTCATGAGTGGAGGCATCGGCGCGGATAGCGTGTCTTGTGCGAAGTTCCTCACCGGCCAAGTAGAATTGTCACTACTATATTAGTACTGTATTAGTTTTGTGCGGTTTACTTTATGTATTTTTATACTGTATATGCAATCCGTCGATACACAAGTGTATGGATTGAAGGTTAAATGGATTATAAGGTTGTTCGTTTTGTTTTGAGACCCTCTTCCGGCACTAAAACATCTAAAACAGATAACGGAATTAAACACCGAAAAGGTATTTGTTGTCCTGAGTGTGTACTTCTCCCCAGGCTACAAAAAATATTTAAATCATCACAAAAATACAAATGAAATATTAAATAGACAACACTCCTCCCTGCCTAGCTATAAATTCCAACTCAATATGGAATATGTACACTATAATATAATACAGCTACAATGCAGACATCCAAAGCATAATCAGTTTTAAAGATTTTATTGCTGCAGTGGCTTACCTACTCTTGTGGGATAAAGCCTTTCCTGACAAGGGGGATCACTCTGCTTTGCAGGTAAGACTTGTTGCTGTGAAACAATCTTAGCTTCTGGTTCTGCCTCCATGGTGGTTGTGATAATTGACATTGGGACTGCAGGAAGTGGTTCTGACAGTAGTAGCCACCATTCTTCTCTAACAATTGACTCTGCTCTCCTCAACTGATCAATGTGTCGTCTCCAGATGATATCAGATGCAATTTCCACTGTGTAGAAAAGTAGTCCAGTTCTGTTTTAATCTTATCAAGTGCCCACTGTTGATTTCCCCAGTCATCTCTCAGCAGGACTGCTTGTCCAGGAGTGAAACATGGAACCTGCTTGTTTGAGGAGCCTTCAATTTGTCTTACCTGCCTGTCCTGCATACTCCTTTTGAGATTGGATTTGAGGAGATCCAAGCATGAATGCAAAGGACAACGCAGGAACACATAGCTGGTGTGTTGTTAGTTGTGGAGTGTGCTGCATTGTGATACGCAAGGAGGAAATTGGTGAGCTTCTAATTCAATGCCAGTGTAGTGTATTCTACTGACATTGTTTGTAGTGAATTCTTTAGACTCTGGACAAAACTTTCCACCAAGCCATTTGTTGTCTGATGCTACAGTGCAGATGTAATATGCAATTATTCTATTCATATTCAGGAATGACTGAAACTTTTTCCACAGAAAAACTGTGTCTGGTGTTAATGTTTAAGTGCTTTGAAACACCAGTCTTAGGGAAGAGGGTTCTGAACACATCAACAGTATGCGAGGCTGTAGTGGTGACTATTGGGAACTCTTCCAGTCACTTTGTAGCTACCACCAAGGAATTTGTGCTCATGAATAATCCAGCAAAATCTACATGAATCCTCTGCTAGGGCAACGGAGGCCATTCCCAGTGATGGAGAGGTACTGCGTTTGGCATCTTCTGGATGCGCTTGCAACCCACACAGTTGTGCTGAATCTGCTGATCTGCTGATGGAAGTACTGGTTGAAATGTTTTACCCTCAAGCCTCTTTGTCTTGGCAGGGGTAAGGGAACAGGATACACATGCTATGGGGCGTTCACATCCATCACTCATAATATGTGACATGACTGCACCTGTACCAAAAGGCCAGGCATCGCAGGGACGCTTCACTGGATGATGTGACTCATAATGTGTGAGCACAGTGTCTGGGGTCACCGCTTCCTTTATCATTTGGAAAGCCACCTCACACAGCTTTGTTCATTGCCGTTCCTTCCTAACCTGCAGTAATGAGTTCTTCATATCATGTTCACGGACAGTCTACACATGGCCCAGCCAGAACTGGACATATTTTTATGCCTTGTTGTTGAATTCAGCAAAATCTGCAACAGTTCAGGGTTCCTTTAGTGATGGGCATTGCAGGAGACGTTACATAGTTTGTGGCTCAGTTCCACATTCACAAGTTGTTGGACTGGACTTGATGTTTAGACATTGTAATTTTGTTCACACTCACTTTTATTCCCGAATGCAATTGAATTGTCTCTATCTATGCTGTTTCCATGGTTGCAGCTATTTGAACTGTTTTTTTCAATGTAGGTTGTGCTTCAGATAGGAGCCATTTTTGAATGCTTTCTTGTAAGATTCCACAAACTAAGCAAGCTCTCAGTGCATCATTAAGCTCATTACCGAACTGGCAATGCTCAGATGATCTCTTCAATTCAGCAATGTGCACTAAAACAGACTCCTTTTCTTTTAATTCTGCTTATGAGGCCTAAAGTGTTCAGTACTCAACAATAGTTTTAGTTCTAAATGTTCCCGCAATACTTTCACGATATTAGCAAAGCTCATTTTGGCTAGTTTGATTGGAGTGTTTAAACTGCTAAGCAATCTGTATCCCTTTAAATCCAATGCACTCATCAAAATTGGCACTCACTTCTTATTGGCTGTTCCATTTGCTTTACAATACTGCTGGATTCACTCAGTATACAATATCCAGATGTATGATGTGTAATGAAACCTATCAATCTTTCTGATGCAACCAGTCATTTCTGCTTTTTTAATTATTATTATCATCTGGTATTCACTGTTTACAAACCCATGAACTTGTTTGTTTTCTGTTTTTTTCTTTAAACTCGACCGTGCAGTGCTTCTTTTTTTTTTAAACTTAACCATTTCTTGCTGTGAGGAGCTAGAACATCTTGCTGGCTTCAACAGGTAGGGAGTCATCTCAGGTCTGTTTATGTTCTACTTTGTAAGTCCAAAGTATTGAACTAGTTGAAAGGAAAACAAGGGAGTTGGGAATGCAAGTCTAACTTTGCTTTTACTTTTAAGCAAACTGCGTGCATATAGCGCGGTAGCGTGATAATGTATGCAATTCATGTACTTTAACATATAATCTGTAATAAATTATCTAAATGAACAAGAATGCTTAATCAAACAATACACTTACAATATAGCTCAAATACTGCTGAGATATTAAATACACAACACTTTGAAACCCAAGCACAAGGAAATCTGCAGATGCTGGAAATTCAAGCATCACTTCGGGTCTCGGCCCGAAACGTCGACAGTGCTTCTTCCTATAGATGCTGCCTGGCCTGCTGTGTCTCACCAGCATTTTGTGTGTGTGACTTTGAAACCCAAGCAACTTTAAACTCGGTCTTTTGGTCTAACTTCTATATGCTGCAGTCACAAAATTCTAATTTCTCATGAGACCATGGCAGGACAATTATATATAAAAAAACTATTACCAAAGCCCTCTTGTACTCTAGGTAACGCAGAAAGGTTTGAATACAGAATTATTACTACATGCATTGACTTAATAGAATAACCAAAAGTGTGTGTTTGCATTTTATTAAAATCAGTGCTGAAAGACAGCCAGATTAGATTACTTCAATTTTTCAACCTTAAATTTTCAGATACTTCACCACAGATTAAGAAAGTCTGTTTGTTTATCAGTCACTAAATCCCCAATTCAGTATATTTTCACAGCTAGTGGTAATTAGTCATTGTAGAACATTTAGCCAGTCCTACAATATACTTTATAACTTTTTCAACTAATCCAATTTGCCTCTCCTTATTTTATTTTTCAAACCTTCTCACTACCTCAGGGGTAGGAGTTGAGTACAGTTCATTTCTGAGAAAATTTTTGACCAGAGAACCTTCTTAGTGAAACTCTGTGTAGGACATTAAGACATGACAGCATGATCCAGTAGGTACAGACTGGGTTACTGCCAAATAAAAAAGAAATAATAACTCCAGCAATTATCCTCAAAGCCACTACGATTCATGCTTTTTCTGAATGATGACACCTGACATGTGGAGTCACATCCCAGATATCATCTGTTACACCACCACCCACTCATGAACATACGTCGTTCCTCACACCAGTCATTCCTTGCACACAGTTACTAAAATTGTTTCTTAAAGTAGTACATGCACATTATTCAAATGGAATCAGAATGAGGTAATGCCATAATTATTTTGCCATCACCACAGTCCATTGATCCTTACAAAAAGCTTCAAAGGGCTTGGCCTCAACAGTTTCCTGTTCTCTAGGTAAATGAGAATATTAAACAAGAGATGCTTAAAATCTTGTTCGCCACACGCAAAATGTTGGGGGAACTCAGCAGGTCAGGCAGTATCTATGGAGGGAAATAAACAGTTAGCATTCCTGGCAAACAGACCCTTCCTCGGAACAGTCCTGATGAAGGGTCTTGGCCCGAAATGTCAACTGTTTACTTCCCTCCGTGGATGTCAGCTGACCTGTTCAGCTCTTCCCAGATTTTGGGTGTGTTGCTATTACATAAAATAATTTTGATTTCAGTCTTCCTTTGTTGTTATAGTGCAGAATGTCACAGTCACATTGTGTGACATTAAGATAAGAGAAGCACAAACTTGATTTTTGAAAGAGAAACATACATCCTGAAAGGATGTAAAAGAGATTTCTGTTGTCATTCTGTGAAGGGAAGTGACATGCAACGTGGTTATTTTAATCTATGCAGCTTGAGTACAAGGTACAGTTCTTCTCACCACATCAGTGATGAGCTGTGATTGTGGTGGAGAGGGTGCAGTGAACCGCATGTTACTAGCACTGGAAAATTATAGGAAAAAGCTGAAACTGGATTAGTTAGTTGGGGGCTGTTTTCTTTGGAAGACAGGAGGCTGAGCAGTGACTTAATTTGAGATGTATAAAATTGCAACTAGTACAGGCAAAGTAAAGAGGAAAAAACTGCCATCTATAGCAAAGGACAGCAGTTAAAAATAATCAGAGGACAAGATAGATGAGAGTTGATAGAAGTTTTATAACCCAAAGGATGTTGAGCATCTGAGCTCACTGTCTGTAAGGGCAGTGGTGACAGAAACCCTCTATACTTGAAACTTTGCAGTAAAGCCCCGTTAATCCATTGCCTGCTTGGAAATCCCAATGGTCTATCATCTGGATCATTCATTCGTACAGCATTCATTGCCTGTGCACTCATCATCCATGGCACCTCATGAAATTGTCTGTGCAACTGGAGCTGAGAATATGAACACCAGGAGACCAGTGTGGGAGCTGGCGTCTGGAGTACCTGTATGTTCCAGCTTGTTCATCAAACTGAACGTTGCAAACTAAACCTTGCCATGTTCTGCATCTTGTGCTCCTTAAATTGAGCAAGGCTCAGTTTTCAAATCCCTTTAAGCTCACTGACTTCATGAAAAAAATGCATTGTATTACGGTCTAAAGAAAATAAAAGAGAAAGGAAAAGCATTTCATATTCTGCTTGGGTAGTCTACAACTCAATAGCATGCACACTGAATTCCTTAGCCTCTGGTCTAATTTCTCAAGTAGTACAATTTCACACAGGAACAATTGCTAGTATGATTCACTCTGGGTGAAACCACAATTGGATCATGCACTTCAATTTCTAGGCTATGTAGTGTTATATTCACAGGAGCAGAGGGCTGTTGTTGGAATCCTGACATCAGTTCTGGCCCCATCACCAACTATGCTAATTAGGTCATTCTAATCATTTAAGATTAATGTATTATTCTCATTTTCACATCACGTTATCGTAGTCATCAAATTACAACACAGGAATGGTGCTAATGGCTGTGAACCTTTATAACATGGTGATCTGATAGCTCAATATATTTTAATTGTTATTAGATAGTTTTATTGCTCTTTGGCATCTTTGATGTATGCGAACAGAAATAATCATCTCTCATCTTAGAAAGCAGGTTCAGAACATAACAAAAAATTATCAGTATTAAAATTAGTTATTTCTTCATATCAAGTGACAAATTTTCTAATGAATCATACATTTACACTGCTAGGAAAATATTGGTCTGGCTGTTAGCGCTCACATGTACCTTTCACCAATCCGTGGCAGCTATGAGTTTAATGAAGCATTAAGCTCTGAATTAAGGAAAAGAAGTGTGGGGAATACTCGGTAGGGCAGGAATGCTGCTGATGTGGAGCAAGATTCTGTATTTAGACCCAATAACAATTAAGGGCCATCTATTCCAAGTTGAAATAGTATGTGATTTGAAGGGTGACCTGTGGGAAGTTGCGTTCCCATGTGCCAGCTGCCCTTGTCCTTCCAAGTAATTGGTAATTGTTTTATTATTGTCATGTACTGCGATACAGTGAAAAGCTTTATCTGCATGCTATCCAAAGTTCAAAGTAAATTTATTATCCAAGTATGTATATGTCACTATATATTACCGAGATTAATTTTCTTACAAGCGTTCACAGTAGATTAAAATAAACACATATGAATCAATCAAAAACTACTCACAACGGGCAGCAAACAGCTAATGTGCTAAAGATGACAAATTGTGCAAAAAAAATAATAAGTAAATAAAAAGATAAGTAAATACATCAGGAGGCAAATAAACAGATAGATAGATGAATGAATTAATTAAAAATAGTGAAAACATGAGTTGTATAATCCTTGAAAGTGTGTCCATGGGTTGTGGAATCAGTGCAAAGTTGAGGTGAGCGGAGTTACCCATTTAAGTTAAGGTCCTGATAGCTGAGCGGTAATAACAGGTCCTGAACATGTTAGCATTGGTCCTAAGGCTCCCGTGCTTCCTTCCTGATGGTAGTAGTGTGAAGAAAGCATGACCTGGATGGTGGTGGTTCTTGAGAACGGATGCTTTCCTGTGAGAGTGCTCCTTGTAAATGTGCTCAGTGGTGGGGCGGTGGGCATTGTGATGCTCTTGGGTATATCCTTTACTTTTTGTAGGCTCTTCCATTTAAGGGCAGCCGCATAATTCCATACAGTGCCTTGTGCAGGAAGGCACAGAGTCGACTGTACTTCCTTAGAAGGTTGGCGTCATTCAATGTCTGCAGTGAGATGCTGAAGATGTTCTATAGGTCAGTTGTTGAGAGCGCCCTCTTCTTTGTGGTGGCGTGTTGGGGAGGAAGCATTAAGAAGAAGGACGCCTCACGTCTTAATAAGCTGATAAGGAAGGCGGGCTCTGTCGTGGGCAAAGTACTGGAGAGTTTAACATCGGTAGCTGAGCGAAGGGCGCTGAGTAGGCTACGGTCAATTATGGAAAACCCTGAACATCCTCTACATAGCGCCATCCAGAGACAGAGAAGCAGTTTCAGCGACAGGTTACTGTCGATGCAATGCTCCTCAGACAGGATGAAGAGGTCAATACTCCCCAATGCCATTAGGCTTTACAATTCAACTGCCAGGACTTAAGAACTTTTTTAAAGCTATTATTAATGCTTTTGAGTTAGTGATTTAGATGCATATCATATTACTACTGAGTTAAGTATTGTATGTAATGAGTTTTTGCTACAACAAGTGTATGGGACATTGGAAAAATGTTGAATTTCCCCATGGGGATGAATAAAGTATCTATCTATCTATCTATCTATCTACAGTATGTCAAGACAGCCAAAAAGGGAAAAAAAGCAATAACAGAATGCAGAATAAAATGTTATGGTTACAGAGAAAGTGTTGTGCAGATGCAGCAAACGCTCCTGCTTTTACCTATAATTTCAGCTTAATGCCCATCAAATTAAGAGAAACCATATTTTTAATTATTCAGAGGCCTTCACTATTACGTTTATAGAACATTATCAATTTCTACAAAAACTATTTGATTGCCTGAAAATAACTTGAATGAAACATTTGGATCTTAACCTTCATTTGTAAATGTACTGCTGTTGGATAATTCAGCAGACCTTGGGAATAGAGCAACATGGTTAGATAAACCCTTAATATACAGGCATATTAAATGCTTTAAAATAAATACATAACCTGACAAATTATATCTTTTCAGTGTTACATCTTGATGTCCCAAGGACACTACTCTGATAAAATTAAAGCCATTTATTCACATTTTCCACAGGGAAATAAAAGAATCCTCGGATTAATATTGTCAAATTAGAACGGCATAAATGGAAAGAGAGATTGTGACTACAAGACCTGTTTTTTTTTCCTCTCCCTCTCGTATATGTTCCAAAGCTTTTCTGCTTTTGAGAGAAAAGGCAATCAAGCTGTTCTCCTGCCTGGGCTGCTGTTTGAGGTGAAGAAGGAGGTATATCCTATATCTCACTGATCTATTTGTCTTATTTAAAAGTTCCTGAAGGTTTCCTCAAACACCAAACTGTTTTAGCCTGTGGTGATTCCTACAACATTGTACAAATAAACATGCCTTCAGAGATGATGGCTCATCTGCTCTCAATGGTGAGCTACTTCTTTTTGTCTTTCGGCACATGTTTGCACATTTCCTATTTCCGGACCCAATCTGAATCCAGACTGTTTGTTGTGGCATAAACCGTCAGCAGGTGATGAACCAAGGGCAGTGAAAGACCAGCAATATATTTCCTTGTTACTTGATAAAAGTGTATAAAATGATAAGAGGTATTGCTCGGGTGCACAGATAGTGCTTTTCTCCCAGAGTGGAAATGGCTAATATGAGAGGGCATAATTATAAGGTGATCGGAGGAAAGTATAAGGGGGAATGACAGAGGCAGGTTGCTACATAGAGAGTGGTGAGTGTATGGAATGCTCTGTCAGTGGTGATGATAGAGACAAATACATTAGGGACATTTAAAAGACTCTCAGGTAGGCACATTGAGCAACGAAAAATGGTTGGGAAGCATTAGATTGATCTTGAATTAGACCATAAGACACAAGAGCAGAATTAAACCATTTGGTCCATTGAGTGTGTACTGCCATTTCATCATGGCTAATCTATTTTCCCTCTGATCCTCAATCTCCTGCCTTCTCCCTGTATTCCTTCATGTCCTGACTAATCAAACTCCACCAACCCCTATGTTAAATATACCCAATGACTTGGCCTCCACAGCTACCTGCGGCAACAAATTCCACAGATTCACCACCCTCTGACTAAAGAAATTCCTGCTCACCTCCATTCTAAAATGACGCTTCTCTCTTCTGAGGCTGTGTCCTCCGGTCTTAGTCTCACCCACCACAGGAGATGTTCTCTCCACATCCAATTTGTCAAGGCCTTTCAACATTCAATATGTTTCAATGAGGTCACCCTTCATTCTTAATTCCAGTGAGTAGAGGTTAAAATGTGGGCACATTGTGGACCAAAGGGCCTGTGCTCTGTGTTCTATATTAAATAGGAGTGATGTTAAATAAAGTTACATTAACATAACTCTTCAGGCCCCAGGTTGTAAACAAATGATAAACATATGCAAGATCCTCACGAGGCTTGACAAGGTAGATGCTGAGATGTCAAAGGGATGGCTTATCTATTCTTAATGGCAAGCTGCAACTCTTCCGGTGTCAAAGATTTTTCCTCAAAGATGTTGCCTGACCCATTGAGCCCCTCCTGGATCTTGTGTGTTGCCTCAGATTCCTGCATTTGCAGTCTCCCGTGTCTCTGAATGTTGAGACCTTTCCCTCAGTGGAAGAGTCATCAACAAGGAGTCATAGCCGCAAAATAAATTGTTGACCTTTTTCATCTGTGGTGTGTGGATGGGTGGTGGATCTCTGGGATGTCTACCTGAGTGTGGTGGGGCCCACATGATTTGGTATATTTAAGGCAGAGAATGATAAACATTTGAGATATTGAGGGTGATGAGGAACTGCCACAGAAGAGGAGTTGAGGCCAGCATGGATCAGTCATGATCATTTTGACTAGTAGGACAAGCTTGAGGGGCTGAATAGCCTAATCCTGCTCCTATTTTTGTGTGTTCTTGAATTCTTACAGGCAAGTTCTGACACCAGACACCTAACAACTTGTACTCTATGCCCCCCTCCAATCTTTAATTCTGCCTCCTGCCTTCTTCCATTCCCATCCTGATGAGGGGTCTTGACATTATACGTCAACTATTTATTTACTTCCATAGATGCTGCCTGACTTGCTGAGGTCCTCCAGCACGTTATGTGTTGTTCAAGGTTTCTAGAATCTGCAGTATCTCTCATGAATACACCTATCAATTTCCACCTATGTAGTAAAAACAGAAAATGCTGGAAATAATCAGTTCATCAGGTAGCATCTGTGCAAAGAGAAACAGAGTCAATCTTTCAGCAGAAATTTTTAATGTTTCAGGTCAAAGACTCTTCAAGCTCTTCGTACAGATTTTCTGTTTTTATTTCAGATTTCCAGATTGTTGTCTTTTTTTTTGCATCAATCTCATGGAATCTTAATGGTGCGGGCACAACTATAATTCTGACTTTAGTGTCTACACATTAGCAGCTGACCAGCTATTTTCAACTCTCTGTAAATGTAAGATATTGTCCAAAACAATATTTTTCCTCTTCAATGTTGCATTGACCCCCTTCCATCCTTGTCCTGTGCTCACTAACCTACTCTGACTCCTGATTAACCTGAATTTTTAAACACCCACACTTGTTTTCAATGGCTTTGTATCCTTTCCCTATAAGTGACTCCAAGCTTCTGATATCTCTGATCTACTGAAATGATGGCCTCTGGATTTAAAGGTTCTTAAATTTGCAAATGAACCATCAGTTTCCCAGGCTTCAAGTTCTCCAAACTCCCTCCACAGATCCTTCTGCCTCCCCATCACTTTTTTCTCTCTTAAAATGAGACTTCTGCCAAACTTTTCACTATATTTTTTTGTTTCTCCTTGTCAGCCTTAGCACCAAATTCACAATGGTGCTAGTGCACAAGGAGAAACAAGGAGATGGTGCATGAGGGAGTCAATGTTTCAGGTCAGTAATCATTTAGGAAAATGTTTGATTGTTTTAGGTGAAAGAGTCTTCAACCTCTTGGTAAGACTTTCTTTCTGTCTTTATTTCAGATTTCCAACATGTGCAGGTTGCTTTTTTTGCATCAGTTTCAAGGAATCTTATATGTTGTGGACATAACCGTAGTTCTCTCTATAGCTTCTGTGACTTTTGGATTCTTGGACCAGCTCCAGCCTGGATGTAGGAATATTGCTGTTGGAACTGCTGTGCGTAAAATCCCTCACCAGAGCACCAGTTAAACACAACTCTCCTTCTCTTAAAGAATTTCTAGTCCGCTGACATCTTCTGCTTTTATTTCAGATATAACCTATCTACACAGCATCTGTTTTGTATTTCTTTTTTCTAAATATACATAGGTCAGTTATATTTTACTGTACTGGAGAACAATTAAAAACATAGCTGCTGTAATCTCTACAAATTATTTTAATTAAAAGAAGGCAAGGCTTAATGCAAAATAATATCACAAAATAACTTTTGATTATTTGCATTTAAAGGAGTTTTGCTCATTCTGTGCCCTTATTAATAAGTATTTATAAGTATGAGAGGTTTCTTAGTCTTTCCATTTATTTATTTTAATGGAAGCTTGTAACACTTCTTCACCTGCAGAGTAAAATCTTTGGAATCAGGCATGGTCTGTGCTAATTTAAGTAGTTACTAAAGCATTTAGAGATGCTAGACTTTGCCATCACAATTCTCTTTAGATGTTGTAATGGAGAGATGCAGTTTTGACAGAACTCAAATGGTGTTCTGAAAATTAAAAAAAAAACTACAGATGCAGTTTGAAAGTTCTTTGACTCTGATAAATTGGTAAATTGGTTTATTATTGTAAAACTTTCTGAGGTACAATGAAAATTTTATTTTGCATGACATCCATACAGGTAATTTCAGCACATCAGTGCATGCATTTCATACAAGGGAAAGCAATAAAAGAATGGGGTGTTACAGGAAAGTACACAAAATGCTGGAGGAACTCAGCAGGTCAGGCAGCATCTATGAAAAAGAGTAAACAGTTGATTATTTCAGGCCGAGACCCTTCATCAGGACTGGAGGAAAAAAGATGAGGTCAGACTTAGAAGGTGGAGGGAAGGGGAGGAAGAAATACAAGTTTGGAGATGATAGGTGAACCCGGGAGGTGGGGCGGGTGGAGGTGTGAAGTAAAGAGCTGGGAAGTCAATTGGTGAAAGAGATAAAGGGCTGGAGCAGGGTGAATCTGAAAGGAGAGGACAGAAGGCCATTGAATAAAGGGAAAGGAGAGAAGCACCAGAAGGAGGGGATAAGCAGGTAAGGAGACAAGGTGAGAGAAGGGAATAGGAAGGGGGGTGGGGGGAATTACTGGAAGTTTGAGAAATTGATGTCCATGCCATCAGGTTGGAGGATTCCCAGACAGAATATCAGGTGTTTCTACTCCAACCTGACTTTGGCCTCATGGCAGCAACAGATGAGGCCATGGACTAAAGACATCTACTGCCACGATGAGGCCACAGTCAGGTTTGGAGGAGCAACAGCTTATATTCTGTTTGGGTAGCCTCCAACCTGATGGCATGAGCATCGATTTCTTGAACTTGCACTAATGCCTTCCACCTTCACCATTCCCTATTCCCATTTCCCTCTCTCATCTTGTCTCCTTACCTACCCATTACTTCCTTCAGTTGCTCCTCCCCCTTCCCTTACTTCCATGGCCTTCTGTCCTCTCCTGTCAGATTCCCCCTTTTCCAGTCCTTTATCTCTTTCACAAATCTACTTCCCAGCTCTTTACTGCACCACTCCCTCTTCTCCCTCCCAGTTTCACCTACCTTGTGTTTCTTCCTCCTCTCCCCCCACCTTCTTACTCTGAATTCTCATTTTTTACCTCCAGTCCCAATGAAAGGTCTCAGTCCAAAATGTTGGCTGTTTACCTTTTTCCACTGATACTGCCTGGTCTGTTGATTTCCTCCAGAATTTGAGAATGTTGTTTGGATTTCCAGCCTCTCCAGATTTTCTCTTCTTCATGCAATGTTGCAGTCACAGAGAGTGTAGTGCAGGTAGACAATAAGGTACAAGCCATAATAAGGTCAACAGTCCAACTCATCACACAAAAGGTCTCAAAAGGTCCATTCTATAGTCTTACAGTAGTGGGATAGTAAGCTTTCTGCAGATTCCCTTTCTGAAGATCCTGTCCGACCTGCTGCTAATTGTTTCTAATTTTAGTTGGTATTTGATGGATACTAACTCTATAACACATAGCCATCAATGCACAAGCATCCCATTAA